>NC_134531.1:207896032-208500407 GCF_050624435.1 Tenrec ecaudatus | reverse complement strand
ATTCTACCATGCGCATCCAGCCAGAGCACAGCATGTACACTGGTAAATATAGGAACTGGAAACACAGGGAATCCAAGACAGATGAACCCCTCAGGACTACTGATGACAGTGGTGATACCGGGAGGTTAGTGGGGAGGTCGGGGAGAAAGGGGAAACTGATTACAATAATCTACATACAACTTTCTCCCTGGGGGGTGGACAATAGAAAAGAGGGTGAAGCAAGATGTCAGACAGAGAAAGATAGACAAAATAATTATAATTTATAAATTATCAAGGGTTCTTCAGGGAGGGGGAGCAGGGGGGTATATGGAGGAGCTGACACCAATTACTCAAGTAGGAAGCAAAGGTTTTGAGAATGATGAAGGCAACAGATACACCAAAGTGCTTGACACAAGGGTGGATGAATGGATTGTGATAAAAATTGCATGTTTAATACAATAAAATGATTTTTTTCAGGTAATCTTGCATGAGAAAGTGAGAGCAGTGTGTCAATATCAAATTAAAGACTAGGAACTTGAGGCCCAAATGAGTAAAAGTTGACCCACCGGGTATGTTTCTCTGTGCCGTAAGCAATGGGACAGTTTATGATAAATTGGGAATGGGTATCTTCAGTGCTAGAAGCATTTTGTCATCGTTTCCAGGCTTTGCTAGGCATGGCGCCTGGAACGAAAAACAGAGAGACAACAAGAAACAAAAGAACTAAGGATGGTGAGAGGGGAGGACAAGGCAGTTTAGTGCACCAGAGCCATGAGATCTCAAGAGGTGGACTAGCCTGTTCCCTCCCCAAGTGGCTTCCCATAAAGCCCTGCAAAAAGGATGGTGGATGGGGAGAACTTCCGCTAAATGCCTCTATATAAAGAAGAGGCCCCTACAACATGAAAACAAAAGAAACAGACAAAAAGCAGAGAGCTCTGTGGGGAAAGTGTCATTTATTCAATGGATGCGGTGCCCACGTTCAAAGGAGATTCCTCAAAGGTTCTCCAGGACTGGGATTTCAGTGAGGGGGAAGATAGTGATGGTTGTCTCTCATACTCTTGAACGATGGGGGGCTCGTGGAGCATGCTCTTTAACGGCCCAGTCCGTATCACATGGAGGACCACTGAGGTTATGTGCCCAAGAGTGACGGTGCTTGCACCCATTTCCCTGGGAAGTGGCTCATTTGAAGACACATGGTCAGCAGCAGGCAGGGGTGCTGCAGGAGATGGGTTTGCAGAGGATGGTGGAGCAGGAGGGCTGGCAGCTGCTGGAGGACTGGCAGGAGGGGACCACACACAGCACAGGCTTGCAGCTCACGGGCACACAGCAGCCTGGGCTGCAGGAGGAGGCCCCACCACAGCAGCCGAGTCCACATGGGGACTGGCAGCCACCAGAGCAGCAGCTGGCAGCCCCACAGGGGGACTGGCAGCAGGTGGCCACAGTGCACACAGGCCTGCACAGCAGAGTCACACAGGACACTGGGCGGCAGCAGGAGCTCCCGCAGGAGGAGGGTGAGCTGCAGGCGCTGGGCACACAGCACGGGGCTGGGCAGCAGGCCGCCTGGCAGCCAGAGGAGCAGCTGGCGTGGCACATGGTCGGTGGGTGTGGCTGCAGCAGCTTTCAGACAGGAGGAGAGGGCAGGTGTGCAGGCTCCTGCTGCCGGACCTCCTTTATAGCCCTGCCACACAGGTCTCCAGGCAACAGGGAAGCACGGCTGTTATTTTTCCTGTGGTCGTTTCCTGTGAGTGTCTCACAGAACTAGCTGTGCTGTTGTGCATTTTTCTCTTGAGCCATTAGCTTCATGACTCATTGTGCCTCCTGTACATCCATGTTTCCCTGGAAAAGCTGCCCAACTCCCCGTCTTGCTGGCTGTCCCTGCATGCTTCCTTCATATGACAGCGGGTGACTTCTCCGAGATTCCCAAAACGAGGATCTCCAGCAGGTGCTCTCCCTAGGACAATGATCTTCCAACAACCAGCCATTCATAGCCCATTCCGTGTGCCAGACGGAGCTGCTGAGAGATGCGGGAGAATCAAGACCTGCACATTGGCCTCGGGATTCAGAGACACTTGCGAGATAGAGAGTAGGTGGGTCCATGTGACACAACAGAGACGACTGGTCCACAGGAGAAGTGACGCCTGATGGCTGCTGATCACGGAGAACTCTTTGGTGAGGTCCTTTTAGATCCTCATAGTTGACAACCAAGAGAATACCAAGAAGGAAGTCATCCTCAAAGGACGCCCGACTCTACTAAGATCACAGACAGGGTTTGGGACATACATGGCGAGGGATGTTGTGGGGACCCAGGGCCAATGGATGGGAACACTCCCAAAGAGCGAACTGCTTGGCGAAATAAGAGTTCACTATAGGGAACGACACACTGCTTGGAGGAATGGATTGAATGCCGGTGTCCGAACAGCCCTCTAGCCAACTCACAACTGAACAGCACTTAACTCTCATATTTCTCCGTCATCAGCAGGCACCACAAGGTGTTTGTTCCAGAAAGAAAGTAAACATGTAAGGTTCACTCCACATTCACCCGAGATCTACATATGGAGCCTGGCAAGAACATAAGAGGCCTGGCCTGCCAAGAGCAGGGGTCAGAGATTGAGGTTATGGGACCCCCTTGGAATCTGAAGGGTGGGGCATCAGGAACGAGAGACGATGCACAGAGCAGACTCCTTAATTCTACATGAGCGTCTCCTGAGAATCCCTGTAGAGAAATGGAAGTATACACGCTTAGAGGAAGACCACTGGGCTGACGTCAAAGTAGCTGCTTCAAAGCTAAAATACAACCCCAGTGGAGTCCAGATGAAACGCCATCCACCTGCACCTCACCTCTTAATTAAGCCCTGTCCTAGCATGCCTTATCAAGACCTACAATAACCCAGAACAAACTTGTCAGGAGATCGCCTGGAGCCCAAGAACACATTGAATACCCCATCGATCTACCAAGTGTAAAGCCCAGCCTGCACATGAACAGGGCGATCCACAGGTCACTGACTGCCTGCTAGAAGAATATTCAGACACATAGAATCCATGACACGTGACTCCCCATACATTCTGTCCCACAGGAGAATGGAGCAAAACTGAGAGGAAGACCAACTCTACAATTGCCACCAAAACCTGGCATACTGCTCTTGAACTTCCTCCAATCCCGAGAGATCTACGTGTATAGAAAAGGCTGCCCCACTGGATTTCTGTGGTTGTCAGACTTTGCGTGGACACAAAGCCTCTGCCCTACGTCCCAGGGAGCAGCTGACAGCTGGGAACTGCAGACTTCGGGGTGAGTAACCTACTTTGAACCCACTGGGCAGTCAGGACGCCTTCCTGAATGCCCTGCTATGAGAAAAGATTCCACAAGAAGGCAGTCGGAAGAGTGTTGTGAATTTAAGAAACACATCAATCTAACTCAGTCAAGTGTAACACCGAGCATGCACAGGTTCAGGGGCGCTGGCCAGTAATTGACTGCCTGATAGAAGAAAACTCAGGAATGCCAGACGATAGAAAGCAGAGTCTCTACACTGTGTGGTCCACATCTAATATACCAAAGAAAAAAGAATTGCTAGACATTGAATTAGATCAGAAAATGAGGCTCACAGTGAAGGGTTAGGTGGGAAATCAGTCGATCTAAACAAACTCTGAGCTGGCCCAGGTGTTGGACTTGGTAAAACACCTGCCTGAACTCGCCCACCTCGGTACCTAGAGATTGACACAATCTCTGCACTTGTGCTCCAAAGCAGCGCTTTCTGGGGACACAGTTGAGGTCAGCGAGGGAGGAAGATCATTCAGCAACTACACCACACAACTGCCTTCCTGGTTAGCCCCAGTTGTTGAAACACTGGGCATTTTCCTCAAACGCAAATACACACAGACACACATACTTCCTGATTCCACCTCTCAGCCACAAGAGAAGGCAGGAAGTCTGTGCTTTTATTGACAAGAAGAATTTAATGTGTACGCTATGGAGCCTAGAATAAAGCTACAAGTCTAGTAACAGAACTATACTGTCAGTCTTCTGGAACACTCGGCAGTCACTCCTGGTAAAGGCTAAAGACAGAATTCCCACAATCCTCAGTTATGACTCCCCTCCAAGTGGCTTCGCCTTGTACAGTCCCTGCTCATCACAAATCCACTGTTGGGTCTCCTGCACCCACATCTGGCACATGGACACGATTGGCGGAGCCTCAAGGCTGCTCCCAGCCGCAGCACCGACCACACAAAATTCTAGGAAATGACACGTCTACCCATCATTGTGAAAATACTGACTCCGACACACATGTGCAATGGCGCACGGGAGTGTGCACACAGGGAATGAATGTTTGAACCTCACCCATCAAACACGAGAGGGATGCCAGGGCCCTTCTGAGCGTGGGAGAGGGAATTCCTAAAGCCTGCACTTGGGACAAGATCCCTTCAGTGTCATTGAAAGCCACCGAAGGAGCAACTGTGCTGTTGAGGAGTCGTAGACCCACACTCAACTCTCCATCAGAGAAAGGGGACAGAGAGATGAGCATTGAAACCGGAAGACCACGCACCCCAAGAGTTAGCAGTGCACAACTGAAGGAAGAGTCTAGCTATCCTTTAAAAGATCCTTTGTCTTTTCTCAAGCCTCACCACAGGCTACTCTGCCAGCTGGGCCTGGCTGGCATCAGGGCCAAGAGCTGCCTTCCTCAGCGGGATGTGCTACACCATCAGTGCTCTGCAGTGCTGCCACAACTAGCCCCACCCCCAAGGCAACCAGGCTCTGATCTTTCGCATCCCTGCATTCCAGTTGCTGGTCACCCCTCTGGGGGCTTTTGTAGTGAGGGTCTTCAGTAGAGGTCTCCTCAGGTCTCTGCTGATGCCTTCTTATCGCAGGGCAGGGGCGGCACAGCTTTAGGTGCTTTCCCCATTACTGACTCAAGACTTCATACTTTTCAGCCCTTCCCCTCGCCCTCTTCTCTGATTCTTGTCTATGAAACTCCTGCCATTTCTTCAGGCACCATCTGCAGAAAAATGGCCCCACATCTGGACTGACCTGTCTGACGCTCCCCTGGATACTCTATGGCCCGGGGATCTCAGTGCACCTTCATCGGGTGTATGCTGCTTATTTTCTTCCATAAAGGCACTAAAGCAGTGACTCTTACTTCCACCTGGACTCCTTGTTTTTGCTTCTTGGACACCTTACAGCTCAGCTCACTGCTCTCAACCCAGCTGGCTTGCTCTGGTTTTCACGTTGGATGGTGGGATCATGGGGATTTACTATAGAACCACCATCACCTAATCAATTACTCAATAAAGCTCATCGTTAATCAATGAAAGTGAATCATGCTAGTGGGACAAGAGGGAGTAAAAGGCAATAGAGGAATGACATAGCAGCCAAAGGGCATTTATAGAGGTCTAAATACAGGCATGTACATATATAAATGTATATTTATATGATGATGGGGAAATAGATCTATGTGCATATATTGATAGGTTTGGAATTAAGGTAGCCAGTGGACATTGGGCCTCCACTCTTGTAGTTCTCAATGGAAGAACACTTTGCTCTATTATGTTGGCATTCCATGATGCTCACCTTACAGACATGATCGCTGAATACTAAGCACGTGCATAAGCAAAAGTAGTGAATAAAGCTGATGGTGCCTGGCTATCCAAAGATATAGCGCCTGGGGCCTTAAAGACTGGAAGGTAAACAAGCGGCCTTCTATTTCAGAAGCCACAAAGCATACAAAGAAGAAGCACACCAGTCTGTGTGATCACGAGGTACTGAAGGGATCAGGTAACAGGCATCAAAGACCAAAACATCATATCTTGTGGCTGAGGTGGAGTGCTGAGAGGGGACCCAAAGTCCATCTGGAGGAAACTGGACATGGAAACAAATCTCGGGGAAAAGATGAGCCTGTAAGCGTACAGTGGAGTAATGATGAAACATACACCATTTCTCTAGTTCTTTAATGCTTCCTTCATCAGCCCGACCCATCATGGTCCAAATTCTACATTACACATCCAACCAGAGAAGAGCACGTCCACTTGTACGTATAGGAAGTGGAAACATGGGGGATCCAAAACATACGAACCCCTCAGGACTACTGATGACCGTGGTGATATTGGGAGGGTAGTGGGGAGGTCGGGGAGAAAGGGGAACCTGATTAAAATGATCTACATACAACTTTCTCCATGGGGGGGGGGGGACACAATGGAAAAGAGGGTGAAGCGAGATGTCGGACAGAGTAAGATATGACAAAATAATAATAATTTGTTAATTATCAAGGGTTCTTCAGAGAGTGAGGGGGAGAGGGCAATTGGAAGAGCTGACACCAAGGACTCAAGTAGGAAGCAAAGGTTTTGAGAATGATGGAGGCAACAGATACACCAACGTGCTTGACACAGGGTGGATGCATGGATTGTGATAAAAGTTCTTTGTTTAATACAATAAAATGATTTGGTTTCAGTTAATCTTGCATGAGGCAGTGAGAGCAGTGTGTCAAGAACAAAATAAAGACAACAATCTTGAGGCCAAAAAGAATAAAAATTGACCCATCGGTTATGTTTCTCTGTGCCGTAAGCAATGGGACAGTTTATGATAAATTGGGTATGGCATCTTCAATACTAGAGGCATTTTGTCATCGTTTCCAAGTTTTGCTAACCATGGCACCTGGAACGGACAACAGAGAGACAACAAGAAACAAAAGGACTAAGTGTGGTGAGAGGGGATGACAAGGCGGTTTAGTACACCTGAGCCAATGAGATGTTGAGATGTGAATGAGCCTGTTCTGTGCCCAAGTGGCTTCCCATAAGGCACTGCAGAAAGAATGGTGGATGAGCAGAACTTCCTCTAAATGCCTCCATATCAAGAGGAGCCCCCTACAACATGAAAACAAAAGTAACAGACAAGAAGGAGAGAGCTCTGTGGGGAAAGTGTCATTTATTCGATGGATGCTGTGCCCGCATTCCAAGGAGAGTCCTCAAAGGGCCTCCAGAACTGGGATTTCAATGAGGGGGAAGGATGTGATTGTTCTGTCTCACACTCTTGAACGATGGGGAGCTCGTGGAGCATGCTCTTCAACGGCCCAGTCCGTATCACGTGGGGGACCATTGAGGGTATGTGCCCACAGAGTGACGGCGCTTACACCCATTTTCTCGGGAAGTGGCTCGTTTGAAGACACGTGGTCAGCAGCAGGCAGGGGTGCCGCAGGTGATGGGTTTACAGAGGATGGTGGAGCAGGAGGGCTGGCAGCTGCAGGAGGACTGGCAAGAGGGGACCACACACAGCACAGGCTTGCAGCTCACGGGCACACAGCAGCCTGGGCTGCAGGAGGAGGCCCCACCACAGCAGCCGAGTCCACATGGGGACTGGCAGCCACCAGAGCAGCAGCTGGCAGCCCCACAGGGGGACTGGTAGCAAGTGGCCACAGTGCACACAGGCCTGCACAGCAGAGTCACACAGGACACTGGGCGGCAGCAGGAGCTCCCGCAGCAGGAGGGTGAGCAGCAGGCACTGGGGACACAGCACGGGGCTGGGCAGCAGGTTGCCTGGCAGCCAGAGGAGCAGCTGGCGTGGCACATGGTGGGTGGGTGTGGCTGGAGAAGGTTTCAGACAGGAGGAGAGGACAGGTCTGCAGGTTCCTGCTGCAGGACCTCCTTTATAGCCCTGCCATACAGTTCTCCAGGCAACAGGGAAGCACGGCTGTTATTGTTCCTGTGGTCGTTTCCTCTGAGTTCCTGGCTGTGCTGTCGTGTATTTTTCTCTTGGTCCATTAGCTTCATGACTCATTGTGCCTCCTGCACATCCATCTTTCCCTGGAAATGCTGCCCAGCTCCCTGTCTTGTTTGCTCTCCCTGCATACTTCCTTCATATGACACCTGGTGACTTCTCCGAGATTCCCAAAACTAGGATCGTCAGCAGGTGCTCTCCCCAGGAAAATGATCTTCCAACAACCAGCCATTCTAAGCTTCTTGCAGGTGCCAGAAGGAGCCGCTGAGTGGTGTGGGAGAATTGAGTCTTGTACACTGGCCTCGGGGTTCCCAGACCCCACAGCTTGGATGGAGAGTTGGTGGGTCCATGTGACACAACAGAGACTACTGGTCCACAGGAGAAGTGATGCCTGAAGGCTGCTGATCATGGAGAACTCTTTTGTGAGGTCCTTTTAGATCTCATAGTTGAGAACCAAAATAATACAAAGTAGTAAGCCATCCTCAAAGGAAGCCCGACACTACCAAGGTCACAGACCGAGGTTGGGACAAACATGGCTAGGGATGTTGTGGGGAGCCTGGTCCCAAGGAGGGGAACCCTCTCAAGACTGCTCTTCTTGGTAAAATAAGAGTTTACTATAGAGAACGACATACTACTTGGAGGAATGGATTGATTGACGGTTGTCCTAAGAGCCTCTAGCCAGCTAGGATAGGTCTTCTCTCTAATAGTTTTCCGTCATCAACAGGCAACACAAGGTGTTTGTTCCAGAAAGAAGGTACACATATAAGGTTCACTCCACATTCACCCGAGATCTACATGGGGAGCCTGGAAAGAACAAAGGAGGCCTGCACTGCCAAAGAGCAAGGGGTCAGAGATTGAGGTTATGGGACCCCCCTGGGACCTCAGAGGTGGAGCATCAGAAAAGACGGACTGTGCACAGAGCAGACTCCTTAATTCTACATGAGCATCTCTTGAGAATCCCTGTGGAGAGATGGAAGTATACACACTTAGAGTAAGACCACTGGGCTCAAGTCAAAGTAGCTGCTACAAAGCTAAGGTACAATCCAAGTGGAGTCCAGATGAAACGCCATCCACCTGCCACTCACGCCATAAAATAAGACCTATCATAGCATGCATTATGAAGGCCTATGGTAACCCAGAACAAGCTTGTCAGGAGATAGTCTGGAGCCCAAGAACACATTGAATACACCATCGATAGACCAAGTGTAAAGCCCAGCCTGCGCAGGTACGGGAAATCCACAGGTCACTGACTGCCTGCTAGAGGAATATTCAGAAACACAGAATTCATGACACTTGATCCCATACATTCTGTCCCTTAGGAAGAAGGTGCCCAACCGAGAGGAAGACCATCTCTACAATTGCCACCAAAACCTGGCGTACTGATCTTGAACTTCCTCCAATCCCGAGAGATCTACATGTATAGAAAAGGCTGCCCCACTGGATTTCTGAGGCTGTGAGGGTTTGCGGGAACAAGAAGTCTCTCCCCTTCCTCCAAGGGAACAGCTAACTGCTGGGGACTGCATACTGGGAGGTGAGTAACCCACTTTGGACCCACTAGGCAGTCAGGACTCCTTCCTGAATGCCCTGCTATGAGAAAAGATTCCACAAGAAGGCCACGCAGAAGAGTGTTGGGCACTTAAGACACACACCAGTCTATCTCATCCAAGTGTAACACCGCACATGCACAGGTTCAGGGGCGCTGGCCAGTTATTGACTGAGTGCCTGATAGAAGAAAACTCAGGAATACCAGACGAAAGAAACCAAAGTGTCTACACTGTGTGGTCCACATCAAATACACCAAAGAACAAAAAATTGATAGACATTGAAATAGATCAGAAAATGAGGTTCACAGTAAAGGGTTGGGTGGGAAATCAGTCGATCTAAACAAACTCTGAGCTGGCCCAGGTGTTGGACTTGGTAAAACACCTGCCTGAACTCAGTGCCCACCTCGGTACCTAGAGATTGACACAATCTCTGCACTTGTGCTCTCAAAGCAGCACTTTCTGGGGACACAGTTGAGGTCAGCGAGGGAGGAAGATCATTCAGCAACTACACCACACAACTGCCTTCCTGGTTAGCCCCAGTTGTTGAAACACTGGGCATTTTCCTCAAACGCAAATACACACAGACACACATACTTCCTGATTCCACCTCTCAGCCACAAGAGAAGGCAGGAAGTCTGTGCTTTTATTGACAAGAAGAATTTAATGTGTACGCTATGGAGCCTAGAATAAAGCTACAAGTCTAGTAACAGAACTATACTGTCAGTCTTCTGGAACACTCGGCAGTCACTCCTGGTAAAGGCTAAAGACAGAATTCCCACAGTCCTCAGTTATGACTCCCCTCCAAGTGGCTTCGCCTTGTACAGTCGCTGCTCATAACACATCCACTGCTGGGTCTCCTGCACCCACATCTGGCACACGGACACCATGGCGGTGCTCAAGGCTGCTCCCAGCCACAACACCGACCACACAAAACTATAGGAAATGACACGTCTACGCGTGAGTGTGAAAACACTGACCCCGACACACATGTGCAATGGCGCACGGGAGTGTAAATACAGGCAACGAATGCATGAACCGCACCCATCAAACATGGAGACGGATGCCAGGGCCCTTCTGAGCGTGGGAGAGGGAATTCCTAAAGCCTGCATTTGGGACAAGATCCCTTCAGTGACATTGAAAGCCATCAAAGGAGCAACTCTGCTGTTGAGGATTCATAGGCCCACACTCAACTCTCCATCAGGAGAGGGGACAGAAAAATGAGCACTGAAACCGGAAGACCACACACCTCAAGAGTTAGCTGTGCAAAACTGAATATAGAGTCTAGCTATCCGTTAAAAGATCCTTTGTCTTTTCTCAAGCCTCACCACAGGCTACTCTGCCAGCTGGGCCTGGCTGGCATCAGGGCCAAGAGCTGCCTTCCTCAGCGGGACTGCTGCACAGTCAGTGCTCTGCAGGGCCGCCACAACTAGCCCCACCCCCAAGGCATCCAGGCTCTGATCTTTCGCACCCCTGCATTCCAGGTGTAGGTCAGCCCTCTGGGGACTTTTATAGTGTGGGTCTTCAGTAGAGATCTCCTCAGGTCACTGCTGATGCCTCCTTGAAACAGGGCAGGGAAGGCATCTTGAAGGTGCTCTCCCCATTACTGACACAAGACTACGTACTTTTCACCCTCTCCCATCGCCCTCTTCTCTGATTCTTGTCTATGAAAATTCTTCGGTCATTTCTCCAGGCAGCGTCTGCAGAGAAATGGCCCCACATCTGGACCGAGCAGTATGAATCTCCCTGAACACTCTATGGCCCGGGGCTGTCGGCAAACCTTCATCAGGTGCTTGATGCTTGTATTCTTCCAAAAAGGGAATAAAGCCAAGACTCTTCCATTCAGCTGGGCTCCTTGTCTTGGCTTGCTGGACACTGTGCAGCTCAGCTCACCATTCTCAGCTCAGCTGGCTTGCTCTGGTTTTCACGTTGGTTGTGGGATCATGGGGATTTATTATAGAATGATCGTCAAGGAATCATTTAATCAATGAAGTTCATCATTAATCAATGAAAGTGAATCATGCTAGTGGGAGAAGAGGAAAGTCAAAGGCAATGGAGGAAAGACATAGCAGGCAAAGGGCATTTATAGAGGTCTAAATACAGGCATATACATATATAAATAAATATTGATATGATGATGGGAAAATAGATCTATGGGCATATATTGATGGGTTTAGAATTAAGGTAGCTGATGGACATTGGGCCTCCACTCAAGTACTCCCAAACAGAAGAACATTTTTTCTATTGAGCTGGAATTCCATGATGCTCACTTTACCTACGTGATCGCTGAATACAAAGCACATGCATAAGCAAATGTGGTGAATAAAGCTGATGGGGCCTGCTATATCAAAAGATATAGCACCTGGGGCCTTAAAGACTTGAGAGTAAACAAGCGGCCTTCTAGCTCAGAAGCCACAATGCCCACAAAGAAGGAGCACACCAGCCTGTGTGATATCAGGTTTCAGGCATAAAACGCCAAAAAATCATATATTGTGACTGAGGTGGAGTGCCGATTGGGGACAAAAAGTCCATCTGAAGGCAACTGGACATCCCCTTATGGAAAAAAATCTCAGGGAAGAGAGGAGCCTGTAAGCGTGCAGTGGAGCAATGATGAAACATACAACTTTCCTCTAGTTCTTTAATGCTTCCTTCATCACCCCGCATCAACATAGTCCTTATTCTACCATACACATCCAGGCAGAGCAGAGCATGCACACTGGTGCATATAGGAACTGGAAACACAGGGAATCCAAGACAGATTGACCCCTCAGGACTACTGGTGAAAGTGATGATATGGGAGGGTAATGGGGAGGTCGGGGAGAAAGGGAAAATGGTTACAATGATCTACATACAACTTCCTCCCTGGAGGGTGGACAATGGAAAAGAGGGTGAAGTGAGGTGTCGGAGAGAGTAAGATATGATAAAATAATAATAATTTATAAATTATCAAGGGTACTTCAGGGAGTGAGGGGGAAGTGGGTAAAGGGAAGAGGTGACGCCAAGGACTCAAGTAGGAAGCAAAGGTTTTAAGAATGATGAAGGCAGCAGATACACCAACGAGCTTCACGCAAGGGAGGATGGATAGATTGTGATAAAATTTGCATGTTTAATACAATAAAATGAATTGTCTTAAGTTGATCTTTCATGAGGCACTGAGAACAGTGTGTCAAGATCAAATTAAAGACTACAAACTTGAGGCCCAAACGAGTCGAAAGAAACTACCAGGTATGTTTTTCTGTGCCGTAAGCAATGGGACAGTTTATGACCAATTGAGAATGGGCATCTTCAATACTAGAGGCATTTTATCATCGGTTCCAGGCTTTGCTAGCCATGGCGCCTGGGACTGACAACACAGAGAAAACAAGAAACTAAACACAGAGACCACACAGAGACAACAAGAAACAAAAGGACTAAGTATGGTGAGAGGGGAGGACAAGGCAGTTTAGTGCACCTAAGCCAATGAGACCTCGAGAGGTGGACGAGCCTGTTCTGTCCCCAAGTGGCTTCCCATAAGGCCCTGCAGAAAGGATGGTGGATGGGGAGAACTTCCTCTAAATGCCTCCATATCAAGAAGAGCCCCCTACAACATGAAAACCAAAGAAACGGACAAGAAGCAGAGAGCTCTGTGGGGAAAGTGTCATTTATTCGATGGATGCTGTGCCCGCGTTCCAAGGAGAGTTCTCAAAGGGCCTCCGGGACTGGGATTTCAGTGAGGGGGAAGGATGTGATTGTTCTGTCTCATACTCTTGAACGATGGGGGGCTCATGGAGCATGCTCTTTAACAGCCAAGTCCGTACCACGTGGAGGACCACTGAGGGTATGTGCCCACAGAGTGACAGCGCTTATACCCATTTCCCCGGGAAGTGGCTTGTTTGAAGACACGTGGTCAGCAGCAGGCAGGGGTGCTGCAGGTGATGGGCTTGCAGAGGATGGTGGAGCAGGAGGGCTGGCAGCTGCTGGAGGACTGGCAGGAGGGGACTACACACAGCACAGGCTTGCAGCTCACGGGCACACAGCAGCCTGGGCTGCAGGAGGAGGCCCTACCACAGCAGCCGAGTCCACATGGGGACTGGCAGGCACCAGAGCAGCAGCTGGCAACCCCACAGGGGGACTGGCAGCAGGTGGCCACAGTGCACACAGGCCTGCACAGCAGAGTCACACAGGACACTGGGCGGCAGCAGGAGCTCCCGCAGCAGGAGGGTGAGCAGCAGGCACTGGGGACATAGCACGGGGCGGGGCAGCAGGCCGCCTGGCAGCCAGAGGAGCAGCTGGCGTGGCACATGGTGGGTGGGTGTGGCTGGAGAAGGTTTCAGACAGGAGGAGAGGACAGGTGTGCAGGCTCCTGCTGCCGGACCTCCTTTATAGCCCTGCCACACAGGTCTCCAGGCAACAGGGAAGCACGGCTGTTATTGTTCCTGTGGTCATTTCCTCTGACTTCCTGGCTGTGCTGGTGTGTATTTTTCTCTTGAGCCATTAGCTTCACAACTCATTGTGCCTCCTGTACATCCATCTTTCCCTAGAAACGCTGCCCAACTCCCCGTCTTGCTTGCTCTCCCTGCATGCTTCCTTCATGACAGCGGGTGACTTCTCCGAGATTCCCAAAACGAGGATCTCAAGCAGGTGCTCTCCCTAGGACGACGATCTTCCAACAACCAGCCATTCAAAGCCCTTTCCGTGTGCCAGACGGAGCTGCTGAGAGATGCGGGAGAATCGAGACCTGTACACTGGCCTCGGGATTGAGAGACAATTGCGAGATGGAGAGTTGGTGGGTCCATGTGACACAACAGAGACGACTGGTCCACAGGAGAAGTGACGCCTGATGGCTGCTGATCACGGAGAACTCTTTGGTGAGGTCCTTTTAGATCCTCATAGTTGACAACCAAGAGAATACCAAGAAGGAAGTCATCCTCAAAGGACGCCCGACTCTACTAAGGTCACAGACAGGGTTTGGGACATACATGGCGAGGGATGTTGTGGGGACCCAGGGCCAATGGATGGGAACACTCCCAAAGAGCAAACTGCTTGGTGAAATAAGAGTTCACTATAGAGAACGACATACTGCTTGGAGGAATGGATCAAATGAATGACGGTGTCCGAACAGCCCTCTAGCCAACTCACAACTGAACAGCAATTAACTCTCATAGTTTTCCGTCATCAGCAGGCATCACAAGGTGTTTGTTACAGAAAGAAGGTACACATATAAGGTTCACTCCGCATTCAACTGAGGTCTATATGCGGAGCCTGGAAAGAACAGAGGAGGCCTGCACTGCCAAAGAGCAAGGGGTAAGAGATTGAGCTTATGGGACCCCCTGGGACCTGAGAGGTGGAGCATCAGAAAAGACGACTATGCACAGAGCAGACTCCTTAATTCTACATGAGTGTCTCTTGAGAATCCCTGTGGAGAGATGGAAGTGTACACGCTTAGAGGAAGACCACTGGGCTCAAGTCAAAGTAGCTGCTTCAAAGTTAAGATACAACCCCAGTGGAATGCAGATGAAACGCCATCCACCTACACCTCACCCTAAAGTAAGACCTGTCCTAGCAAGCCTTATGAAGGCCTACAATAACCCTGAACAAACTTGTCAGGAGATCGTCTGGAGCCCAAGAACACATTGAATACACCATCGATATACCAAGTGTAAAGCCCAGCCTACACATGATCAGGGAGATACACAGGTCACTGACTGCCTGCTAGAAGAATGTTCAGACACATAGAATTCATGACACATGACATCCCATACATTCTGTCCCACAGGAGGATGGGGCAAAACTGAGAGGAAGACCAACTCTACAATTGCTCCAAAAACAGGCAGATTGCCCTCAAATTACCTCCAATCCCAAGATAACCACGTGAATAGAGCAAGACTGCCCCACTGGAATTCTGTGGTTGTCAGTCTTTGCGGGGACACAAAGCCTCTGCCCTATGTCAGCTGGGTACTGCAGACTTCAAGGTGAGTAACCCACTTTGAACCCACTAGGCAGTCAGGACTCCTTACTGAATGCCTTGCTATGAGAAAAGTTTCCACAAGAAGGCCAGTCAGAAGACTGTTGTGAACTTAAGAAACACACCAGTCTATCTCAGCCAAGTGTAACACCGAGCATGCACAGGTTCAGGGCCGCTGGCCAGTTATTGACTGCCTGATAGAAGAAAACTCAGAAATCCCAGACAATAAGAACCAGAGTGTCTACACTGTGTGGTCCACATCAAATGTACCAAAGAAAAAGAATTGTTCAACATTGAAATAGATCAGAAAATGAGGCTCACAGTCAAGGGTTGGGTGGGAAATCAGTCGATCTAAACAAACTCTGAGCTATCCCAGGTGTTGGACTTGGTAAAACACCTGCCTGAACTCAGTGCCCACCTCGGTACCAAGAGATTGACACAATCTCTGCACTTGTGCTCTCAAAGCACCGCTTTCTTGGGACACAGTAGAGGTCAACGAGGGAGGAAAATCATTCAGCAGCTACACCACACAACTGCCTTCCTGGTTAACCCCAGTTGTTGAAACACTGGACATTTTCCTCAAACACGCACACACTTCCTCATTCCACCCCTCAGCCAGAAGAGAAGGAGGGAAGGCCATGCTTCCATTGACAAGAAGAATTTAATGTGTACGCTATGGAGCCAAGAATAAAGCTACAAGTCTAGTAACGGACCTATACTGTCAATCTTCTGGAACACTCAGCAGTCACACCTGGTAAAGGCCAAAGACAGAATTCCCACAATCCTCAGTTATGACTCCCCTCCAATGGCTTCGCCTCGTACACTTCCTGCTCATCACAAATCCACTGCTGGGTCTTCTACACCCACGTCTTACACACGGACACCGGGGCCAGGGCTCAAGTCTGCTCCTAGGCGCAGCAACGAACACAAAAAACTCTTGGAAATGACACATCTACCCGTCAGTGTAAAAAAACTCTGACCCTGACAGACATGTGCAATGGCACACGGGAGTGTGCGCACAGGGAACGAATGCATGAACCGCACCCATCAACATGAAGAGGGATGCCAGGGGCCTTCTGAGAGTGGGAGAGGGAATTCCGAAAGCCTGCATTTGGGACAAGATCCCTTCAGTGTCATTGAAAGACACCAAAGGAACAACTCTGCTGTTGAGGAGTCGTAGACGCACACTCAACTCTCCATCAGAGAAAGGGAACAGAGAGATGACCATTGAAACCGGAGGACCATGCACCCCAAGAGTTAGCAGTGCGCAACTGAAGGAAGAGTCTAGCTATCCATTAAAAGATCCTTTGTCTTTTCTCAAGCCTGACCACAGGCTACTCTGCCAGCTGGGCCTGGCTGGCATCAGGGCAAAGAGCTGCCTTTCAGAGGGACGTGCTGCACAGTCAGTGCTCTGCAGGGCCGCCACAACTAGCCCCACCCCCAAGACAACCAGGCTCTGCTCTTTCGCACCCCTGCATTCCAGGTGCAGGTCACCCCTCTGGGGGCTTTCGTAGTGAGGACCTTCAGTAGAGATCTCCTCAGTTCACTGCTGACGCCTCCTTACCAAGTGCAGAGGAGGCACCTTGAAGGTGCTTTCCCCATTACTGAATCAAGACTGCATACTTTTCACCCCACCACTCACCCTCTTCTCTGATTCTTGTCTATGAAAACTCTTCTGCCATTTCTCAGGCCCCATCTGCAGAGAAAGGCCCCACATCTGGACTGACCTGTCTGAATCTCCCCTGAACACTCTATGGCCCAGAGATATCGGTGCACCTTCATCGGGTGTAAGCTGCTTGGATTCTTCCAAAAAGGCACTAAAGCCGCGACTCTTCTCTCCAGCTGCGCTCCTTGTCTTGGCTTCCTGGACACCTTACAGCTCAGCTCACCACTCTCAGCTCAGCTGGCTTGCTCTGGTTTTCAGGTTGGGTTGTGGGATCATGGAGATTTACTATAGATCCATTAGCAAGGAATCATTTAATTAATAAAGTTCATCATTAATCAACGAAAGTGAATCATTCTAGTGGGACAAGAGGAAGTCAAAGGCAATAGAGGAAAGACATAGGAGGCAAAGGGCATTTATAGAAGTCTAAATACAGGCATGTACATATATAAATATATATCTATATGATGATGAGGAAATAGATCTATGTGCATCTATTGATAGGTTTAGAATTAAAGTAGCCGATGG
Organism: Tenrec ecaudatus; assembly: GCF_050624435.1. NCBI lineage: Eukaryota > Metazoa > Chordata > Mammalia > Afrosoricida > Tenrecidae > Tenrec > Tenrec ecaudatus. The sequence goes on along the minus strand of NC_134531.1, from coordinate 208,483,056 downwards.
ACACTGGGCCTCCACTCAAGTACTTCACAACGGAACAACACTTTGCTCTATTGAGTTGGCATTCCATGATGCTCACTTTACCGATTTGATCGCTGAATACAAAGCACGTGCATAAGCAAATGTGGTGAATAAAGCTGATGGTGCCTGGCTATCCAAAGATATAGCGCCTGGGGCCTTAAAGACTGGAAGGTAAACAAGCGGCCTTCTATTTCAGAAGCCACAAAGCCCACAAAGAAGAAGCACACCAGCCTGTGTGATCACGAGGTACCGAAGGGATCAGGGATCAGGCATCAAAGACCAAAATATCACATCTTGTGATGGAAATAGAGTGTTGATTGGGGACCCAAAGTCCACCTGGAGGCAACTGGACATCCTCTTATGGAAAAAAATCTCGGGGAAGAGATGAGCCTGTAAGTGTGCAGTGGAGCAACGATGAAACATACAACTTCCTTCTAGTTCTTTAATGCTTCCTTCATCACCCCACCCATCATGGTCCGAATTCTACCATGCGCATCCAGCCAGAGCACAGCATGTACACTAAAGCATATAGTAACTGGAAACACAGGGTATCCAAGACAGATGAACCCCTCAGGACTACTGATGACAGTGGTGATACCGGGAGGTTAGTGGGGAGGTCGGGGAGAAAGGGGAAACTGATTACAATGATCTACATACAACTTTCTCCCTGGGGGGTGGAGAATGGAAAAGAGGGTGAAGCAAGATGTCAGACAGAGAAAAATAGACAAAATAATTATAATTTATAAATTATCAAGGGTTCTTCAGGAGTAAGGGGTAGGGGGGTATATGGAAGAGCTGATGCCAAGTACTCAAGTAGGAAGCAAAGGTTTTGAGAATGATGAAGGCAACAGATACACCAAAGTGCTTGACACAAGGGTGGATGGATGGACTGTGATAAAAATTTCATGTTTAATACAATAAAATTATTTGTTTTCAGCTAATCTTGCATGAGGCAGTGAGAGCAGTGTGTCAAGATCAAATTAAAGACTACAAACTTGAGGCCCAAACAAGTAAAATTTGACCCACCGGGTATGTTTCTCTGTGCCGTAAGCAATGGGACAGTTTATGACCAATTGGGAATGGGCATCTTCAATGCTAGAGGCATTTTGTCATCGGTTCCAGGCTCTGCTAGCCATGGCGCCTGGAACAGACCACAGAGAGACAACAAGAAACAAAAGGACTAAGTATGGTGAGAGGGGAGGACAAGGCGGTTTAGTACACCTGAGCCAATGAGATCTCGAGAGGTGGACTAGCCTGTTCCCTCCCCAAGTGGCTTCCCATAAAGCCCTGCAGAAAGGACGGTGGATGGGGAGAACTTCCTCTAAATGCCTCCATATCAAGAAGAGCCCCCTACAACATGAAAACGAAAGAGACAAGAAGCAGAGAGCTCTGTGGGGAAAGTGTCATTTATTCGATGGATGCGGTGCCCGCGTTCCAAGGAGAGTCCTCAAAGGGCCTCTGGGACTGGGATATCTGGGAGGGGGAGGGAGGGGATTGTTCTGTCACATACTCTTGAACGATGGGGAGCTCATGGAGCATGCTCTTTAACGGCCCAGTCCGTACCACGTGGAGGACCACTGAGGGTATGTGCCCACAGAGTGACGGCCCTGGCACCCATTTTCCCAGGAAGTGGCTCGTTTGAAGACACGTGGTCAGCAGCAGGCAGGGGTGCTGCAGGTGATGGGTTTGCAGAGGATGGTGGAACAGGAGGGCTGGCAGCTGCTGGAGGACTGGCAGGAGGGGACCACACACAGCACAGGCTTGCAGCTCATGGGCACACAGCAGCCTGGGCTGCAGGAGGAGGCCCCACCACAGCACCCAAGTCCACATGGGGACTGGCAGCCACCAGAGCAGCAGCTGGCAGCCCCACAGGGGGACTGGCAGCAGGTGGCCACAGTGCACACAGGCCTGCACAGCAGAGTCACACAGGACACTGGGCGGCAGCAGGAGCTCCCGCAGCAGGAGGGTGAGCAGCAGGCGCTGGGGACACAGCACGGGGCTGGGCAGCAGGTCGCCTGGCAGCCAGAGGAGCAGCTGGCATGGCACATGGTGGGTGGGTGTGGCTGGAGCAGGTTTCAGACAGGAAGAGAGGGCTGGTATGCAGGCTCCCACTGCCCGACTCCTTTATAGCCCTTGCGTTAATGCGTCCAGGCAGCTAGAATAGCATGATTGCTTCCTTGTCTGTGTTTCCTCTGGCCCTTATTTTTGGCTTGGGACATTTCTGTTTGGGCGTTAGCTTCATGACTAATTAAGGATCCCTTAGGAGACCTGGTAGAATAGTGATTATACAATGCGCTCCCATCCGTAGGGTTGGCTGTTCAGAACTACCAGCAGGTCTGTGGGAGACAGACCAGACTTTCTACTCTTCTAAACAGTTATAGTATCAGAAACCCACAGGGCTCACTTGAGTCAGCCCTGAATCGATGGCAGTAGGTTTCTTTTTGGTAGGTGGCACAGTAGTTCCGCATTGAGCTGCAATTTACCTGGTCCTTATTTTGAAGCCACCAGCTGGTCCTTGGGATAAAGATGGGGCTTTGCACTGCAGTAAACAGTTACAGTGTTGGAAACTCACTGAGCAGGTCTACCCTGTCCTGTGGGGCCCCTATGAATCAGTGTTGACTTGACTACATCGAGTTGGTTGGTTGGTTGGTTGGTTGGTTGGTTGGTTGGTTGGTTGGTTGGTTGATTGGTTGGTTTGGATCATTGCTAATTGCATCATCCGTAAACTCACTTCCTATGGAAACCTGTCCTTCTGTCTATTGGCTCTGCCTGCCATACTGTTGGTTCCTTACATTTCACCTGTGCTACCTTTGCATGATCCCAAATCTGGGACCTCCAAATGTTCCTCTTGGTGTGACACTGAGTGCTAAACAACCACAGACTGTGCACATCTCTCACGTGCCAGGAAGGCTCCACAGCAGATGTGAAGAACTCTGGCTGGCTCACTCATTTTTTAGTTTCCTTGAGCTGAAAGCCAGAGTCAAGGAGCCGAGCCAGCAGAGACACACAGAGGACAGGGAGACAATGTGTCCATAGGACAGGTAAGCAGTGAAAATGGTGGGTCGTAGAGACCTTTTTATAGTGGTCGCTATGAGTCAACCTCCACTCAACGGCAGCGAACAAGCAGAAGAGATGGTGGTGACAGTGGATCTCATTGTTTAACGGTCAGGATCACACAAAGCCCTGGACCATTGTTGAGGGGGGCGTGGCGCTGCCAAAAAGTCAGACAGGGTTAGGCCACGTCTATGTACAATGAAGCATGCAGGGACTCTGGCCCAAGCGATGCCTCGCTCCCCGACCAGGAGGGGGACAGAATAGCATTTGGTGCAGATTATGATAGAACAGTGACCGTAATTGAGAGAGCAGCTCCTGCCAGATTAACCCTGAAGTCTAATATGCCCCTCAAAGGTCGTGGCCTATGTGTTGAGGCAGTGGGAAACAAACAGCACAAGACGCCTGTGGTCTCACCATTCACCTCGCTCTGTCTATGTTCACAAATGCATGGCAGGTTGTCTGCTTGCCAAATGCAGTGTGGAGAGCTAGAGTGTGGGCGGACAGTGGTCCTTCCATGCCAGAGGAGGAAGTCAGTTTGGGGACCACTAAAGCCCCAGGAATCTCAGGGTAGGAGTACCAAAAAGGAGGGGTCTCTGGATGCAGCTGGTCCCACAGGGTCTCTGTGAACATGCGGAAGAGAGCAGGCTGTACTGCCCAGAGCAAGGCGTCTGGGGTCTGATGGGAGAAGCTGAGTACGCATTTCCCCCACAGACCATCAGACTGCACCCAGCCTGGGTCTTGGGCGGAAGGCCTGCTCTAGAGTGACCTTTGTTCTCTGGGGTCTGATGGGAGAAGCCGAGTACGCATTTCCCCCACAGACCATCAGACTGCACCCAGCCTGGGTCTTGGGCGGAAGGCCTGCTCTAGAGTGACCTTTGTTCTCTGGGGTCTGATGGGAGAAGCCGAGTACGCATTTCCCCCCACAGACCATCAGACTGCACCCAGCCTGGGTCTTGGGCGGAAGGCCTGCTCTAGACTGACCTTTGTTTTGTGTCTCTCTCCAGCTGCTACTGAGCCAACTCCAGAGCCAATGTGGGCATTCCAAAATTTAAACAACAGCATTTTCTTAGAGACTAGAGAGAGAATCTTAGCCGAGGACTAGAAATAAAAGCAAATAGAAATCCTGTAATTGTACTAGAAAGACCCAGCAGTAATTGGAGACTTGCTGAAAATGAATGGGTGAAAATGAAAGCGCTTAATATAAAATTCCCCCAAAAAATATCCAATGGGAAGCAGATGCCCTCTTTAAAAAGTGGATATTTACCTGCAGAAAAATGAAGCAAGACCCTTATCTAACTCCATGCACAAGAATAAACTCAAGGTGGATCAGAGACCTTGAAATTAAACCCCAAACTGTTAGGGCCATCAACGAGGGAATTTGAGAACTTTGGCACAGGGAATACATAGACTATCAGAAATAGGGAAGGACACAAGTACAGATGAATCACAAATTGACAAGTGGGATATACTGAAGATAAAACACCTGTGTACATAGAAAGAATTCACCAAAAGAGTAGTAAGAGAGTCCACAGACTGGGAAAACATCTTTAGCAATGACACATCAGACAGAGGCCTTATTAGTAAATTCTACAATACTCTGCTAGCTTCCAAAAAGAAAAAAAACTAATTGCACACCGAGGAGGTGGGCAAAGGACCTGAACAGAAGTTTCACAGGGGCAGAAATACAAATGGCCAACAAAAATGAGAAAATGTTCTCGCTCTTTAGCCATAAGAGAAATAAAATTAAAATAACAACCCTCAAAGGTAGCCCAATTCAAAAAATCAGAAAGCAAAAAGTGTTGAAGGGGTTGTGGGGAGACAGGAACTCTCATCCACTGCTGGTGGACCTGTAAGTATGTACAGCCACTATGGAAATCGATCTGGCAATATCTAAAACAGATGGAAATCAAGTTACCATATGACCCAGCAATCCCCCTACTGGGCATATACCCAGAAGAGGCAAGAAACAAACCAAGGCCAGACATCTGTGCTCCAATGTTCATTGCAGCACAGTTCACAATTGCAAGGAGCTGTAAGCAACCCAAATTTCCATCAACTGATGAGTGGATTAAAAAGCTGTGGTTCATACATATAATGGAGTACTACACATCGCTAAAAAGCAGTAATGAGTGTGACCTCCTCCCTGGGGGACGAACAACAGAAAAAGGGGTGAAGGGAGACATTGGACAGGGAACGATATGACAAAATAATAATTTATAAATTATCAAGGGCTCGTGAGGGAGGGGTGAGCGGGGAGGGAGGGGAAAGAGAAAATGAGGACCTGATGCAAAGGGCTTAAGTGGAGAGAAAATGCTTTGAAAATGATGAGAGCAAAAAATGTACAGATGTGCTTTGTACAATTGATATTTGTATGGATTGTGATAAGAGTTGTATGAGCCCCTAATAAAACGTTTTATAAATAAATAAATATTTTTTAAAGCGGTGATGAATGTATGAAGCACATTGCTGCTTGAGAAGAACTGGAGGAAATCATTCTAAGTGAAGTAAGCCAAGAACAAAAGGACAAGTACAACATGAGTCCAATGAGGTAAGCTTTAAAAAAATGCGAAATGGGCATATGGAAAAAGCTACTGTACACAAACATTCCTGGGGTGAGGACCAGGTAGTATGGCAGGGACCAGACCAAAACCAGGGATACATATGGTAACCAACTGAAAAGGAGGTGGGGAAAGGAAATAATTAATAATAATAAAAAGAAATGGGCAGCGGGGGCACAGGGTACTAACCCACCAAAGGGGAGGGTATTGTTTATATTTCCACAGGGAAAGAGGGACCAGACTTCAACCCAGTGCTCCAATATGTGAATGCAATATGCCAGTGTGGAGTGGGAAACCAGTGAAGAGGTCTGGGAGCCAGCCCCAATCTCAACTACTATGTGGGCACCCGCCCTTCCCCCTAGAAGAATTTATTTCAAAGGACAGCATTGAATCTGAAGCTCCAGGAGAGGGACATATCTGATCAGAGCACATGGGAGCAGAGGAAGGGGAGGAGGAGAGAGTGGAGCACATCCTTGCCCACCAGGTCATGAGGATGATGTTCCCAATTAGAGCAGCCAGTCCACAGAGAGGACCACATGGCCGGCCAGACTAAGAGACTCGACTAAGAGACACGACGTCCCTCGCTGACTCATAGCCCTACAGGGGACAACACCGGAGACACAGTGTGGGAATTGCGCCAGGTCGGATCTCTCCACACTGAGGAAAAACACTAAGGGAGTGCACAGAACAGCAATGAAATGGAGCAGCGAGGTCCCCAGGGAATGCTGAAGGTGGACTTGGGGCCAAGAGCAACAGACTGGACTGGAAAGCACTCCTAAAGGCAATAAACAGTCCTTGAACTAACTACAAGCTTTTCTTTCATGTTGTGTTTTGTTTCGTTTTTGTCACTGGTCTGTTGTTGTTGTATATTGTTGCTTGGTTTTGTTCTGTCTTGTTTTTGTGCTTGTTATTATGTCCACAAGTCTGTCTAAATAAAATAGGCTGGATGAACAATCTGGAGGAGTAAACAACAGGACTGATGGTTCTGGGGGTGGGGGGACACGGGGGAGCGGGAGGTGGGGGGAAAGGAAGTGGTGTTAACAAACCCAGGGACAAGGGAACAACAAGTGATCCAAATTGGTGGTGAGGAGCGTGTAGGAAGCTTGGTAGGGCATGATCAAGGGTAATGTAACCAAGAGGTATTACTGAAACCCAAATGAAGACTGAGCATGATAGTGGGACAAGAAGAAAGTCAAGGGAAATAGAGAAAAGAGCTAGGAGGCAAAGGGAATTTATAGAGGTTTAAATAAAGGCATGTACATATGTAAACATATTTTATATGAGGATGGGGAAATAGATCTATGTGCGTATATTTATAGGTTTAGTATTGAGGTAGAAGAAGGACATTGGGCCTCCACTCAAGTACTCCCTCAATGCAAGAATACTTTCTTCTATTAAACTGGCATTCTATGATGCTCACCTTCCTGACACAACCATCCAAGACAAAGCAGGTGAACAAGCAAATGTGGTGAAGAAAGCTGATGGTGCCCAGCTATCAAAAGATATAGCATCTGGGGTCTTAAAGGCTTGAAGGTTAACAAGTGGCCATCTAGCTCAGAAGCAACAAAGCCCACATGAAAGAAGCACACCAGCCTGTGAGATCATGAGTTGTCGAACGGATCAGGTATCAGGTGTCATCAGAACAAAAAAATCCTATCATACTGAGCGAGGGGGGGGAGTCCAGAGTGGTGACCCAAAGCCCATTTGTAGACCACTGCACATCCCCTTACAGAAAAGTCTCTGGGAGGAGACTACCAGTCAGGATGCGATGTAGCTACAATGAAACATTCAACTTTCCTCTAGTTCCTAAATGCTTCCTCCCCCCACCCTACTATCATGATCCCAATTCTACCTTACAAATCTGTTTAGACCAAAGGATGTACACTGGTATAGATAGGAACTGGAGGCACAGGGAATCCAGGGCAGATGATCCCTTCAGGACCCAGTGGTGTGAGTAGCAATACTGGGAGGGTGTAGGGAGGGTGGGTAGGAAAAGGGGAACTGATTACAAGGATCTACATGTGACCTCCTCCCTGGGGGATGGACAACAGAAAAGTGGGTGAAGGGAGACGCTGCACAGGGAAGGATATGACGAAATAATAATTTATAAATTATCAAGGGTTCATGAGGGAGGAGGAGGGGGGTAGCAGGAAGGGAGGGGAAAAATGAGGAGCTAATGCCAGGGGCTTAGGTGGAGAGCCAATGTTTTAAGAATGATGAGGGCAATGAATGTACAAATGTGCTTTACACAATTGATGTATGTAAGGATTGTGATAAGAGTTGCGTGAGCCCCTAATAAGACAATTTGAAAAATAATCCAATCTGAAGAGTAGAGGGAAAAGGATAATTAAGAAGAATGAAAGAGGTCAAAATCACACAGTCTCACAGCATGTAAGCTTAACTTCAGAAGAAGATAATGGCCCTAGAGCTTAAAAATAATGTTTTAGACAACCATCTCATTTTTATTGTGTCCTCTTCACTATCTGAACAATCAAGTCGGACACAGAAAGAAGCCACTAGAATGCCCCAATGAAATTCATTTGACCAGGAATATGAGCTGCCATGGTTTTGTCTCCAGCTCAGCTTCTGTATATTCTTTAAAGTCATTTATTTCATATGTCTGTTGTTAAGGATCTACACAGTAGAGAACACACTGATTCAGTGGCTTCTACTTGTATAATTCAGTGACACTGATTGTCCAATCGTTCCTCTTCAATTAGCAGAACCTCATTGCCCCTGAGTGACGTAGCTGTTCTTTCTAGCTGCTGTTGTAAATTTGATCCCATGTTGAGTTCATACAAAGATCCTATTAAAGCGTTGGTTCTCAACCTTCCTAATGCCACACCCTTTAATACAGTTCCCCCAGCCATAACATTATTTTCATTGCTACTTCATCACTGTAATTTTGCTACTGTTATGAATCAGGCGACCCACTGTTCGAGAACCGCTATGTTAGAGGATAGAGAGAGATCCCATTCTTTTAAAGGGGCCAATGTGCGAGACATTCTCAATGAGATGAGCTAAGCTCTTTGTTTTAAAGAAGACTTCAAGGGATAGTTTGGGTTTAAGGCTTAAAGATGATCTCAGGACAATAGTCACAGGGGCTTATCCAGCCTCGGTGATTCCAGACACTCGGGTTTCCATGAGAATTTGAAATTCTCTTCCACATTTTTCTACTATTGATTAAAATGTGAAGCATTAATATATTTTGAAGGAATAATGAGCACATTTCCTAATTTCAATTTGTTTATTACATAAAATATGCCAGCTTACAGATCCAAACCAGGACTTTTAAAATATATGCAGGGCACAAAATGATGAGAACCATCGAAATAAAGAGCAAATGCTGAAAGCAGTGAGGTAAAAGGATAGACAGGGGAAACAGCTAAGCATTTCAGACTCCTCACGAGAAGCAATGGTGGCCAGCTGACAATGGGACAGGTTTAAAGATAAAATTATCAACCCTGAATTCTGAATCTAGCAACAACAACAAAAATCCTTCAAGAATACAATGAAGGCATTTTCAGGAAAATGAAAACTGAGATACTTCCTCACTTGGAGACTTGTACAATAGGAAACACTTAAGGGGGTCGTTTCAGTGGAATAGGAATTAGGCCTCGTGAGAACCCAGTCCACAGACTGAAACAAAGAGCATTCCAACCCAATCCAGTGCCACAGAGGGGCCTCTGACTCCCAGTGGCAATACAGGATAGAGAAGAACAGTTCCTTCGGGTTTCTGAGATTGCACATCTTTATGGGAACTGACAGCCTCGGCTTTCTTTCTTGGAATGGCTAGTGAGTTTGAACAGCCCACCTTGCAGGCAGCAGCCCAATGCTTATCCCACAGAACTACAGGGCTCCTTAAAGAAGACCACCAAAAGGGGGAAACAGGTAGGGAAGTGCAAAACACGAAAGATGGCTATTCTTTTTTTTTCCTAACTGACTTGTAAGACTGTTTAAAAAGTGACCATGTACTCTAAACACTCTTTGTTGTGAAGACTGGGTTTGACCTATTGACAGTGCCAAATGGAAAAAGGGTCAGAGAGAAGGACTTATGAACTTCCGTGTCTTTTCCAGTGGCCTTACAGGTGAGTCTCAACCTGCAGCCTCCTGTCAGCTCTGAGTCCATTCATTGTGTACGTTCTGGGCACAGTTCTAGCTCTCCAGACACAAAGGGGCCTTATTCCAGAGAACGGAACACTACAGCCACTACCATTAAGTCCATTCTGACTCTTACTCAGGTAGTTTCTGTAGCTGTCTATCTGACCAGGAGCAGCTATCTTCCACTGTCGCCTACAGAGTGACGGGTGGGTTTGAATCACCCAACTTGCACAAAGGTCTCTCTCCTACACCTGCTCTCTGAGACAAGCCCGCCCTCCCCTGTCCTCTGCCTGGGCCTACGGGAGGGGTGTACACTATGTGGTTGCTGGCAAATCATTGTCACGCGGAGCCAAAATTCTGCAGAATCCAGGTTTGGACTCACGACTAAGTGATCCAGGAGAACTGTTAAGGAATGAGGCACAAGACTGAGGGGCAGGTTTCCAAGTCAAACAAGGAGAGGCAATTAGTCTTGATGCTTAGGGCCAAACAAGCAAAAAAAACAAAACAGAAAATTAAAGATGTGGGATTAGAAACAAGAAAGACAACAGTTGGGCTGTGTGTTGCCTGGGTGCTCACAGGAACTGGGTATAAAAGCAGCCCAGTGCAAGGAACCTCCATTTCAACCTCACCTCCTCCCTGACAGCCACCCCAACCACAGATCCAACATGTGCGACACCAGCTGCTCCTCTGGCTGCCAGGCGGCCTGCTGCCCAGTCCCGTGCTGTGTGACCAGCGCCTGCTGCTCACCCTCCAGCTGCGGGAGCTCCAGTTGCCGCCCAGTGTCCTGTGTGACTCTGCTGTGCAGGCCCGTGTGCACTGTGGCCACCTGCTGCCAGTCCCCCTGTGGGGCTGCCAGCTGCTGCTCTGGTGGCTGCCAGTCCCCATGTGGACTCGGGTCCTGTGGCCAGGCCTCCTCTTGCAGCCCAGGCTGCTGCGTGCCCAGGCCCTGCCAGGCAGCCTGCTGTGTGCCCATCAGCTGTAAGCCTGTGCTGTGTGTGGTCCCCTCCTGCCAGTCCTCCTGTAGCTGCCAGCCCTCCTGTGCACCCCTGCTCTGCAGACCTGTCTCCTGCGGCGCCCCCACCTGCTGCTAGAAAATCACATGGATTTCTATTTCTCTGTTATTGTTGTCGACAATCTGAATCACTGTCAGATGATTAGACCTCGTACGTCTCATCATCAAATCAGTGGTCGATGCTGTACCACGAAAGCTTAATGACCTAAGGAAAAATAAATCTCTCTGCTCCACAACTCCGCTGCCCCCAAGATATTTTCTTCTTGTCTTTTGTTGCCTTGGACCAGCCGATGTTGGGGGTTCTGCGTTAGAGGGGCTCTCCCTGGGCAATAGTTGCCAAGAGAAAGATAGTAGCCCCTTAGGGTGTTGCAAACATCCTTGGGAAAAAGATGGCTGGGCCTGCTGCCCTCAAAAGGAATCTTCTTTTTCCTCGTGATTGAAATGAAGGTGACTGGGAGAATGGACAGGCAGAATCTGGACAATCCAGCTCGTGTCCAGGTGGCCCCTGGCTCACGGGGACTCCCTGCACAACACAATACACCCGGTCCCGTATTGGCCCCATGCCAGTTTAAGGATGGAAATGTTGTAACAGGTAGGGTTATCATTGGCTGGTTTTCAGAAGATCGATAGGTCTTTCTTCCTAGTCCATCTGTTACCTGGAAGCTCCACGGGAACGCGCTCAGCATCATAGCCACACGCACGGTTCCACTGACAGACAGCTGGGAGCTGTGCATGAGGTACACGGGCCAATCACAAGCCCAGGGATCCCCCGTGGAGGCCAGAATTCTACCTGTTGAAGGGAGGAGGTGGCAAACCATGGACAAGCTACCAGCAACGTTCAATTGTCTGAAAGGCTTTCAAATCAAAAAGAGCTTTCTTTGAATATATCACCTCATGGACCAAGGGCCAAGGAGCAGGGAGGAAAATTTCAGCTCAGCAGTATGAAGAGTCCCCTGAAAGTCAGAGCACCAAGAAATGGAATGTGCACCCACGGGTGATTTCCCCTTCTAGAAGCTAAGGCTTTCAAATATAAGCCACGCACTCATTCAGCTGCATTCAGGAGAGACACAGATTGGAACCAAGCCAAGTGTGCATCAACAGGTGAATGGATAAACCAGTCATAACACTGTCACACATACAATACAATCCGTAAGAAGAAGGACATTACACAGCAACGTGAATGAACCTCAAAACATTGCTTGGGCTGAGAGAAGCCACGGATAAAGGAAGATGCACTATGCGATTCCATCTGTAGGAAGTGCTGGGTGAAACTAACCTAACACGGTGAGATGGCCTGGGAAGGACCCCGGGGGAAAATTCTGAGGTCTGGCCAAGTCCAGTGTCTTGATAGAGGCTGGAAAGCAGGTCACGTTCTAGCTCCTGATGGGGTCTGGGCACATGGCTGAGTTTTGTTTCCTTTTCAGGTCTGGGTAGATAGTCATGTCTTGGGTCTTCATGAGGTCTAAGTTACCCATGCATGCGTATTTGCCAATATTCACTATATATTACTCTGAAGATACATTTCATTTCACACGTAAACATATTGAACTCTCATTCGTGGTCGTTTAACTAAAGTGTTTAAGGACGAAGTACACTGACATCTGCAACTTACTTTGAAATGCATCAAGCAATAAGAAGAACTGATAGGTGGGTAGAGGGGTGGTTGGATGACTAGCTATGTATAAAGCAACATGTCAGCGAAAGACTCTCTGGAAAATTCCCTAAAGATGGAGAAGCATACAGGAGGCAGAGTTATGAAAACTTCTTAAACACAACCTAACACCTTGAGGAGATGAGTCACTGGGCCTGGAGATAAGGACACCCCAAGGCCAATCAACTTACATGGCTCACAAAGACGACAGTGTTCCGCATCCTACTGTGGTGAGTTGGGACTAGGATCTCAAAAGCTCATGGGCACTAAGCAAGAGTTGCAATGACAGGTCTCTCCCTGTGTAGAGGAAAGCTGAATGAAGAAAACCAAAGAGATTGGAACAACTAGTCCAATGGACTAATAGACCACCTGAATATTGGTCTCCAAAGCCGTGAAACCAAAAGAACTAGATGGCACCGGGCTACTGCTCCCAACGACTCTGACAGCGGTCACGTTAGGAGGTCCTGGGTAGAGCTGGGGGAAATGGGGAGCAAAATCAAAAAAACATACCAGGCTTGCTGATCAGATGGACACGGATGGAACCCCTGAGAACAGAGCCTGTAGTCACCCTTCAGGTTTGGAATCAAACTCATCCCCATGGTTCAGTGTTCAGCCAATCAATCCAGAGAAACTCACTGTAACCAAATCAATTCTGACTCACAAGTCTTCTATCACTCACATTGTAATCCATGAGATTAAAAAATGTGTGTGAATTGTTGCATGGAAAACTGATCTACTCTGTAAACCTTTACCTAAATCTAGTGAAAAAGCTTTTTTGTGTTTGCTTATGTTTTATTTTTTCTTAAACATTTTATTAGGGGCTCATACAACTCTTATCACAATCCATACATATACATACATCAATTGTATAAAGCACATGTGCATATTCTCTTCCCTAATCATTTTCAAAGCATTTGCTCTCACTTAAGCCCTATGCATCAGGTCCTCCTTTTTCCCCTCCCTCCTTGCTCCCCCCTCCCTCATGAGCCCCTGACAGTTCATAAATTATTATTTTGTCATAACTTGCCCTATCCGGCAACTCCCTTCACCCCCTTTTCTGTTGTCCTTCCCCAGGGAGGAGGTCACATGTAGATCCTTTTGATCGGTTCCCCCATTCCAACACACTCACCCTCTACTCTCCCAGTATTGCCCCTCACACCCTAGTCCTGAAGGTATCATCCACCCTGGATTCCCTGTGCCTCCAGCTCCTATCTGCACCAGTGTACAACTTCTGATCTATGGAGACTTGCAAGGTAGAATCCAGATCATGGTGGGTGGGGGAGCATTTAGGAATTGCGGGAAGGCTTTATTCTTCATCGGTCCTACATAGCACCCTGACTGACTCATTTACTCCCCTAGATCTCTCTCTGAGGGGATCTCCAGTGGCCAAAAATTGGGCTTTGGGTCTCCACTCTGAACTTCCCCCTTCATTCACTATGGTAAGATTTTGTTTTTTGGATGATGCCTTATACCTGCTCCCTTCGACACCTCATGATCGTACAGGATGGTGTGCTTCTTCCATGTGGGCTTTGTTGCTTCTGAGCTAGATGGCCACTGGTTTACCCTCAAGCCTTTAAGACCCCAGACACTATCTCTTTTGATAGCCAGGCACCATCAGCTTTCTTCGCCACATTTCCTTATGCACCGCTTTGTCCTCAGCGATAAAAAGCTTTCTGGTGTTTTTTGTTAGTGGTAGAATGTACGGGTGAGCATATGGATGCTTCCTTTTCAGTTCTTTCCCATTTCTATATTTGAAAATATTCACAATAAAGTGAAAATTAAAGGAGCTACGAACAATAGTAATACCTTCAGGAACAGGGGTGTGAGGGGCAATACTGGGAGAGTAGAGGGTGAGTGGGTTGGAAAGGGGGAACCGATTACAAGGATCTACATGTGACCTCCTCCCTGGGGGACAGACAACAGAGAAGGGGGTGAAGGGAGATGCCGGATAGGGCAAGATATGACAAAATAATAATCTATAAATTATCAAGGGCTCATGAGGGAGGGTGAGCGTGCGGGAGGGGGTAAAAAGAGGCCCGGTTGCAAAGGGCTTAAAAGGAGAGCAAAAGCTTTGGAAATGATTAAGGCAAAGAATGTACACATGTGCTTTATACAATTGATGTATGTATATGTTTGCATTGTGATACGACTTGTATGAGCCCCTAATAAAATGTTAAAAAAAAAGAAAATCAAGAAATCACCACAAAAAAAAAATCTACAAATGGCTTTCCTGGTTTCAGAGGGAATAGAGGACCATGCTGTGGAGGCCCAACCTTCATAGACAACTTGGAGTCTATCCCAGGATCGAGGCAAAATCAGGGTAGACTCTGGGTGCAGGCTCCTTTGGCAATAAACAAATGGTCAGTTTTGTTAATAACTCCAACCAATAAAAAGGTTCTGTTATTGTTGATTGCCACGGGGTCAGTTGTCATTGCCCCACCCTTAATTATAAGAGAATGAAACATTGCCCAGGCCTGAACCATTGTCATGCTCTTTGATAGGTTTGAACCCATTGTTACATCTACTGGGTCAAACGGGGCTTGCAACCAGTTCAGTCTAGTTCAACCCTCTGCTGAGAACTTGTATTTCCACCCAAAAAATGTACTCAATCAGAATCTAGAATTTAACGACATTGCCAGGTGACTCTTACAGGTCTTATCGGGGATTCTTGTAAGAACCACCTGGGGATTTTGTTCCAGGGTAGATTCAGACTCACATTCGGGACAGGTGGGAACAGAGAGGGCAGGATGTGGGCAGAGGTAAGACACGGGTCCTGCCCTGCTGGGTCATCGTGTGTGTCACAAGCATCCTTGGAATGGCTTGAATTATGAAGTATCTGACTTAAAGCGGGATTCTTGAGATAGTGCCCCTATCTACCACCAGCGAATACAGGTGACCCACACGTGGGCACAGACTGGGAGGACTGAGCAGGGAAGCCCCAAATAATGGTTTTCCACTCCAACTGGCAAGTGAAGAGAAAACTGGAGAGGGTCCGAAGGAAGACTTCCCCTCGCTGCCTGGACCCTGGGCGGGAAGGAATTGAGATTGTCCTGCTTTGTCGCATTTCAGTTGTCTGGACTGCTTTCTCAAGATGAAGACATGATGTCTTCACTCCCAAGAAGCTCCTCAGGGCCCACCCCCTTCAGTCCTCCCCATTTCCCTGTCCCAAAAGTCCCTCTCCGACACCTGCTCTCTGAGACAAGCCTGCCCTCCCCTGTCCTCTGCCTGGGCCTATGGGAGGGGTGTACACTGTGTGGTTGCTGGCAGATCATTGTCACACGGATACAAAAGTCTGGAGAATCCTGGTTTGGTCTCACGTCTAAGTGAACCAGGAGAACTGTTAGGAATGAGGCACAAGACTGAGGGGCAGGTTTCCAAGTCAAACGAGGAGAGGCAATTAGTCTTGATGCTTAGGGCCAAACAAGCAAACAAAACAAAACAGAAAATTAAAGTTGTGGGATTAGAAACAAGGAAGACAACAGTTGTGCTTTGTGTTGCCTGGGTGCTCTCAGGACCTGGGTATAAAGGCCGCCCAGTGCAAGGAACCTCCATTTCAGCCTCACCTCCCCCCTGACAGCCACCCCAACCACAGATCCAACATGTGCGACACCAGCTGCTCCTCTGGCTGCCAGGCGGCCTGCTGCCCAGTCCCGTGCTGTGTGCCCAGCGCCTGCTGCTCACCCTCCAGCTGCGGGAGCTCCTGTTGCCGCCCAGTGTCCTGTGTGACTCTGCTGTGCAGGCCCGTGTGCACTGTGGCCACCTGCTGCCAGTCCCCCTGTGGGGCTGCCAGCTGCTGCTCTGGTGGCTGCCAGTCCCCATGTGGACTCGGGTCCTGTGGCCAGGCCTCCTCCTGCAGCCCAGGCTGCTGCGTGCCCAGGCCCTGCCAGGCAGCCTGCTGTGTGCCCATCAGCTGTAAGCCTGTGCTGTGTGTGGTCCCCTCCTGCCAGTCCTCCTGTAGCTGCCAGCCCTCCTGTGCACCCCTGCTCTGCAGACCTGTCTCCTGCGGCGCCCCCACCTGCTGCTAGAAAATCACATGGATTTCTATTTCTCTGTTATTGTTCTCTCCAATCTGAATCACTGTCAGATGATTAGACCTCGTACGTCTCATCATCAAATCAGTGGTCGATGCTGTACCACGAAAGCTTAATGACCTAAGGAAAAATAAATCTCTCTGCTCCACAACTCCGCTGCCCCCAAGATATTTTCTTCTTGTCTTTTGTTGCCTTGGACCAGCCGATGTTGGGGGTTCTGCGTTAGAGGGGCTCTCCCTGGGCAATCGGTGCCAAGAGAAAGATCGTTGCCCCTTAGGGTGTTGCAAACATCCTTGGGAAAAAGACGGCTGGGCCTGCTGCCCTCAAAAGGATTCTTCTTTTTCCTCGTGATTGAAATGAAGGTGACTGGGAGAATGGACAGGCAGAATCTGGACAATCCAGCTCGTGTCCAGGTGGCCCCTGGCTCACGGGGATTCCCTGCACAACACAATACTACCCGGTCCCGTATTGGCCCCATGCCAGTTTAAGGATGGAAATGTTGTAACAGGTAAGGGTTATCATTGGCTGGTTTTCAGAAGATCGATAGGTCTTTCTTCCTAGTCCATCTGTCACCTGGAAGCTCCACGGGAACGCGCTCAGCATCATAGCCACACGCACGCTTCCACTGACAGACAGCTGGGAGCTGTGCATGAGGTGCACAGGCCAATCACAAGCCCAGGGATTCCCCCCTGGAGGCCAGAATTCTACCTGCTGAAGGGAGGAGGTGGCAAAGCCTGGACAAGCTACTACCGACGTTCAATTGTCTGAAAGGCTTTCAAATCGAAAAGAGCTTTCTTTGAATATATCACCTCATGGAACAGGGGCCAAGAGGCAGGGAGGAGAACTTCAGCTCAGCAGTAGGAAGAGTTCCCTGAAAGTCAGAGTACCCAGAAATGGAATGTGCACTCAGTGGTGATTTCCCCTTCTAGAAGCTAAGGCTTTCAAATATAAGCCACCCATTCATTCAGCTGCTTTCAGGAGATACACAGATTGGAACCAAGCCAAGTGTGCATCAACAGGTGAATGGATAAACCAGTCATAACACTGTCACACATGCAATACAATCCGTAAGAAAAAGGACATTACACAGCAACGTGAATGAACCTCAAAAACATTGCTTGGGCTGAGAGAAGCCACGGATAAAGGAAGATGCACTATGCGATTCCATCTGTAGGAAGTGCTGGGTGAAACTAACCTAACACGGTGAGATGGCCTGGGAAGGACCCCGGGGGAAACTTCTGAGGTCTGGCCAAGTCCAGTGTCTTGATAGAAGCTGGAAAGCAGGTCACGTTCTAGCTCCTGATGGGGTCTGGGCACATGGCTGAGTTTTGTTTTCTTGTCAGGTCTGGGTAGATAGTCATGTCTTGGGTCTTCATGAGGTTTGAGTTACCCATGCATACGTATTTGCCAATATTCACTATATATTACTCTGAAGATACATTTCATTTCACACGTAAACATATTGAACTCTCATTCGTGGTCATTTACCCTAAAGTGTTTAAGGACGAAGTACAGTGACATCTGCAACTTACTTTGAAATGCATCAAGCAATAAGAAGAACTGATAGGTGGGTAGAGGGGTGGTTGGATGACTAGCTATGTATAAAGCAACATGTCAGCGAAAGACTCTCTGGAACATTCCCTGAAGATAGAGAAGCATACAGGAGGCAGATTTATGAAAACTTCTTAGACACAACCTAACACGTTGAAGATATGAATCACTGTGCCTGGAGATAAGGACACCCCAAGGCCAATCAACATACATGGCTCACAAAGACGACAGTGTTCCGCATCCTACTGTGGTGAGTTGGGACTAGGATCTCAAAAGCTCATGGGCACTAAGCAAGAGTTGCAATGACAGGGCTCTCCCTGTGTAGAGGAAAGCTGAATGAAGAAAACCAAAGAGATTGGAACAACTAGTCCAATGGACTAATAGACCACCTGAATATTGGTCTCCAAAGCCGTGAAACCAAAAGAACTAGATGGCACCGGGCTACTGCTCCCAACGACTCTGACAGCGGTCACGTTAGGAGGTCCTGGGTAGAGCTGGGGGAAATGGGGAGCAAAATCAAAAAAACATACCAGGCTTGCTGATCAGATGGACACGGATGGAACCCCTGAGAACAGAGCCTGTAGTCACCCTTCAGGTTTGGAATCAAACTCATCCCCATGGTTCAGTGTTCAGCCAATAAATCCAGAGAAACTCACTGTGACCAAATCAATTCTGACTCACAAATCTTCTATCACTGACATTGTAATCCATGAGATGAAACAAATGTGTGTGAATTGTTGCATGGAAAACTGATCTGCTCTGTAAACCTTTACCTAAATCAACTTAAAAAGCTTTTTTTACGTTTGCTTGTGTTTTATTTATTACTTTTTAAACATTTTATTGGGGGCTCATACAACTCTTATCACAATCCATACATATACATACATCGATTGTATAAAGCGCATGTGCACATTCTCTTCCCTAATCACTTTCAAAGCATTTGCTCTCCACTTAAGCCCTATGCATCAGGTCCTCCTTTTTCCCCTCCCTCCCTGCTGCCCCCTCCCTCATGAGCCCCTGACAATTCATAAATTATTATTTTGTCATAACTTGCCCTATTCGGCGTCTCCCTTCACCCCCTTTTCTGTTGTCCTTCACCAGGGAGGAGGTCACGTGTAGATCCTTTTAATCGGTTCCCCCATTCCAACACACTCACCCTCTACTCTCCCAGTATTGCCCCTCACACCCTAGTCCTGAAGGTATCATCCACCCTGGATTCCCTGTGCCTCCAGCTCCTATCTGCACCAGTGTACAACCTCTGATCTATCGAGACTAGCAAGGTAGAATTCGGATCATGGGGGGGGGGGGGGAAGGAGCATTTAGGAATTGGGGGAAAGCTGTATTCTTCATCGGTGCTACATCGCACCCTGACTGACTCTTTTACTCCCCTAGACCCTCTCTGAGGGGATCTGCAGTGGCCAAAAAATGGGCTTTGGGTCTCCACTCTGCACTTCCCCCTTCATTCACTATGGTAACATTTTGTTTTTTGGATGATGCCTTATACCTGCTCCCTTCGACACGTCGTGATCATACAGGCTGGTGTGCTTCTACCATGTGGGCTTTGTTGCTTCTGAGCTAGATGGCCGCTGGTTTACCCTCAAGCCTTTAAGACCCCAGACACTATCTCTTTTGATAGCCAGGCACCATTAGCTTTCTTCGCCACATTTCCTTATGCACCGCTTTGTCCTCAGCGATAAAAAGCTTTGTGGTGTTTTTTGTTAGTGGTAGAACGTACGGGTGAGCATATGGATGCTTCCTTTTCAGTTCTTTCCACATTTCTATATTTGAAAATATTCACAATAAAGTGAAAATTAAAGCAGCTAAGAACAATAGTAATACCTTCAGGAACAGGGTTTTGAGGGGCGATACTGGGAGAGTAGAGGGTGAGTGGGTTGGAAAGGGGGAACCGATTACAAGGATCTACATGTGACCTCCTCCCTGGGGGGCAGACAACAGAGAAGGGGGTGAAGGGAGATGCCGGATAGGGCAAGATATGACAAAATAATAATCTATAAATTATCAAGGGCTCATGAGGGAGGGTGAGCGTGCGGGAGGGGGAAAAGAGAGGACCCGATTCAAAGGGCTTAATTGGACAGCAAATGCTATGGAAATGATTAAGGAAAAGAATGTACAGATGTGCTTTATACAATTGATGTATGTATATGTTTGGATTGTGATACGAGTTGTATGAGCCCCTAATAAAATGTTTAAAAAAGAAAATCAAGAAATCACCAAAAAAAAATCTACAAATGGCTTTCCTGGTTTCAGAGGGAATAGAGGACCATGCTGTGGAGGCCCAAACTTCATAAAGAACTTGGAGTCTATCCCAGGATCCAGGCAAAATCAGGGTAGACTCTGGGTGCAGGCTCCTTTGGCAATAAACAAATTGTCAGTTTTGTTAATAACTCCAACCAACAAAAAGGTTCTGTTATTGTTGATTGCCAAGGAGTCAGTTGTCATTGCCCCACCCTTAATTATAAGAGAATGAAACATTGCCCAGGCCTGAACCATTGTCATGCTCTTTGATAGGTTTGAACCCATTGTTACATCTACTGGGTCAAACGAGGCTTGCAACCAGTTCAGTCTAGTTCAACCCTCTGCTGAGAACTTGTATTTCCACCAAAAAAATGTACTGAATCAGAATCTAGAATTTAACGACATTGCCAGGTGACTCTTACAGGTCTTATCGGGGATTCTTGTAAGAACCACCTGGGGATTTTGTTCCAGGGTAGATTCAGACTCACATTCGGGACAGGTGGGAACAGAGAGGGCAGGATGTGGGCAGAGGTAAGACACGGGTCCTGCCCTGCTGGGTCATCGTGTGTGTCACAAGCATCCTTGGAATGGCTTGAATTATGAAGTATCTGACTTAAAGCGGGATTCTTGAGATAGTGCCCCTATCTACCACCAGCGAATACAGGTGACCCACACGTGGGCACAGACTGGGAGGACTGAGCAGGGAAGCCCCAAATAATGGTTTTCCACTCCAACTGGCAAGTGAAGAGAAAACTGGAGAGGGTCCGAAGGAAGACTTCCCCTCGCTGCCTGGACCCTGGGCGGGAAGGAATTGAGATTGTCCTGCTTTGTCGCATTTCAGTTGTCTGGACTGCTTTCTCAAGATGAAGACATGATGTCTTCACTCCCAAGAAGCTCCTCAGGGCCCACCCCCTTCAGTCCTCCCCATTTCCCCGTCCCAAAAGTCCCTCTCCGACACCTGCTCTCTGAGACAAGCCTGCCCTCCCCTGTCCTCTGCCTGGGCCTATGGGAGGGGTGTACACTGTGTGGTTGCTGGCAGATCATTGTCACACGGATACAAAAGTCTGGAGAATCCTGGTTTGGTCTCACGTCTAAGTGAACCAGGAGAACTGTTAGGAATGAGGCACAAGACTGAGGGGCAGGTTTCCAAGTCAAACGAGGAGAGGCAATTAGTCTTGATGCTTAGGGCCAAACAAGCAAACAAAACAAAACAGAAAATTAAAGTTGTGGGATTAGAAACAAGGAAGACAAGAGTTGTGCTTTGTGTTGCCTGGGTGCTCTCAGGACCTGGGTATAAAGGCCGCCCAGTGCAAGGAACCTCCATTTCAGCCTCACCTCCTCCCTGACAGCCACCCCAACCACAGATCCAACATGTGCGACACCAGCTGCTCCTCTGGCTGCCAGGCGGCCTGCTGCCCAGTCCCGTGCTGTGTGCCCAGCGCCTGCTGCTCACCCTCCTGCTGGGGGAGCTCCTGTTGCCGCCCAGTGTCCTGTGTGACTCTGCTGTGCAGGCCCGTGTGCACTGTGGCCACCTGCTGCCAGTCCCCCTGTGGGGCTGCCAGCTGCTGCTCTGGTGGCTGCCAGTCCCCATGTGGACTCGGGTCCTGTGGCCAGGCCTCCTCTTGCAGCCCAGGCTGCTGCGTGCCCAAGCCCTGCCAGGCAGCCTGCTGTGTGCCCATCAGCTGTAAGCCTGTGCTGTGTGTGGTCCCCTCCTGCCAGTCCTCCTGTAGCTGCCAGCCCTCCTCTGCACCCCTGCTCTGCAGACCTGTCTCCTGCGGCGCCCCCACCTGCTGCTAGAAAATCACATGGATTTCTATTTCTCTGTTATTGTTGTCGACAATCTGAATCACTGTCAGATGATTAGACCTCGTACGTCTCATCATCAAATCAGTGGTCGATGCTGTACCACGAAAGCTTAATGACCTAAGGAAAAATAAATCTCTCTGCTCCACTACTCCGCTGCCCCCAAGATATTTTCTTCTTGTCTTTTGTTGCCTTGGACCAGCCGATGTTGGGGGTTCTGCGTTAGAGGGGCTCTCCCTGGGCAATCGGTGCCAAGAGAAAGATCGTTGCCCCTTAGGGTGTTGCAAACATCCTTGGGAAAAGACGGCTGGGCCTGCTGCCCTCAAAAGGATTCTTCTTTTTCCTCGTGATTGAAATGAAGGTGACTGGGAGAATGGACAGGCAGAATCTGGACAATCCAGCTCGTGTCCAGGTGGCCCCTGGCTCACGGGGATTCCCTGCACAACACAATACTACCCGGTCCCGTATTGGCCCCATGCCAGTTTAAGGATGGAAATGTTGTAACAGGTAGGGTTATCATTGGCTGGTTTCCAGAAGATCGATAGGTCTTTCTTCCTAGTCCATCTGTCACCTGGAAGCTCCACGGGAACGCGCTCAGCATCATAGCCACACGCACGCTTCCACTGACAGACACCTGGGAGCTGTGCATGAGGTGCACGGGCCAATCACAAGCCCAGGGATTCCCCCGTGGAGGCCAGAATTCTACCTGCAGAAGGGAGGAGGTGGCACAGCCTGGACAAGCTACCAGCAACGTTCAATTGTCTGAAAGGCTTTCAAATCGAAAAGAGCTTTCTTTGAATATATCACCTCATGGACCAAGGGCCAAGGAGCATGGAGGAAAATTTCAGCTCAGCAGTATGAAGAGTTCCCTGAAAGTCAGAGCACCAAGAAATGGAATGTGCACCCACGGGTGATTTCCCCTTCTAGAAGCTAAGGCTTTCAAATATAAGCCACCCACTCATTCAGCTGCATTCAGGAGAGACACAGATTGGAACCAAGCCAAGTGTGCATCAACAGGTGAATGGATAAACCAGTCATAACACTGTCACACATACAATACAATCCGTAAAAAGAAGGACATTACACAGCAACGTGAATGAACCTCAAAACATTGCTTGGGCTGAGAGAAGCCACGGATAAAGGAAGATGCACTATGCGATTCCATCTGTAGGAAGTGCTGGGTGAAACTAACCTAACACGGTGAGATGGCCTGGGAAGGACCCCGGGGGAAAATTCTGAGGTCTGGCCAAGTCCAGTGTCTTGATAGAGGCTGGAAAGCAGGTCACGTTCTAGCTCCTGATGGGGTCTGGGCACATGGCTGAGTTTTGTTTCCTTTTCAGGTCTGGGTAGATAGTCATGTCTTGGGTCTTCATGAGGTCTGAGTTACCCATGCATGCGTATTTGCCAATATTCACTATATATTACTCTGAAGATACATTTCATTTCACACGTAAACATATTGAACTCTCATTCGTGGTCGTTTAACTAAAGGGTTTAAGGACGAAGTACACTGACATCTGCAACTTACTTTGAAATGCATCAAGCAATAAGAAGAACTGATAGGTGGGTAGAGGGGTGGTTGGATGACTAGCTATGTATAAAGCAACATGTCAGCGAAAGACTCTCTGGAACATTCCCTGAAGATGGAGAAGCATACAGGAGGCAGAGTTATGAAAACTTCTTAAACACAACCTAACACCTTGAGGAGATGAGTCACTGTGCCTGGAGATAAGGACACCCACCCCAAGGCCAATCAACATACATGGCTCACAAAGACGACAGTGTTCCGCATCCTACTGTGGTGAGTTGGGACTAGGATCTCAAAAGCTCATGGGCACTAAGCAAGAGTTGCAATGACAGGGCTCTCCCTGTGTAGAGGAAAGCTGAATGAAGAAAACCAAAGCGATTGGAACAACTAGTCCGATGGACTAATAGACCACCTGAATATTGGTCTCCAAAGCCGTGAAACCAAAAGAACTAGATGGCACCGGGCTACTGCTCCCAACTACTCTGACAGGGGTCACGTTAGGAGGTCCTGGGTAGAGCTGGGGGAAATGGGGAGCAAAATCAAAAAAACATACCAGGCTTGCTGATCAGATGGACACGGATGGAACCCCTGAGAACAGAGCCTGTAGTCACCCTTCAGGTTTGGAATCAAACTAATCCTCATGGCTCAGTGTTCAGCCAGTCAATCCAGAGAAACTCACTCTGACCAAATCAATTCTGACTCACATGTCTTCTATCACTCACATTATAATCCATGAGATTAAAAAAAAGTGTGTGAATTGTTGCATGGAAAACTGATCTACTCTGTAAACCTTTACCTAAATCTACTGAAAAAGCTTTTTTGTGTTTGCTTATGTTTTATTTTTTTAAACATTTTATTAGGGGCTCATACAACTCTTATCACAATCCATACATATACATACATCAATTATATAAAGCACGTGTGCACATTCTCTTCCCTAATCTTTTTCAAAGCATTTGCTCTCCACTTAAGCCCTATGCATCAGGTCCTCCTTTTTCCCCTCCCTCCCTGCTGCCCCCTCCCTCATGAGCCCCTGACAATTCATAAATTATTATTTTGTCATAACTTGCCCTATCCGGCGTCTCCCTTCATCCCCTTTTCTGTTGTCCTTCCCCAGGGAGGAGGTCACATGTAGATCCTTTTGATCGGTTCTCCCATTCCACACACTCACCCTCTACTCTCCCAGTATTGCCCCTCACACCCTAGTCCTGAAGGTATCATCCACCCTGGATTCCCTGTGCCTCCAGCTCCTATCTGCACCAGTGTACAACTTCTGATCTATGGAGACTTGCAAGGTAGAATTCAGATCATGGTGGGGGGGGGGAAGCATTTAGGAATTGCGGGAAAGCTTTATCCTTCATCGGTCCTACATAGCACCCTGACTGACTCGTTTACTCCCCTAGATCTCTCTCTGAGGGGATCTCCAGTAGCCAAAAATTGGGCTCTGGGTCTCCACTCTGCACTTCCCCCTTCATTCACTATGGTAAGATTTTGTCTTTTGGATGATGCCTTATACCTGCTCCCTTCGACACCTCATGATCGTACAGGATGGTGTGCTTCTTCCATGTGGGCTTTGTTGCTTCTGAGCTAGATGTCCACAGGTTTATCCTCAAGCCTTGAAGACCCCAGACACTATCTCTTTTGATAGCCAGGCACCATCAGCTTTCTTCGCCACATTTCCTTATGCACCGTTTTCTCCTCAGGGATAAAAAGCTTTCTGATGTTTTTTGTTAGTGGTAGAATGTACGGGTGAGCATATGGATGCTTCCTTTTCAGTTCTTTCCACATTTCTATATTTGAAAATATTCACAATAAAGTGAAAATTAAAGGAGCTACGAACAATTGTAATACCTTCATGAACAGGGGTGTGAGGGGCAATACTGGGAGAGTAGAGGGTGAGTGGGTTGGAAAGGGAGAACCGATTACAAGGATCTACATGTGACCTCCTCCCTGGGGGACAGACAACAGAGAAGGGGGTGAAGGGAGATGCCGGATAGGGCAAGATATGACAAAATAATAATCTATAAATTATCAAGGGCTCATGAGGGAGGGTGAGCGTGCGGGAGGGGGTAAAAAGAGGCCCGGTTGCAAAGGGCTTAAAAGGAGAGCAAAAGCTTTGGAAATTATTAAGGCAAAGAATGTACACATGTGCTTTATACAATTGATGTATGTATATGTTTGGATTGTGATACGAGTTGTTTGAGCCCCTAATAAAATGTTTAAAAAAAGAAAATCAAGAAATCACCACAAAAAAAAAATCTACAAATGGCTTTCCTGGTTTCAGAGGGAATAGAGGACCATGCTGTGGAGGCCCAACCTTCAAAGACAACTTGGAGTCTATCCCAGGATCCAGGCAAAATCAGGGTAGACTCTGGGTGCAGGCTCCTTTGGCAATAAACAAATGGTCAGTTTGGTTAATAACTCCAACCAACAAAAAGGTTCTGTTATTGTTGATTGCCACGGGGTCAGTTGTCATTGCCCCACCCTTAATTATAAGAGAATGAAACATTGCCCAGGCCTGAACCATTGTCATGCTCTTTGATAGGTTTGAACCCATTGTTACATCTACTGGGTCAAACGGGGCTTGCAACCAGTTCAGTCTAGTTCAACCCTCTGCTGAGAACTTGTATTTCCACCAAAAAAATGGACTGAATCAGAATCTAGAATTTAACGACATTCCCAGGTGACTCTTACAGGTCTTATCGGGGATTCTTGTAAGAATCACCTGGGGATTTTGTTCCAGGCTAGATTCAGACTCACATTCTGGACAGGTGGGAACAGAGAGTGCAGGATGTGGGCAGAGGTAAGACACGGGTCCTGCCCTGCTGGGTCATCGTGTGTGTCACAAGCATCCTTGGAATGGCTTGAATTATGAAGTATCTGACTTAAGGCGGGATTCTTGAGATAGTGCCCCTATCTACCACCAGCGAATACAGGTGACCCACACGTGGGCACAGACTGGGAGGACTGAGCAGGGAAGCCCCAAATAATGGTCTTCCACTCCAACTGGCAAGTGAAGAGAAAACTGGAGAGGGTCCGAAGGAAGACTTCCCCTCGCTGCCTGGACCCTGGGCGGGAAGGAATTGAGATTGTCCTGCTTTGTCGCATTTCAGTTGTCTGGACTGCTTTCTCAAGATGAAGACGTGATGTCTTCACTCCCAAGAAGCTCCTCAGGGCCCACCCCCTTCAGTCCTCCCCATTTCCCTGTCCCAAAAGTCCCTCTCCGACACCTGCTCTCTGAGACAAGCCTGCCCTCCCCTGTCCTCTGCCTGGGCCTATGGGAGGGGTGTACACTGTGTGGTTGCTGGCAGATCATTGTCACACGGATACAAAAGTCTGGAGAATCCTGGTTTGGTCTCACGTCTAAGTGAACCAGGAGAACTGTTAGGAATGAGGCACAACTGAGGGGCAGGTTTCCAAGTCAAACGAGGAGAGGCAATTAGTCTTGATGCTTAGGGCCAAACAAGCAAACAAAACAGAAAATTAAAGTTGTGGGATTAGAAACGAGGAAGACAACAGTTGTGCTTTGTGTTGCCTGGGTGCTCTCAGGACCTGGGTATAAAGGCCGCCCAGTGCAAGGAACCTCCATTTCAGCCTCACCTCCTCCCTGACAGCCACCCCAACCACAGATCCAACATGTGCGACACCAGCTGCTCCTCTGGCTGCCAGGCGGCCTGCTGCCCAGCCCCGTGCTGTGTGCCCAGCGCCTGCTGCTCACCCTCCAGCTGCGGGAGCTCCTGTTGCCGCCCAGTGTCCTGTGTGACTCTGCTGTGCAGGCCCGTGTGCACTGTGGCCACCTGCTGCCAGTCCCCCTGTGGGGCTGCCAGCTGCTGCTCTGGTGGCTGCCAGTCCCCATGTGGACTCGGGTCCTGTGGCCAGGCCTCCTCCTGCAGCCCAGGCTGCTGCGTGCCCAGGCCCTGCCAGGCAGCCTGCTGTGTGCCCATCAGCTGTAAGCCTGTGCTGTGTGTGGTCCCCTCCTGCCAGTCCTCCTGTAGCTGCCAGCCCTCCTGTGCACCCCTGCTCTGCAGACCTGTCTCCTGCGGCGCCCCCACCTGCTGCTAGAAAATCACATGGATTTCTATTTCTCTGTTATTGTTCTCTCCAATCTGAATCACTGTCAGATGATTAGACCTCGTACGTCTCATCATCAAATCAGTGGTCGATGCTGTACCACGAAAGCTTAATGACCTAAGGAAAAATAAATCTCTCTGCTCCACAACTCCGCTGCCCCCAAGATATTTTCCTCTTGTCTTTTGTTGCCTTGGACCAGCCGATGTTGGGGGTTCTGCGTTAGAGGGGCTCTCCCTGGGCAATCGGTGCCAAGAGAAAGATCGTTGCCCCTTAGGGTGTTGCAAACTTCCTTGGGGAAAAGACAGCTGGGCCTGCTGCCCTCAAAAGGATTCTTCTTTTTCCTCGTGATTGAAATGAAGGTGACTGGGAGAATGGACGGGCAGAATCTGGGCAATCCAGCTCATCCAGGTGGCCCCTGGCTCACGGGGACTCCCTGCACAACACACTACTACCCGGTCCCGTATTGGCCCCATGCGAGATTAAGGATGGAAATGTTGTAACAGGTAGGGTTATCATTGGCTGGTTTTCAGAAGATCGATAGGTCTTTCTTCCTAGTCCATCTGTCACCTGGAAGCTCCACGGGAACGCGCTCAGCATCATAGCCACAAGCACGCTTCCACTGACAGACAGCTGGGAGCTGTGCATGAGGTGCACGGGCCAATCACAAGCCCAGGGATCCACCGTGGAGGCCAGAATTCTACCTGCTGAAGGGAGGAGGTGGCACAGCCTGGACAAGCTACCAGCAACGTTCAATTGTCTGAAAGGCTTTCAAATCGAAAAGAGCTTTCTTTGAATATATCACCTCATGGACCAAGGGCCAAGGAGCATGGAGGAAAATTTCAGCTCAGCAGTATGAAGAGTTCCCTGAAAGTCAGAGCACCAAGAAATGGAATGTGCACCCACGGGTGATTTCCCCTTCTAGAAGCTAGGGCTTTCAAATATAAGCCACCCACTCATTCAGCTGCATTCAGGAGAGACACAGATTGGAACCAAGCCAAGTGTGCATCAACAGGTGAATGGATAAACCAGTCATAACACTGTCACACATACAATACAATCCGTAAGAGGAAGGACATTACACAGCAACGTGAATGAACCTCAAAACATTGCTTGGGCTGAGAGAAGCCATGGATAAAGGAAGATGCACTATGCGATTCCATCTGTAGGAAGTGCTGGGTGAAACTAACCTAACACGGTGAGATGGCCTGGGAAGGACCCCGGGGGAAATTTCTGAGGTATGGCCAAGTCCAGTGTCTTGATAGAAGCTGGAAAGCAGGTCACGTTCTAGGTCCTGATGGTGTCTGGGCACATGGCTGAGTTTTGTTTTCTTGTCAGGTCTGGGTAGGTGGTCACGTCTTGGGTCTTCATGAGGTCTGAGTTACCCATGCATGCGTATTTGCCAATATTCACTATATATTACTCTGAAGATACATTTCATTTCACATGTAAACATATTGAACTCTCATTCGTGGTCGTTTAACTAAAGTGTTTAAGGATGAAGTACACTGACATCTGCAACTTACTTTGAAATGCATCAAGCAATAAGAAGAACTGATAGGTGGGTAGAGGGGTGGTTGGATGACTAGCTATGTATAAAGCAACATGTCAGCGAAAGACTCTCTGGAACATTCCCTGAAGATGGAGAAGCATACAGGAGGCAGAGTTATGAAAACTTCTTAAACACAACCTAACAACTTGAGGAGATGAGTCACTGGGCCTGGAGATAAGGACACCCCAAGGCCAATCAACATACATGGCTCACAAAGACGACAGTGTTCCGCATCTTACTGTGGTGAGTTGGGACTAGGATCTCAAAAGCTCATGGGCACTAAGCAAGAGTTGCAATGACAGGTCTCTCCCTGTGTAGAGGAAAGCTGAATGAAGAAAACCAAAGAGATTGGAACAACTAGTCCGATGGACTAATAGACCACCGGAATATTGGTCTCCAAAGCCGTGAAACCAAAAGAACTAGATGGCATCGGGCTACTGCTCCCAACTACTCTGACAGGGGTCACGTTAGGAGGTCCTGGGTAGAGCTGGGGGAAATGGGGAGCAAAATCAAAAAACATACCAGGCTTGCTGATCAGATGGACACGGATGGAACCCCTGAGAACAGAGCCTGTAGTCACCCTTCAGGTTTGGAATCAAACTAATCCTCATGACTCAGTGTTCAGCCAATCAATCCAGAGAAACTCACTGTGACCAAATCAATTCTGACTCACAAGTCTTCTATCACTCACATTGTAATCTATGACATTAAAAAAATGTGTGTGAATTGTTGCATGGAAAACTGATCTACGCTGTAAACCTTTACCTAAATCTACTGAAAAAGCTTTTTTGTGTTTGCTTATGTTTTATTTTTTTTAAAACATTTTATTAGGGGCTCATACAACTCTTATCACAATCCATACATATACATACATCAATTGTATAAATCGCATGTGCACATTCTCTTCCCTAATCACTTTCAAAGCATTTGCTCTCCACTTAAGCCCTATGCATCAGGTCCTCCTTTTTCCCCTCCCTCCCTGCTCCCCCCTCCCTCATGAGCCCCTGACAATTCATAAATTATTATTTTGTCATAACTTGCCCTATCCGGCGTCTCCCTTCATCCCCTTTTCTGTTGACCTTCACCAGGGAGGAGGTCACATGTAGATCCTTTTGATCGGTTCCCCCATTCCAACACACTCACCCTCTACTCTCCCAGTATTGCCCCTCACACCCTAGTCCTGAAGGTATCATCCACCCTGGATTCCCTGTGCCTCCAGCTCCTATCTGCACCAGTGTACAACCTCTGATCTATGGAGACTTGCAAGGTAGAATTCAGATAATGGTGGGGCGGGGGAAAGCATTTAGGAATTGCGGGAAAGCTTTATTCTTCATCGGTCCTACATAGCACCCTGACTGACTCATTTACTCCCCTAGATCTGTCTCTGAGGGGATCTCCAGTGGCCAAAAATTGGGCTTTGGGTCTCCACTCTGCACTTCCCCCTTCATTCACTATGGTAAGATTTTGTTTTTTGGATGATGCCTTATACCTGCTCCCTTCGACACCTCATGATCGTACAGGATGGTGTGCTTCTTCCATGTGGGCTTTGTTGCTTCTGAGCTAGATGGCCACTGGTTTACCCTCAAGCCTTTAAGACCCCAGACACTATCTCTTTTGATAGCCAGGCACCATCAGCTTTCTTCGCCACATTTCCTTATGCACCGCTTTCTCCTCAGCGATAAAAAGCTTTCTGGTGTTTTTTGTTAGTGGTAGAATGTACGGGTGAGCATATGGATGCTTCCTTTTCAGTTCTTTCCACATTTCTATATTTGAAAATATTCACAATAAAGTGAAAATTAAAGGAGCTAAGAACAATAGTAATACCTTCAGGAACAGGGGTGTGAGGGGCAATATTGGGAGAGTAGAGGGTGAGTGGGTTGGAAAGGGGGAACCGATTACAAGGATCTACATGTGACCTCCTCCCTGGGGGACAGACAACAGAGAAGGGGGTGAAGGGTGATGCCGGATAGGGCAAGGTATGACAAAATAATAATCTATAAATTATCAAGGGCTCATGAGGGAGGGTGAGCGTGCGGGAGGGGGTAAAAAGAGGCCCGGTTGCAAAGGGCTTAAAAGGAGAGCAAAAGCTTTGGAAATGATTAAGGCAAAGAATGTACACATGTGCTTTATACAATTGATGTATGTATATGTTTGGATTGTGATACGAGTTGTATGAGCCCCTAATAAAATGTTTACAAAAAGAAAATCAAGAAATCACCACACAAAAAAATCTACAAATGGCTTTCCTGGTTTCAGAGGGAATAGAGGACCATGCTGTGGAGGCCCAACCTTCAAAGACAACTTGGAGTCTATCCCAGGATCCAGGCAAAATCAGGGTAGACTCTGGGTGCAGGCTCCTTTGGCAATAAACAAATGGTCAGTTTGGTTAATAACTCCAACCAATAAAAAGGTTCTGTTATTGTTGATTGCCACGGGGTCAGTTGTCATTGCCCCACCCTTAATTATAAGAGAATGAAACATTGCCCAGGCCTGAACCATTGTCATGCTCTTTGATAGGTTTGAACCCATTGTTACATCTACTGGGTCAAACGGGGCTTGCAACCAGTTCAGTCTAGTTCAACCCTCTGCTGAGAACTTGTATTTCCACCAAAAAAATGGACTGAATCAGAATCTAGAATTTAACGACATTCCCAGGTGACTCTTACAGGTCTTATCGGGGATTCTTGTAAGAATCACCTGGGGATTTTGTTCCAGGCTAGATTCAGACTCACATTCTGGACAGGTGGGAACAGAGAGGACAGGATGTGGGCAGAGGTAAGACACGGGTCCTGCCCTGCTGGGTCATCGTGTGTGTCACAAGCATCCTTGGAATGGCTTGAATTATGAAGTATCTGACTTAAAGCGGGATTCTTGAGATAGTGCCCCTATCTACCACCAGCGAATACAGGTGACCCACACGTGGGCACAGACTGGGAGGACTGAGCAGGGAAGCCCCAAATAATGGTTTTCCACTCCAACTGGCAATTGAAGAGAAAGCTGGAGAGGGTCCGAAGGAAGACTTCCCCTCGCTGCCTGGACCCTGGGCCGGAAGGAATTGAGATTGTCCTGCTTTGTCGCATTTCAGTTGTCTGGACTGCTTTCTCAAGATGAAGACATGATGTCTTTACTCCCAAGAAGCTCCTCAGGGCCCACCCCCTTCAGTCCTCCCCATTTCCCTGTCCCAAAAGTCCCTCTCCGACACCTGCTCTCTGAGACAAGCCTGCCCTCCCCTGTCCTCTGCCTGGGCCTATGGGAGGGGTGTACACTGTGTGGTTGCTGGCAGATCATTGTCACACGGAGACAAAAGTCTGGAGAATCCTGGTTTGGTCTCACGTCTAAGTGAACCAGGAGAACTGTTAGGAATGAGGCACAAGACTGAGGGGCAGGTTTCCAAGTCAAAAGAGGAGAGGCAATTAGTCTTGATGCTTAGGGCCAAACAAGCAAACAAAACAAAACAGAAAATTAAAGTTGTGGGATTAGAAACAAGGAAGACAACAGTTGTGCTTTGTGTTGCCTGGGTGCTCTCAGGACCTGGGTATAAAGGCCGCCCAGTGCAAGGAACCTCCATTTCAGCCTCACCTCCTCCCTGACAGCCACCCCAACCACAGATCCAACATGTGCGACACCAGCTGCTCCTCTGGCTGCCAGGCGGCCTGCTGCCCAGCCCCGTGCTGTGTGCCCAGCGCCTGCTGCTCACCCTCCAGCTGCGGGAGCTCCTGTTGCCGCCCAGTGTCCTGTGTGACTCTGCTGTGCAGGCCCGTGTGCACTGTGGCCACCTGCTGCCAGTCCCCCTGTGGGGCTGCCAGCTGCTGCTCTGGTGGCTGTCAATCCCCATGTGAACTTGGGTCCTGTGGCCAGGCCTCCTCCGGCAGCCCAGGATGCTGTGTTCCTGTGAGCTGCAAGCCTGTGCTGTGTGTGGTCCCCTCCTGCCAGTCCTCCTGTAGCTGCCAGCCCTCCTGTGCACACCTGCTCTACAGACCTGTCTCCTGCGGTGCCCCGACCTGCTGCTAGCAAATTACATAGAATCCTATATCACTGTTATTGTTGTCGACAATCTGAATCACAGTCAGATGATTGGACCTCGTACGTCTCATCATCAAATCAGTGGTCGATGCTGTACCACGAAAGCTTAATGACCTAAGGAAAAATAAATCTCTCTGCTCCACTACTCCGCTGCCCCCAAGATATTTTCTTCTTGTCTTTTGTTGCCTTGGACCAGCCGATGTTGGGGGTTCTGCTTTAGAGGGGCTCTCCCTGGGCAATCGGTGCCAAGAGAAAGATCGTTGCCCCTTAGGGTGTTGCAAACATCCTTGGGGAAAAGACGGCTGGGCCTGCTGCCCTCAAAAGGATTCTTCTTTTTCCTCGTGATTGAAATGAAGGTGACTGGGAGAATGGACAGGCAGAATCTGGACAATCCAGATCGTGTCCAGTAGGTTTTGGCTCACGAGGACTCCCTGCACAACACAATACTACCCGGTCCCGTATTGGCCCCATGCCAGTTTAAGGATGGAAATATTGTAACAGGTAGGGTTATCATTGGCTGGTTTTCAGAAGGTCTTTCTTCCTAGTCCATCTGTCACCTGGAAGCTCCACGGGAACGCGCTCAGCATCATAGCCACACGCACGCTTCCGCTGACAGGCAGCTGGGAGCTGTGCATGAGGTACACGGGCCAATCACAAGCCCAGGGATCCCCCATGGAGGCCAGAATTCTACCTGCTGAAGGGAGGAGGTAGCAAAGCCTGGACAAATTACTGACGACGTTCAATTGTCTGAAAGGCTTTCAAATCGAAAAGAGCTTTCTTTGAATATATCACCTCATGGACCGGAATCAAGGAGCAGGGAGGAGAACTTCAGCTCAGCAGCAGGAAGAGTTCCCTGAAAGTCAGAGAAGCCAGAAATGGAATGTGCACCCAGTGCTGATTTCACCTTCTAGAAGCTAGGGCTTTCAAATATAAGCCACTCATTCATTCCGCTGCATTCAGGAAGGACACAAATTGGAACCAAGCCAAGTGTCCATCAACAGGTGAATGGATAAACCAGTCATGACGCTGTCACACATGCAATACAATCAGTAAGAAGAAAGACATTACACAGCAACGTGAATGAACCTCAAAAACATTGCTTGGGCTGAGAGAAGCCAAGGATAAAGGAAGATACACTATGCGATTCCATCTGTAGGAAGTGCTGGGTGAAACTAACCAAACACGGTGAGATGGCCTGGGAAGGACCCCTGTGGAAATTTCTGAGGTATGGCCAAGTCCAGTGTCTTGATAGAAGCTGGAAAGCAGGTCACGTTCTAGGTCCTGATGGTGTCTGGGCACATGGCTGAGTTTTGTTTTCTTGTCAGGTCTGGGTAGATGGTCACGTCTTGGGTCTTCATGAGGTCTGAGTTACCCATGCATACGTATTTGCCAATATTCACTATATATTACTCTGAAGATACATTTCATTTCACACGTAAACATATTGAACTCTCATTCGTGGTCATTTACCCTAAAGTGTTTAAGGACGAAGTACACTGACATCTGCAACTAACTTTGAAATGCATCAAGCAATAAGAAGAACTGATAGGTGGGTAGAGGGGTGGTTGGATGACTAGCTATGTATAAAGCAACATGTCAGCAAAAGACTCTCTGGAACATTCCCTGAAGATAGAGAAGCATACAGGAGACAGAGTTATGAAAACTTCTTAGACACAACCTAACACCTTGAGGAGATGAGTCACTGGGCCTGGAGATAAGGACACCCCAAGGCCAATCAACATACATGGCTCACAAAGACGACAGTGTTCCGCATCCTACTGTGGTGAGTTGGGACTAGGATCTCAAAAGCTCATGGGCACTAAGCAAGAGTTGCAATGACAGGTCTCTCCCTGGGTAGAGGAAAGCTGAATGAAGAAAACCAAAGCGATTGGAACAACTAGTCCAATGGACTAATAGACCACCTGAATATTGGTCTCCAAAGCCGTGAACCAAAAGAAGTAGATGGCACCGGGCTACTGCTCCCAACTACTCTGACAGGGGTCACGTTAGGAGGTCCTGGGTAGAGCTGGGGGAAATGGGGAGCAAAATCAAAAAACATACCAGGCTTGCTGATCAGATGGACACGGATGGAACCCCTGAGAACAGAGCCTGTAGTCACCCTTCAGTTTTGGAATCAAACTCATCCCCATGGTTCAGTGTTCAGCCAATCAATCCAGAGAAACTCACTGTGACCAAATCAATTCTGACTCACAAGTCTTCTATCACACACATTGTAATCCATGAGATGAAACAAATGGGTGTGAATTGTTGCATGGAAAACTGATCTGCTCTGTAAACCTTTACTTAAATCAACTTTAAAAGCTTTTTTTATGTTTGCTTGTGTTTTATTTATTTATATATATTTAAGCATTTTATTAGGGGCTCATACAACTCTTATCACAATCCATACATATACATATAACAATTGTATACAGCACATGTGCACATTCTCTTCCCTAATCACTTTCAAAGCATTTGCTCTCCACTTAAGCCCTATGCATCAGGTCCTCCTTTTTCCCCTCCCTCCCTGCTCCCCTCTCCCTCATGAGCCCCTGACAATTTATAAATTATTATTTTGTCATATCTTGCCCTATCCGGCATCTCCCTTCACCCCCTTTTCTGTTGTCCTTCCCCAGGGAGGAGGTCACGTGTAGATCCTTTTAATCGGTTCCCCCATTCCAACACACTCACCCTCTACTCTCCCAGTATTGCCCCCTCACACCCTAGTCCTGAAGGTATCATCCACCCTTGATTCCCTGGGCCTCCAGCTCCTATCTGCACCAGTGTACAACCTCTGATCTATCGAGACTTGCAAGGTAGAATTTGGATCATGGTGTGGGGGTAGGAGCATTTAGGAATTGGGGGAAAGCTGTATTATTCATCGGTGCTACATTGCACCCTGACTGACTCTTTTAATCCCCTAGACCCTCTCTGAGGGGATCTCCAGTGGCCAAATAATGGGCTTTGGGTTTCCACTCTGCACTTCGCCCTTCATTCACTATGGTAAGATTTTGTTTTTTGGATGATGCCTTATACCTCCTCCCTTGACACCTCGTGATCGTACAGGATGGTGTGCTTCTACCATGTGGGCTTTGTTGCTTATGAGCTAGATGGCAGCTGGTTTACCCTCAAGCCTTTAAGACCCCAGACACTATCTCTTTTGATAGCCAGGCACCATCAGCTTTCTTCGCCACATTTCCTTATGCACCGCTTTCTCCTCAGCGATAAAAAGCTTTCTGGTGTTTTTTGTTAGTGGTAGAATGTACGGGTGAGCATATGGATGCTTCCTTTTCAGTTCTTTCCACATTTCTATATTTGAAAATATTCACAATAAAGTGAAAATTAAAGGAGCTAAGAACAATAGTAATACCTTCAGGAACAGCGTTGTGAGGGGCGATATTGGGAGAGTAGAGGGTGAGTGGGTTAGAAAGGGGGAACCGATTACAAGGATCTACATGTGACCTCCTCCCTGGGGGACAGACAACATAGAAGGGCGTGAAGGGAGATGCCGGATAGGGCAAGATATGACAAAATAATAATCTATAAATTATCAAGGGCTCATGAGGGAGGGTGAGCGTGCGGGAGGGGGAAAATAGAGGACCCGATTCAAAGGGCTTAAGTGGACAGCAAATGCGTTGGAAATGATTAAGGAAAAGAATGTACAGATGTGCTTTATACAATTGATGTATGTATATGTTTGGATTGTGATACGAGTTGTATGAGCCCCTAATAAAATGTGTAAAAAAGAAAATCAAGAAATCACCACACAAAAAAATCTACAAATGGCTTTCCTGGTTTCAGAGGGAATAGAGGACCATGCTGTGGAGGCCCAACCTTCAAAGACAACTTGGAGTCTATCCCAGGATCCAGGCAAAATCAGGGTAGACTCTGGGTGCAGGCTCCTTTGGCAATAAACAAATGGTCAGTTTGGTTAATAACTCCAACCAATAAAAAGGTTCTGTTATTGTTGATTGCCACGGGGTCAGTTGTCATTGCCCCACCCTTAATTATAAGAGAATGAAACATTGCCCAGGCCTGAACCATTGTCATGCTCTTTGATAGGTTTGAACCCATTGTTACATCTACTGGGTCAAACGGGGCTTGCAACCAGTTCAGTCTAGTTCAACCCTCTGCTGAGAACTTGTATTTCCACCAAAAAAATGGACTGAATCAGAATCTAGAATTTAACGACATTCCCAGGTGACTCTTACAGGTCTTATCGGGGATTCTTGTAAGAATCACCTGGGGATTTTGTTCCAGGCTAGATTCAGACTCACATTCTGGACAGGTGGGAACAGAGAGGGCAGGATGTGGGCAGAGGTAAGACACGGGTCCTGCCCTGCTGGGTCATCGTGTGTGTCACAAGCATCCTTGGAATGGCTTGAATTATGAAGTATCTGACTTAAAGCGGGATTCTTGAGATAGTGCCCCTATCTACCACCAGCGAATACAGGTGACCCACACGTGGGCACAGACTGGGAGGACTGAGCAGGGAAGCCCCAAATAATGGTTTTCCACTCCAACTGGCAATTGAAGAGAAAACTGGAGAGGGTCCGAAGGAAGACTTCCCCTCGCTGCCTGGACCCTAGGCGGGAAGGAATTGAGATTGTCCTGCTTTGTCGCATTTCAGTTGTCTGGACTGCTTTCTCTAGATGAAGACATGATGTCTTTACTCCCAAGAAGCTCCTCAGGGCCCACCCCTTCAGTCCTCCCCATTTCCCTGTCCCAAAAGTCCCTCTCCGACACCTGCTCTCTGAGACAAGCCTGCCCTCCCCTGTCCTCTGCCTGGGCCTATGGGAGGGGTGTACACTGTGTGGTTGCTGGCAGATCATTGTCACACGGAGACAAAAGTCTGGAGAATCCTGGTTTGGTCTCACGTCTAAGTGAACCAGGAGAACTGTTAGGAATGAGGCACAAGACTGAGGGGCAGTTTTCCGGGTCAAACGAGGAGAGGCAATTAGTCTTGATGCTTAGGGCCAAACAAGCAAACAAAACAAAACAGAAAATTAAAGTTGTGGGATTAGAAACAAGGAAGACAACAGTTGTGCTTTGTGTTGCCTGGGTGCTCTCAGGACCTGGGTATAAAGGCCGCCCAGTGCAAGGAACCTCCATTTCAGCCTCACCTCCTCCCTGACAGCCACCCCAACCACAGATCCAACATGTGCGACACCAGCTGCTCCTCTGGCTGCCAGGCGGCCTGCTGCCCAGCCCCGTGCTGTGTGCCCAGCGCCTGCTGCTCACCCTCCAGCTGCGGGAGCTCCTGTTGCCGCCCAGTGTCCTGTGTGACTCTGCTGTGCAGGCCCGTGTGCACTGTGGCCACCTGCTGCCAGTCCCCCTGTGGGGCTGCCAGCTGCTGCTCTGGTGGCTGTCAATCCCCATGTGAACTTGTGTCCTGTGGCCAGGCCTCCTCCGGCAGCCCAGGATGCTGTGTTCCTGTGAGCTGCAAGCCTGTGCTGTGTGTGGTCCCCTCCTGCCAGTCCTCCTGTAGCTGCCAGCCCTCCTGTGCACACCTGCTCTACAGACCTGTCTCCTGCGGTGCCCCGACCTGCTGCTAGCAAATTACATAGAATCCTAAATCACTGTTATTGTTGTCGACAATCTGAATCACAGTCAGATGATTGGACCTCGTACGTCTCATCATCAAATCAGTGGTCGATGCTGTACCACGAAAGCTTAATGACCTAAGGAAAAATAAATCTCTCTGCTCCACAACTCCGCTGCCCCCAAGATATTTTCTTCTTGTCTTTTGTTGCCTTGGACCAGCCGATGTTGGGGGTTCTGTGTTAGAGGGGCTCTCCCTGGGCAATCGGTGCCAAGAGAAAGATCGTTGCCCCTTAGGGTGTTGCAAACTTCCTTGGGAAAAAGACGGCTGGGCCTGCTGCCCTCAAAAGGATTCTTCTTTTTCCTCGTGATTGAAATGAAGGTGACTGGGAGAATGGACAGGCAGAATCTGGACAATCCAGCTCGTGTCCAGGTGGCCCCTGGCTCACGGGGATTCCCTGCACAACACAATACTACCCGGTCCCGTATTGGCCCCATGCCAGTTTAAGGATGGAAATGTTGTAACAGGTAAGGGTTATCATTGGCTGGTTTTCAGAAGATCGATAGGTCTTTCTTCCTAGTCCATCTGTCACCTGGAAGCTCCACAGGAACGCGCTCAGCATCATAGCCACACGCACGCTTCCACTGACAGACAGCTGGGAGCTGTGCATGAGGTGCATGGGCCAATCACAAGCCCAGGGATCCCCCGAGGAGGCCAGAATTCTACATGCTGAAGGGAGGAGGTGGCAAAGCCTGGACAAGCTACTACCGACGTTCAATTGTCTGAAAGGCTTTCAAATCAAAAAGAGCTTTCTTTGAATATATCACCTCATGGACCGGGGTCAAGGAGCAGGGAGGAGAACTTCAGCTCAGCAGCAGGAAGAGTTCCCTGAAAGTCAGAGAAGCCAAAAATGGAATGTGCACCCAGTGCTGATTTCCCCTTCTAGAAGCTAGGGCTTTCAAATATAAGCCACTCGTTCATTCCGCTGCATTTAGGAAGGACACAGATTGGAACCAAGCCAAGTGTCCATCAACAGGTGAATGGATAAACCAGTCATGACACTGTCACACATGCAATACAATCAGTAAGAAGAAAGACATTACACAGCAACGTGAATGAACCTCAAAAACATTGCTTGGGCTGAGAGAAGCCAAGGATAAAGGAAGATACACTATGCGATTCCATCTGTAGGAAGTGCTGGGTGAAACTAACCAAACACGGTGAGATGGCCTGGGAAGGACCCCTGTGGAAATTTCTGAGGTATGGCCAAGTCCAGTGTCTTGATAGAAGCTGGAAAGCAGGTCACGTTCTAGGTCCTGATGGTGTCTGGGCACATGGCTGAGTTTTGTTTTCTTGTCAGGTCTGGGTAGATGGTCACGTCTTGGGTCTTCATGAGGTCTGAGTTACCCATGCATACGTATTTGCCAATATTCACTATATATTACTCTGAAGATACATTTCATTTCACACGTAAACATATTGAACTCTCATTCGTGGTCGTTTAACTAAAGGGTTTAAGGACGAAGTACACTGACATCTGCAACTTACTTTGAAATGCATCAAGCAATAAGAAGAACTGATAGGTGGGTAGAGGGGTGGTTGGATGACTAGCTATGTATAAAGCAACATGTCAGCGAAAGACTCTCTGGAACATTCCCTGAAGATAGAGAAGCATACAGGAGGCAGAGTTATGAAAACTTCTTAGACACAACCTAACACCTTGAAGATATGAATCACTGTGCCTGGAGATAAGGACACCCCAAGGCCAATCAACATACATGGCTCACAAAGACGACAGTGTTCCGCATCCTACTGTGGTGAGTTGGGACTAGGATCTCAAAAGCTCATGGGCACTAAGCAAGAGTTGCAATGACAGGGCTCTCCCTGTGTAGAGGAAA
Source organism: Tenrec ecaudatus (assembly GCF_050624435.1). Lineage (NCBI taxonomy): Eukaryota > Metazoa > Chordata > Mammalia > Afrosoricida > Tenrecidae > Tenrec > Tenrec ecaudatus. The sequence continues at coordinate 208,442,410 of NC_134531.1, read as the reverse complement.
GCTGAATGAAGAAAACCAAAGAGATTGGAACAACTAGTCCGATGGACTAATAGACCACCTGAATACTAGTCTCCAATGCCGTGAAACCAAAAGAAGTAGATGGCACCGGGCTACTGCTCCCAACTACTCTGACAGGGGTCACGTTAGGAGGTCCTGGGTAGAGCTGGGGGAAATGGGGAGCAAAATCAAAAAAACATACCAGGCTTGCTGATCAGATGGACACGGATGGAACCCCTGAGAACAGAGCCTGTAGTCACCCTTCAGGTTTGGAATCAAACTCATCCCCATGGTTCAGTGTTCAGCCAATCAATCCAGAGAAACTCACTGTGACCAAATCAATTCTGACTCACAAGTCTTCTATCACTCACATTGTACTCCATGAGATTAAAAAAAAGTGTGTGAATTGTTGCATGGAAAACTGATCTACTCTGTAAACCTTTACCTAAATCTACTGAAAAAGCTTTTTTGTGTTTGCTTATGTTTTATTTTTTTTAAACATTTTATTAGGGGCTCATACAACTCTTATCACAATCCATACATATACATACATCAATTGTATAAATCGCATGTGCACATTCTCTTCCCTAATCACTTTCAAAGCATTTGCTCTCCACTTAAGCCCTATGCATCAGGTCCTCCTTTTTCCCCTCCCTCCCTGCTGCCCCCTCCCTCATGAGCCCCTGACAATTCATAAATTATTATTTTGTCATAACTTGCCCTATCCGGCGTCTCCCTTCATCCCCTTTTCTGTTGTCCTTCCCCAGGGAGGAGGTCACATGTAGATCCTTTTGATCGGTTCTCCCATTCCAACACACTCACCCTCTACCCTCCCAGTATTGCCCCTCACACCCTGGTCCTGAAGGTATCATCCACCCTGGATTCCCTGTGCCTCCAGCTCCTATCTGCACCAGTGTACAACTTCTGATCTATGGAGACTTGCAAGGTAGAATTCAGATAATGGGGGGTGGGGGGGAAGCATTTAGGAATTGCGGGAAAGCTTTATTCTTCATCGGTCCTACATAGCACCCTGACTGACTCATTTACTCCCCTAGATCTCTCTCTGAGGGGATCTCCAGTGGCCAAAAATTGGGCTCTGGGTCTCCACTCTGCACTTCCCCCTTCATTCACTATGGTAAGATTTTGTCTTTTGGATGATGCCTTATACCTGCTCCCTTCGGCACCTCATGATCGTACAGGATGGTGTGCTTCTTCCATGTGGGCTTTGTTGCTTCTGAGCTAGATGGCCACAGGTTTACCCTCAAGCCTTTAAGACCCCAGACACTATCTCTTTTGATAGCCAGGCACCATCAGCTTTCTTCGCCACATTTCCTTATGCACCGCTTTCTCCTCAGCGATAAAAAGCTTTCTGGTGTTTTTTGTTAGTGGTAGAATGTACGGGTGAGCATATGGATGCTTCCTTTTCAGTTCTTTCCACATTTCTATATTTGAAAATATTCACAATAAAGTGAAAATTAAAGGAGCTAAGAACAATAGTAATACCTTCAGGAACAGGGGTGTGAGGGGCAATACTGGGAGAGTAGAGGGTGAGTGGGTTGGAAAGGGAGAACCGATTACAAGGATCTACATGTGACCTCCTCCCTGGGGGACAGACAACAGAGAAGGGGGTGAAGGGAGATGCCGGATAGGGCAAGATATGACAAAATAATAATCTATAAATTATCAAGGGCTCATGAGGGAGGGTGAGCGTGCGGGAGGGGGTAAAAAGAGGCCCGGTTGCAAAGGGCTTAAAAGGAGAGCAAAAGCTTTGGAAATTATTAAGGCAAAGAATGTACACATGTGCTTTATACAATTGATGTATGTATATGTTTGGATTGTGATACGAGTTGTATGAGCCCCTAATAAAATGTTTAAAAAAAGAAAATCAAGAAATCACCACACAAAAAAATCTACAAATGGCTTTCCTGGTTTCAGAGGGAATAGAGGACCATGCTGTGGAGGCCCAACCTTCAAAGACAACTTGGAGTCTATCCCAGGATCCAGGCAAAATCAGGGTAGACTCTGGGTGCAGGCTACTTTGGCAATAAACAAATGGTCAGTTTGGTTAATAACTCCAACCAACAAAAAGGTTCTGTTATTGTTGATTGCCACGGAGTCAGTTGTCATTGCCCCACCCTTAATTATAAGAGAATGAAACATTGCCCAGGCCTGAACCATTGTCATGCTCTTTGATAGGTTTGAACCCATTGTTACATCTACTGGGTCAAACGGGGCTTGCAACCAGTTCAGTCTAGTTCAACCCTCTGCTGAGAACTTGTATTTCCACCAAAAAAATGGACTGAATCAGAATCTAGAATTTAACGACATTCCCAGGTGACTCTTACAGGTCTTATCGGGGATTCTTGTAAGAATCACCTGGGGATTTTGTTCCAGGCTAGATTCAGACTCACATTCTGGACAGGTGGGAACAGAGAGGGCAGGATGTGGGCAGAGGTAAGACACGGGTCCTGCCCTGCTGGGTCATCGTGTGTGTCACAAGCATCCTTGGAATGGCTTGAATTATGAAGTATCTGACTTAAAGCAGGATTCTTGAGATAGTGCCCCTATCTACCACCAGCGAATACAGGTGACCCACACGTGGGCACAGACTGGGAGGACTGAGCAGGGAAGCCCCAAATAATGGTTTTCCACTCCAACTGGCAAGTGAAGAGAAAGCTGGAGAGGGTCCGAAGGAAGACTTCCCCTCGCTGCCTGGACCCTGGGCGGGAAGGAATTGAGATTGTCCTGCTTTGTCGCATTTCAGTTGTCTGGACTGCTTTCTCAAGATGAAGACATGATGTCTTCACTCCCAAGAAGCTCCTCAGGGCCCACCCCCTTCAGTCCTCCCCATTTCCCTGTCCCAAAAGTCCCTCTCCGACACCTGCTCTCTGAGACAAGCCTGCCCTCCCCTGTGCTCTGCCTGGGCCTATGGGAGGGGTGTACACTGTGAGGTTGCTGGCAGATCATTGTCACACGGATACAAAAGTCTGAAGAATCCTGGTTTGGTCTCACGTCTAAGTGAACCAGGAGAACTGTTAGGAATGAGGCACAAGACTGAGGGGCAGGTTTCCAAGTCAAACGAGGAGAGGCAGTTAGTCTTGATGCTTAGGGCCAAACAAGCAAACAAAACAAAACAGAAAATTAAAGTTGTGGGATTAGAAACAAGGAAGACAACAGTTGTGCTTTGTGTTGCCTGGGTGCTCTCAAGACCTGGGTATAAAGGCCGCCCAGTGCAAGGAACCTCCATTTCAGCCTCACCTCCTCCCTGACAGCCACCCCAACCACAGATCCAACATGTGCGACACCAGCTGCTCCTCTGGCTGCCAGGCGGCCTGCTGCCCAGTCCCGTGCTGTGTGCCCAGCGCCTGCTGCTCACCCTCCAGCTGCGGGAGCTCCTGTTGCCGCCCAGTGTCCTGTGTGACTCTGCTGTGCAGGCCCGTGTGCACTGTGGCCACCTGTTGCCAGTCCCCCTGTGGTGCTGCCAGCTGCTGCTCTGGTGGCAGCCAGTCCCCATGTGGACTCGGGTCCTGTGGCCAGGCCTCCTCTTGCAGCCCAGGCTGCTGCGTGCCCACGCCCTGCCAGGCAGCCTGCTGTGTGCCCATCAGCTGTAAGCCTGTGCTGTGTGTGGTCCCCTCCTGCCAGTCCTCCTGTCGCTGCCAGCCCTCCTGTGCACACCTGCTCTGCAGACCTGTCTCCTGCGGCGCCCCCACCTGCTGCTAGAAAATCACATGGATTTCTATTTCTCTGTTATTGTTCTCTCCAATCTGAATCACTGTCAGATGATTAGACCTCGTACGTCTCATCATCAAATCAGTGGTCGATGCTGTACCACGAAAGCTTAATGACCTAAGGAAAAATAAATCTCTCTGCTCCACTACTCCGCTGCCCCCAAGATATTTTCTTCTTGTCTTTTGTTGCCTTGGACCAGCCGATGTTGGGGGTTCTGTGTTAGAGGGGCTCTCCCTGGGCAATCGGTGCCAAGAGAAAGATTGTTGCCCCTTAGGGTGTTGCAAACTTCCTTGGGAAAAAGACGGCTGGGCCTGCTGCCCTCAAAAGGATTCTTCTTTTTCCTCGTGATTGAAATGAAGGTGACTGGGAGAATGGACAGGCAGAATCTGGACAATCCAGCTCGTGTCCAGGTGGCCCCTGGCTCACGGGGATTCCCTGCACAACACAATACTACCCGGTCCCGTATTGGCCCCATGCCAGTTTAAGGATGGAAATGTTGTAACAGGTAAGGGTTATCATTGGCTGGTTTTCAGAAGATCGATAGGTCTTTCTTCCTAGTCCATCTGTCACCTGGAAGCTCCACGGGAACGCGCTCAGCATCATAGCCACACGCACGCTTCCACTGACAGACAGCTGGGAGCTGTGCATGAGGTGCACGGGCCAATCACAAGCCCAGGGATTCCCCCCTGGAGGCCAGAATTCTACCTGCTGAAGGGAGGAGGTGGCAAAGCCTGGACAAGCTACTACCGACGTTCAATTGTCTGAAAGGCTTTCAAATCGAAAAGAGCTTTCTTTGAATATGTCACCTCATGGAACAGAGTCAAGGAGCAGGGAGGAGAACTTCAGCTCAGCAGTAGGAAGAGTTCCCTGAAAGTCAGAGTACCCAGAAATGGAATGTGCACTCAGTGGTGATTTCCCCTTCTAGAAGCTAAGGCTTTCAAATATAAGCCACCCATTCATTCAGCTGCATTCAGGAGATACACAGATTGGAACCAAGCCAAGTGTGCATCAACAGGTGAATGGATAAACCAGTCATAACACTGTCACACATGCAATACAATCCGTAAGAAAAAGGACATTACACAGCAACGTGAATGAACCTCAAAAACATTGCTTGGGCTGAGAGAAGCCACGGATAAAGGAAGATACACTATGCGATTCCATCTGTAGGAAGTGCTGGGTGAAACTAACCTAACACGGTGAGATGGCCTGGGAAGGACCCCGGGGGAAACTTCTGAGGTATGGCCAAATCCAGTGTCTTGATAGAGGCTGGAAAGCAGGTCACGTTCTAGCTCCTGATGGTGTCTGGGCACATGGCTGAGTTTTGTTTTCTTGTCAGGTCTGGGTAGGTGGTCACGTCTTGGGACTTCATGAGGTCTGAGTTACCCATGCATGCGTATTTGCCAATATTCACTATATATTACTTTGAAGATACATTTCATTTCACACGTAAACATATTGAACTCTCATTCGTGGTCATTTACCCTAAAGTGTTTAAGGACGAAGTACACTGACATCTGCAACTTACTTTGAAATGCATCAAGCAATAAGAAGAACTGATAGTTGGGTAGAGGGGTGGTTGGATGACTAGCTATGTATAAAGCAACATGTCAGCGAAAGACTCTCTGGAACATTCCCTGAAGATGGAGAAGCATACAGGAGGCAGAGTTATGAAAATGTTTTAGACACAACCTAACACCTTGAAGATATGAATCACTGTGCCTGGAGATAAGGACACCCCAAGGCCAATCAACATACATGGCTCACAAAGACGACAGTGTTCCGCATCCTACTGTGGTGAGTTGGGACTAGGATCTCAAAAGCTCATGGGCACTAAGCAAGAGTTGCAATGACAGGTCTCTCCCTGTGTAGAGGAAAGCTGAATGAAGAAAACCAAAGAGATTGGAACAACTAGTCCGATGGACTAATAGACCACCTGAATACTAGTCTCCAATGCCGTGAAACCAAAAGAAGTAGATGGCACCGGGCTACTGCTCCCAACTACTCTGACAGGGGTCACGTTAGGAGGTCCTGGGTAGAGCTGGGGGAAATGGGGAGCAAAATCAAAAAAACATACCAGGCTTGCTGATCAGATGGACACGGATGGAACCCCTGAGAACAGAGCCTGTAGTCACCCTTCAGGTTTGGAATCAAACTCATCCCCATGGCTCAGTGTTCAGCCAATCAATCCAGAGAAACTCACTGTGACCAAATCAATCCTGACTCACAAGTCTTCTATCACTGACATTGTAATCCATGAGATGAAACAAATGTGTGTGAATTGTTGCATGGAAAACTGATCTGCTCTGTAAACCTTTACCTAAATCAACTTAAAAAGCTTTTTTTACGTTTGCTTGTGTTTTATTTATTACTTTTTTAAACATTTTATTAGGGGCTCATACAACTCTTATCACAATCCATACATATACATACATCAATTGTATAAATCGCATGTGCACATTCTCTTCCCTAATCACTTTCAAAGCATTTGCTCTCCACTTAAGCCCTATGCATCAGGTCCTCCTTGTTCCCCTCCCTCCCTGCTCCCCTCTCCCTCATGAGCCCCTGACAATTCATAAATTATTATTTTGTCATAACTTGCCCTATTCGGCGTCTCCCTTCACCCCCTTTTCTGTTGTCCTTCCCCAGGGAGGAGGTCACGTGTAGATCCTTTTAATCGGTTCCCCCATTCCAACACACTCACCCTCTACTCTCCCAATATTGCCCCTCACACCCTAGTCCTGAAGGTATCATCCACCCTGGATTCCCTGTGCCTCCAGCTCCTATCTGCACCAGTGTACAACCTCTGATCTATCGAGACTTGCAAGGTAGTATTCGGATCATGGTGGGGGGGAGGGAGCATTTAGGAATTGCGGGAAAGCTGTATTCTTCATCGGTCCTACATAGCACGCTGACTGACTCGTTTACTCCCCTAGATCTCTCTCTGAGGGGATCTCCAGTGGCCAAAAAATGGGCTTTGGGTCTCCACTCTGCACTTTCCCCTTCATTCACTATGGTAAGATTTTGTTTTTTGGATGATACCTTATACCTGCTCCCTTCGACACCTCGTGATCGTACAGGCTGGTGTGCTTCTACCCTGTGGGCGTTGTTGCTTCTGAGCTAGATGGCCGCTGGTTTACCCTCAAGTCTTTAAGACCCCAGACACTATCTCTTTTGATAGCCGGGCACCATCAGCTTTCTTCGCCACATTTCCTTATGCACTACTTTATCCTCAGCGATAAAAAGCTTTCTGGTGTTTTTTGTTAGTGGTAGAATGTACGGGTGAGCATATGGATGCTTCCTTTTCAGTTCTTTCCACATTTCTATATTTGAAAATATTCACAATAAAGTGAAAATTAAAGGAGCTAAGAACAATAGTAATACCTTCAGGAACAGGGGTGTGAGGGGCAATACTGGGAGAGTAGAGGGTGAGTGGGTTGGAAAGGGGGAACCGATTACAAGGATCTACATGTGACCTCCTCCCTGGGGGACAGACAACAGAGAAGGGGGTGAAGGGAGATGCCGGATAGGGCAAGGTATGACAAAATAATAATAAATTATCAAGGGCTCATGAGGGAGGGTGAGCGCGTGGGAGGCGGAAAATAGAGGACACGATGCAAAGGGCTTAAGTGGAGAGCAAATGCTTTGGAAATGATTAAGGCAAAGAATGTATAGATGTGCTTTATACAATTGATGTATGTATATGTTTGGATTGTGATACGAGTTGTATGAGCCCCTAATAAAATGTTTAAAAAAAGAAAATCAAGAAATCACCACAAAAAAATCTACAAATGGCTTTCCTGGTTTCAGAGGGAATAGAGGACCATGCTGTGGAGGCCCAACCTTCAAAGACAACTTGGGGTCTATCCCAGGATCCAGGCAAAATCAGGGTAGACTCTGGGTGCAGGCTCCTTTGGCAGTAAACAAATGGTCAGTTTTGTTAATAACTCCAACCAATAAAAAGGTTCTGTTATTGTTGATTGCCACGGAGTCAGTTGTCATTGCCCCACCCTTAATTATAAGAGAATGAAACATTGCCCAGGCCTGAACCATTGTCATGCTCTTTGATAAGTGTGAACCCATCTGCTCTGTAAACCTTTACCTAATTCAACTTAAAAAGCTTTTCGATGGTTTTTGTGTTAGTGGAAGAATGTGGGTGAGCATATGGATCCTTACTTTGCTGTTCTTTCTACTTTTCTATATTTGAAAATATTCACAATAAAATTAAAGTAGCTAAGAACAATAGTAATTAATTAACTTGAAATCACTTCAGTTTTTTTTTAAAAATCTACAAATGGCATTCCTGGTTTCAGAGGGAATAGAGGCCCATGCTGTGGAGGCCCAACTTTCAAAGAGAACTTGGGGTCTACCCCAGGATCCAGGCAAAATCAGGGTAGACTCCAGGTGACCAATTGTGAAAGATGTCCATTTTTAAGGTCAACTCTCAAATGGACTCGAGACCCCTAGTTTCGGTAGATAGACTGAGATCACCATCTCTCACCCGACCTCCATATGACCGGAGGCATGGGAAAGAAGTCAGTGCAAGAGTGAATGGGATTGTGCAGCAAATGAAATGTTACAGATGGAATTACATCCTCTCCTAACCTAAACACGAGGGGTTATGTAATCCCATTTGCGATGGGTTGTTTTTGTGATGTTAGTGAGGCAAGATTTGTATAGGACGTGTTTTGAATTCATCTTTATGGAGATTTAAAAGAGATTAAATAAGTAAGTGAAAGTGGCAGAGATGCTAAGACAGATGCCAAGACATAAGCTCTCCAAAGAGCCAGGAAGCAGAAACTAAAGGAACAAGAACTTTCCACCGGAGCCAAAAGAGAGAGAAAGGCTTCCCCTAGAACCAGTGCTCTGAAATCAGACTTCTGACCTCCTACACTGTCAGAAAATGCATTTCTGCTGTTAAAACCACCCCCTCTGCTGGTCCCATGAGAGCACTAGATAACTGAGACAAATGGAAAGTACAGGAGAATGCGTTGACAACAAGAGGGGACCATACCTCTGACTCCTACCTGGCCCCGGTGCTCCCCATCAGCTTTGCTCCCAGTGGAAGGCAGCAGGAGGTTTGGTCTGTGATAGAGAGTGGGTTGAAGGTCTGAACATGGAGTACCTGGCCAGGTTCTTCCATGGTAGACTGCCTGGGAGTGCCATTCACCTCCAGGTACCGACAATGATTATCACTAGGAACATTTAACACTTCGCCTGGGGATGCCAGGCTCTAAGGGGGACATTGATACCTGTGTTAGTTACATAATCTCCTGTCAACTTGCAAAGGAGTTGAGTCTAGGGTGTCAATCAGGTCGCAGTTTGATGACCTCATTTGGAGGCACAATGGAGATAAAATAGCTCACTGGAGGGCAGACAGATTCTCTGCCTCATCTTCCTTCTGACAAGACACATGGAGCTATGCTGATGGCAGCCAGAGCCTTGGAGCTGGAGGAACCTCGTGGAAACCCATGCCAGCACTAAGATACCTTCACCACCACTGGATCCATAAGACTTTCCACCCACTGCCCTGTGATCTTCCTGCACTCAGCATCATTGCATGTGTTGCGTGAATCTGAAAAGGAATTTACAGACTGGTGTCTGACATATGAGCTAATATCTGACGTATGGACTTGACCTGAACTGGGCTGGGATATTTTCTTAATATAGAACTACTCTTTTATATAAAGCTCTTTTTTATGCACATATGAGTGTCTATGAATTGGTTTCTCTAGTTCACCCAGACTAACACAAAACCCCAAGAACCCTGTGTCCTCAGTTTGGCAAATGGGTGCCCATATATCTTATTCTACCTTGATGGAAGGACTGTATGTCAACTTCCCCAGCGCAGGGAGAATTTCCCTAACAGAAGAAGAATCAAACAACATTCTGACACCCAGCATATGAGGCTAGCCATCGAATGAAGAATAAAGACCAAGTTAAACACATGCACACATAAACATATACCCAGAGGAGACAATATCTAAGGAAAAGATCTTTAAAAAGAATCTACTCAGAGACTTTTAGGAAGATATTACAACCACAAAGAATAAGATGCTCTAAAAAGAACAACTGGGAAACTTACCAAAAAGCGGTTATATTTTCAACAAAAATGGTCATATTTTCATTTCAATATCAACGATCTTAGAAGCAAAATATGATTCATTTAAGATGAAACAGGAGGATTTTAAAGCGAGGTGGAGAAATTTCCCCGGTGTAGAACAAAAAGCCAGAGACGGGGAGTGCAAGAAACTACCAGAAGTGACAGCCCGGGGAGTAACCTCTCACGTGGGAGATTTCCTGAAAGAGGACGGCAGAAGGCAAACAGGTAAATCGCATGGAACCTTCTCCAAAGCTGTAGACACGTGTCTTCAGGCTGAAAAAGCCGACTGATGACAAGAAAAGTGATGGAAGAAACCCAGAAATGCCCTGATCGTGCCACAGAACGTCAAGGAAAATGAGTCACTCCAAAAAAGTGTCTGAAGCTTAAAACAAAAAACGTTTCCTACAAAAAAGTAAGAATCAGATTGGCATCAGACTTGTCATCACAGCTGCGGTTGCCACAGACCCAGACAGCATAGCTCACCGCTTCCTGGTGACGCAAATCCACCCAAGGTCCCCAATACGGATCTGCTACAAATTAGCAGGTGGAGTAGGAAAACGTGTAAACAGCCCTTTAAATGAGCAAAACACAGGACAGCAAATTAATTGGTACAACATCTCCTTAGTGAGCGTGTGTGTTTTGCAAAGCTGTTTGCTGTTGGTATGGTGGGCGCCATTGAACTTGTTCCAACTCATCGTGCCCCTGTGCAAAAAAGAAGCAAACACCGCGGTGGGCTCTGGCGGCTACTGTCTTCACAGGTGTTTATGGTTGCAGCGAGTGTGGTTTCTCAACTTAAGGGTAAAATGGGGATTCCAGAGATTTGTCAGTTTGTCCTCCAATCATCCAGGCCCATCCTCACCTGCCCTGCTTCTTCCCCATCCCCTCTCCTTCCTGCTTTAATCTAGACCCACTAAGACCCTTATTTTTCTTCCTTAGGTTTGTCTGCGTTCCCAAGTCCTCTGGCCTTCTGGAGTCACCAGTACTGTGCACATAAATTAGCAAGATGGACCCTTGAAAGGTTGGGGGGAGGCCTACCCAGTGCCTGCTACCATTCTAGAGACTTTCACGGCAATTCATTTTCTCTGGGACCCTTCTCCCCATGCCCACAAACTGGAGACAAGCCGTGCCTGCCCCCGCACAAAGCTCAGGCTCTGGCACTTTGTCTCCCAAAGCACCTCTTCTCGAAAAGTATGGGCAAAAGAAAAAAAAAAGAAAAGTATGGAACAGCCATCCATGGCTGATATGTAAGTGGAGGCTGAAGCTGAAGAAAATGCAACACGTCCACAGGAGCTAGCATACGACCTTGAGTCTGTCCCACCTGAATATCGAGAACATCTCAAGAGCAGAGTTGACACACTGGACACTAATGACAGAGACCGGATGAGCTGCGGGGACATCAAGACCATCATCCGTGAAGAAAGCAGAAGGCCATTAAACAGACAGGAAAGAAAGAAAAGATCAAAGGGGATGTCAGATGAGGCTCTGAAACATGCTGTTAACGTCGAATTGCTAAAGCAAACGGAAGAACTCAAGGAGCCCAGGAGAAAATTTCAAAGGGCAGCTCGAGAAGACAAAGAAAAGTATTAAGACTAAATTGTGCAAAAGCCTCGAATTAGAAAACCAGAAGGGAAGAACATGCGCAGCATATCTGAAACCGAGAACTCAAGAAAAATGGCAAGCCTTGAGCTGCAATCTTGAAAGATTCCATAGGCAAAATATGGAATGATGCAGGAAGCATCAAGGGAAGATGGAAAGAACACACAGAGCCACTGTCTCAAAAAGAACTAGTCAACGGTCCACCATTTCAGGAGCCAGCGTGTGAGCAAGAACCAGTGGTGCTTAAGGAAGAAGCTCCAACTGCACCAAGTGCATTAGTCAAAAACAAGGCTTCAAGGTTGATGGAGTGCCCGCTGAAATGTTTCAGCAAGCTCAAGAAGCACTGGAAGCATTCACTCGGCTATGCCAGGAAATTTGGAAGACAGCTACCTGGCCAACCGACTGGAAGAGATCCATATGTGTGCCATTCCAAAGATACATGACCCTGCAGAATGCTCAGTCTATAGAACGATACCACTGTTATCACACACAAGCACCTTTGTACATGCGATCACCCAACCAGGGTTGCGGCAGCATTTCAATAGGGAGCTGCCAGGGGTTCAGGCCAAATGCACAAAGGATATCATTGCTGATGCCAGGCGGATCTTGACTCAAAGTGGAGAATACCCCAAAGATGTTTACTTGTGTTTCACTGACCACGCAAAAGCATTGGGCTGCGTGGACCATAGTACACTGTGGATAACCTTGAGGAGGAAAAAGATGTGCATCAATCATAGGAGGTTGTATCCTCTCACCATACTCGTTCAATCTGTGTGCTAGCAAATCATCAGAGAAACTGGACTATATGAAGAAGCATTCGGCATTGGGATAGGAGGAAGGCATTACTAACAACTTGTGGTATGCAGAAAATGCAGCCTTGCTTTCTGAACGTGAGGAGGAAGTGAAGCACTTGCTGATGAACATCGAGGATTGTAGGCTTCCATGTGGATTATAATTCAATGTAATGAAGCCAAAATCCTCACAACTGGACCAATACATAATATATCGTGAGAAAGGTTGAAGTTGTCAAGGATTTTGTCTTACTTAGATTCCCAATCAATGTTCAGGAGAAAAGACATGTGTCATGAGGTAAATCTGCTGTTCAAGACTTCTCTAGAGTCTTGAAGAGCAGGAGGACTCGGGTGCTCCTGACCCAAGCTATGGTATTCTCCATTGCATCATATGCATGTGAAAGTTGGACATTGAATTAAAATGACCATAGATAAAGTAGATGCATTTGAATTGTGGTGCTGGAGGAAAATATTGAAAGTACCATGGATGGCTAAAAAGACAAACAGATCTGTATTGGAAGATGTAAGGCCAAAGTGTTCCTTAGAGGCAAAGATGGCAAGACTTCTTTGGACATCTTGTCAGAAGAGACCAGTCCCTGGAGAAGGACATCACGTTTGGTAAAGCGGAGGGATGGCAAAAATGAGGAAGGCCTTCAACGAGATTGACACAATGTCTGTATCAATAGGTTCACACACAGGCGGAATTGTGGGGATGGTGCAGGACTGGGCACTGTTTCATTGTTATACGTAAGGTCGCTCTGGGTCAAAGTCAACTCGATGGCACTTAACAACAAGGACAATGACTCCCATAAGGTGTTGCAGTCTCAGAAACCCACAGGGACAATTTTCCTCTGCCCTGTAGGATGCCCGTGCATGAGAATGGATTCAATGGCAGAGAGTTTATTTCTGTTTCTGGTTTTATTTTTGAGAAAGTCCTACAGAGTGCACTTTTCCTCTGAGAGACATGGATGGGGTCACTGGGAGTCAAGGCTGACCAGACAGCAGCTGGCTCTCCTTTGTCGGTCTCCAGTCCCCGATCCCCCAGTATCTACAGTGCACTGGCTCTACCCCATTTCTCAGTTGTCTGTCAGTCCACGCCCTCTCAACAGCCGGCTCAAGCCCCATTTCTCAGTTGTGCATCAGTCCACGCCGTCTCACCACTTTAACAGAATCGGGAGTGGGCTTTGGCTGTTGGTTTGGGAAGGGGGTTTTCCGGTTGACGTCCTGCGGGTCTCTGTTCTAGGGCAGCAGAGTTACGTGGTTAAAGATGTAGCATGCTGGGTTCCAAGCTGATGACACTGCTAGCTTGTGCCTTTCAAAAAGTGGACTGAACTCAACTGCCGTCGAATCCATTCTAACTCAGGATCACGTTATAGGACACAGTAGAAGGGCCCCTGTGGGTTTCTGAGACTGTAACTCTTGTTTAAAAAAATAATCATTTTATTGGGGGCTCTCACAGCTCTTAATACAATCCATCCATCTATCCATTGTGTCAAGCACCTTTGTACATATGTTACCATCATCATTTTCAAAACATTTTCTTTTTGTACTTGAGCCTTTGGTATCAGCTCCTCATTTTTTCTCCATCCCTCCCCATCTTCCCTCCCTCATGAATTCTTGATACTTTATAAATTATTATTTTTCATATCTTACACCAACCACTGTGTCCCTTCACCCACTTGTCTGTTGACCGTCTCCCTGGGAGGGCATTAATATGTCGATCATTGTGATCGGTTCCCCTATCTCCCCCCACCTTCCCTTTACCCTCCTGGTATCCCTCCTCTCATGATTGATCCTGAGGGGTTCATCTGTCCCAGATTCCCTGGGTTTTCAGCTCTGATCTGTACCCCTGTGCATTGAAAGAGGCTATACCTCGTATGGGAGATGAAAGTCTCTTCTTTCTCCAAGAGTGGCTGCTGGTTTCAAGTTGACCTTGTGGTTAACAGCCTCCTACAGACGCCCTATGGACAGTATTTAATTGCACCTTAGTATCCCAGCCTATAGGAGAAAGATTACTTTGCACTCCTGTAAGATGCCATGTCTCAGAAACCCACGGGGACAGTTCTACCCTGTTCTAGAGGGTCGCTGTGAGGTGACATCAACTTGATGATTGGTGGTGGGTCAGTCCCTGTCTGTAAAACGGGCATACTCAAAACATCACTGGTCAGGTGTTCACGCACCTACTCAATGGTTCCTGGCACATAACAAGAACTGGGATGACATATGTACCACAAAAATGAAAATAAAGACAGCTCCCAAGCTGTTCGGAGGCTATGGATTCAAAAGAGGCGTTCGTCCCGGAATAAAGAGCTTGGGGGAGCCAGAGGGACAAAATGGGCTCTTTTTCAACTGAACGGTGAAAGGATAGTAAGACGTCACAGAAGGCAGGTCAGACATGACAGTCAGGGGTGCCGCCCCGTGGTCCCAAGAGCAGGAGGGCTCCCTCCCTCCCCCACACATCCCCACCCCAAGCAGCACCCCTTGCACGGCTTCCTCTTTTATGAGCTGGGCTGTGTGTTGTGGGTCCATGACGGGTGTCCTCGAGGGACTGTTTGCTCCAAACCAGGAAAGAAGCCCCCGGGGCCCTCTGTTGGGACAACACACAACTCAGAGGGATATAAAAGGCCCAGAGCTCCTCACACACACACTCACACTCACACCCTCACTCACCCATCCACTCACTCACTCACCCCTCCTCCTGCTCCACCTCCTCCTCCTCTACCACCTCACCTTCTCCCACCCACCCACCTACCATGTCCATCTGCTCCAGTGACCTGAGCTATGGCAGCCTAGTCTGCCTGCCTGGTTCCCCTGAGTCTTGCACCGGCTCCTCCTGGGAGGTGGACGACTGCCCTGAGAGCTACTGTGAGCCCTCCTGCTGCACCTCCTCCTGCTGTGCCCCCACCTGCTGTGTCCCCTCCTGCTGCCAGTCCTCCTGCTGTGCCCCCACCTGCTGTGTCCCCTCCTGCTGCCAGTCCTCCTGCTGTGCCCCCTCCTGCTGTACCTCTACTTGTTGCTCCCCTACCTGCTATGTCCCCCTCTGTTGTGCTCCTACCTGCTGTGCCCCGGCCCCTTGCCTGACTTACATCTGCACCCCTGTGAGCTGTGAGTCCAGTCCCTGCTGCCAGGAGGCCTGTGTATCCAGCCCCTGTCAATCAACCTGCACCAGCTCCTGTGGGCCCTCCTGCTGCCAGCCCACCTGCTGCACACTCTCCCCTTGCTGTGTGACCCTCTGCTGTACACCCGTCTGCTGCAAGCCCGCCTGCTGTGTGCCCGTCTGCTGTGGGGCAGGTCCCTGCTCATCCTCCTCATGCTGCCAGCCCTCTCCGTGTGGGTCCTCCTGCTGCAAACCCTCCTCCTGCATGTCCCTCATCTGCCAACCTGTGTGCAAACCTGCCTGCTGTGCCCCTGCCTCCTCCTCCATGTCCCTGCTCTGCTGCCCTGCCTGTCCCCGCCCAGCCTGCTGTGGGGGCCAAAAGTCCTGCTGAATGGGAACGCCATCCCTGGTGCCTTCAGGAACTGCCTCTTACCAATTGGAGAGATGGGCTGACAGATCCTTCCTTCCCTGAGCCCACGAGGGGTTCTCTGCAGCTCTAGACAACATACCTGTATCCACCACCTCCTCTCCCTGGAGCCTGGGGTCATCAGGTCTCTGCACTGGCCGTGGGGTAGGGTGGGGAAAGTGTCTCCTTTCCTGGGGAGCTGCTCTGGATCAACTGGGTCCACCCCAGGAATCTGCTTGGAAAACTAATAAACTCACTCAACCTGGATGAGGCTTTGCTTTCTCTGGTCATATCTAGTTGCATCTAGGACCAGTGGGAGACGTGGTTTCCCATTCCCCCCATGCCTGGTCACAGCCTGATGCCTCCCCAACCCTCCCCGAGAGAGCCCCCTGACACGCACTGCAGTAGCCTGCTGTCCAATACCTACCCACCAAGCCTGTTTGGTGCCTGGGATGGGGGACACCATAACAGCCTCACCTTTAGTTCCGCTACCCTGGTCCCTTCTCAGAGGCCACCCTGTGAAGCGTGCCGTCCCAGGCACACTTCAGGCGACTGCTCTCAGGGGTTCTCTGAAGAGTCCTCTCAGCACCTGTGAGGAAGGGGCTGCTGGAGGACACAGAAACAGGGTCTCCTGGGGCAGAGAGAGGAGCAGATACAGGGGCTCTGCCCTCTGCCCAGTCTGAGGTCCAGTCTCAAGAGCCCCCCAAGGCTGTTCCTCCTCCTCGTGCTCAGAAAACAGCCCCCCACCTTTCTTCACCTAGAACCTCACTCCCTGCGGCACTGTGGAGTGACCTGTGACCACTGGAAGAAGTTCCATAAACCAGGCACTTAGTCTCTCAGTTCTGGAGGCTAGAAGTCTAACGCCAAGGTGTCCGCAGGGTCCTGTTCCCTCTGGAGGCTCTGGGGGAGGGCCCTACCTGATCTCTCCCAGTTTCTGGTGGCTCCCAGTAATCCTGGGCATTCTTTGGCTTGCAGCCACCCTACTCTAATCCTGCCTCCACCTCCCCATGCCCGACTCCCCTCTGTGTATCCCTGGGTCGTCAAATCCTCCTCTCCTAATAGGGACACAATTCGTGGGATGTAGAGGCCACTTCCGTCTGATAGGACCTCATCGGAGCTGGATTTCATCCATAAGACCCTTTTCCCATCATCGGGGTCTGGAACTGAGACTCGCCCCTGTGGTAGAATAAGATCAAAGGGCAGCCTTTACCCAAGGACAACGCCCAGAGGGTCAGCAGAGAGGGAGGGACGGGAACAGGAAACACTGAGAGGAAGCAGGATGCGCAGTGGCACGTGGAGGGGCTTGCAATGGACAAGTCGAACCAAAACGTGTTATAAACTGTTGGATGTAAAACTGATGATTGGCTCTGGATACTTTTGCTCAAATCACGATAAAAAGTTTTTTAAAGAGATCTATTTCCAGTGAGATCATGCCATTCACAGGTCTGTGTGGACATGAATTTGGGGTCATAACTCAATCCACTGTAGACACCTTCTACTTGGACTGCAAGTATCCCCAAGTCTTTTCTAATCTGAATTAAGCTAAACTCCACTCCTACCTGACAGGTTCATAAACACCCTGCTCCCACCTGAGGAAGCTCCCTTAAGTCGCCCTTGGCTCCACTGCTACCCCCTCTTCCCCTACTGCCTGCCCTGAGGGGGTCCTGCAGACATCACATCAGTCCCTACTCATCCCTGCCTTGTGCCCTTCTCTGTAGAGCCAGGCCTACCAACGCCTTCCCACTCAATTCTCTCCTGCCCACTCTCTTCTTCCTTGCCCTCTTCCTCATCAACCCCGGAACCAGCATTCTTCCACACTTAATAAGTTGATTTTGGCCCCAGTTTTCTGTAACCTGATTATTACAAACCAGCTAGCAGCCCCCAGGCCCTATACCACCTGAGATGTCTCCCAAATGTGGCCATCTGTGGAGGTGAACTAGCTTCTTCCTCTCCCTGCCCCTCCCCTACAGTTACTCTCCCTCTATCCTCATCCTTAGTTCCTGGGCACTGCGGCTCAGCCACCAAAGATGTCCTCCTTCCCACCAGGTACACTGGGGCCTGTCACTGGCCCTGGTGGCATCACCATTCCCAGAGCTCAGGCCATCTGTGACTCTACCCTGGTTTTCTAAATGACACCTGAGTGACATCAACTTGGTGGGTTCAGCTATGGACCCCAGCTTTCATTCTCTGCCAACAGCTGGCTCAGATAGGAATGCCACGCGGGACCAATGCATCCGAAAGACTGGGCCTGTGGGCTCCTGCCAGAGTTCTTTGAGGAAGACAGTGGCTCCTTGGTCCTGCAGAAGTCAATTCTGGAGACAGATGCTGAAGAACTTGGCAATTCAGGAGGACTCCCCCTTCCAGAAGTCAGGCCTGGATGGCACAAACAATTAAGCATCAAACTACTAGCCAAAAGTTTGGCGGTTTGAACCCACCCAGGAGTGGCTTGGAAGAAAGGCCTGGTAGCCTGCTTCGGAGGCCTTCTGCTTGGCACACTTGGGGCATCATGAGTGGAAGTCACCTTGAGGGCCATAAACAACAGCAGCTTCCTTTCGGGGCACTGCCGTTGCACTGGCTGGAGAGGCTAGCATCGATGCTTCACCCAGGAGCAAGGTGCACTGGGAAGGAGCTGCCCTAGGGGGGGGCGGGGGGGGGGCGGCAGCTGCCATGCCCCATCCCTGGTCTCTCAACCTGAAGGGCTGGTAAGAGGCGTCTGGGATAACTGGGAAGAGTCAAGAGAACAGAGACATCCAGATATGTTCTTGTGTTTAGTAGTTATGTAGTCCCAGAGGAAGAATGTCCTACACATCATAATCAGACTCTCCAATTCCAAGGAAAAGAGGAGGACCCTGAGGGCAGCTCGAGAAAAGAGAACAGTTGCCTGCAGAAGAAAACCAATAAGGGTGGGCTCACACATCTCAGCAGGAACCAGGCAGACACGAAGGCAATGGAGTGACAGACATAAAATTCTGACGGGGAAAAAAAGTGATAGGGAAGGTGGACACTAGGTGTTGCAGGCAGGAGAAAGCACCTCCAAGATTTTGATAAGGGCTTTGATTGTGTTGTTTATGTTATGGGGCTTGGTTTCCTAGCCCTGCTGTAACAGAGGTACCACAAGCACGTGATTTTGGAAAACAGAAATTAGGTTTCTCATAGTTCAGGACAACAACTCAGAGCAAGTTCTCCGTGATGTGAATTCCTTCCTGGTCCATAGTTATGAGTACCCCTGGGTTCCTTGACTTGTCGACAATGGTATTGTCAGGTGCCTTCCAGTCAGCGCTGACTCGTGGCATGTTTACATACAGCAGAAGGAAACAGTGTCCCGTCCTATGCCATCCTCACAAACATTGCTGTGCTTGAACTCATCGAGTCACTGTGTCAAGTCACTGTGTAGACTAGGCCCTCCTTCTTTTTCAATGATCCTATACCAGCGATTGGTACCCCCTAAAGACATGCCCAAAGAAAGTGAGATAAAGTCTCTCCACCCTCACTGCTAAGGAGCATCTTTGTTGTATTTCTTCTAAGATGCGTCTGTTCTTCTGGCAGGTTGTCGTATGTGGACATACTATCTTTTCCTCGGCAGCACCACAATTTACTGTAAATGTGTCAATTATTCAGGCTTCCTTCTCATTGCCCGGCTTTTGCCTGCGTATTAGCTGTCTGAGAATACCATGGCTTAAGTAATTTCCCTTAGAAGATAGCCAAAGCTTCATCCCTAAAACCTGTGATGGTGACCCTCCATGCGTAAAGAGAACTTTGTAGATGTGATTAAATGTACAAATGTCCTTATAAGAGGCAAGCAGAGTTGGCACACACAGAGAAGAGGAGCAAATGATGTGACCAGGGAGGCCAAGACTGGAGTGGTGCAGCTGCAAGCCAATGAGCGCCTGGGGCCACGAGATGCTCTTGCCTGCTGACACCTTGATTTGGGCTCAGTGATATTGATTCTGAACCTCTGGTCTCCAGCTTTCCTCTGATTTTAAACCACTCCATTTGTACTCATTTGTTACAGCAGCCACAGGAAACTGAGACGACTGTGAATGATAAGCATTGCTTTCATCACTCCCGAGTATTCTGATTTCAATTTCAATACCATTGAGACAATGACAGGAACTGAAACTCCCAGCCTCCCAGCCCACCAGCGGTTCAAGTGTCCTCTACTCTGAAGTCTGGGGCCGGCCACAGGCACCTGCTGCCTCCACCAGCTCCACCTGTGCCTCCTTCACATGCCTATTACCTCCCCTCATCTTAAGCATACATGGGTACCTGCCAGCTTCCCCCAGGGGAGGCACCCTCCCTGAGCCCAGGCACCATACTTTTGTCCCAGCACCTGGCAGTGCCCAGCACACATAAGGGATTGCTGGCTGGATCCATGAGCAATGGCCTGGGTAGGTATGCCAAGGCCATG
The DNA here is from genome assembly GCF_050624435.1 of Tenrec ecaudatus. NCBI lineage: Eukaryota > Metazoa > Chordata > Mammalia > Afrosoricida > Tenrecidae > Tenrec > Tenrec ecaudatus. The sequence goes on along the minus strand of NC_134531.1, from coordinate 208,422,283 downwards.
GACAGAGCTCTGGCTCAACCCAAGTAAAAAACGAGTAGGCATCTGTGAGCCCAGGTGAAGAGGAGACAGCGGGAATCAGAAACATTCTTGCCTACAAAAGCTCCCGCAAGCTTCTGAGACCCAGCTCTGGAACCACTGGGGCACCCTACTCACCCCTCATCTGGCCCACCCATTTGGCCACCCTGCCAACTCTTGACCCTCATAGGGATAGGCCCCCAAACCACTGGGACTTTTAAAGCTAGGCAGCATCTTCAGGAAAAATAAACCACCCTAATGAGTGATCCCGGAACTGTCTTGGACATCAACCAGGAAGAGGAAGGGCATCTGGGAGTCTTTGTTGGGACAACACACAGCACAGAGGGATATAAAACCCCTACAGCCCAGAGCTCCTCACACAATCACACTCACACCCTCCTCACTCATACTCTCCTCTCAGCTCACTTCCTCCCACCCACCATGGCTGACACCTGCTGCTCCAGGACCTGTGTTCCAGCTGGGTCTACCAGGTCCATCTGCTCCAGCGACAGGAGCTATGGTAGCCGAGTCTACATGCCCAGGAGCTATGGCAGCCATGTCTGCATGCCCAGTGCTCGTACTGGTCCCTCCTGGGAGGTGGATGACTGCCCAGAGAGCTACTGTGAGCCTCCCTGCTGCACCTCCTCCTGCTGCCAGTCCTCCTCCTGCTGTGCTGCCACCTGCTGTGCCCCCTCCTGCTGCCAGTCTTCCTGCTGTGCCCCAGCCTCCTGCCTGACCCTCATCTGCAGTCCTGTGAGCTGTGGGGCCAGCCCCTGCCAATCAGGCTGCACCAGCTCCTGCGGGCCCTCCTGCTGCCAGACTGCATGCTGTACGCCCATCTGCTGCAAGCCAGTCTGCTGCACACCTGTCTGCTGCAAGCCAGTCTGCAGTACACCTGTCTGCTGCAAGCCAGTCTGCTGCAAGCCAGTCTGCTGTACTCCTGTCTGCTGCAAGCCAGTCTGCTGTACTCCTGTCTGCTGCACACCCATTAGCTGTGTGCCTGCCTGTTGTGGGGCTACCTCCTGCTCAGCCCCCACTTGTTGCTAGGCCCCTACCTGCACCCCTTCATGCTGAAGATGTTCCTCCTGTATGTCCCTGCTCTGCAGCCTCTGCTCCATCCTGGTCTGCTAAAGCTCCTCATCCGGCCACCAGCCCTGCTGCTGACTAGGAGGATTCCCCTGCCCAGCTGAGTAATAGGAGCCACCCCACCATGCTGACCACAGAGCACTTTCAGGATTTAAGTCAGTGAAGTTTCGGTCCAAGTCTCAGTGTGAAGGCTAACTGACTTCAGACCCCAACAAACACAGTTCAGGCCGTCTGACAGCTCAGCACACCGAAACATGTGCGATATCACCAAACCATTTTGTGGGCAAGGAAGTATCCCAGAATGCTGTAGTAGCCATGGCTACCTACTCCGGCCCCTGCACCATCTTGTAGCCAGCCTCAGGGGTCTCTGCATCTCTTTGGGCCCTTCCTATAGCTCTTTGTTTCCTGACCTAGCAGCCCCACCCCCCACCCCTTTCTCACTCCAGATACACATCCTGCACTGAGAAAAAATAAAGTCGCCTTTTGACTCTGATGGGTCCTGTCCCTCAGTTTATGTTTCATTCTCCATCCTGGTCCTCGGAGCCAAGAGACCTCTCATTAGAGACACCTTGGAGATGAACCACTTCGCACAGCTTTACATGGTATTGAGTTCAGGGCCACTCCACGTGTCCCTGTGGCCCCACAGCTCCTGCAGCCAGAGCTCTGGGTGGCTCCCTGGCCACTGTTTGGTGTGGACTGGATTTGGATGACTGAGAGGGTCCCATTGTCCCCAGGCCAAACTCTCCCAGGTCAGGGGACATCTTCCCCCATGTGAGGAGGCGGCTGGGCTGGGGCTCCCCGGCCTCAGCCATCCAGGAGGGCCTCCATACCAGTCACCTGAATCTCCCATGGTCCTTGAACCTGAGTGTCTTATTTAAATGCCCTCCACCTTGCCCAGCCAACAGTTTAGAAGCAATGCCCTCCAAAGTCCGGCTTGGCGTAATGGGAATCGGTGAGAAAGAGGCCAAAGAATGGCAGGGAGTCCACACCATGAGATCTAAGGTCCAGGACTGTGTCTCCTTGGGGGGATGATCTCAGTCTGAGAAGGTCTCCAGAAGGGACCTCCAGGTGGCCTGGAGCCACAAGCTTCCCACACCCACCTCTCACCCTATGGTCCCCTGCCTGCCTGCACCCCACAGTTTTGAGGCATGGTGCACCCTACCACCCCGGTCCTCCTCAAATGTCTCAAATGAAGCTCACTGCCTTGGGGTCAAACCCGACTCCAGGTGGAACTGCCTCGTGGGGGTTAAGGGCTGTGGGAGCAAACGGCTACATCTTTCTCTGGAGTAGCTGGTGGATTCCAACCGCTGGCCACTGAGCGACCAGACTCCTTCCCTCACCCCCAGCCATCGTCAAAAGGTGCAGCCTCAGGGGTCACCTTCAGATTAGGGCCCTCTGAGAATGTACTCAAGGTTTCGGGGTGTCTGAGTGGACAGACCTTCCAGTACTATCACACATGCCCCTTCCCCGCCAAAAGAAAGGTCCAAAGACAGGTGGATGGGCAGGTCAGACCCAGAAAATGGATGTACTGAGAGCATCTCCGTAGGGCCCCACATCCCTGGCTCCATCTTTCCAGAGGCCTGGAGGGAGACTTCCTGTTCTCCACCCAGGAAAGCAGAGGGCTGTGCCAAGGCAGGTCGAACGCCTGCCCGCTGGTCCATCACTCCAGGAAAGAGGAGCCCACGGCTGGATTGGTGGACTCACAGCACCCTCACCATGGAGGGACCCAAGGTGGCAGGAGGATCACGACCGTGTTGTCTAAAGCAAAGCAGTAGTTTTAGATCCAAATTCTGAACCTACGTTTCCTCTTTTCTCTATTTCAGCTGAAATCTGGGCAGAGTTCCTCCGGAGCCAGCCGGAGGGTGGGTGACACTGTGGCCCCCGCCCACAGACCTCCCCTGTGAACAGACCTCCCCTGTGAACAGACCAAACGGCATCCTCTGTGTGCACAGTTTCTTACCCATTTTTTAATACATCATTTTATTGGGGCTCATACAACTCTTATCACAATCCATACATACAACAATTGAGTAAAACACCCTTATACATTCGTTGCCCTCATCATTCTCAAAATTCGCCTTCCACTTGGGTTCCTGGAATCAGCTCATTTTCCCTTTTTTCCCTCCCCTTCCCTCCCCGCTCCCCCTCCATTTCTTACCCACTTTAATCATTGACTGGTACGTGATCCAGTTGGAAATGGCTTAAAACTTATCCTTTCCTAAGTTTATATAAATACAAACAGAATCACTTCGTCCAAACGCTCTACATTGAATGACGTCACCAGTTGCAACATGATGAATAACTGAATGGAGGCCTTTTTTTAAATCGTTCTTTTCCTTTAATTAGCACTTCATTCCTCCCAATAAAAAGTTAGTCTGGACAGAGCAGAGGATGTACACTGGTGCAGATAGGAGCTGGAGGCACAGGGAATCCAGTGCGGATGATCCCTTCAGGACCAAAGGTGTGAGGGGCGATACTGGGAGGGTAGAGGGAGGGTGGGTTAGAAAAGGGGAACCGATTACAAGGATCTACATGTGATCTCCTCCCTCGGGGACGGACAACAGAAAAGTGGGTGAAGGGAGACGCCGGACAGGGAAAGATATGACAAAATAATAATTTATAAACTATCAAGGGTTCATGAGGGAGGGGGAACAGGGAGAGAGGGGAAAAAAGATGACCTGATGCAAAGGGCTTAAGTAGAGAGCAAATGCTTTGAAAATGATGAGGGCAAAAAATGTACAGATGTGCTTTATACAATTGATGTATGTATCGATTGTGATAAGAGTTGTATGAGTCCCTAATAAAATGTTTTTAAAAATACAATAAAAACATTGGGGCTCTACTGGATAAAAAAAAGATATGACAAAATAATTTATAAATTATCAAGGGTTCAGGAGGGAGCGGGAAGCAGGGCGGGAGGGGGGAAAATGAGAATCTGATGCCAGGGGCTTAGGTGGAGAGCAAATGTTCTGAGAATGATGAGGGCAATGAATGTACTAATGTGCTTTACACAATTGATGTATGTATGGATTGGGCTGAGTTGTATGAGCCTCTAATAAAACGATTTTTAAAAATAAAAAGTTATTGCTATAGGCCCATGAAAACTACTTACCACCGCATGGTAGATAAAACGCCAAGACCATGGCTGTGAGAACACTGACGGCCACAAAGCCCGTGGCACAGCATGCGGTTCCGGCCGGCAGAGGCCCGCGTGCGGTTTGCAGCAGCGTTGTAACCGGGGATAAAGACGGGTCGACCGGAGAGCTTGTCAAAGAGTCAGTTAGCACAATTTCGGCCTCATAAATGGGTCGATACACAAAAAATGTTTTCTTGTTAAACTGACAACAGGGATACGTTATGAAAAACACCTTTCTGCTGAAACAATACACAAAATGTTTTCTAGATGGTGTCTGCGGTGTCGCCTCTCCGACAGACAGGGTCACCAGAGCGGCCCACGTGCTCCCTTCCGCATACCAACCACTGAGCGCACGAAGTCGGCTTGCAGTGACCCTACGAAGGATGTCGGAAGCTTTGAACATCTCTACTTTAGTAGACGGCTTCATCTTTCTCTCTAGGAGAGGCCAGTGGGTTTGAACCCCTGACCTTTTGGTTAGCAGTCCGGTCCTTGCCCAACAGCTCCACAAGGGCTGCTCTCGCTGACTTACTGACATCCAGTCAACCCTGTGGTTGCCGAGGGTGTAACTCTTTATGGGAGTAGAAAGCCGGGTCTCTCTCACTTGGAGCAGCTGTTGGTTTCGAACTGCTGAGCTTGCGGTTAAAGACCGTGGCTGCTAGCCTAAGAGTTGGAAGTTTGAGTCCACTCCGAGGCTACTAAGAAGAAAGGCCTGGCGAGATGCTTGCAAAAAGTCAGCCCTGGGAAACCCTGTGGAGCGGCGTAACTGACACATGTGAGATCCTTGCCATGCCCCTCAAGGCAGAAGGGTTCCTGACCCCTCCCTTCTCCTTCTACCAGAGGGCAGCCCCTGCCATGCTGCTCCCTCCCTGGAATCCCACCTTGAGGGGGAAGGACAGAAATCAAGGTCCTGTTACCCGTCCCCACACACACCTCTGCCCCCCACTCCCACCCCACATACAGGGCCAGTTTTCTGCCTCTGTGCCTGTAGCACCCTCCCTCCTGCCTGCCATTCCCTTCCAGAGACGGCTGTGGACTGGAGTCTCCTCCCTCCGCCCGCCAACCATCCGCGTGCGGAAGCCTGAGATCCCTCCTCAGAAAAAGGTTCACAGGCAGCGCAAAGGGTACCGGACCAGATCCCAAAGGGAATCACTTGAACGAACGTCCCCGGGAGCAGTGTTCCAAAGCAAACGCGCAGAGCAATGGCCCTGCCGCTTTCCTTGCCGCCCTCCCTGTGCAGGTGGGGTCGCACACAGCCCCCAGACATCCGCAGGTTCTGCTTGGGGCGCAGGCGGGAAGCCGGAAACTGCTGGCGATGCCCTGGCTGGCAGGACGCTTGGCCTCCGCCTGGCGTTCGGAGACGCCGCGTCTCCTCGGTCAGGAAAGAGTGGGGGTTCAGGGCTTCCCGCGCGCATTCACGGGGACCCCTGAAAGTATGCACGGACGCCTGGACACGAGTCCCCCGAGGACAACGGAGCTGGCGGCGCCGCTTTAGCCCAGCCTCGGCAAGGTCTCTAATTCCACCCTGGCAAAAAGGGCTCCACGGCCCCTGGCCCCGAGGGCGGGGGGGGGGAGGGGGGGGCGGGGAGGGGGCACTGCGCCCACCCAGACCGTGCGCCAGGTGGGGCTGCTGAGCCGGCCGCCGGTGGCCGTGCAGAATCGCCTTTCCCTTCCGTGCAGAAATGCCAAACAGGGCTGCCGCAGACCCTCCAGAAGACAAACAGGAACGAAAAGAAGGACGGACGTGAGATAGCGCTGGTGACCCCGGTCAAGAGCCGCCCAGGTGTTTCTCCGTGTGGACGCGCGCGTGCGCATACCCCTGTCTTCACTCAAGCACACGTGCGCACATCCCCCGCCCTGTCCCCCCCTGACGCAGATGCAGCTCCCCCCCACGCCCCCAGCCCCGCACTTCCACACTGACACTGAAGCCTCCGGAGCAATATGAATCGCCCTGCACAATCCTTGTTGACTTGGGACAGGCTTCCCCAAGTTCCCCTCTAACCTGTTATCACATGTCCCTGTCACCTAGCGCCCCCACCCACCCATTTTGCGGATTAGAAAGTCAAAGTTACATGCAGTGAGGTGCACAGGGCCACCGGCTCTTGGAGTCAGGGCTTTGGTGGCACTGGCAGAGGTGCCACGGCTGGGGAACGGGCCCTCCCCTCTGGGGGCTGGAACCTAGGGTCCGGAAGCCCCCAGGCTGCAAACCAACCCCAGGGTTCCCTTCCTTAAGTGATCAGTATTTCTCTCACTGTCGCACCTTCTCGTCCTCTGCCCATTTAATGCCAGCCTCTCGGAAAAGGATGTGGCTTTGATGCTCATAGAGAGTTCGTCTCAGAACCCCACGGGGCAGTGCTACCCCGTGCTATACGCTCACCAGGACTCTGAGTAGACTCAAGGGCAGTGAGTTTGGTTTTCCGGTTTTCTCCGACAAGCTCTGTAGATTGTATTTGCCAGCGGCCCTCAGAAGTTCCCCGCCCCCTCTGCTCCTTGGCCTACCTTTACAGAGATCCCAAATGAAGGTTCCTCCCAGGGTTTGAGCACAGGGAGACTACAAGCTCTGACCTTCAAGTAAGCACTTGCCACCCACCCCAAGAGCCTGCAGCCTGGGCTGTTCCTTCTAGTAGGGGCAGAGGGCTAGAATGGCCTGGGCAGAGCCAGGACCACAGGGATAAGCAAAGAGGACCACAGCCCTCTGTGCTCCATGGCTCAGCCAAGTAGACAGAAGTGGACAGGCCCATGGACAGCCACCTGTGCCCCATTCTCCCCTCAGAGCGAGCTCAGGATTCACCAGAAGATGGGAGAGCAGTGCCGGTGCAGAGGGGGCGGGAGAGGAGGTAGAGGAGGGGAGAACGAAGGGGAGAAGGGTTAGAAAGGTGAGAGGCCTAGAAAGAGGTGGGGAGGCTCAAGAGAGATTAGGAGGGGAGAAGCCAGGGGAAGCAGAGTGTAGGGGGGAGCAAAAAAAATGGGGCACTAAGTTAGACCCTATTTGAGCATGGCCTGGAAGCCTTGAGACCACTCCCACTTTCACACTTCTACACTAAGTGCTTAAGGCCCAGACTGGGAGGGGGGAAATTCAGCCCTGAAGAACCACCTTCCACCACCTGTGTTTGTGGTACTTGAGCTCATGATGAAAAACCGGTTGCTGGGGTTTAATCGTGTGCATCTTGAGCCTCTAAGAAGAAACACGGTTCCAAAGTGGCATTTGTCAGGAGCCTCTCTAGGCCCTCACAGAGGAGTAGATTCCACATTTCCACGGAGTCCCTTTTGGTGAGGCCCAAGGGACAATGGGCAAGGGGAGAATTCCTGGGAGCAGTCCACAGGGCCCCCCCATCCCCAAAATGTTTGCAAAGGATGCTCCTCACGGGACAGGCAGCTTGCTCATCCCCATGAGCAAAGAGGTACTGCCTGGTCCTGTCACCTCCTCATCACTGTCTCTGGTTGCTGGGATAGAGGCAGAGGTCCGGTCCAGGGATGACCACATCCCATTCATACACTGGCCTACCCTTCCCACCTTCCACTCTTGCCAACATTCCCTCTCAGGCCCCCTCCCCACTGGAGAGTGTCGGCCAGAGCTAGCACTTGGCAGTGACACCTGGGGTGGGGGGGGGCACCTCTGGCCTGTGGTTCCCGCACTGTGCATGATAACTGATGCCCAGCCAAGACTGGAATGCAGGTGGGAGTGAAGAGGCTGATTTGAAGCATTGTCATAGAAGTCCTGAGTGCTGGGGGACCGCCCCACCCCCAACTCCCCTTGGTTAACAGGTGACACTCACAAGCAACCCCCAGACCTAGGCAGCAGCTCCCCCCAAATGATGAAGACGCAATGGAAGAAGAGACAGAGTCAGACTGGTGTCCTGGCAGTCCTCAGACAGACAGGTGGGAGGTGTGCCTCCTGCCCCAGGGGCCCATGCCTACCCCTTGTCCAGCCCCCCAGAGCCCCCTGGAGCCCCAGCCCAGGGAATGTGGAGATCCTGGCAGAGCTGAGGGTCTTGGGCAGGCTGCAGGGCCCCCTCCACCAGCCCCACATCATCCCCACCCTCCATATACTGTGCTCTCTGCCTGGAAACCAGGTGGAGAACATGGTCCACCATGCCATCCCCCGCCCCCCACCACCACCATAGGACACCAAGCACTTCCCTCAAGCAGACAGCATCCCAGCATTCTGGGCTGCTTATGGAAGCTGGAAGGATTCCAGCCATCACAGCACAGTCTTCTCATCGCAGCACAGCCGAAGGCTGTCAGAGGAGAGGGCAGGCCTGCCACTGGGAGACCCTGTCCAGGCTGCTCAAGGCTATGTGTCAGATTGGCCCTGAGACTCTGCAGGCAGGCAGGCCAGATGTGAGCATCCAGGCTGAGCTGCGAGGTGACCATCTGCCCACCCTGCCTCCTGACCCGGACTATTCACACTGTCCAACTTGGCTGTAGGGGTCACCCTGAGGATTCGCCACCTCCAGGCATACCTATGCAAGGGCCAGCTCTGGGCCTCACACCCTCAGTGGGCTCTGCCACCAGCCAGCAATCAAACACCCCCAATTTCCCCACGGGCAACCCGTCAGCAGCACTCAAGTATAAGAGGTGCGGGGGAGTCTGCAATGTGGTAACTATTGCATGTAAGTCCCCTCTCCAGGCATGTAAGTCCCCTCTCCAGGCCCCATGCCCACTACATCCATCTAGGAAACAGTTGTTGCTTTCTGAAGAAGCCTTCTCTTCCTAGCCCAGGCCTCCCTCCTTGCCTCTCCACTCCTGTGTCCCCACTAGGGTAAGGATGCTCATGAGGCACCCAGACATGATGTCCCCCCTCCTCCCCAGCCTTGGCCATATCAACCATGTCTCATCTGTCCTCATCTCCTGGTTCGCTCCAGCCGCATCCACCATCACTGCAGACTCTCGGAGTAGGGTAGGAAGTCATGGTCTCTTCTCCTTCCTCCTTTCTCCCCTGGACTGGGGACATACGAGAATCCCAACCCACAGGTTCCCCAGAGCCTGACCGAGACCTTAGTTCCAATCCAAATAATAGGAGGTGGGGTCCAGCCAGGGAAAACAGAGACATGGGACCCTATGGTATGGTACCCAAGGCCAATGGGTCCATTTGTTATGCTGTAATTCTGAAAGTTCTGCCAGTGATGTTTCCAGCCGGGTCACCCACAGTGACTAGGCTTCCAAGTGACTAGGAGGAAAAGTCTGGCAATCTACTTCTGAAAATCAGCCCATGAAAACCCTACAGATCACCACTGCCACAGTGCTGGAAGAACAACCCCGTCAGTTAAAAGGCACAGCGGCCACGGCACAGGACTTGATCGTGAAGAAGGTACACGCAGGAGCGGGCAAGATCTCGTCGCCCGGCTCTGGGTTCACCATGAGTCAGAGTTGATTCAGCAGCAACTCACAGCAGCTGTCACAGCTGGGCCTCCTCCCCAGCGCTGCACTGCACCTTGCAGGGGGGCTCCAGCATGCACACAAGTGCCTATGAACAACATGCCACAGCATGTCACCAAATCGTGCTGGAGTGTCGTCTGTGGTCACAGGCTCCAGGCCAGGCCTGGTAGGCGGGGCCTTCAAACCTTGGGATCATCAGGGCCAACTCTAGGGCTCCAGCGACTTCACACATGTTTCAGTGGCTAAACTCAAGGAACAGGGTCCTAAATCAAGTGAAATTCAACACCACCAACACCCCAACGCACACACATACACACACGTAATCCTGCAGTGTCAATCCACATGCTTTTCACATTTGAATGGAATCAAAGTGACTTATTTCAAACGACCTAAAATCCTTACTGGCCATTATGCAAGTTCCTTGGAAGCATTCCAAATCGAGTTCAATATTATTTACTTGACTTTTATCTTTCCTCCTGGTTCATGGTATTTATAACTGGGTCATCTTTTAACTATTTGCAAAGTACCTTCAGGGGAGAGGGGGCGGGCTTTATAAATAACCTTTATTATTATTATGCGGGTTTATTCTGTTCCCAGAGCTGAGGGGAACATGAAAGTACATGTCTGTGACTCATCCCCTGCCAGGGAGGAGCACTGTGTGCTTATGACTGCAGCTCGCCTGGGCACAGCCAGCTGCCCCTGAGGCCGGGGCCCGGACACTGCGAGCGTGTTTCCAGGCAGGGGAAGGAAGGAAAGTGGCTGCCCCCCTGGGCCTTCCTCTCCTGGAGGCCACAGATTCTCCGCTTGACAAGCTGAGCTTATGCTCAGCTGGTTTACAGAAGCAGTCCATTCCCAGAAAGCCACTCCAGGCAGGTGCAGCAGTCTCGCTTACCTACCTTTCCCAGGTTAGCTAAGGCTTTCCACCTTTCCAAGACATCCACCCGCAGCGTCAACTCCAGCGCCTCTCGGGTCCCTCACACCCCCAGTCTGTGCCCCGGGATTGGGGGCCCATGCAGGTAGGTGATCCCAACTCAGTTCACCCTGGGTCACTCTTGGTCATATTAGGAAACCAAGTGGCCCCAGAGCAGAGGGTTCTGGCCAGGAACAAAGGAGAGCCATCCCCCTGCTACAGAGAACCAAGCAACGAGTCATTTCCACATCAAACAAGCGTAACATATCAACTAATTTCCTCACTGCCACTGAAGACCCAGTCCCAGCTCTATAGACAAGCCCAAGGCCAACATAACCACAGGCCCAGTTGCCTTGTCTACCTCGTGCGAGCATGTTTTCTACTCCTTGGTTTGCTAGATACAATCTCGGCACAGAAACACGGGCACAGTCTTTTAAAAGATGGGACTCAGTCTCATCGCCAAAAATCTCCTCGCTCCAGAAACCCCAGCGGTGCAGCTACAGAAGATTGGGCCCTGTCCCAGTCGCCCACCCTTCAGATCACTTTGACATAGCCTCAGCTCAAAAGCACAGTCAGGCTCATTCATCCCCTACGTAATGCTTTCTAACCCTCCGTGACATCACCAGGCACCTTCCTTGCTTTCACAGAAGGAACCTGGTCTGTGATGTGTTCCTTTCTTCTTTCTACACTCAGCAGAGCAGGGTCACACAGTCAGCCTGGGCCCATAACCCAAGCCAAACTCACTGCCAGCTAGTGCCTTCTGACTCATAATGCCCCTCCTATAGGACAGAGTAGACCTGTCCCCAGAGGGTTGCAGAGGCTAAAATCTTTATGGAAGAAGACTGCCACGTTTTTCTCCCTCAGAGCAGCTGGTGGGTTCGAACCACTGACCTTTTGGTGAGCAGCCAAGCATTTCAACCACGGTGCCACTGGGGCTCCTTCCGTGACCCATAAAAACCCACCCACTGCCATCAATCAGCTCTGACTTGACCCGTGGAGGCTCTCGAATGTGAAACTATTCCTGTTCACTTCTGAACGACCTCTCAAGGCAGGCAATGGAAACTTCCACGGCGAACAGCGCCCAAGGCACGTGCCCTCCCTTAGACATACAGCCTTAGCCAGGGCTCCCAGACCTAGTGGAGCCCCTTGCTCTGCTAATTGCAGGTTCGGTGCCACCAATGACCTTAGGGATCACCCAGGGCTCTCTGTCAAGGCCAGGAAGAAGCCCATTGCCATCACGTTTACAGGGGAAGGAAGGGGCTGCAGAGACTTCATTCCTAAAGCAGGTGTAAGCTGTTCCCCCAGGAAGGCCAAGCAGGTAAGCACATGTGAAAGACCGCAGATCATGGCGGGTTAACTCTTTGAAATGAGTCCCCACCCTGGGAGCATTTTAAAGAACTATTTTTCTATTGTGATGGCCTCTGCTGCTCTCTTTAATCTGGGCCACACTGCAGTCCTACCCTCTCTGTCCCCCACCCCTACCTGTTCCCCATCTCTACCTACCACCGCTACCTGTCTCCTCCATGCCTCTCACTTCTCCCTGTCGCTCACCCCAAGCCATCTCCCAACTCTGCTTGTCCCTCACCCGCTGCTTGTCCCCACCTGCAGGTTACCTTTCTATGACAACCTGTCTCCAACCCCTACCTGGCCCCTACCTCTCTACCTGTCTCTTTCCTCTACCTCTCACTCCCACCTGCCCCTCACCCTGAGCTATTCCCCACCCCTCCGCATGTCCACCTCTGTCCACCTCCATCCTTGCCTGCCCCTTGTCCACAGTTGTCTCTCATCTCTACCTGTCTCCCAGAGAGGGGGGGGGGAATGCTTTTAACTACTGGTGTTTGAAAGGAGTCCTTAAGCATCCTATGTCCTTGAACCAGTGTTACAAATTCCTTCCCCTGCTTGACTGTCCCCAGTGCCCCTGCCCCCATCCATTCCCACCTTACCTGTGCAGGGCTCCCATCGCTGTGCACTGTGGCCTGGGGTCACCAGGCACAGGAGCGCAAAACACCGTGTCAGCAGCGCAGACATGAGAGGCCGGGGTCCTGAGCTCCATTCAGGGGCTCCGTCCCACAGGGAGGTGGCTGCTCCGCAGATACCTAATTTGGCCCTTCCCGGGGCGGCCGTGGGGCCCCAGATGGTCACTTCGCAGGCCACATTTCTGGGGCAAGCACAGAGAAGGCCTTGGCTGTCGGGGAGCCTCCTAGTGGCTCTGCGCAGGGGGAAGTAGGTAGGGCAGCGACGCACCACTTTATCTCTTCATTACCCTGCTCTGCCTCCGCTGCGCCCGCCGCCCTGCAGGTGACAGTTGATAGCAATCTTTGCACGGGCTGGGATTAGTCATTGGCAACGTGCATTTTTCCCAAAGGAAAGACAGAAATAGATCGTTCAGCTTGGCGCTGGCGGGAAGCGGGAGAAACTTAAGAGAACCTGTTCTCCTCTGGCGCTCTCCGCTTCGTCACAGCCTCCGCGGGCAGCTGCCTACCGAGACTTTCACGCCCGGGACCCGCCGGGGAGGGCCGGCGGCTGGGCGGCAGGGACGTCCCCGCGCTCTCCTGGGGCGCACGGCGGGGGCGCACGGCGGCGGGGGCCGTCACCGCGAGGGGCCGGGCCAACGCCCAGGGCTTTTCGTTGGGTGCCCAGCCCTCCCGAAGTGTGTGTGGGTTTGTCAACTGTTGGGTTTCAGGAATTTCCCTCGGTGGGGAAGTCAGTCCTTAGAGGAAGCAGCTAATGAGAGGGAGGAGAAAGATAAGAGCGGTTTGGGGGAAGGTGTCCGGAGCGAAGGGGCGCTTTGTGCCCATGCCCGTGCCCGTGCACGCTCCCTCCGCGGGGCTTCAGCTGGAGAAGCCACGGCAGGTCACTGGACTGGGTTCTACAGGTCTCCCAAGGTCAAGGGGCGCCACATGCCGATGGAGGCGGCACAGATTGTAAATGTGACTATTCCTGGGGATAAAGCAATAAAGAGCCCAGCGTCCTTTCAACAATTTGAATGGAGAGAAATCTGGAATTCATTTGGCGTTCTACGGGCAGGTGGTCACCGGCCTCTTCAGGAGAGCGAAGACGAACGTCAGCTGGGAACCATCAGACCCTGGTAATGGCCGTTGTGCAGTGAGACCCACTACCGTGCCTTGAATGGCGCGCACAAATTGACTCCAAATGGAGCAGGGCTGCCAGCTTACGGGCCTGGATCTGGGGCAGCATTTTTAACCACGGATTCTCAGATGCGACCCGGGAAGCACACAACAAACAGAGTGGAGCGTGTTAGATTCCATCAAAATGAGAAACTCTTGTCCAACAAAGGACTTGAACAGGGTGGAGTGCTGCCCACAGATTGGGAGACCAAGTGGTGGAACCGAAGAAGAAGGAGCTTCGAAAAGCTCATGGGAAAGCCCCATTATGTCTTTGTCCCATGACCTTCTTGAAGCCTCCTGGTATCTGTAAAAGATTTAATCTCCAGAATGTGTAAAGAAGAGTCCCCTCAACTTAACAACAAGACAGATAACACAAACAAAAGGGGAAAGAAAAAAAAAGAAGCAAAGGACTTAAACAATTCCACTAAAGAAGATATACAAATGGCCAACATGCCCATGGAAGGATGCTTATTAGGATCATTGGCCATAAGGGCAATGGAAATCAAGGCCACAGTGAGATGCCACTTGTAAAAGCAGCTGGGCAGAGGCGTCTGACCTCTAACCCTCCAAGCCAAGCAGACAATCATTAGCATCACCAACAACACCTGAGGCTGATTCTCTGCGTTGGAGAGGAGGTTCGAAATACCTCCTCTCACCAACCTACTTACCAATCCTGACACCAGCAGGCCCTCACATCGCACTCCCGACTTCTCTGCCCGGTTCCTTCATTCACTGGCCACACAGAACGCCCAGACAATAGTTCTGACGATGAGGTTTACTAGGGAAGAGACGAGTTATAATTCAAGATCAGAAACTATTCGAAACACAGTTCTTCTATCAGCACAGCTTCTCAACAAGACCCACAGACACCCCTCTCTGTCCTCAGTCTCACAGATCTCAGTCCTTAAATCTTCACAGGTAAATATTACAAAATTCTTCACTCTCCAGTAAGTGCCTGGAGGCAAAACTTTCATGAGCCATGGGCCAGGAAGCCCACACACCATCTTGGGTCTGCTTCCTCTGCTGCCGCCCTTTCTCTGTTGCCGCAGTTTCTCTGCTGCTGCGCCTCATTGTCCCTCACCATCTCTGGTGTTATACCTCTCTGTCCCCTGGGTCTAGGAGGTTCCCAGCACATGGGCTCCAGGTCCAAAGGATGTATTCCTCTCCAGGACCTCTTTCTTGATAGTCATGAGGTCCCTCTTTTTGCCTCTAGATAGAATAGCTCATTTTAAGCTTAGCAGGATGGCAAAACTAGTTCCCTCACAAGAGTCCCTTATGTTTTATTTGCACAGCCCCACCCCCACAAGAGCACCATGCACCTTATTGACATTATTAATAAGCTCTAACCAAGAAGTTGGTTAGGACCATTTGCGTGGTCCTACCTTGTCATTTGGTGGATATTACAAAGAACATCATTAGAACGGCCATATTAATTCACTCTACTGCACCACTTCACTAAGATAGTAAGATTAAAAACAACAATAGCAGAAAACAAATGTTGGCAATGGTGTGGAGAAATGGGAACCCTTAGCCATTGCTGATGGGCATGCCAAATGGCACAGCTACTGGGAAAATCAAGGTGGTGGCGCCTCAACTATTAAACAGAAAACAAGTAGAATACCGCTGCCATTGAGTCCGTTCCAATACACAGCAACTCAGCCGGACCCAGCAGAGCCGCCCCCTTTGAATTCCCAAGGCTGTACATCTGTACAGGAGCAGAAAGCCTCATCTTTCTCCCAAAGAGCAACTGGTAGGTTCGGATTGCTGACCTTGCCGTTAGCAGCCTAACTAGTGGCCCACTACACCACCAGAGCTCCGGTAACTACTTTATCACCCAACAACACTAAGGTGAGGAATCTACCCAAGAGGTTTAGAAGCAATGTCATAAACAGGTATGTGTACACCATTGTTCACCAGGGCACTGTTCCCAACATAAACGTCTACCAGCAGAGGAATGGATGAACTAAATGTGCTAATTACATACAAAAGAATACCACTCAGCCATAGAGGGAAATGAAACCCTTATACATGCTACAACATGCATGAACCCTGAAGACACTGGGCTGAGCGCAATAATTACGTGGTGAACGGACGGCTACTGTAGAATCCCATTGATATGAAATATCCAGGAAAGACACTAGTGTATAGAGACCAAAGGTCATTAGCAGTTGCTGGGGGCGAGGGTCAATGTGTAGGAAGCAGTGAGCTTCTTGTCAAATGCGAGAAAATGTGGCTTTACCACGTGATTAATGTAGTAATATCACAAAATGGAACATGTGAAAAACATTGAAGCGACAAGTGTTGTGCTATACATATTTTTATGAGAACGACAATTCTATGAAGGGATGGCAGTGTTACATGTGTGGGCCCCAGGCTCTCCTTGGGGAAACCTTGGCACTCAGCGTCTGCTAGAGGATGTGGGTAGGACGGGTTTGTGAAGAGCACTGGCCTCGTCATCAGATGCTGGCTCAGAGCAAGAGAGAGAGAGCGAGAGACGCTCAGGAAAATAAGCTCAAAGTTGAAAGGGCTTTAGTGAAAGCAACCCATATGATTGGAGAGAGTAATTTTTCTTCTCTCTCCTAGAGATACTAAGTCATAGATTCCAGCATCGTTTGCAGGTCACCAGCTACATTAGAGAATCCTTAAAGGCGCGATTAGACACGATTAGACACGATTCCCAATGACTGAGCTCATCAGTGTGTCTCCCCTCACGCAGTCTCTGAGAATCCTCACCAGCCCATGCACAGATGAGGAAACTGAGGCTCAGAGAGACTAAGGACTGGCCAGAACATTCATTAGAAGGGACAAGACTATTAAAACCAAGCTTCAGGCCCCTCCACTCACCATCCCACCCACCCTAGGCCTCGTGGGACTATACATACTCTCATATACGCCATTCATTAAAACCGCAAAAGGACGAAAGAAAAGACCTCATTCCCCCAACCATGAGAGAAGTGTGCTCTTTGAAGAGGGGCTGTTCAAATGGAACAAACCAGGCTTTCTTCTCTCTCTCCCACTTAATTAAAACTTTCCCCAGCTGTGAGCCACAGGGTCTCTTGGACCACACCTTGGGAGGGGAAGAGCATGTCAGGTGTCTCTTCTTGACGGATGGGCAGGGGTCCACAGGTCACCACAGAATCACAAACCCACAAACTCAAACAGCCTTATTGTGACTCTTGTCAACCTCCTCAACATGATCACCTGGACCTCTGGCGACCGAATCTCCTGTTGATCCCAGCTTGTTGCTAGAGGCGCAATGGTGTGTCATTTCAAACCAATCAAATGACGCTCCCTTGAACTTGGCCAGGGAAACTTTCTTTGGATCCAGCAATGCCACTGACACGCTCCGTGACTAACAGTTGTTAACTAGCAGGGATCTTGTTCATATATGCAAGCGCAAAAGCCGATGCCAGAGGGCAGAAGAAACTCAGAAGTTCCCTCTGGACTGTTCTCTGAATGGCCCCAGACAAGTCACTTAAATTTTCTCTGTCTTTGTTTCCATGTCTGTAAAACGGGCACTATCAGATCAGTAGGACAGGGGAGGTCAATAGATTAAATGAAAAACAGCATAAATGCATAAAACAGCATCTTCAAAATGTGTCCCAGGACACACAGTCTCTGCAAGGGACTGGGTGAGGTAAGGTGAAGCCCTGCCCCTCCCTCTGGAGGCAGAAGTACCTTCACATGGGAAGTCTCCAAGGCATTAGCAATGGAAAATCGATCTGTCTTATCATGTCAGCAGCTCTTCAGATAGTATGGCTATCAACTCCTTTTTCAAAGACTGTTACAGCTATTGTCTCCCTGTAGTTGTTGAGATGTGTGTGTGTATACTTTTATTTACCTTGATTTTTTGTCAGCTAATTTGTTTTCATTTAATCAGCAAGACCCAGCTTCCCTTAGAGTGTTGGGTCTTAATATGAAATTTTTATTTTTCTAATAACATATTGCATGTTAATGTGTGAAGGCCCCTGTGCCTCAAGCAGTTTGTACTCTCTTAAGGGTGGCAATCCCAACCCACCCAGGTACCATGGAAGAAAATCCTGGTAATCTGTTCCTGTAAGATTAGTCAGGAACACAACCACTGAAGACAAAGCGGGTGAATAAGCAAATGTGGTGAAGGAAGCTGATGGTGCCCGGTTATCAAAAGAGATAGCGTCTGGGGTCTTAAAGGCTTGAAGGTAAACAAGCAGCCATCTAGCTCAGAAGCAACAAAGCCCACATGGAAGAAGCACACCATCCTGTGCGATCACAAGGTGTCGAAGGGATCAGGTATAAGGCGTCATCAAAAAAAAAAAAATCTTATCATAGTGAATAAAGGGGGAAGTTCAGAGTGGAGACCCAAAGCCCATTTGTTGGCCACTGGAGAACCCCTTGCAGAGGGGTCTAGGGGAGGAGATGAGTCAGTAGCGCCAATGAAGAATACTGCTTTCCTCTAGTTCCTAAATGCTTCCTTCCTCCCCGCCCCCCCCTCCAACTCCCCACTATCATGATCCGAAATCTACCTTGCAAGTCTGGATAGAGTAGAGGATGTACACTGGTGCAGATAGGAGCTGGAGGCACAGGAAATCCAGGGTGGATGATACCTTCAGGACCAGGAGTGTGAGTGGCGATACTGGGAGGGTAGAGGAAGAGTGGGTTGGAAAGAGGGAACTGATTATAAGGATCTACAGGTGACCTCCTCCCTGGGGGACGGACAACAGAAAAGTGGGTGAAGGGAGACGTCGGACAGGGCAAGATATGACAAAATAATAATTTATAAATTAACAAGGGCTCATGAGGGGGAGGGAAGGGGGAGCGGGGAGGGGGGGGGAAGAGGACCTGATGCAAAGGGCTTAAGTGGAGAGCAAATGCTTTGAAAACGATGAGGACAATGAATGTACAGATGTGCTTTACACAATGGATCTATGTATGGATTGTGATAAGAGTTGTATGAGCCCCTAATAAAATGTTTTTTAAAAAAAGATTAGTCAGGAAAACTCTTGGGCCCCATTCTACTCTTTGTGCATCGAGAGGGTCACCATGAGTTGGAATTGACTGAATAGCAACAGGTTTGTTTGGATATTTATGTTTATCTCCCTATTCCTTCTGGAATGTAGTTTAAATATAAAACAGTCTAACTGTTTACAGAAAGCTATTTATATCCATACCACTCATTAAATATCTTTCCTTTCTCCTCTACCTTAAAATGTTAGCTCACTGCCGTCCAGTCAATGCCAATTCACAGCAACCCTACAGGACGGAGTGGAACTGCCCCTGTGAGGAACTCTTGACGGAGGCAGAAAGCTCTGTCTTTCTCCAAGGAGTGCCTGGCGATTTCCCCAGATTCAAAAGAGGTTGTAGAACAAGAGATAGTCTTGCTGATGCCAGATCTTGGCTCAAAGCAGAGACTATGGGACAGATGGTTACTTGTGTTTTAATGACTATGCCAAGGCATTTGACTGTGTGGGTCATAACAAACTATGGATCGCCATAAGAACACTGGGAATTCTGGAACACTTCATTGTGCTCATAAAAAACTTGTACATGGATCGAGAGGCAGCGATGCAAACAAAGCAAGGGAATACTGCATGGTTTAAGACCAGGAAAGGTGCACATCAGGGTTGCATCCTCTCGCCATACTTATTCCATCTGCGTGCTGAGCAAAGCATAGAGAAGCACGTTAAATGAAAAAGAATGGGGCATCAGGATTGGAGGAAGGCTTATTAACTACCAGAGCTATGCAGATGACACAAGGTTGCCTCCTGAAAGTGAGGAGGACTTGAGGCACTTCCTGATGAAGATCGGGATTGCAGCCTTCAGTGTGGATTGCAACTGAAGACCAAAATTCTTACCACATGGTAAATCAGGAAAATGCTGACGTTTTCAAGGATTTTGTCTTGCATGGATCCACAATCAATGCTCATGGAAGAAGCAGTCAAGAGATCAAAAGACATGGTGCATTCGGTAAATCTGTTGCCCAAGACCGCTTTAGAGCATGGTAAAGCAAGGATCTCTTTTTGAGGATAAAGCCCGCCTGCCCCTAGCCATGGAATTTTCAGTTGCCTCATGTGTCTGTGAAAGTTGGGCACTGAACAAGGAAGACTGAAGAAGAACTGCACCTGCACTGTGGTGCTGGAGAAGAGCATGGAAAGTATCATAGACAGCTACAAGAAGAAACCGATCCTGTCTTGGAAGTACGGCCAGAGCGTTCTTTAGAGACAAAGTTGGCAGGACTTCGTCGTATGGACTTTGGACTTTTTGTCAGGAGAGACCAGTCCCTGGAGAAGGACATCATGCTTGGTAAAGTGGATGCGGCAGCCCCTAAGGAAATGGATTGACACTGTGGCTGCAACAGTGGGTTTGGACGTGGGAGCGATTGTGCATGGGGCTGGGCAGTGTTTCCTTCTGTTGTGCACCCAGCGTCACTATGGATCAGAACCAACTTGATGGCACCTAGCAGCAACAACGACATTGACATTAACTTTCATCCTGACAGATTACAGGACACACGCACTCATGTCCTTTTCCAAAACTACATGAGCAATTTATCCTTCCACGTAAATGGTCCTCATTTTCACCTCCCAAACCAATAACAAGGAAACAAGTAAAATATCACTAAGAATATCTATTGTCTGGCAGTAGATGGATAGATTAATTTGAGAACTATCATTTTTATGAAATTAAGTCTTCCTATTCAGGAATATAGGATATCTCTCTATTTAGTCTTATCTTGAATTAAGTTCATCAAAGCATTTTTATAGTTTTTACTGCAGAGGTCCAGCATTTTTCTGTAAATTCTTCCCCATTAATTCGATGTAATCCTCTTATGTCCACTTATGTAATGGGTGATTGCTATTATGAAGAAAACCGCCTCTCCTTTAAAAAAAAACAAAAACATTTCTCTTGTACCTAAACCCACTGCTTTCCAGTTGCTCACAACTTCCCACCTTAAATTTGCCAAATGATTTTAGACTCCCTTAGGCTTTCTAGGCAAACAAATAGAAGAATGCTGCTTCTTCTGTTCGGACATGGGAACCATTGCTCGTGTTGCACCCTCATTTCAGAGCGTTGCCCGCAGACCCTTCAAACAATGTTGAAACAGTGGCAGCAGCAGGCTTCTTGTCTTGTCCTTGGTTTCAACCAGAATAGCTATTGACTTTGTTGTCACGAACCTATTAGAAGAATTTGTCTTCTTCTCCTGATATCCTTAGAGTAGAAATGGCTGTTGGATTTTCTCGAATGCATTTGCACATGGATTGATATGATTTCACATGTTTTCGACTTTAATTTGTCAGTAAAATTAATTACAAGGATGTCTTGCTAATGTTGAACCATTCGTACATTACTGGAGTAAATCACCCGTGTTCATGGTGAATTATTCATTTAATACTCTGCTGGATCGAATCCAATATTTAATTTAGCGTGCTTAAATTTATACTCAACTTGCATCTCCTCTCTGCTACTCTCTTTCCTGGCAGATCCCTTAGGCTCCCATTATCCCCTAAACTCAAAAGACTGAGGGATTCTCTCTCTCTCTCTCTCTCTCTCTCTCTCTCTCTCTCTCTCTCTCTCTCTCTCTCTCTCTCTCTCTCTCTCCAACACTAGCAGTGTACTTGCAGTCACTCATCTGACATCATCTAGGTACCCCCATCTCAGCAAAATCCCCCACGCTACCCCATCCAGGGAGCAAAGCTGAAAGTCCATAATTCATCCTAGACACCTCTCTTAGGGAGTCCTATTGAATTTACCTCAAACACTTCTTCCCTGACCCCCACTCCTTTATTGCCCCCAGTTGTCACTGTCCGACTGTCTCCAGGCCCTTGATCTCTTAGCAGCTGGAGCAATCACTGCAAAACCCAAAGCTGGTCAGGACGGGGCGCCCTCCGAGGCTCTGGGCACTCCTACAGTGGACAGGGGCCCCGTGTGTGGCCCGGAGCTACAGTCTCACCCCTCCACACAGCCCCAGGACGTCTTTTCAAACTATATTCAGGCCTCGCTTCCTCTCATCAGAGCTCTGCACAGGGGAGCATCTCGCCTCCTTCCTGGACATAGTTTGCCCTTCAGATTTCACCCAGACCCACCTGTCTGGGAAAAGCTCCTTGCCACTTCTGTGTCCAGGACTACCTCTCCTCTGGAGCGTTTTAACCACTTGTTCAAGAGGTTTCTTTGATGAATGGCCAGTTCTTTCTCCCAAACGGAAAGCTTCACTGACCCAGACCATGCCCCGTGGGTTCCACCCTGTCTCCTCAGAGCCTGGGTCTCATAAACATGGAACTAGGGAATGAACCCACTATCTTGATAAAAGTTAAGGTACTGAAGTTTGCAAAATTCATTGGGGTGCTTTTCCATCTTCTAGAATTTTTGAGTCCCGTAAGAATGTATTTTCTGAAGACAGACTAGAACTCGTTTGTAAGATGTTTCGGCTTCTCATTGCAACATTTTTAAACAACTTTTTGAGCCTACAGAAAATGTCAAAGACGGGTATATCCAGCACCACTGACTCTCCGTGGCTCCCTGGGTTAGCACCCTGCCACACTTGTTCCTCTTTCCTATACACGTCACCTCTGTGCACTCTGTTAGACCACTGGAATGGTAAGCTGTGACTGTGACCTTCAACCCCAGATATTTCTGCATGTGTTTTCTCCAACTGATAATGACATTCTCCAGCTAATCTATAATAAGATCATTAAATCTAAGAAAAGCACCATTCATCTATTAAATAGCTAATATAATTTTCATATTTAAATTACCACTGAATGATCTTTAAATGTTTCTGGAAAATATTTTCCTTTTTTTTCCTCTTTTTCTTCTTTTTGCACTTGATTGTTTATGGTTATTAGTTTATTCTGAGTTGATTTTGTTTTTTGTGTTTGTTTTGCCTTTTCATAGGTTAAGTTTCATGACTTCATTTTATAGAAAACCTTCCAGAATTTCTAATTTGTTGCCAAAGAATTAATATTTTCTGAGAGGAAAATTAACCAAATCTGTATATGCAATTATATTATTTCCTTACAGCAAATGTTGATTTTTGTTGTTGTTATTTTCTGTTTTGTGGGTTTTTTTACTTAAAGTTTGTCAAAGAGCATCTAGTTTGTTGGACCAAGTTTTCTTCTAGATGTATATTAAATGCTATTAAAATTTATTTTTACTAAATCACTCATTTTCTTTTTTTCCCCTATGTCTGACATCTTATTAGCTTTCAGTTATGGTCTCTAATGCATTTATAAATTTAAAGTGTGCAGGTGCAGGTATTTTTTCCTTTATATCACTGTCATCGAGTCAATACTGACTCATAGTGACCCCCACTGTGGGTCTCTGACACTGTAACTGTTTGCAGGAGAAGAAAGCCCCGTCTCTCTCCTGCTAAGCTGCTGCTGGTTTTGAACTGCAGACCATGAAGATTGCAGCCTAACGTGTAACCACTACACCATCTGGGCTCTTTTCTTCATATAATAAATAGTTTCACCAACTTTATCTACAAAACAATCCGCTCCACTCCTGTTTGTCAACTGTTGTAGGTGTGACTCTGAGTTCTCTGTTCTATCTCATTTGTCCCTTTAGTTCTACCCATTGTTGCTTTATCAATTCCAGGGCCACGTGGCCAGGTGCTTATATATTTGTTATCATTATATGCTCTTCATTCCATGTTCCTTAATCTCCCTGCCATTGAGTCGATGCCAATTTACAGCAACCCTATAGGACAGGGTAGAACTGCCCCATGATTTTCTGAGCCTATAACTCTTTACAGGAGTAGAAAGTCCTGTCTCTCTCCCATGGAGTGGCTGGTGTTATTGAACACTTACCTTGCGTTTAGCAGCCCAAGGTGTCACCACTATGTCACCGGGTGTAGCCACTATGTGATACAACATCCATCTTTGCACTGTCTAAACCCTGCTGTTACATTTGAGCCCATTGTTGCAGCCGCTGTTACAGTCTGTCTCAATGATGGTCTTGCTCTCTTTTCCTAACCCTCTGATTTACCAAATATGATGCCCTTTTCCAGGGACTGGTCTCACTGTAGTACATCAGAGCAGAGACTCTAGCCATCCTCACTTCTAAGGAGTATTCGGGTTATACTTTGTCTAAGATAGATGTATTTGTTCTTCTGGCACCCTACAGCATTTTCAGTATTCCTCACCAACACCATAAATCAGATGCATCGTTTCTCCTGTAGTCTTTTTAATTCATTGTCCAATTTTCACATGCAGATGAGGCCATTGTAAATGCTGTGCTGGGGTCAGGCGTACCTTGGTCCTCAAAGTAACATCCTTGCTTTCTAATACTCTAAAGAGGTCTTGCGAAGTAGCTTTGCTCAATGTAATGAATTGGTTGATCTCTTGACTGCTTCTTCCATAAGCATTGATTGTGGATCCAAACAAGAAGAAATAAATCCTTGACAACTTCAGCCTTTTCTCCATTTGGTCTAGTTGTGAAGATTTTGATCTTTACATTGAGTTGTAATCCACACTAAAGGCTACAATTCTTGATCTTCGTCAGCAAGTGTTTAAAGTCCTCTTCACTTTCAGCAAGCAAGGCTGTGTCATCTGCATAACAAAGGTTGTTAATAAGCCTTCCTCCAATCCTGACACTGCACTCTTCTTCATCTAGTGCGGCCTCTCGGATGATCCGCTCAGCATGCCAGCTGAATAAACGTAGTGAAAGGATACAACCTTGAGACACAACTTTCCTGATTTTAAACCATCGTCAGTCCCTTGTTCTTGTTGAACAAATGCCTCTTGATCCATGTACAGGTTCCACAGGAGCACAATAAAGTGCTCTGGGATTCCCATTCTTAGAAACGAGGTCCATAATTTCCTCTGGTGCACATAGTCCAGCGCTTTTGCAGGGTTAAGAAAACACAAGTAAACGTCTTTCTATTGTTCTCTGAGTTCAGCCAAAATTCATCTGAAGTCAGCAGAGCGAGTCACCCCTCCTCCTCTTTTAAATCCAGCCTGAGCTTCTGGAGGCTCCCTGTCGATGTACATCTGCAACTGTTTTTTTAATTATCTTCAGCAAAATCTTACTTCAATGTGATAGTAATGAAGTTGTTGACAATCTGTGCACTCTGTTGATTCATGCTTTTGTGGGGAATGAGCACAGATAGGTGTGTGTTCTTCCAAACGGGCTTTCTAATTCCAGGTCTTTGCACATTTCATTATAATACATGATCTTGTCTTCTCAAGCTGCCTCTGAAATTTCCTGTTCAGCTCTTTTACTTCATTATTTTCCCCACTTATTTTAGCTACTCTACTTTTGAGAGAAAATTTCGGGGTCTCCTCTGACATCCAGTTTTGTCTTTTCTCTCTTCTCTGCCTTTTTAATGACCTTTTGTTTACTTCATGCATTATATTCTTGATGTCACCCCATGACTCATCAGGCCTTCTTCAATCGCTCATGTTCAGTCCCTCAAACCTGTCCTTGAGATGCTTTCTACGTTATGCGTGATATATTCAATGATATAGTGCTGGAAGGTGAGGTGAGCCCCTGAGGTTGGAAGGCATTCAAAATAACGATGGGTAGGAGCTGCCTACTCAAAGTCGAGTTGACCGTAATGCCTTTGATAGATTAAAGCTTTGGAGGCCTTCATTTGCTGGTGAGGGCATGGCTCAAAACGAGGTTCTTGTAGATCGTTAAAAATGTCTCCACCTTCAACTTGAACTTACATATGAGAAACTGATTATATGTTCCACAGTTTATCCTTGGCCTTGTTTGGGCTGATAGTATTGAGCTTCGCCCTCCTTTCTCCCCCGGATGTAATCACCTTGGTTCCTGTAGATTCCTTCGGGTGAGCTCCGTGTGTATTGTCCCTGCTTATGCTGTTGAAAAAGGTATTGCAGTGTAAAAGTCATTAGTCTTGCAAAATTCTATCATCTGATCTCCAGCTTGTTTCAATCACACAGGTCATATTTCCCAAGTATGCCTATCCCTTTGTTTCCAGCCTCTGCCCTCCAATCATTACTAATCATCAATGCATCTTGATTGCACACTTCATCAATATCAGACTGAGGAAGTTGGTAGAATTCTTCAGTTTCTTCATCACTATCTTTAGTGGTTGATATGTAAATTTGAATAATATTTATACAAACTGGACTTCTTTGTGTGCACATCGATTGTACATTAAGCTATATTTTGAAATGTTCTTTTTGACAATGAATGTAAATTCCTCTTGAATTTGTCATGCCTGGAATAGTAAATCATATGACTGTCAGGCTCAAAATGGCCAATACTGGTCCATTTCAGCTCACTACTTCCTGAAATATTGATCTTGATGCATTGCATTGCATTTTGGACAACTTCCGATTGTCCTGGATTTATATCACATACATTCCATATTCCAATTATTACATGTTTGTAGCTATTTCTTCTCGTTTAAGCCATGCTCTCATCAGCAAATGAAGGTCTCCAAAGCTTTAATCTATCAAAGGAACTGAGGCCGACTCTACATTGAGTAGGCAACTCCTACTTATCGTTACTTTGAATGTCTTCAACCTCGGGGCTCATCCTCCAGCCCTCTATCTGACAGTGT
The DNA here is from genome assembly GCF_050624435.1 of Tenrec ecaudatus. Lineage (NCBI taxonomy): Eukaryota > Metazoa > Chordata > Mammalia > Afrosoricida > Tenrecidae > Tenrec > Tenrec ecaudatus. Next base: position 208,396,127 of record NC_134531.1, on the reverse strand, counting down.
TCTACTGCTGTTCACAAGCTTTTCCGTATCTAACCCGGAGAGTGGAAAGCTTTTCTCTCTCCCCAGTCTGTTCTTAGTCTGGAATCTCTGCCGAAACCTGCTCACTACTGGTGACCCTATTGGTATCTGTCATATCAGTGGCATGGCTTCCAGCCTCATGGGTGACATGCAAGCCACCACCGTTGACAAAGTGACAGAGGTGGAAGAAAGGAGTCGGTTCCCATTCAGCATTGGGATGAACGATATTTAAGAGGTGGAAGCAGTCTCTATTTATTCGTTAAGAAAAAACTTTATTCTTATAATATCGATGTCACCCTCTCAAACATTGTTCATGAGATATTTTCACTGGATAAAAATAGAGGTAAGCATAAAGGAAGAAAACACGTCTCATGCTACCTCACTGACAGTGTTAGGCCGGGTTGACTAGAGAAATGTTCCAGTGACACTCATATCTGAATAAGAAAAAGCTTTAGACCAAGAATTAATTATATGTCAAAAAATCATCCCAGCCCAGTTCAGCTCAAGTCCATGTGTCCAATCTTCATCCATACGTCCCTCTTCAGACTCACACAGTCACGTGAAATCATGCAAAATGCAGGAAAATCATAAGACAGTGGGTACAAAGTGGCTCGGATGCAAGGTTGGTGGAAACATGGCAGGACTCCAGCAGCTCTCAGGGTCAGCCAGCAGGAGGGGAAAGGCAGAGGGAGGGGAGGTTCCCGGGCCCTCCTTCTAAGAGGGCCAGGCTGTCCCCTGATTGACAGGTTGGATTCCACCCCAGGCAGGAATAGCTACTTGACAAAGATGTAACGACCGCGCTATCTTTTTTATGAACGTTTTAGTGTAGTTCCTTCGAGAAATGTATGTATAAATATATAGTTGATAATGTTTATGAAATTATATGAGGAGGCTTCAAAAAGCTCATAGAATAATTTTCCATTATCTTTTAATTCCATTTTGGGGTTAAAAATGGCACCAACTCTGCAGTCCGAATTAGTGGCTTTGAATCCTGGCTCTGTTAATTACTAGTTGTGCAGATCCAACGCGAATAACCTCTCAGGGCCTCAGCTTATTCATTGATGAGATGGGGAAGATGGCAAACCCTGTCCCTCCCAGGTTTATTGGAGGGGTTAAATGAAGTAGTAAACACATTAAGTTCTTAGAGTAGCTCTAAGATATCATAAACAAGATTTCTGGGTGTGGGATTTTTCTTGCTTACTTACTATGTTGTGAACAACTTTCCATTTTTAAAAATGTGCATCAATGTTATCACTTTAATGGCTGTATCATGATTCTTCATAATACACTCCCTTTGGTATCAATAGGGAGAATTGTTTCACGCAGCATTTTAGCATTTATGCTCTGACAAGTTCATTGATTTGGAATTAGAAACCAGAACACCAGAAAACTTTTACTGCTTGGCACCAAACTCAGGGAAACAATTATCCAAGTTCCCAGGACTTTTTACATGAGAACCCATGAGAAATGTCGTGGGTGAAAGCTCTCAGGTACTGGATATGAATGACCTGGGATTTGCTGGCTTGGCTCTTCTGTCATCACTTTCTAGGCATGGCCTCGGACAGGGGTGGGAGGAGCTGAGAGGGTGAAGCTCTACTCTCTCTTCAAACAGGGAAGCTTTGCAATTACAATTCTTACAAATTGGGGCTCCAGGTAATGTCCCTTTCGAGCGAAAATATGGTAATTCTCTTGATTTAAAATCAGGAGTCTGAAAACCGCTGCTCAGGGGATTTCAGTGTGGCTCATTTACATGCCAGCCCCCAGTGAGAGGTGTTTCAAGTGGGACCCTCCACCCCCAGTGTAGGTTATGAAATGTCTTAAGCACTTATTTACTGTTTTCCACACTTATTTTGCCCTATAATAACACCCCATAAATTCCTATAAGACTCTTTCGTATGGGCTCCACCCAGACAAACCTTTACAAGGGCTCAGTAAATTAGGTCATATTTGCAATGCAAGGAAGGCCCGGGGAGATTTCCTTTGAAGGTTCTGGGCTAGGCCAGGTTTGCTCATGAGGGCTTGTTGGCTCTGTGGGTCTCACTGTTTGGAGAGCAGATGTGGAATGGGCTGAAGGCAGCTGCTTCCCAGAGGAAGGCATGGTCAAGTTCTATGTCCTGCTGGAGGAGGCATCTCCAAGCACGCCCCCCCCCCATCATGGTGTCTGGCAGGGAATCCAAAAGGGGTGGGAGTAAGGTATCTCCTGCCCCACCCCCACTCCCCATTGAATTTTGGTATAATTCGAATATCAAAAACCTCTTTGGTATCAATGACCACCCATGTTAGTGATGTTAACTGCTCACGAAAACGGAGCCAGCACCACAATGACCCACTAGCATGGGTTTCTGCTCTCAGCGGATTGTGCTTCTTGAAGGCTCTGAAATGGGAATGCAGGGCACAAAGGCTTGCCAGGGACAGCCAGGCTGGCCTCAAAGAACGAGCAGGCCACCAGACTGGTTCTTCTTCCCTAGTGGAGGAAGCCCCTCGTGTCCAGTTCCCACTCACAGGCAAGCCCACCCTTACTTACCACACAAAAGCACGCTCTTAAAATTCTTTACAGATTAACCCATATTAGTCTAAACCCGATGAAACCACGCATTTCACCTTCTCCTCCGAGCTGCATAGTAATTTCCCCAACCACTTGCTGAAAAGACCAAGGGAAATTAGCCACCAGTACCAGCCCGGGCCCTGGAGGGAGCTGCAATTACTTGGGCGAAGGCCCGCGGCACCCACTTCAAAGGCACGCGGGAAAAGGAAAGAGGGGCGGAGGCAGGCCCGCTCAGAGGGCGGGGGAGGGGAGCGCACAGGGCTGTAATTAGCACGGGACAGACAGACAAGCAAACGCAGGGGAGCAAGGCCTTGCGTGTGAGGCTAACGCCCTGGCGCAGGCGAACAAAGACGCCTCCTGTTGGGTGTGACTCACCCAGCTCCAGGGTCACACTCCTCTCCGCACCCGCCACCCTGCGACCCCAGCGAGGCCCCTGTCTCTGCCCGGTCCCTGGAGGGAAAGGCACCCAGATCTGGTGCCAAAGAGACCCAGAGAGGTGGAGAGCGAAGGGCTAGGAGAGTTGTCCTGGGTGAGCAGGGCCAAAGGTAGGGTGAGTTGTGTGTGTGGAGGGGGGGGGGGGGGTTCCCCTCTGGCCCTAGCTGAACTCCGTGAGAGCATTCCTGCCTCTTTGTTGGTGACCTGGCAACTCTGGAGATGCCCTGGCTGTTAACAGAAAGACTGGCCACGAGAATCTACCAGCCACCGGCGTGGGACAGTATCGGACAATCCGCAGTGGGCTTCCAAGTCATCGATGGGATGATTTTCTGCCCAATCCGGGCTCTATGACTCGGAATCCCCGGGACAGGAGGGGGTTGGTGTCCTGTCCTTATTACCTAAAAACCAAAAACCAGACTCAACGCCGATGCCGACAAACCGCATTTGATGCCAACGCAGAGTGACCCCCAAGGGGAAGGTCCAACGGCCCCTGTCAGTGTCTGAGAGTATAAGTGTGGACAGAGGTGGGAAGCCCCACAGCCGCTGCTTTCTGCCTCAGAGCCGCTGGTCTTTCGGATTGCAATCCAGCTCGTGACCACTGCGCCGCCAGGCTCCTTTGTTGCCTGAAGACACGTTTAAAATCACATTTCCTAAGCCCATCGGATGTGGGCTCCTGGGTGCAAGCAATGGGGCTCAAGGTGTGAGCGTGCACGGGTGTGGGCCTGTGCGTGCGACTAGGTGTTCAGGGGTCTGGGTTCCGAGAAGGACCCCTTAGACCAGTGGTTCTCAACCTTCCTCATGTCACCACCCTTTCATTCAGTCCCTCATGTGGTAGTGACCCCCAGCCATAAAATTATTTTCATTGCTACTTCATGACTTCAATTTTGCTACTGTTATGAATCATCATGTAAATATCGGATACGCAGGACATATTTTCATTGTTACAAATTGAACACTATTAAAGCAGTGATTAGTCACAAAAACAATATGTAATTCTGTAGTGTGAAATCTTTATTTCTAATGACGAATAAATGAAATTCTGTCTTGAAACATGGTGCAGCCTGAGTGACAGTCTTCACACCGGGCACTCATAGGTGGGCGTATCTGCACGTGGGCGGACCTGTCTAAAGACCGGCAGAGGTGCGGTGTCTCAGTTCCTAAGACTATCAGAAATATGTGTTTTCTGATGGCCTTAAGGGACCCCCATGAAAGAGTTATTGACCCCCAAAGGGGTCGAGGCAACCCACAGTTTGAGACCCACTGCCTTAGACGGTTAGCAGTGGCCTCCTGAGAGGAGAGGGGTTGGGTCCAGAAGGAAAGAGCAGGTGCCCTGTGGGTGGGGTTTGGATCACAGCCAAAGGGACTGGTTAGGACAATGAGCCGTTTCTCTTCTTTGTGATTTTCGAGTGTTTTTGTTGTTGCTATTGTTTAAATCCAATCAAAGTTCTTTTTTTAAGAAGGTGTGAGGAGGGAAGGATGGTTTTGGAGAATATTCTTGTAGTGGAAAGAACATGAAGGGGATTCACAGAGTCCCCTCAACTGTTAGCAGGCTTCTAGGCTACAGGTCATGACACAGACGTTCCCAAGGTCAGCCTTGCTCTTGCAAGGACTTTTTGATTAAAATGCTATTTAGAAAGAAAGAGAGGGAGAAAAAGGGAGGGAGGGGAAGGGAGAGAGGGAGGGAAGGGGAAGATCCAGAAAGGGGCACTCAGAGAGGGCAGTGACATTTTCAGATGTCACGGAGGTAGTGTGTGGCTGTGTGTGTTTTGTGGCAGCCGGCGGTATCGAGGTAAACAGCTGTGTACACTGCTGTTTGCTCGACTAGAAATCGAGTTTGTGGGCCTTTGTGGGCCAAGGTGCCTGTCCCAGTGCCCACCTCCTGGCCACATGCACACACTGCTGGCGGGACCCTTACTGCAGCGTTGCCGCACTCTCCACTCGAAGCTCATTCCCTATTCCATCTGCTGAGGACCTCCTGCAAGGCTGTGGTTCTCAAAGTCAAACCACAGGGACCTCCAGGATGCGGCACAGGCATGGTTTCCATTCTCGAAGAGGTGGGCCCGACTCCACTTGAAGAAACACTCAGCTCCTCCCTCTGCTCTTGAGATGGTGGCTCCATCCTAGGCTTTCCTACTCCATGAAGAGACCACGCTTATCACGATTCTCTGCCTCCCTTCCCTCCACTACTGAGCAACCCTTTCTCTCTGCTCCAGCCTCCCCGCCACAACGGCTCCAAACTGCTGCCCCTCAGAGCCTGGATGCCTGGGTTGTGTCCCTTTTGGCCTGGTGATCCCAGTCTCAGCGCAGGTCTTGGCATGTGGGAGGTGCTCCACACATGGTGGAGGAGGGATGGTAGGCGCTGGCAGTGGCCCCACTTCTGTTCTTTGCTTACAGAAAACTGGGAGGGTGCCTCAGGCCTTCCTGCCGTATGATCTCATGAGGGTCCCTGAAGGAAGAGGTGCCCCTGAGTGAAAATGACCCCCACCTTCCTTCTGGGAGTTCACACTTTTCCTGTGGTGCTTTCTCTCCGGATGGCTGATAACTTCAGAAAGATGTGTCATTCATTTACGTAAGGTGTGTTGATGAAGGGATTCTGCGCTAGCCCCTGTCTGGGCACTGGCGATGCAGCAGTAAGTGATGAGGGCACAGCTGCCCTCAAGAAGCTAGTCTGGAATGGTGGCAGGAGGCTGAGAGAAAGGAGAGGAGTGAGGACCATGGAGGAGAGAGAATGCAGCGACGACACAAGTCTTGAGCTTGTCCCACTGTCGTGCACGCTCTGCTGAGGACAATGGCAGGAGAGGGTGGTCCTTGGATTAGGTGATCTGGGTACCTCTTTGAGGAAGGGCAGTGACGCTTGGATCAATATGGCAAGAAAGGAGCTTTCTCGGTGGCTGGGAGCTGAGTGAAAAAGCCTCAAGGTGAATGATTGGGGCAGGGAATGTATGGATGTGCTTTATACAATTGATGTATGTATATGTATGGATTATGGTAAGAGTTGTATGAGTCCCTAATAAAATGTAAAAGAAGAAAAGAGAAAAAAATGATTAGGGCAAAGACTGTACAGATGTGCTTTATACAATTGATGTATGTATATGTATGAACTGTGAAAAGAATTGTATGAGCCCCAATAAATTGTTAAAAAAAAAAAAAAAGAAAAGAAAAAGCCTCAAGGTGAATGCTGAAGGTGGACTTCGGGGCCAGGGCGTGGCGCCCCAACAGACTGGACTGGAAAACACTCCTAAAGGCCAACAAATGATCCTTGAACTAACTACAAACTTTTCTTTCTTGTGTTTTGTTCTTTGTCTTGTTTTTGTGCATGTTATTATCTCTGCAGGTCTGTCTAAATAAGATAGGCTGGATAAACAATCTGGAGGAGAAAACTATGGGACCAACAGTTCCGGGGGGACATGGGATAGGGGGAGGTGGGGAGAAAGGAAGTGGTGTTAGCAAACCCAGGGACAAGGGAACAACAAGTGATCCAAACTGGTGGTGAGGTGGGTGTGGGAAGCCCAGTAGGGAATGATCAAGGATAATGTAATGAAGAGGTATTGCAGAAACCCAGGTGGGGACGGAGCATGATAGTGGGACAGGAGGAAAGTCAAGGGAAATAGAGGAAAGAACTAGGAGGCAAAGGGCATTTATAGAGGTCTAGATAAAGAAATGTACATATGCAAATATACTTATATATGAGGATGGGGAAATAGATCTATGTGCCTATATTTATAAGTTCAGTATTAAGGTAGCAGAAGGACATTGGACCTCCACTCAAGTACTCCCTCAATGCAAGAATACTTTCTTCTATTAAATTGGCATTCTATGATGCTCACCTTCCTGACACAACCACTGAAGACAAAGAGGGTAAATAAGCAAATCTGATGAAGAAAACTGATGGTGCCCGCTACCAAAAGATATAGCATCTGGGGTCTTAAAGGCTTGAAGATAAACAAGCGGCCATCTAGCTCAAAAACAACAAAGCCCACGTGGAAGAAAACACCAGCCTGTGTGATCACGAGGTGCCGAAGCGGTCAGTTATCAGGCATCAAAGAACAAAAAAATCATATAATTGGGTGCACACCTCCATGATACAATCACTGAGGACAAATGGGTGCAAAAGCAAATGTGGTGAAGAAATTTGAGGGTGCCCAGCTATCAAAAGGCATAGCACCTGGGGTCTTAAAGGCTTGAAGGTAAACAAGCAGCCATCTAGTTCAGAAGCAACAGAGCCCACATGGAAGAGGCATCATCTAAGGGATAGGGTGTAAGGCATCATCGGAACAAAAAAAATTTTACCATAGTGAATGAAGAGGGAGTGCAGAGTGGAGACCCAAAGCCCATTTGTCAGCCACTGGAGATCCCCTTGCAGAGGACTCTAGGGGAGGAGACTAGCCAGTCAAGGTGTGATGTAGCATCGATGTAAAATACAACTTTCCTCTAGTTTCTAAATGCTTCCTCCCCCCTCCCCACCACTGTCATTATCCGAATTCTACCTCGAAAGTCTGGATAGAGCAGAGGTTGTACACTGATGCATATAGGAGCTGGAGGCACAGGGAATCCAGGGTGGATGATACCTTCAGGACCAGGGGTGTGAGTGGCGATACTGGGAGGGTAGAGGGAGAGTGGGTTGGTAAGAGGGAACATATTATAAGGATCTACATGTGACCTCCTCCCTGGGGGGTGGACAACAGAAAAGGGGGTGAAGGGAGACATCGACAGGGAAAGATATGACAAAATAATAATTTATAAATTATTAAAGGCTCATGAAGGAGGAGCAGCGGGGAGGGAGGGGAAAAAATGAGGACCTGATGCCAAGGGCTTAAGTGGAGAGCAAATGTTTTGAGAATGATGGGGCAGTTAATGTACAAATTTGCTTTGATGTATGTATGGATTATGATAAGAGTTGTATGCGCCCCTAATAAAATGATTTTTTTGAAAAAGAAAAGAAAAAGCCACAAGGCAGGAAAGAGCTCAATGAATTCTAGAAAGAACTAGATTCCCAACTAGTGAGGAAAGACAAACAAGGAGATGCAGTCAGAAGACGGAGGGTCTCTCAAACTGCCACAGGGACCGCGGGAGGGAGCCATCTGGTCAACATGTGAATCAATAACTCAGGTGTTGTGGAAAGCAAGTGGAGACATCAGACCAGAGTTGAGACTGTCAAACATCCTGAATGCAGAAAGTGGAGGTGACAGCAAGGAGCCTGGGGGACCAGGGAAGAGGAACCAAGCCCAGGAAACGGGACGTGAGCATCTCCTTGGACACTGGCCTTGAACACCTGAGGACAGTGGTACCACCTGTACTGAGGTATGAACATCTTTCAACAAAGCCAACTAAATGAATTAGCAGTCCCTCAAAAGAGAAGGCCCCCAAACAAAGGCAAAGTCACACATGTCACCAGAGCATTGTTCACCAGGGGAAGTTCACTACAACTAATAATTAGTGATTTGGCATGTGATCAGTATTTCCCCACACTGATTCTTGGGATATATTCAATTACTTTAACCATCTTCATAGAAAAGATATGCTGCTATTGTTGATCTAAAGTAAATAGACACATAAAAATGTATCGAGTAGTATTCCTATTCTTGGTAACAAATATCAAATTGGTAACTCAATGAGGAGGCACGTGTCTCTGTGGAGGACGTTCCCAGTTGGAGGAATGAAAGGATGGTTATGTGGCCCACAAATGTTAATTACAGTCAAATGAGCTCTCCAAAACTCCCCACCATCGAGTTGATACCAACTCAGAGCAACCTTCGAGGACCGGAGAGAACTGTCCTGTGGGCTTCTGAGACTCTAACTCTTTACGGGAGTAGAAAGCCCTGTCTTTCTCCCACAAAGCAGCTGGTCGTTTCAGGCTGCTGACCTTGCCGTTAGCAGCCCAATGTGTAATCACTCTGCCACCAAGGCTCCTCAAAGTCAAATGAAAGAGCATCTGAGAGAATAAAACAGCCAGGAATAAATTTAACCAAAACCAAAGAAAAACAAGCCCATGGACATCAAGTAGATGCTGACTCTTGATGATGCCATAGGACAGAGTAGAACTGTCCTTTCTGAGGCTGTAAGTCTGGATAGAAGAAGAAGGGCTCATCTTTCCCCCTTGGAGGGCCCGAGGGGTTGAACTGCTGACTAAGAGGTGAGCAGCACAATTTGTAACCCACTACAGGGCCAGGCTGCCTACATTTCACCAGGAAAGTGAAATATTTCTACACAGAGAATTACAAATCGTGGCTGAGAAATACTGAAGGCTTTTTTTTTTCAAGAAATTAAATAGAAGAGATATGTCAAACTATTGCCATTTGTATCATGAGTGTGTTTTCAGCAGGTAAACCCTGAGGTTTCAGCGAGTCCGCGGCATTGGCCGGCTTCTGTCCTGATGATGCCCTCCTGGATGGCTCAGCAAGAACATACTCCCTTCTCATGTGTGTAATTTGTTAAGACAACAGTGACAGCGAGACCATTGAGCACTGACAACCTGATTCCCTGCTGACAGATGGAGGAGAGCTGTCAACCAGGAGCTTTGCCGTCGTCTACGGTGATTCTTGTCTATTGTATCCAGCAAATAAATGACATCACTCAGGTGTGCATCTGCTTTTAAAAATAACTTTATTTTTCTTGTCACACAAGTAAAACTAGGCTCTTTGTTAAGGTCTCATCACATGCTGACGACAGAAAGAAGGAAAGGAAAAGTATCTATAATCCTAGCATCAGAGATAGCCACTTACCCTCTTGGTATGTAGTAAAAATAATGTTACGTATTTCTGTGTCTTTAAACACAGGAATGCACGTGAATGTTCTTACAAACACTCTTTCGTCTGCCATCTAATGTGTGTTGACATCTTTGTACTAAGGTCATCACGATGACCATCTTGGCTCCCGTACAAGAGATCCTAAGAACTCAGAGGAGGGGGGGCCTCATCTGGTTGACCTGGGGCCATGTCTCCCTTCACATAGGTCTGAAAAGATCTGACATGGCATATCTGAGTGAGATCCCTGGAGAATTGGCTTCTCCATCTCCACGACTCCTGTAGTTTCCTCTCCAACAAGGTCCTTGGCTAGTTAGTGGAGTTGGAGAAGTTAATATCTTCTGAGTCCTTACAAAACTAGGCTCAAGACCACCAGAAGACTTCCCTGTTACTTATCTGACTATGGTTGCTGACCCTAGATCCCTCCAGATGACTTTGGACAAACTGAGGTTCTTGCAGTCCCCAGACCCTTGGACACGGGGGTCCAGTGAGTTCTATCACATAACTGTATCAAATTGATGTGGCCAGTGCTCTGAATATTAGCCATCTAAGTGTCTCATTCAGGATCCTTCAGAAAGGCAGAATCGCAGGAGATTATGAGGGTGAGTAAAACAGTATTGCTACCAGGGTTCCAGTTAATACATGAATGAGTTTATTCTAAACAAATTGCACTTCAAAGTGTTTGTGTGCACTCTTGATGGCTGCAGACAAGTTATCTTAGTAATAGCCTTGTGTGGTAGTCACGTAATCTGGTGTCAGTTTAAGGATTGAAAGTGTAGGGGTGGAATCTAGGCTGTCAATCTGGAGATAGCCAATGAGACTTCTGTGTGGGCATGGACTTCTCCTGAGAATTCTGGGAAATCTGGTCATTCCTTCTTGAAGGCAAGAGACACTTCCTCTCTCTCTGCTCACACCCTGGGAGACATAGTAGCTGACAAGACACATGGACCACCCTGATGCAGAGACCCCTGCCAATGCTGAGATGCTTCCAATGGCACTGGATCCAAAGGCTTTCTACCGACTGGCCTGTGATCTTCTACATTCGACGTCATTGCATGTGTTTCATGAGTCTGAAGAGGACCTTATAGATTGTTATCAGACATATGGGCTAATGTCAGACTTATGGCCTTGGACTGGACTGGGTTGGGATGTTTTCTCAATGTTCAATGGCTCTTGTATATAAATCTCTTTCTTATACACATATGTGTGTCCATGAATTTGTTTCTCTAGTTTACCCAACCTAACACACCTTGTCTTAGTCTTACTGTCAAAACCAAACCAAACTAACTGCTATAGAGCCTATACCTATCATCCATGTGGGACAGAGTAAACCTGACCCTCTAAATTTCTGAGGGGGTAAATCTCCATGGGAACAGACAGCCTCATCCTTCTCCCTTGGAGTGGCTGGTGGGCTCAAACTGTTGATCTTTCGGTTAGCACCCACTGCATCTAGTCTCCATAGCGTGCTTTAAATTGAACCGTAGAGTCCAATCACAACAATGGCTGCTGAGGGGATCTTTTGGACTAGTTCCACTCATGCCAGAACAGTCAGCTCCGGAGATTGTGGTGAGGTTTTTAAAATTCCGAATGGAAAACTTTGACAGATTTTCCTGAGAGACAGGATGGTCATGGAGGCTTATGATGCAGAAATTTAAGAAAATTTAAAACTCCATTGGTAATAAAAAGGCCAGGTTAGTCAAGCAGAGGAATTAAAGCAGAGGAATCCGCCCCCCATCATGACAATGCATCTGCTTATTATTTAAAGGAAAGAAGGACTGTCCTATGAGAATTTTGTTGGAAAGCCTTCCCCCACTGACCCTATAACTGTCCTTACCCCTTCAGGTTTCTCTTTGCTATCCCAAATCCAACAAACTTGTAAAAGGGTTGAATCCCTTGAGGGTGCCAGCTGTCATTTAGACGTGGTTTACATCAGAGTGCGGAATCCTCCAGGGAGGGACAGAAAGAAGGAGACACCGCCTTCAGAAGGGTATAGATCTAGATGGAAGGGATGTTGAGAAATCGTAGCTTAGGACTTGGGTTTGGGTTATTTTGTAGGAATACTTTTTTGACTTATCCTCAAATACATTATTTTAAAGAATTGGCTCACATGACTGTGACGGCTGACAAATTTGAAACCTGTAGAGTGGACTGAAAATTTAAATAAGAGTTGACGTTGAAGGAGTTCAGAGCTGTAAGTACGCCCAGTAAAATGATTTTTGACAATAATTATTTTTTTAAAGAGTCCAAATTAAGTAGCTAGGAAACTCAGGCAGGTGTGTACGTCGCAGTCATAAAGTAGAATACCTCCCTGTCTGGTTTCTGCTATGAACGCCCTCGGTTGATTGGATCAAATCCACCCAAATTGTGGGGGGTAGAAGGATGAGCTCCTTTAATTAGAGTCAACTGATTGTACACGTTAATTATACCTGACAAATAGCTTCACAGAGACTTCCAGACAGACCACTGTTGACCACACCACGGGTCACACAGCCTGGTGGAGTGGACGTATGAAACACACCATTGCAAAAGTGATTTACAATCACACATTTGCTTGTCAATGATCACAAAGCCCCAACTTCTGATAAAATTTAAACCGTGTGGCAACACATCCCAACGGAAGATGACTAGGCTTTATGCCACAGGGCTTAGGCTACAGTGGAAGCAGACATAGGTGTGTCTGTAAGACCTGATAACAAGAGGACAGTGAGTACTGAGAGGGAAGAGATTGGGGGTCTTCAGAGAAAGGGGAGCACAGGGAACAGGCAGAGCCCCAAGCTTATGACAGAAGTGGTACCTCAAGGGCTTACAGAGTGCAATGGGTCAAATGTATCCCCATAAAATTTGTCCTACCTGTATCTGCCAATACGACCCTGTTTATAAATAAAAGTTTTATTTTATTAAGTTAACGAGGTCACATGGGAGCAGAAAAATCAAACTCACTGCTATAGAGTGGATTGCAAATCAATGACAGGCCTATGAGACAGGGTAGAGCTGTCCCTGTGAGCTTCCGAAACTATAACTCCTTATGGGAATAAAAAGCCTCATCTTTCTCTCTCATTGGGGTGGAGTGACCCTAAACCTAAATCTCTCTAAATAGTGTCTTCAAAAGGGTACACACCAAGAGGCACACAGGGGCAAACACCATGTGGCCTTACAGATGACAAGTGCCATTCTGGGTAAAGATAAGTGAAGGGGACAGGAGTCCCACAAGGAAATGTCTCAAGAACAGATGTAGGAATTCACCATGGGACTCCTCCACCCAGGCAGCCTGCCCAGCAATGTTGTCCGGTGTTCATGTTAGGCTGACACGGAATTAAGCCTGCAGAAGCACCACATGGAGACTTCAAACGTCTTCCCACCACAAATACTGGTACCTCTCTGTGTGTCCCCATCCCTGCCCCAGACAACCACCTAACACTGAAAAACAACAGAAGTTGCCTTGGGGCTACAACCCAAGACAGGCAACAAGCAGAACTTGTGGGGGCTTTTCCTCCCACTTAAAAACCATCTATGCAGGCTATTTGTCATCCTGGAATTCCAATTTGAGTTGGGGGTCAGTCAGCATGAGAGGAGATGAATGAGTGACTTGCATCTCAGAGGGATGAGTCACATTCTGTCAAGGTACATAACATCTCCACCAACCCCGGTGGTAGGGAGTACCCACCCTGATTCCCAGTTCCCTTATGTGTTGAAACCAGATTGGCAGATACATCCAGGATGATAGGTGTGTGTGTCTCCTGGGATGAGCACAAATAAGCACTACAAACTGGTAACTTAAAACAACAGTACATTTATGTTCTTTTAAAGGTCAGACATCTGAAATCAAAGTGTCAGCAGGGCCATGCTGCCTTTAAAGGTTCAAAGTAGAGTCCTTCCTTATTGCTCCCAGCTTCTGTTGACTCCTGGCAATCACTGGCTTGTGGCCACATTACTCTAATCTCAGCCTCCTTCGTTTGTGTCTGGTAGTCACATCTCTCTCCTTACAAGGACAACAGTTATATAGGATTAGGGCCCTCCCTAATTAGTACAACCTCAGCATAATTTATCTGATAATGTCATCAAAATCCCAATTTTCAAACAAGATTACATTTACAGATGAAGGAATTCGAATTTGAGCACATCCTTTTGGAGAGCACAATTCTGTCCATCACAGACAGACAGGATGGGTAAAGGACTGTGTGGTGAGTCCAGACCATGGACTGCAGTGAATCCACCTTGTATGGGATGAGGTTTGAAGCTGGTGAAATGTACAATGAGCCATAGGCAAACTTACTAGAGGCAGAGACTTTGTCTTTATAAGGGCCTCGGGATGCACAAGAGCCTTGTCTGCAGCTCTGCTTCCCTACACTGTGTGCTGGATCCTAGGGTATGCTTCTTTCTTTTTCAAATTTTAACTAGATTCTAAGATTTTTTAATTTGGTAGCTTTTATATAAAAAGCCAAACTTCTGGATGCTCTTAAAATGTATGAAAATCCAGCCATTCTAGGAGGCATTCCTGGGCATCCCTAGGCGCAGTAGAAGGCAATAGCAGCATGGATTATGAAGTTCATGTTTCATACACCTAAGGTACCTGAAACCCTGCCCAAGTTCTGAGCCAGCTGATCTTTTCAATGAGATGCAAAGAGCCATTGAACAACCTGTGTCACACCCTCTATGGAGTCTTCAAGGTCCTGAAATAAGAATAGTTTCTCAGCCTAGACCAAAAGGGGCTGTAAGCCTATCAACACTGAAGCCAATGGGACAGCCCCTCCCCTCACCACAGCACATCCAGACAGAATAGAGTACAGCTAAGCAAGGCAAATGATCAGCTTTCTTCCCCATAATCAGAAAATATAACATCAAGAAATATTTGAGGATAAATTAATTTTTTTGATATCCTACTGAAGACAAAGCATTTTGAATAAATAAATATGCTTTCAAATGAATATGAACTACATTATCCCCTTTCCCTCACACCAGTCTAGTGCAAGGTCTCTCACCTGTCACTCAGAGGCAGTTCACCCCCTCATTCACCTGTGCCAAAAGCCACACGAAAGCAAAGGGTTATGGGTATAAAAATTGGAAGGAAAGGAAAAGCGTGAAAATCAGTCTGGAGAACAGCATGAAGCGGTCTCTAAGAAGACAAGGTGAATGAACCAAACCTTGAAGGTTGAGAAGTGGTTTTCTGATGAAAGAAAATAGAGGGGAAAGAGTCCCAGGCAGAGAAGAACATGTGAATGAATACAGGACTGTCTGTATAAGGGTGTGAAACAGTCTCGTCACTTCAAGTAATCACAAGGGGACTGCCACGTTCCCAGTAAGTAATTTAGAGGCTTTAAAAGCTCACCGGGATCATGAATAAGCAAATGTGGTGAAGAACGCTGATGGTGCCCGGGTATCAAAAGAGATAGTGTCTGGGGTCTTAAAGGCTTGAAGGTAAACAAGCGGCCATCTAGCTCAGAAGCAACAAAGCAAACATGGAAAAGCACACCAGCCTGCGTGATCACGCGGTGCTGAAGGGATCAGGTATCAGGCTTCAAAGAACAAAAGATCATATCATTTTGTGCTCACCTCATTGTGAATGAGGGGGGGGAGCACAGAGTGGCGACCCAAAGCCCATTTTTAGGCAACTAGACATCCCCTTACAGAAGGGTCGCAGGGAGGAGACAAGCCAGTCAGGGTGCAGTCTAGCAACGATGAAACATACAACTTTCCTCTAGTTCCTAAATGATTCTCCCTCCCTCACTATCACGGTCCCAATTCTACCTTACACATCTGGCTAGACCAGAGGATGTACACTGGTACAGATAGGAACTGAAAACACAGGGAATCCAGGGTGGATGATTCCTTCAGGACCAGTGGTGTGAGTGGCGATACCGGGAGGGTGGAGGGAGAATGAGTTGGAAAGGGGGAACCGATTACAAGGATCTACATATAACGTGAGGGATAGACAACAGAAAATTGGGTGAAGGGAGACATCAGACAGTACAAGATATGACAAAATAATAATTTGTAAATTATCAAGGATTCATGAGGGAAGGGGAGCAGGGAGGGAGGGGAAAATATAAGGAGCTGATACCAGGGTTTTGGGTGGAGAGCAGATGTTCTGAGAATGATGAGGGAAATGAATATACAAATGTACTTTACACAATTGATGTATGTATGGATTGTGATAAGAGTTGTATGAGCCCCTAATAAAATGATTTTTTTTAAAGAGGAATGGAAACAGGAAGTACATGGAGGAGATGGGATAAATGATATTTCATTGTTACATGAAACAATACATATATGACTTGTTGAATGGAAAAAGTATCTGCTCTGTAAACCTTCGTCCATCCAACGCACACAAAAAATAGTTAGGGGACATCTCCAGACTTCCAGAGTCTGATAGATGACTACTGAACATGCTTACAGCTGGATCCCTCAATTTACAAGTAGGATAGAATCCACCTGAAGGAAAGATTGGGCAGCTAGCGAATGCAAAGAACAACTTTAAAGCTAAGTAAAACAAACTATATCCTAGAATTTGCAGGAGTGAGTGGGGTGGAGGGGGAAAAGGAATAGGCCTGCCATTGAGGCACCCAAAGATTTTCTTTGCTTGTCAGCTCCCAGCAAGCCTGAGCCCCTCCAGCAAGCAGATCCCACCATGTGCACCTTACAGGACCAGTAATCTCTCAGAGTCCCACCAGCAAGCTGGGCCTAGCCAAACTCAGTGTTCTTTCAGCACCCTACGGACAAGAAAGTCTTGCCTTGGCCCGGTGATCCCTCCTTGCCCCGCCAGCAAGCAGGATCCAAACCAGCCAGACACTCTTTCCATACCCCAGCAGAAAGAAGGCCCAACCTTAGGCCAACAATTTTCTGTGCACTGCCAGCAAGCTCATCTAGGGAATTTTTCTGCTCTTCACCAGCAACCAGGCCCAACCCCTGTTCCAGCGACCTTGTTCTGCCCTACCATCAAGCAAGGTGCAGCACTTTCTCCATTCCACAACCTAGCCCGTGAGTCCTCCAGGTGCACACCTGATGCCATCACCCTTTTACTGTGGCTCACCCACACTCTTGCTGTCTACAAGTGTAAACACTTCTTCTTCTTCTTCTTTGTCTTCATCTCTTCTTCCTCTTTATTCCTCCTCCTCCTCCTTCCTCTTCTCCAGTTTCTGCTTCTGCTCCTTTCCCCCTTTCTTTTTGTCAAATGGCCATTTTTTCTTTCTTTCCCTTTCTCTTCTTCTGTTTCTATTTATTTTATTTTCTCCAGTTATGACCCCCACCGTTTTCTTCTTTATCTCTTTCCTCTTCTTTCTCCCTTCTTCCTCCTTTCTGACACCAGCAGGCAAAGTAGTCTACACCCACACAACCCAGGAGCACTTCCAACATTAACAGCTACTCCAACACACCATGGAAACACCAGTCCATGTCCATACACACAAAATAAAAAAATAAATAGATAGATAGATAGATAGATAGATAAAGGGAAAGCATGCACAAACAACTGACTAAGACCCAGATCCAAACGAATATTCTGAATAAAAGCCCCTGGAACTATAAGATACAGAATTCAAAAGAATGGTATTCAAACATTTGCAATGGATGGAGGAAATGTTGAACAATGGAAATAATAAAAAAACCAGAAATACACCAAATAGAATTCAAGGAGATAAATAATAAGATAGTAGAATTAGACAACTAAGTAAAAGAGCAGAGTAATAGCATTGGAGAAATGGAAAGCTGAATTAGTGAGCTTGAAGACAAATTCCTTAACGAAACCAATAAGAGAAGCAATCGATAAAATGGGTAAAGGAATCTGAAGAAAGCCTACGAATTAGGTGGAACTATCAAGAAAAACAATCTACTTTTCAAAGAGATTCCAGAGGGGGAAAAACAAAAATATCATTTGAAGAGAAAATAGTAAAAGAAATTTTTGAAGAATAATTTCCTAAAAGCATACAAGAGGAGAAAATTGCTTTTTGAGAAGCTGGGAGGACCCCTAAACAGGATGTATGCCAAAGAAAAGCACCACGGCATATCAGTTAAACTCTCCAATATCAAGGGCAATGAGCAAATCCTGCTAACAGCTAGAGAAAAAGAAGAGTCACCTACAGAAGAAAATAAATAAAAATAAACTTAGATTTCTCAGCAGAAACTGTGCAAGTAAGAAGAAAATGGAGAGACTGGGAGATGGACAGCAGAGAAGGAGGGGAAGGGAAACTCTGGATAGGGCAAGATATGACAAAATAACAATGTATAAATTACCAAGGGTACATGAGGGAGGGGGGAGTGGGGAGGGAGGGGGAAAAAAGAGGACCTGATGCAAAAGGCTTAAGTGGAGAGCAAATGCTTTGAGAATGATTGGGGCAGGGAATGTGTGGATGTGCGTTATACAATTGATGTATGTATATGTATGGATTGTGATAAGAGTTGTATGAGCCCCTAATAAAATGTAAAAAAAGAAAAAAAAAGAAAATGATTAGGGCAAAGGATGTACAGATGTGCTTTATACAATTGATGTATGTATATGTATGGATTATGATAAGAGTTGTATGAGCCCCTAATAAAATGTTTTTTAAAAAAAGAAAATGGAGAGACATATATAAAATCCTTAAAAGAAAAAACAAAAAACTTACCAACCAAGAACCTTATATTCAGCAATACTACCCCTAAAATATGAGGGAGAAATAAGTATACTTCCAGATAAGGAGAAAGTATGAGACTTTGAAAAAACAAAACCAGTATTACCAAAAAAAGGAATACTTTAGAGAGAGAATCAACAAAAGCAGTGGACAAATCTGAGATCAACATACAAGACAACACCACTCAGAAATCAGAACACTTAAAGACAGTACTTGGAACAGCACAGAAACAGGAAGACCAATAAAACCACACACAGCCAAATGTCAACAACAAACCTATACACATCACTGACACCGATGCTAATGGACTAAATGCACAGTGGTGGACTGAATAAGACAACAAAACCCATCAATATTCTGCCTACAAAAAACACATCTTAGACACAAAGACAAAAATAATCTAAAAATAAAAGGACGGAAAAAATATATTCCAAACTAATAGCAGCCACACAAAAAAACAAGAATTGCAATATTAATCTCTAGTAAAATAGACTTCAAGGCAAAAACCACCATGAGAGACAAAATAAGTCACTAAATAATTAAAGGAATAATTGAACAAGAAAATAGAACCATAATAAGCATATATGTGCTGTGTTAGACTGGTTGACTAGAAAAACAAATCCAGAGACTCTCATATGTGTGGAAGAGAGAGCTTTATATCAAAGAACAATTGTACATTGAGACAGCATCCAAACCCAGTCCAGATCAAGTCCGTAAATCCAATATTAGCCCATATGTCTGATACCAATCTATAACGTCCTCTTCAGATTCACGAAACACATGCAATGATGCCGAATGCAGCAGATCACCGGCCAGTGGGTAGAAACCTTTGGATCCAATGTCATTAGAAACATCTCAGCACTGGCAGGGGTCTCTGTGTGGCTTCTCTGGCTTCCAAGATCTGGTTGCGTCCATGTGTTTTGTCTTCTGCAATGTCTCCCAGAGAGTAGCAGAGAGTCTTCCCCCTCCAAGGAGGAAGTACCAGATTTCCCAGAATTCTCAGAAGTCCATGCCCACACAGAAATCTCATTGGCTATCTCCAGATTGACAGCCTAGACTCCACCCTTACACTCAATCCTTAAATTGACACCAGATTAGGTGACTGCCACACTAGTCCATAAATTTCTCTTCAGACTCACGCAGCACATGCAATGATGCTGAATGCAGCAAGATCGCAGGTCCGTGGGTGAAAAGTCTTGTGGATCAGGTGGTGGTGGAAGCATCTCAGTGCTGGCATGGGTCTCCACATGGCTCCTCCAGCTCCCCGAATGTCTCAATGGCAGGAAAGTGAATTAGAGAGAAAGTCTGTGGCCCACCTCCAGGGAGAAAGAGAGGAAGTTCCCAGGACCCTCATATGAAGGTCATGCCCACAAGGAGACCCCAACGGCTGTGACCTGATGGACAAGCTAGACTCCACCCTAGTTGTCCACCTAAGTTAACATGAAATTATGTAACTACCACATGCACTCAATGAAAGACTCACAAAATACGTTAATCAAACTCTTATAGAGTTGAAGAGAGAATTAGACAAAACAGTAATAATAGTAGGAGGCTTCAATACAGCACCCTTGAGGAACAACAGCTCATCAGGAAATAAATTCAATAAAGATATAGAAGAACTAAACAGCACAATTAACCAACTCAACCTCCTTGATAAATACTGAGCACTCTAACAGCTGCACAGTGTACAGTCTTTTCCAGTGCACACAAAGCAAACTTTGATATGTTGGGAAATATAGAGATTCTACACTATTTATTCAGACCATAGTGCTATAAAATTAGAAATCAGTAATAGAAAGAACAAGGGCAAATATCACATGAATGGAAACTGAGTAACACACTACTTAAAAATGACTAGATAATAGAGGAAATGGGGGTGAAATAAAAAAAATCCTGGTGGGACTGACCATATACACTCATTGTGGAAATTAATATCTGGGGATAGAAATTCCATACACCCTAACAATACCTCTGCTGAGTATATACCCTAAAGAAGTAGGAGCCATACGCAAACAGACATGTACTCCCATGATCATTGCAGCACTGCTCACAATAGCACCAAGTCGGAAACAGTCTGCCTTGGTAGAAAAATGGATAAAGCAGTTTGGGTACATAAACAAAATGGAAAACTATACACCACTGTAAAATGATGAAACCATGAAGCACCTCATGACCTAGATGGACCTGGAGATCATGATGCTGAGACAAGATAGTCAATCACAAAAGAGAAAATGTTGCACGAGACCATTGGTATAAGGATGAAAACCAAGACAAAGACTTGTATATCAAAGTGAACAGATTTTGGAGGCCACCAAGGTAGGGAGGGCAAGAGGAGAAGAAGAAGCAACGGGCTAGAGGTTTGACATAGGTGGAGGCCTTGGCACAGTCAATAGACACAAGTAAACATATTTCTGCTAGTCTCCACTTTCAGCCAAGGTTCATCTGGCACCAACAATGATATCCCTTGTTCCCCATCCTCTTCTGAATCTGGCCAGAACCTCTGGCATCTCCCTGTCGATGTACTGTTGTAATGTTGTACTGTTGAATGATCTTCAGCAAAATTTTATCTGTGTGTGATATTAATGATATTGTTCTATAATGTAAGCATGTTGTTGGGTCACCTTTCTTTGAAATAAGTACACACATGGATCCCTTCCAGTCGATGAGCAGAGCAGTTGGCTTCCAAATTTCTTGGCATAGAAGAGTGTTTTGTCGGCTTGTTGAAACATTTCAATTCCTAGAGCCTTGCTTTTGGCTAATGCTTTCAGTGCAACTTGGCTGATTCCTTTCAATACCTAGAGACTGCATTATAAATCGATAGCCACTTTCCTTGGTACAAGTCTTTCTTGTGTATTAGAGCTTAAATTCGGGGCACCCTGGTTTGAAAAAGGCGATGGATGACAATGATAGCCCAAAATCTATTTGCAGGGTCCCCACATAGAGAACACCTCCATTGAATTATTTCTGATAATTAAACAAGGGTGTAGATAGTCTTACCCTTAAGGAGAGTGATTTGGGAAGTAGACTGCCTCTGCCCCTTTCCAGCCAGTCCGTGGAGTGGCAGTCTCTCTTAAGGGTCTGGTCTGTTTTTCATGGAGGCCAGCATACTTAGGGATCATACCGTCAGGAGTCATCCCCTATCGTCTCACCCTGACTCTTGGTCAGAAAGTCCTGGCCCAATCTTGTAAGCCCTGCTATCTCGCATGGTGTACATGTTCCCAACCATGGTCGTGATCATGCTCCTGTAGTTCCACCTGCGATTGTGATGTACTGATCTGCCACCAAGCATGAAGTTGTGATCGTTTCCTTTGTTCCGTGACTTAGATAACGAGCATCCCATTAGATGAATCATTAGATGCCTTTTTGACCTCTTGTTAATGGCCTCCCTCATCCAGATAATGTGTCTGTATACAATCATCTAAATACTCATTATGTTGTACTTGTCTCTTTTAAGACAGCCAATGTTCTCCTTTCATTATGTTTGAGATTGAGGGTCTCTTTTGTACCCTAAAACAATCGTGACCTACCTGCCATTTTTCCTGATATTCATTGTCTTATCATGTATTTATTTGATTCAGATCAAAGAAACAACAATAAAATATAGATTCTAGCTCTAATGAGGCAATCAGCATAATCATCAAATTTTCATTATGAGCCAAGACTGACTAGATCTTATCTTTTGCTTTTGATTTCCACTGAACTCTGTTTCGTGCTAGCAGCAGACGATCCGTGAATCATATGAATACAGATAGATGGAGACATGAACTACAGAAAAATCCAAACTCCCATTTAAATAAGAGATGCATTTCTCTAAACATATTAGCCAAAGTATTTTAAATATCCTATCAAAAACATCATGATGATAATAATGTTTATACAGTTTTACTCATTTTGAATGTATATTAATTTCAAGGAAAATTACTTAAATGCACAGACATGTTTCAAAATTTAACTTTATATACCTATTTTTGTTGTAGAGAAATCAGATAGGATAAGCAATAAGACCTTCAGGTGTAAAATTAGTTGACTTTGGGTATAATTGTGTGTGGAAGTGCTTCCTACAAGGATAGGTCAGTGAGGGAACTCTCTGGAGAGTCAGATTCTTTTGTCCCAAGTTCTCCTCAGGGTTTTGCGCTCCTCCCAAGAAAACATCAGGCTGGACGTACCTGCTTGGTCTCAGCCAAGCCAGATGTGATGGTCCTCACCTACATCTGGGCCGTCCTGGGCCTGGGTTGGGACCACCTGCTTTGTCAGCAGTGTCTCCCAGACCAGACCTTGAGTCAGCTGGGGTGTGGAGGGTGTGAGACAGGAGGGCAACCACCTTATTGTCTACCAGTTCTGCAGGTGATTCCACTCTGTGCCAAAATTCGAACCACTGCTCTAGGGCAGGGTTTACTAAAGCTCATCCCAAAACTAGCCCTAGGGGCATCACCTGGGTTGTCTCATTAGAAATGCAAATTCTCGGGCCCCACCCGGTCTGGTCTGCAGGATCAGGGGACTGGGGTGGGGCCCCAGCCGGTGTTTGCACAAGCCCGAGGGTGGGGACTCCACCTTCACTGTGGAATGGATGCTGCAGCGGCAGAGCATGCTCCTGGTGTGGAGACTGTAGTGGGCTTTTTAAAAGGAACGCAGGGTTAAACACGGAGGCCTGGCAGTTTGGGTCTGAAGGAGGAAGAGGGGATCTGAGAAAGGCCAGCAGAAACGCTGAGCATGCCTGCAGTCAGGCCACCAACCTCCACCCATACAGTGACCAGCAAGGACCAGCGGGTCAGGTAGAACTGCCCTAGACATGGGAGACGCCAGCCACAGAAGACTGCCCAACCCCCAAACCCACCGCTCTCTGAGTTGATTCTGATTCACAGCAACACTGTGGAGGGTTTCCAATAGTGTACATCTTTATGGGAGTAGACAGTGTCCTGCTTCTCCCTCACATCTCACCCCCCCCCCGCCCCGCCCAAGGTTCCCTAAGCACTTTCCCACCAACACAACCATCAAGTTCTAGTGGTTAAGACAAGGGCGCATCGTGTCACCAGTTCACTGAACTCCCAAACTTATGGTGACCCTATGGGACTGGGTCGAACTGCCTCCCTGTGAGTTTCCAAGGCAGTAACTCTTTACAGGAGTAGAAAGCCCGTCTTTCTCCCAAGTAGTTGATAGTTTTGCACTTCAGATCTTGAGGTCAGCAGCCCAAAGAGTCTGCACCACACCACCACCTCCTCTTTCCCTTAGGACACTTGTTTAATAAAAACTGCTCACTGCACGAGTGAACCTTGACATCATGCCGGGTGAAAAGAGGTAGGGTGGGTACCCACATTGACCTCAATCATCTGATTCCATTGTGAGGAGCTATCCAAAAGAGGCAGCCCAGTGGGCGCCGGGCTGGGAGTGGTGGGAGGTGGGGAGCTCCCTATCAGTGAGCATGCGCTTCTTGTAGGACATGAGGAACGTGCTCTGGCAGTGCATGGGGAGCATCGCAACACCAGAATGTGGCAGTACTCCATGCGCACACTACATTGTGTGTGCGCCTTATGTGACATGAACATTTCCTCCATAATAACCTGCCTGGTGCCCTCTATGGATTTGTTCTCCCCTTCTTCTCCCCCTATATTTCGTTTGTTTGCTTGCAAGTCAAAGTAAACTTTTCTGAATGAAAGTAAAGCTTTTGACAGTCCATTCTCAGAGACAAGAGGGGGCTATCCCCGGAAAGTGTGGAGGACTGAATGGGGAAACATGTGGAGAGACATGTAAAGAGATTACGAAAGGAGGGGTCCTCCCTACACACACTTTGGTTAATAATTAAGTCAAACAGAGAAACAGACCCACTGAGTCCATTCCGACTCACAGAGACCCTCTGAAAGGTTTCCTAGGCTGTACATCTTTATGGGTGCAGCATCTTTCTTCTGAAGAATATCTGGGGATCTGAACCACTCGCAAGTTAAACACAGCTATTCCAATACCAGCAACCAAAGGAACAGGGTCTGACTCTCAGCACAGGTTCAGAGGTCAGCCAGGTCCCAGGCAAGGGGGCTGGGAGGAGAGGCAGCAAACACCCTACATCTTTCCACAGAGTGGCCTTGGTTCTTCCCACCTTTGGAGTCCCCTTTAGAAGAGACCTTTACATCTTTAATTTTAGAAAACAGGGACATCCTGCTGACCCAAGATGACTCCTCCTGTGACTGGTCCAATGACTCCTTTACCCAGGGCTATACCCTCATCACTTAGGGCAACCCGTTCTGAGCCAACTGGAGCCTCTCTGGGTACCAATGCCACTAAAGAGGAGTTTCTGGGCTCCGACAGGTCCAGTGTGTCCTCCTGTGCTGATATTCCGTGCCACAATAATTCCCAGACCAGCTCTGGGAAGAATTGGCCTTTCCATAGTCACCAAGTGGCACTGCCCAGAGCCCCCTGAGCTATATAAACTCCTTTGACCAGGTTCCCAAAAAACATATGCAAATTCCTAAATGTTCCTATTTGTCTTATTCAATCAGCATTGCAGGCTGCAGAGCAAGCATTCGTTTATGCTGAATGAATGGACGAACAAATAAAATGGACAGATGAATAACTGGATGGATGGATGGATGGATGGATGGATGGATGGATGGATGGATGGATGGATGGATGGATAAAAGAGATGAATGGATCAGTGCAAGAATGGACAAATGAACAAATAACATAGAAGACCAGATGGGTCCTCAGCTGGGTGCCTAGAACTTCCCTATGACCACTGACCTACTCAGGAACCGTTCCCAGCTGTACTCATGGAAGGAGCTCTTTCCTCCGTTTTCTACTTGCTGCTTGCCTTTCCCCCCAAATCCATAGGCAGGGGCTGAGTGTACAATTAGCAAGGTAAGTACAGGCTCGCTTGTGCTTACTTATTAATAACTTGTAGTACCTGACCTAAGCGATGGTGTGATAGTTAAGTTTTTTGGTGGCAGTGTGGCCCCTGTAAGAAGACAGGAATGGAGTCTAGCCTGTCAATCAGGTCACAGTATGATGACCTCCTTTGGAAGTGTGATCAAGATAAATAGCTGTCTGGAGGCTGCCCCCACCCCTTCTCTCTATCTTCACTTTCCTGATGGCTGACCCTGGTTGCTGTGAGCCCTGTGAGGTAGATTGGATCCACATGACTTTGCATCCACCAGGCTGTGACATTCCTGCATTCTGCATCATGGCATGTGCCTGTGCGATTCTGACGAGGGATTTATGGACTTGATCTGGACTGGGCTGGGACGTTTGCTTGACATATAAAACTCTCCTTGATATAAAGCTGTCCCTTGTGCATATATGAATGTCACTGGATTTGTTTCTCTGGTCAACCCAGCCTAACACAGATCGTATTTTCAATTGCCTCATCTGCATGGGAAAGCTGCACACTGAATAAGAAAGACGGAAGGAGAATCGATGCATTCGAATTGCGGTGCTGGTGAAGAATATGGGCTGCCAAAAGAACAAGTAAATGCATCTTGGGAAAGTATAGCTGGCATGCTCTTTGGAGACAAGCATGGCAAGACTTCATCTCCTGGACTTTGGACATGGCAGGAGAGACCAGGCCTTGGAAAAGGGTGTCACGCTTGGTAAAGCCGAGGGGCAATGAAAAAGAGGAAGGCCTTCGGCAAGGTGAATTCACAGCAGTGGCTGCAGCAGTAGGCTGAGACACAAGAACAATGTGGCGAGGCTGGCACAGGATGGCTGGTGCTTTCCTCTGCTGCACGCGGGGTCGCTCTGAGTCACAAACAGGCTCGACAACAACTTGAAGTTTCACACAGTTCACCGCCAGGGAGTCAAGAATGACTAGTGAGCTCACACTTCCCTTGCTGGTTGAATCTCATCCCTGTTCCAAACCAAGCCTAGTGCCACTGAGTCGATTCTGACTCAGAGCGACCCTGTGGCACAGAGCGGGACAGCTCTGTGAGTTTCAGAGACTGTCACTCTTCACAGGAGCACAGGGTCTCAGCCTGCTCTTCAGCGAGCAACTGGTGGTTTTGAACTGCTGACCTTGTGGTTAGCAGCCCAACACGTAACCCACTATCCCACCGGGCTTATAAATTGGAAGAGCAACTTTGTAGGAAGATGCTGTAAGGTTAGTAGAGAGACAGACACCAACCTTACTTTGACATGGTAATAAGGAGTGAACTTGCCCATATCTTATTAAGTAAGCATAAGTGAGCCCAGGCCTACACTGCTTTTGGGGTGATCTGTCATTGCCTGCAGGGGCCCCAGATCTTCCAGTCATGGTCCCAGCCTGAGCAGGGCCTACACCTTGTGGGAGGGAGTAAGTAAGCAGCCACGAGGGAGCCAGCCAGCGGGGAGTCAGTGAACAATGAATGAGGAGTGTGTAAAACACCTCTCACATTGACAATTGCTAACAACGCATTACATAACAATGTGACTTAGGATTCAGCTAGGAAACAGAAGGCCGGGACTCTCTGATCTTCCCTCAGGACAGTCCCTCTGCTGGGGCATCAACACAGGGAAGGTGGTGTGGTATATGCCAGTGGGTGCACATGTGTGCGTGCCTGAGTATGTGTGAGTGTACATGTGTGAGTGTGCACATACACGTACATGAGTGGATGGTACTACTGTGCGGTGTCATTTGATGAGTGTGTGTATGTGTGCATGAGTGTGTCTAGCTGGGTGGCTTAAAGTGTGAGCCAGTGTAAGTGTGTGCATATGTACATGAGTGCATATGATTGGGTGGTGTCTGTAGCTGTTTCTATGTGTAGTGTGTATGATTATATATGTGTGGGTATGTGTGTGAGTGTCATCTCTGTAAGTGTGTGGTCCGTGAGAATGGATATGTATGCATGTGAGTGTGAGTTGGGTGTATGCAAATGGGAACATGTATGTGTGTGTGTCTGTGTGTTGGTGTGTGCATGTGTAAGTGTAGCTATCGAACCAAGAGCAACAGTCTCCTTAGGTTCCAAGGCCGAGTGAGTCACCTCCCGCCTCAGGTAATTAAAGCAGGAGGAAGACCGATGGCTTTGAAAGGCAGAGATAGAATCTAGTCAGATAGCGTCAATGATTGCATCTCCAGGTGGCTGGAGGTGGAGGAAGCTGGACACATTCCTAGTGTAACTCCCAGGTTTTGCAGGCAGGGCTCGGGGAGCTACGTCGGTTGGGTGCCCCTGCTAATGAGGCAGCCCATAACTGGTTTTGACTTGTGTCTGTGCCCATAAAAGATGAAAGAAGACTTCCCTGGGGAATCACACACCTTTGCTGCCAGCGGTGCTCGGTGGCCTGGGGTTTGCTCTACGTGATCGCCAAGCTCTCTTCAGAAGGATGGCTGTTCCAGAGGAGGACAGGTACAAGCCCTCCACACACACACCCCACAGCGGACGCAGTGTATTGAGCACTCCAGGTGAAGGTTAAGGAGCAAAGAGATTGCTCATTCAAAGCAGATGCAGAATCCCACCCGGGTCTATCTAATTCCCAGACCTAAGCTTTTCCCCTTCTTCCAGGTTTCAGGCAAGGTCTTTGATGGATAGGACAGTGTGGTGCTGGCTTCAGGGCAAGTCAACTTTGGGGTTGGTTTCTATCAGTGTTTTCTCTCTCCATTTTTCAATCACGGGAGCTTTGCAGAAAGTCTCTTCGTGACTCGCAGGTGGCTTCTCCGGGTCTCCTTCATGGCAGCAGGGACCATGCAGATACAGTGATGTGGGAAAAAAAATGCCTCGGGATTTAAAGCAGTGCAGGAGGAAAGAAAATGCAGCCATAAAGCAAACGAACGGATGTCAGCACCTGTGGAAATGTGGACCAGGCTATTACCACTGCTCCCGCTGAAGACAGTTTAAAAAGCTATAAAAAGCATCTTTGGCCCAATAATTACTCCCCATGGGAGCAGCGATCAAGTAATTAAATGACATATTTCACTGGGCAAATTTGCTGCAACAGACCTCTTTAAAGTTCTACAGAGCAAAGATTTCACTTTGATGACTAAGGTGCACCTGAGCCAACTTCAACATCGTTTATGACTCAGTGTCAAGAAGACCCAAATCCTCACAACTGGATCAATAGGTAACACGATGATAAATGAAGAAAAGGCTGAAGTTGTCCAGGATGTAGTCTTGTTTGGATCCACAATCAATGCTCATGGAAACAAGTCAAGAAATCAAAAGACAAATTGCATGAGGTAAAAATTCTGCAGAAGACCTCCTTAGACTATTGAAAAGCAAGGCTGTTATTCTGGCAACTAAGGTGCACCTAACCTAAGCCACGGTATTTCCAATAGCCTCATATGCATGTGAAAGTTGGACAATGAATTAAAAAGACCTAAGAAGAATCCATGCATTTGGATTATGGTGCTAGAGAGAATATTGAGGGCACCATGGACTGCTGAAAGGACAAACCAATCTTCCTTGGAAGAAGTATATCCAGCGTGTTCCTTAGAGGCAAGCAGGGTGAGACTTCATCTTTGGACATGTTGTCTGGAGAGACCAGTCCCTGGAGAAGGACATCATGTTTGGTAAAGTGTGGGAAACAGAAAGGTTTTTCCCAGGTTGTCCCCCATAATATATGCCAAACCTAAGATGCTGCTTGCTAACACGTGGTCAATGACTATATACTTGGAGACCAACTGCTTAGAGGTTATCTCCCTGAGGATTATCAGCCATCTAGAGCAACCAGACCCTATAGTCTGAACCTGATGATCAGGATAGTGGATTGCTCCCCTGAAGGAGAGCCCAAAGACAAGGTCAAGCCAAATCAAGGAGGATCAAGGTTAAACTTCCATCTTGACTTTAGGTCTGCCCATCTTGCCACATGTATTATACCCCAGTACCTGTCCCTTCCTATTGCGTATACACCCCTAGCCCATCCCCTTCCTGTCACGTGCATGTCCATTGTACAGCCCCTTCCTCTTACAGATGTGGTTACCAGTAA
This sequence comes from Tenrec ecaudatus, assembly GCF_050624435.1. Lineage (NCBI taxonomy): Eukaryota > Metazoa > Chordata > Mammalia > Afrosoricida > Tenrecidae > Tenrec > Tenrec ecaudatus. The sequence continues at coordinate 208,366,905 of NC_134531.1, read as the reverse complement.
TCAGGGAAGCTTGCATGTCCCCTAAATGTAAATAAGTCGTGATTAGAAATATATTCTTGCTCTCTGCGTGGACCTGGCTGCTGAGATCATGGCCGTCCAGGAGGTGAGCCATTGCATGCTTTATCTTGCCTGATGTCTCCTTAATTTTACCCTTCAATTACACAACTGTCTCTTGGACCCATTCGATTGTGAGAACTGGTACCCCACAGTAAAGTGGAGCAATCTTTTTTGCTCTGGGCAGCAAAGAAGAGGAAGCCCTTGAGGAGCGAGCTTGCTACTGGGGCTGCAACAACCTGCTCCAGCATAGGAAGAATTGGAAGGGTGGCTCGGGACGAGGCAGTGTTTCCTTCTGTTTTGCATAAGGGGTCAGAACTGGCCCAATGGCACCTAATAGCAACCCAACTCGGGGTCTTTTCAATCATCTCCAGTGCATGTGGAAGATGGGCAGGGACAAATGAAGGCAGAATCCATGCCTTGGAGCTGTAGTGTAGGTAAAAAAAAATACTGACTACACTGTGATCAGCCAGAAGAATGAACAGATCAATCTTAGAAGAGACGCACCAGAAGGTCCCTTAGAAGTGAAGACGGAGAAACTTTGGTTCACTTGCTTTAGGTACAGCATCAAGAAAGATGATCACCAGAGAAGGGCATTGTAGTTAGTCACGCAGAGGGTCAATAAAAAGGAGGGCCACCGTCTGCGAGGTGGCTTGACAAAAGAGCCACAGAGATGGGCTCAAACATCCCAACACTGCTGAAGGTGACCCAGGACCAAGTCACATTTCGTTCCATCAAACGTAAGGTCACTATAAGCTGAAGCCAACTCAATGGTAACTACAAGACAAGCAATAAGCATTATTGGGCCAAGATCCAGGAGAAGACAGAAAAACAGAGAGAAGGACCCAGAGTTGGAGACCCTTTTGGGACCCTGAAGCAAGCAATTGAAAGACTGAGGTGCAAGCCTCCCAAGGCTTGAAAAATAGGAATTAGGACCCATCCCACAGGGTGTAAAGTGAGCGAGAAGCAAACCAATCTTTGCACAGCTTGTCCTATGGCTTCCACTTATCTGGTAGCGTTAGGTGCCTTCACATCATTTCCTGGAATGAAACCCTACCTGGTCCTGCACCATCCTCACAATTCTGTTGGCGCTCATGATGTATCCACGCTGTCAATTCCATTCCGTGAGGGCCTGCCTCTTTTTCATTGCCCTTCTACTTTACCAACAATGGGGTCCTTCTCCAGGACCAGTTCTGTGGCCATACTTTTCCCAAGACAGATGTGTTTGTCTTTTGGCAGTCCATGGTACTTTCAATATACTTCACCAACGCCATAATTCAAATGCATTGATTCTTCTTCGGTTTTCCTTATTCCATGTCCAACTTTCACAGGCATATGAGGTGTGATACTACTAACATGTGTTGGATCAGGGGCACCAGAGCCTTCAAAGGGGCACCAGAGCCTTCAGCACTTTAAAGAGATCGTGTGCCCTCTTTGATTGATTGGTTTCCCACAATCAATGCCATTTGATCTCTTAACTGCTGCTTCCATGAGCCTGGATTGTGGATCCAAGCAAGGTGACGTTCTTGACAACTTCAGTCTTTTCTCCAGTCATGATGTTGTCTATTGATCCAGTTGTGAGGGGTCTGACTTTCTGTTCACTGAGCTACAATCCATACTGAAGACTGTAGTCCTTGATCTTTATCAGAAAGTGCTTTAAGACCTCTTTGCTTTCATAAGCCAAGTTGTGTCATCTGCATAATGAAGGTTGCTAGTAAGCATTTTCCTAATCTTAATGGAATGTTCTTCATAAGCCAGCTTCTGAGATCATTTGCTCAGTATACAAATTGAATAAGTATGTCGAAAGGATACAACATTGACACACACCTATCTTGATTTTAAACCACACAATTTTCTTTGTCTGTGCCAATGATTGCCTACAAGTCTGCATGACCACAATGAAGGGGTTGGAATCCCCATTCTTCATACACAGTTATCTGCCCATACACAGTTATCTGGTAGTCGTCCCCAAATGTTAAGCCCAGAATTTAGATTGAAGTGATTCCTCAACACCAGTGCCTGAAGGAGCCTAGAAGAAGCAACTGTTAAAACCCTATGTAGGAAAAGGTAGCATGATCCCAGGACTCACATTACTTTTACAAATAATTTTCTAATATAATTCCCATAATATAGAGAGAATGAGGTACAGAAGGGCATAAAGGCATCTGAACAAAAACAACAACAAATCCTCACAAACTCCAGAAAGAGAAGTGGTCAGATATGAACTGTAACAATCTAGTGTACAAAAGACAAGCTTGAAGTTTGGGGCAGGAACCTGAAAACCAGGAAAAGTAATTTCTGCATTCTTGAAATACCCACATAGAAAGTCACCCACTATAAAAATACAGTAGCTGCATTCATTTTCTCTTGCTACTCTGATTCCGATAAAATTAATATCTTAAAATAACACCGTTTATTATCTTATAGTTCTCTGTTGAAAGTCAAAAACAGATTGCAGGGGGCCAAAATCCAGGTCTTAACAGACTGGTTTCTTCTGAAGATGTTAGAAGCAAATTCATGTTCTTCCCCTTTCCAGTTTCTAGAGGCTGCCTGCACAGCCTCAGCGTAAGGACCACATAGCTGATTTCTGCTTCCATGGTCATAACTTCTCTGACCCTTCCACCTCCCTCTTATGATGATCTTGTGAACACACTGGGCCCAGCAAGATGATCCAGAAAAATCTTTCCATCTTCAATGTCCTTTGTGCCTTGGAAAGTAACATTAATGGGCTCCACGGATTTGGAGATGGACATTATTGAGGACTCATTATTTTGCCTACCACAGTTACCAAATTTAAGGACTTAACTGGTGGATTTTAAAGCAGATTTTAATCACAACTGAAAAGAGAATATGTACTGTTGTCAGTGATCTATTTTCTGTATTCATGGATGCATGTAGTCAAGTCCTCCTATTCGGAATTGAAGCTTGAGAACAAAGCACTGAACCAAGGAAAGGCCTTGTTAAATTCCTACCTTGTAGCCTGTATTTCTTTTTAAAATAGTTTTGGTGTTAGTCCAGGTAGACTAGAGAAACAAGCTCATAGACAATCATATGTGTACAAGAAAGAGCTTAATATACAAGAGCAATTGAATATTGAAAAAACATCCCAGCCCAGTCCAGATTGAGTCCCTAAGTTCAATATTAGCCCACATGTCCAACAGTAGTCCATAAATTCCTCTCTAGACTCACACAGCCATGCAATTCTACCAAATGCAGGAAGATCACAGCCCAGTGGGTGGCTAGTCTGTGGATCGACTGACGATAGAAGCATCTCAGTGCTGGCGTGGGTCTCTACATGGCCCCTCCAGGTCCAGGACTCTCGCTGCCATCAGCATAGATCCATGTGTCTTGTCAGTAGAGAGTTTCTCAGGGAGTGGGCGTGCGTCCTGCCTCCCCATGAGCTATTTATCTCCTTAGCAGCTCCAAATGAGGTCATCAAGCTGTGATCTGATTGACAGATTAAACGCCACCCCTTCACTCCTAAGCCTCAAATTGACAACTGATTATGTAACTACCAGTTTTATTGAGATATAATTTATATATCCTGCACCTCCATAGCTCTGTGATACTAAAAAAAGTTGTACAATCATTACTATAATCAGCTGTAGAATATTTTCTTCCTTCTTGTATTCATTGTTAGCTCTCCATTTCCTCCAACCTCCCCTCTTATATCTGCAGTCAGCCATTATTCCAGTTTCTATTGCTATAGATTTACCTAGACTAGATTTCATATAATGGAAAATGTATAAACACACACACACACACACACACAAAACAAACAAACCCACCAAATATACACATGAAAAGATCAACAACAATATTAAAATAAACCAGAGGGGAAAAAGCAGGAAATATAAAAAATTAGAACTAATTTATACTGTGATAAAAGGGAGAGCAAAAGATCAGGCATTCCATTTTAACCCCATTCCATCTGCCATAATCGAGTTTCCAACAGTCGCTGGCAAGGCTGTTCACCTTCAACTATGGTCGGAGGGGACTCACCAGATGCTTAGTCCATGTGGGGACCCTGAAGGTGGATTTGGGGCTCCCCCTGTCCTCCATAGCCTTCTACAAATTGGATTTCACAATTTAAGCTCTTTTGGCTTTGAATCTTGTTATTTTTAATTCTGGGATCACATAGGTTGGTGTGCTTCTGTCACGTGGACTTAGTTGACACCTCGCTTAGATGGCTGGCTGCTTGTTTGCAAACAAGTCTTTAAGACCCCAGATGCTATTGCTTTTTGATCACCAGACACCATCTACTTTCTTCACCGAACTTTGCTGTAGCACCCATATATTCAATGGTCTCTTCATGAGGGCAAGCATTGACCAGGGAAGGCTATATTATAAGAATTACTGTATATACTCGAGTATAAGCCGAGGTACCTAATTATTACCTGGGAAACCAGAAAAACTGATTGACTCGAGTATAAGCCTAGGGTGGAAAATACAGAAGCTATTGGTGAGTTTCAATAATCAAAACAAATGAAAATAAAATTACTAAAATTTGAGACATCAGTGGAGTAATGTATTTAAATATTTATTTTAAATAAAGGACAAGTCATTTAACATTAGTAAACCAGCACAGTAAGTGGAAAATAGATTCAACAAAACAATAAAGTATCAACAATGATACCTTGAAGAGTACTATTCCCTGAGCTCAATCAGCAACCAAGCTAAAATGTAAGGAGTTAAAATCCTTTAAATCCGGATTCCTCATCATCATCCGTATCCCAATGCAGTGCTTCAGCTGGTGTGAGGTCATCATAGACGCTGTCCTCACTGAGATCGCCGTCATCTCCATCACTGCTGTCATTTTCATACAAAGCGTAGTCTTCACTGCCATCCATAGCATTACTAATACTACATTTCTGGAAGGCATGTCGCACCATGTCTTCTGGAATGTCTTCCCATGCGTCTTGAACCCACTTTGCTATTAACTCCATGTCGGGCTTCATGAGATTTCCTCCTTTTGTTAGTCGGGCTTGACCAGATGACATCCACTCATGACACATCCTTCGCACACGGTCTTTAAAAGGCTTGTTCAAAGATACACGTCATAGGATGGCTCTGATTGGTTAGATGTGAGTAAACAAACATTCAAAGCCCTGCAGTGTCAGCGGGGCTTTGAATGAACAGTGGAGACATGGCAATCACCCGCGAGATAACTGGCGCTCGTCCCGTTACCTCGGGGGAGGGGGGAGGACAGCGAGATGTTACACCTCACTGGGGTACCACTGACCCGTGTATAAGCCGAACCCCAGTTTTTCAGCACATTTTTTGTGCTGAAAAACTCGGCTTATACACGAGTATATACAGTAGTTGTGTTTAGATTGAGTGGCCTACATTTCTATCTGTAGCTGTTAGGTTGGTAAAATGGAAATCTTGATATCTTGCCAAGAAAATATATCTTCAGAAAGAAGCAAGAGGCACTAAAAGGATGGTGTCTTGGTGGCCTACACCCATTCTTTTGCCTCTAGTGCATGGAAGCCCCATCCCTTTGGAGTGGTGGCCCCATCCCCCCGGCACATTTTAATGTCAGTTCTACACTCCAGAATCCAGTTGGCAAAGAGTCAACTCTGAAACCTAGGAGGCTGTGGCACCACCTTAGAAATCAAGGAGGCCATGCCCCACCCTTCGAAGCCTTTGAGCTTGGCTTTCTGTGCTCCTTCCAACATGCGTCCGGTCTCTGAGCTGATCCAGGGGTATTTATTCTCCCCCACGCCAACCCTTTCTTGAAGGACAACAGGTAATAGCTCCTTTGGCCTGTTTCCTGCCTGTGGGATTCCAAAAGGCAAATAGTGTTCTTTTTTTCTCAGTTCCCTTAAATCTAAGATGATAGGTTTTCAGCTATGGTAGTTTGTTACATCCATCAGTCACCAGTTCAATCTATTTAACAAAAGTTTGTGTTACCATGTCCTCGGCGAAAGTGCTAAGACATGTGTCCTTAGTTTGTACAACAGACTTTATCAAATCTTTGATGTTGTTTTCAATTTACCCAGTCCATATTTAAAATCAATCTCTTTCCTTTTCAGTTTACTAGAAGCCTATAGGAGAAACGATGTGCCCCTTTTTAAGATCTTGCTTAGAAATATCAGTGGATATCCAAGTTCATCACTTACAAGTTTCACCTCCCACCAGACATCTGAACATAATTCGGACGAGTTCTTTGCCATGGCATCAAAAGCATTTCCCTCCCTCCGTTATCCAATCGCATGGTCACCATTTCCTTCCAAATCCTCACCAGAAATCCATTGAATGTCTCCATGTCTAGGAGCCTTGCGGCTTTCTCTACAGCTCTCCCCACTTCCTTCTCAGCTCTCACCAAATTACCTTGGATGGCCACAATTTAGCAAACAGCCTCTTTACTAGGCTTTTACTATCGGCACCTTAAAACTCTGCCAATCTTTACTGATTACCTAATTCCAAAACTGCTTCCACATCCTAGATATGCATTACGGCAGCATACCACTCCTGAACACCCAATTCTGTCTTGTTCATCTAATGCTACTGTTACAGAAATCACCATATGGGATGTCTTTAACATAAAAGAATTGCATTTTCTTTTTTTTGGTTTTGTTTTTTTTTAAGAATTGCATTTTCTAATGGAACTTATACCATGAGTACAAGAAAGATGTTCCACGGTTGGTTGTGGTGATGATTGTACAGTCTCCTTAATACAACTGAACTACTGAATTATATAGTTTGTGAATTATATGGCAATCAAACTGTTTAAAAATGATTTTATTGTTTCGGGGACTAATAATCCAAATACTGGGTGCTGGTTCTAGGGGAAGGTTTTTGCTTCTTTTCAACAACTGTGCACCCAGTGTATCTTGTCTATCTCCATGTGTCTTAGGATGAATCTTCCCTTGAATCTAGGAGATTCTCAATATCTCTAGGTCCAAAGGACATATGCCACTCTTGTTGGTAGTACTGAGGTCCTCCCTGACTCTATTGGAAGTTCTCACTCTCTGTGTTCCCTTTTCTATAATGTTACCTGTCGCAAAATAAGAGGTGGGACTCAAGCCAGGGTGTGAACTAAGAGCTTAGAAGGCTGTGATCCAACATACACCCCACATTGACCCTGCCTCATTCACATACAGAGGTTAGGATGTACAACACATCACAGAATAGAGGAAAATTCCATCAGATCCCAGAATGGAGCACAGGCATACAATACTGGAAACCAACATACCTAGCCAATGTTTGGCAATCTACTTCTGAAAAGTAAGTCTGAAAATCTTGTTTAGCAGTTCTGCTTTGACCCCCATGGGTTGGCATGAGTCAAAATCACTTGACAGCACTGATCATTTTCATAGAAATGTTCAAACGCCTCCCCAACAGAGGCTCTACCAGCACTGGCTTCTACCATTAGTGGATGCAGCTGGCCATTTCCCAGCATCCACATGAACACTTGATATCATACTTGGTGTTTGAAAGATTTTTTTCCAAGACTGCAAACACAAAATGGTACATGGTTGTTTAAATTTGCATTCAGTTTCTAATGAGATGGTGGAAGTTTTGTATCTGTTTACTCGATTTTCTTCTTTGATATCTTCATGTGTTGTATTCCTTGCCTGTTATTTTGCGCTATTGTCGTTTTTATCCTGGTTTGAGACGTTTTCCATTCCTTGAATATTCATCATTTTTGTCAGGGGACTTCAAAATGTTCATGGAAAAATAGAAGTGAGAAATAATGAATTTTCCCATGAACTTGTAGAAACCCCTTCACATGTATATTTATGTAAAATATGTACATATTCATGCATAATCTGTATGGATGATCCTAATCAGTGTGTGGTCTTTCTCTTTACTTCATTCATGATTCTTTTATCACCTTACAGGTTCTGGTTTTGGCCCCATGGGTGTTTTTGCTTTCTTTTTTTTATAATCATTTTCTTGAGGGCTCAGACAACTCTTATCACAATCCACACATACATCAATTGTGTAAAGCACATTTGTACATTCATTACTCTCATCATTCTCATAACATTTGCTCTCCACTTAAGCCCCTGGCATCAGGTCCTCATTTTTCCCTCTCCCTCCCCGTTCCCCCTCCCTCATGAGCCCTTGATAATTTATAAATTATTATTTTGTCATATCTTACACTGTCCGACATCTCCCTTCAAACTCTTTTCTGTTGTCCGTCCCCCAGGGAGGAAATTATATTTAGATTCTTGTAATCGGTTCCCCCTTTCTACCCCACCTTCCCTCCACCCTCCTAGTATCGCCACTCTCACCACTGGTCCTGAAGGGATCATCCACCCTGGATTCCCTGCATTTCCACTTCCTGTTTATAACAGTGTACATCCTCTGGTCTAGCAAGATTTGTAAAGTGTACATCCTCTAGTCTATCCAGATTTTGAACTGGGTTCATGATAGTGGGGGGGAGGGGGCGGAAGCATTTAGGAACTAGAGGAAAGTTGTATGTTTCATCGTTGCTACACTGCACCCTAACTGGCTCGTCTCCTCCCCTCGACCCTTCCGTAAGGGCGTGTCCAATTGTCTACAGATGGGCTTTGGGTATCCACTCTGCACTCCCCTTCATTTACAATGATATGATTTTTTTATTCTGATGATGCCTGATAATCTGATCCCTTCGACACCTCGTGATCACACAGGCTGGTGTGCTTCTTCTATGTGGGCTTTGTTGCTTCTGAAGAGCTATATGGCCGCTTGTTTACCTTCAAGTTTTTAAGACCCCAGATGCTATATCTTTGGATAGCCAGGCACCATCAGCTTTCTTCACCACATTTGCTTATGCACCCACTTTGTCTTCATTGATTTTGTCAGGGAGGTGAGCATCATGGAATGCCAGTTTAATAGAAGAAAGTATTCTTGCATTGAGGGAGTACTTGAGTGGAGGCCCAATGTTCATCTGCTACCTTTATACTAAACCTATAAATATATGCACATAGATCTATTTCCACATTCTCATATAAAAATATATTTACATATGTACATGCCTTTATTTAGACCTCTATACATGCTCTTTGCCTCCTAGCTCTCTCCTCTATTACCTTTTACTCTTGTCTTTTTTCCTCTTGTCTCACTATCATGTTCAGCCTTCATCTGGGTTTCAGTAATTCCTCTCCGTTACATTGTCCTTGGCCACGCCCTACCAGGCCTCCTACACGCTCCTCACCACCGATTTGGATCACTTGTTTTTCCCTTGTCCCTGGGTTAGTTAACACCACTTCCTTTCCCCCTACCTCCCCCTCTCCCATGTCCCCCGGAACTGTCAGTCCCCTTGTTTTCTCCTCCAGATAGTTCATCCAGCCTATCTTATTTAGACAGACCCATGGAGATAATAACATGCACAAAAACAAGATAAAGCAAAACCAAGCAACAAAAGAAAGCAAAACAACAACACCATCAAGCTAATGATAGAAAACACGCTCAATATGTTGCTCTGCCACTTGTTTTCTGAATTGCCCGAGAAGGGGTGCCTGGTGAAATCACAACTCCCCATTCCCTGAGCTTGCTGGCTGCACCCACAGTGAAGGGCCCCCTCTCACAATGCGCTTCCCGCCCATTTTCGTGGTTGTTGCCAGGTGCTGTCAAGTGGTTCCAACTCACAGCAACAGAACCTAACACGGCCCGGTCTTGTGTCCTCCTCTCAGCTGTTGTGTTTGAGCCCACGCTGCAGCCATTGTGTCCACCCTTCTTGTTTGAAGGTCTTCTACTTTTTCAATGTCATCGAACAAGATGTACTTTACCACACATGATGCCCTTTAATCAAACATCAGGAGTTGCCTGCTATATCCAAACTAGGTGAGACAAAGGCTCGCTAGGCTTGCTTCTAAGGATCCTTCTGGCTGTACTTTCTCCAAGAGGCATTTGTTTGTTCTTCTGGCTGTCCATAGTACTTTCAATATTCTTCACCAACACCAATTGATGATTCAAGTTCATCCATTCTTCTGCATCTTATGTGTGCATTGCCCACCTTCTCCATAACTATGAATCAATTGGAAAAAATGGAGATAGGGTCCTCAAAGTGACATCTTTGCTCTTTAACAAAGGTCTGGTGCAGAAGATTTTTTCCCCCAGGCAATATGTCTTGGCTGCTGCTTCCACGAGCATGAGACTGTGGATTCAAGTAAAACGAAATCCTTGGCAACTTCAGTCTTTTCTCCATACATCATTATGTTGTCTAACGGTCCAGTTGAGAGGATCTTTGTTGCCATTACTCTGAGTAGTCATCTACTCCCTCCCATAATTTCTTTAATTATCATCCTGGTTGGCTTGAACTTTTAGGCTATCCCTTACATTTTGCCACCTTCCACAGGGACTCTAGGTGCTCCAAAGAGGCTGAGAAACCCCAGAATCATCCTCGCAGGTCCAGCCCCACAGATCCTCGCACCCCATCTTTCTGAAGAAAGGACCAGTTCACCTGTACATCACAACCTCACAGGGAGGAAAAGAGAAGGGCATGAGGGTAGTTCAAATGATTGTACTTATTATGTTTATTTTAAAATTTTTAAAGGAAACAAAAAATTTTACACATAAATTAAATAAATATGAACAGAATCTCCTTGACTGGTGGATTCTTATCCAGAAGATCCTGTAATTTAGGTTAACCTATATTGTTTGAGTGCAGAGAGAGGAACCGGATGGGGAAGGTCAGTAGTCCTGATCTGAAATGTGTGCTCACCAGTTCCCTCTCCTTCCAGGCACCAGGTGCCCCCTGTGCAGGAGTAACGTGTCCTCCTTGCAAGCCGATACAGGGGAGCAGGCCTGGCATCTCTGCGGTCTCTTCCAGCCACAGGTGCCCAGCCCTGGGCCCTCCACATCAGAGGATATGCACGTCACATACACAAAATCGTGCACATGGGGTCTCATCGCTGGGACCTGGCACATATCACTGCTCAACACAGCCCTAAACATCCCCTCTGAGTACCAACAACACTCCGACCCCACGGTGCCCCTTCTCTGTGCGTCTTGTCCTGTGGGCTGGCACAGAGAGTGGGGCAGAGCCCCTGGATTCTCACTCATAAGAGTGAAAAGCAAACCTAGTTCAGCCCCCGGGCCTTGGGAGGATGTATGTTTCTGCAGCACAGCAACTGTGTCCACCTCGAGTAACATACACTTGGCCCTCCCTGGGTCACCAGCAGGCAGTGGTGACAATGGGCTGTTGTGTTAATGTCCAAGGTCAGTCCCACACAGTCCAGGAAGACCCCAAGGCCCAGAAGACACAACCATCCTGATCCCTGGGGCCCCTTCCATCCCTCCGGGCCAACATCTGGGTGGGGGCTGGTCTGTGTCTGGAGACAGACTTCTCAGGCTTTGGTCTCTGACTATGTGCAGAAGCACTGGACACGAAGCATGACTGCCTCAGCCACGGAAACCAGTCCAGGGAGTGAGCAACACAACTTCCTCCACCAGCTGCAGTTCATCAGCCACGAGCAAGCCTTGGAAGAGCGCACTGTCCCCGCGTCTGGGGGCTGCGGGGTGCCAGCTCTCCTGGCCAAACGTTGGTGGGCAGCATCTACCCTGCAGGGACGCTCACCTGGCAGCCAGGCATGTGCAGGCCAGCAGAACACAGGTGATTCATCCCGTTAAGTTATTTATGACAATCAGTCTAAATTTAGGTTAATTACTTTTTAATCATTCTCTCGGGGGTACGTGAGAAGACTTGAAGCTGGTCCACAGCGTGGAGGGCCGCCGGGTAAGAAGGAGGCTATCTGATCAACCTGCCGCCAGTCTTCATCCAGGAGGGGTGTGGTGCAGGGGAGGGAACACTAGGAATCGGGAGGCTCTGCCCTGGCGTGCTTCTCCGGGAGGACCTGGGGAGGCTCCAGTCTGGGGTCTGCACACCGGCGGGCTGGTAGTGCTCTCTGTCTGGCATGTAGGAGTCTGCACAGGGACTTCATCCACATGCCCAGGCTACAGTCCCCACCCCACCCACCTCCCAGGAGCTGGGTGTCCTGAAGACCCCCTCGTGTGATAACTGTGGACACAGAAGGACCCTCACTGGACCCCGTCTCTGCAGCTAGGGTTCCCACACTGCCTGTTTCTCAAGTCTCCCTGCCTCTCCCAGAATTTTCCCGCCTGCTTTTCAAGTTTCCCTGCCTCTCCCAGAACTTTCCCGCCTGCTTCTCATGTCTCCCTGCCTCTCCCAGAACTTTCCCATGTACTAGCACGTGTGAACTTTCTAGAAGATACATGTGGACATCCTGGAACAGTTCCCCCTTCGCTGCTTCTCTCAGCTCTGGCCTCGGTTCTCCAGAGCTTCATGCTCTGCCTACCACACCGGTGACCCCTCTGCCCACTTGACTTCCCCCTGTCACTACCTGAACCTGGCCTGAGCTGGGGCCTCCTCCTCGCAGCCTTACTCCTCCCTCAGTCATCGCCTGACATAGGGAGGCCAGGTCCATCTGTCTGGATCCCCCAGCAGACCCAGTTCAGTGGGAGACCCATTTATATGTCAGCAAAAGCAGAACAACTAACCAATCAAGCTCAAGGCCCCCAGACTGAGTCGGTTCCCACTCACAGTGAGTGACCCTATCAGACAGGGTAGAATTGCCCCTGTGGGTTTACGAGACTGTAACTCTTTATGGGAGTAGAATGCCTTGTCTTTCTCCCTTGGAGCAGCTAGTGGTTTCAAGTTTCTGGCCTGTGGTTAGCAGCCCAACGCATAACCACTGCGCCACCAAGAGAGCGTCAAGTAATGCAGACCACAGCAGCCACAGGCAATGCTGGCCGCGGCGGCAGGCACACTCCAAGCACTCAGCCATGTTAACTTGGAATGCTGAAGCCATGGAGGACTGGTTCCTCGCCCTGCCCCTCTTCCCCTTTCACCTCCCAGCTGACCCTGGTGGCAGGTAGTGACTCATGGGGTGGGCTTTCCACTCGACCTCCTGCTGGTGGGGGCAGTATTACTCAAGCAGCAGTGTCGCCTAACCACGGAGTGAATCTGGGGGAGCTGGAAAGATGCCTGAGGACAGAAAGAAGGCTGTGTATCAGCCCCACCCCCGCCTCCCCAAAACCTGGAAGGATTGGGTCCCTGCTGTCACTGGTGATGTCCCAGCTGCATGAGGGAAATCACTGAGGATGGGCTGTGGAGAGGAGCCCAGTCCACACCAAACACTGCAGCCAGCATGACCACAGCACTCAGACCCTGGCTGTTACTCACCAAAGGCACACACACTGGGGGCTTGCTCCTGGCTGGTCGGGGAGGCGCAGGGTATGTCCGATAAAGCGCCCTGCATGTTGACCCACAGCACTCTACAGTGCCCAGGTTGGCAGGAGGAGATTAATTTGTCTCCTCCAGACCGGATCCACAAGTGAGTGGCCTCCTTGGTACATCCAAGGTGCCACTGATGACAGCCGTCCTGCCTGGAGAACCAGTGGGCATCTCCTTGGTTTCAGACAGCTAGTTCATCGTCCCCATGACAGCATTCTTCCAACTAGGAGAGAACGGGGCCCTCTGGGGACCCTCTGTGGTCTAAGGGTGTGCATAAGCTTCCCAGTCCTTGGACCCCTGTGCTAAGTTAAGGCTTGATGTCAACTTGGCTGGCCCATGATTCTCAGTGCTCTGGACATTAAGAAGTAGTGATTGCCACATGATCTCACTGGGATTTTGTCCTGTTTTCAACATAAGTGGATGCTGAAGAATGGCTTCCTGCTTTTTGCTGGGTGTGGATCCTGCACCAGGCTTGTTACTTAACCTACGGTGCTTTGACCTTGACCCGGTGGTCTTCTGTATTGCCTGATGATCCTAGGCTTCATTAGCAGCCCCCCGTCTCTCTGCCAAGCTTGGATTCATTCACTTCAGCAGCCAGAAGCCTGCCATCTGTCCTTGGGTGCATCAGTCCCTGCAGCTACTTAAGTCAGAAGAAGCCTCCAGCCTGACATCTGACCTATGGACTTAGAACTTTCCCACCTTTACAGCTGTGTGAGTCATTTTCTTGACATGACTCTCACATTTACAGGCACTGATTATGAGCTGGGCCATTTGTCGCAAGGTCAGTAGTTCAAGCTCACCAGCTGGTCCAGGGAAGACGGATGAGGCTTTCTGTTCCCATAAAGATTTACAGTCTTAAAAACCCTAGAAGCAGTTCTACTCTCACCACCATGAGTCAGGAAGGGCCCCACGGCAGCAGGCTTGATATATACATGTCTACCGAATTTTTGTTGATTTCTGCAAATTGGGTGCTAAAATAGTGCTTGTCACCAGGGTTTTAAGGTGGGAGGCTGGGCAGAGTGCCACGCAATGTGGAAGTCCCAAATTTACATTCTTCATTCTTTTTTAACATTCATCTGTGTAACAATGTATTCTAAGCACCAGCCAATAGCAATGGTCATTTTGTTCATGGGTATGAAAAATTAGATGGAACTGTGCTTGTAATATTTATTTATTCATTTCATAAAATTTATTATACTTTCGATGAAATACTACATTTTTACTCCCTTGTGTTTGTTACTTCAGTGAACAAACATCTAACATAAAGAGGAAAAGTGCCAAACAACCAGAGGGTGACACTGTCACTGGTTTCGGCTTCATGTTATGCCCCAAATTCCCACCAGATAGTATATGAGTAAGTGAATTATGCAAGTCCTAAAAGAGCTAAAACTATTGGCAGAACAATTCCTATAAGTTCATCAAAAAGGGGTTTTTCGAAAGATGAACATAACCTGTTCCGAGACCAGAAGTCGCCCGTCTCTGATGTATCAAACAACACTGTCTCACTGGCTACCTCTAAAGGGATGGGGATGCTATTTCTACAGGATAAAGCTCACAGCCAACGATGCTCAGACAAAGCGATGAATATTGCAAATCGGGACGCCAGTCAAGAAGCAAAATGGAAGATTTTTTGGTAAGTTTAATTTTTTTTATTTAAGGAAGTTTTTATAAATTGTTTGTGATGTTCACATTTAATTCTTAAGCCAAACTGTTTTCTGGTGAAGACAGCATTGTGCTTTATGCGAGAATGGAAACCTCAAAATCATCACCATCTGGCTTCTAAGACTTACGGGAGAGTAAACTAGGGAGGTCCACAGAGAGAAGGTGAGCTCCACAGGGTTGGGATTATAAACGGTCAGAGCGGCCCGGACTAGAAGACAAGCCCAAACCACCATCAGAAGAATGAAATACGATATGGTCCAAGATATAGCCTGAAAGTGTTGTCTCAACCCTCAGACTGCACTGTGAGGATTGATCTTCAGTTCAGTCCAGCCAGCAGAAATTGGCTGTGCAATTTTCCGTTGTATTTATTGTACAGACTATGTACATTCTAGAAAGTTCCTTTAGTGCTACACTGTTGTACTTTTTGTCCCAGCAATTTGAGGGCACGCAAATTCCACAGTCATCGATAAGAACAGGCCAGGCTCCTTCTTCATCATAATTAGACATGTCATCTGCAATCATTGTACAGAAGTCTAAGAGGAGATTCCAAGTATCTTTTGGTATTGATCATTTATGGTGTTCCAACAAAAATGTATTCCATAAATCTAAGAATTTAAATCTTCCATTAAGTACTAAATTCCAGTAGGCAATGGCCATTTCTAGATCTAATCCTTTTTGTCCTGGATTCTTTGCAAAATTAAAAGTAAACTGGTAAAAATCCTTAAATCGTCCTGGTTCTTTCGATTCTTGTTCCTTCTTGGGTAGCTGGGCCTTTAGTCTTTCTATGCTGTCACATCCTAGTTCTGTCATGCCGTCCACGAACCCCTGTGTGGAGAACTCGCACTGCGTGGCTGCTCTGAACTTCCACGCAATGATCTGCACACTGACGCTGGCTGGATCGAGCGCCAGGTCATCACAGAACTGCTGGATACCATCTACTCCAATTTTATTTTCATCTTGAGGATCTCTGTCTCTACTGTATAGCTGTTCTAACTTCTTCCTATCCAATGATCCTTTTACACTCTCTCGTATATAAAGTTCAGGATTTTGGAAAAAATTGTCTGTTGCAACATCTAACTTCCAGTCATTTTGAAACAGAAAACTTCCTGCTGTTTTTCGCTAGATTGTGTGAAGATCATAAACTGACGGACTTTATCCTGCTGCGATGATTTCAACGTGTTCATGTTGGTGTCCTCCAGGCCTCTCCCCTCCTCCTCCGGCTCCGCAGCGAATGCAAGTTTTATTGTTTTTATCAGGCACTATTTAGTACCTTTCATTAATATTTTTAGAACTCTTATAGTTTTGTGTATCTGTTTCATTGTTCTTATTTAAGTACTGATTGCGTGAAATAATAAACTACCTCTTAGCATACTGTTTTTTATACTTAAAATGGTCATTAGGGCAGTGAAATATTGATTAAATTATGTGAAGCCCACCATTGATGCTGTCCTTCCAAATCAAAACTCCAAACTCCCTGCCATCGAGTCAATGCTGACTCATAGTGACCCCCAGTGGGTTTCCGAGACTGGAATGTTTACAGGAGTAGAAAACCCAGTCATTCTCCCATGGAGCTGCTGGTGGTTTCAAACTGCCAACCATGCAGATCACAGCCCAATACATAACCACTATGCCACCAGGACTCCTTATTTAAGGCCTATTCTATACCCACCTGGACAAAGCCTATGAGAAACAAGAAACCAAGCCAAGCCCACTGTCGATGAATCAATTCTGACTTGTGACAACTGTGTGTTACAGCATAGAGCTGTTCCATCGATCTTTCTTGACTGTCACCTTTATGGAAGTCAGTGGCCAGGTCTTTCTTCCGCAGTGCTGCTGCACAGGTTCAAACAGCTCCATGCAAATGACTTGCACTACCCAGGGATGGAGAGAAACATGAGCCACTGAGGAAACTTTTGAGATGTTTAGGAAACACCGTCAGAACTTTCCTTGGATTCGCCTAATAAAACATAAAACCAAGCTTACACAACCTCAAGTTGATCAATCAATACTGAACTGTCAACTGGGATCAAAGTCAACTAAACCCAAGACAGAACAGATGTTGGGTTTTAGCAAAACATTGAGGGCAGGTACAACTAAACATATGTGAAGAATAAAAATAAAGTGCAGCCCTAGGGAGCAAAGATAAGATTCCATATCCCAAACACTCAGCGAGCCTCAAGCAGGAGCTCTACGAGCCAGCTCACCCCGCCGCACATCGCCGTCAAGTGGCTGAAATCACACAGGGCGGTGGAGGGCAGAATGAGAAAAGCAGACAGAGGAAAACCGCACCCTGGGCACACAAGGGAATGGGACCACTGACCACTGACTTTCACCAGGAACAGTGGAGGCCAGCCTGAGACACAGGACATCTGAAAGGCACTGAGGCAGGGCAAAGGGACACCCTACACGGAGCCCGGGGCCAGAGCAGACACACTCCAAAAGGGAGAAAGAAGACGTTTCCAGGTCAACGGATTCTGAGAGTATGTCATTGGCAGATCTGCCCTTCCTGAGACGCAGGAAGGCGTCCTTCAGGCGGAAGGGAAATGATACTGGATAAGAACTTGGATCACAAAGAAAGCAGAGCACGATAATTATATAAAAGACTATGCTATTCTTTTCTCATAATTTCCTGAAGAGACAGCCATCTGTCTGTTTAACATAAAAAGAAGACTGTAGGGTGGGGCTTCTAACGTATGAAGATACAACAGCAATAGCACAAAGCAGTTGACTTGTGGCCTTGGAGTTGATGCCAACTCATGGCGACCCCATGGGACCGGGAAGACTCGCCCCTGAGGGTTTCCCAGACTGCAACTCTTTATGGGAGTTGAAAGCCTCATCTTTCTCCCCAGGAGCAGTCGATGGTTTTGAACTGCTGACTTTGTAGTTAACAGCTGCAAAAGGTATAGCTAACATCTCAATAGCTCACGGCCCTCACGTCAATTCTGACGCATAGCCACCCAATCGGCCAGAGTAGGACTGCTCCAAAGCGTCGCCAAGGCCGTAAACCTATACGGGGGGAGACTGCCTCATCTTCTCAGCAGAGCAGCTAGTGGGCTCAAACCTCCAACCTTTTGGTCTGTAGCCCAATATGTAACCCATCACACCATCCAGACATGCTAACAAATCAATAAAGGCGTTGAATGAAATCGTGAAAACTTCCCATTGAACTTCTGGTGCTAGCAAGGTGGACCGAACCACATCGGCCCCTGCTGCCCCACTGGTTACATCATGACTTCCGGGCAGAAAACATGGAGAAACTGCTTGAGGGCTCAAAAGTAAACACCAGTAGGTAGAGTTGGGATTGAAGTTAACACTTGACTAATGACCTGCAGTGGGGGTGGGTTGTGGAGTAATTTTCTTCCTGTCTCCAGTTCTAACTGGAGGGTGGGCCAAATTGTAGATCTGCACAGCAAACATGAAAAGCAAACACTCCGGAAGAAAGCCCCTATTTCTCATCTGAGCGCCGGGGAAGGCACACCTGTGGGCCAGGGAATGCGAGGGGATTCCCACTTCATTCTCTCTTTCCTCCTCTCTCTCTCCCTCAAAGCCCTGCCCCCCCCCCCCACGCCAGCCTGTCACGGGGCATAAACAGCACTGCTGCAGCCACAGCAGTACAAGCACCTAAACCCCAAGAGAAGACTCCTGCTTCTGGCCAAAGGGGCTGTGGGGAATGTCCCCGCTGCCCAGAGAAGGTGGAGGAAGCCCTGCTGTTCCCATTTTTTCCTCCCTTTCACTCACTGCTTCCCTGAGAGGGCAGGCCCATTGTGAGGAACTGTAGAAGGCTAAGACTCTCCGGAAGCCTCATGTTTCTGGTCAAAGGGGCCCCGGATGCTGGAGAGTGTGGGGGAAATGCCCAAGAGGAGAGCGTTGGAAAGGGGGATCCCCCAATTCTGTGTTTGAACCAACTAAGTCCTGGGCTCATCCCTGAGCTGTACAAACAAAGAACAGGCCCAAGCCAGCCTAGAAAGTGTTTGAGCAAGGAACGTAAGGCACAGCGCCTGTCGGCGTGATGCATGTTGTAGACCCAGCACACGGTAAAGGCTCTCAAAACTGAACCCAGACTTTGGAACCACAGCCCAGAGAACGGGAGGGGCTCAGTTAGAACTTCACAGGATTGAGTCCCCACGAAATAAACATGCACATACTTCGGAGGAACTTCATAGGCTCCATGATCTGAAAACATCATATCCAGAATGTTGAGATAAAAGAAAGAGATTACTCTATCTGCAATGTGCCTTAAAATCTGACACTTCCCAAGATAAGGACCTCGGCAGGTTCCAGTCCGGAGATGATACAGATGTAAGAATTATCAGAGATAAAAAGCACTCCTTGTGACCATCCTTGATGAAGTGAAGATCAACATATTTGAACTGAATGAAAAGATAGATGTTTTTAGTAGAAACAAAGAAAGTATGTAGGTGGGGGGAATCTAAACAGATGTTTCAGAATTTTTAAAAAATACAATATATGAAATACAAATGTTGTTGAATAGGCTCGACAGCAGAACAGTGATGACAGAGAGCCTGTGCACTTTGAAAAGAGATCAACAGAAAATATCCAGTGTGATTTGAATACAGAAACGAATAAAGTATTCTCTAAATAATGGGGGAAAATATTCAATATGAAGACAGAGAAAAATTATTTTTTTAACGATATCCTGGTGCAATATCAAAGGGCCAACATTTCAAAGGTTATGGTGGTCTGTACCGTCCAGTCAGCTCTGCCTCAGAGGGACCCCGTGTCCAAAAGGAGGAAGCACTGCCCGATCCTGTGTCGTCCTCCCAGTTCCTAGGTCTGAGCCCAGGATTGCAGCCACCGTAGCACTGTGGCTCTGCATTTGGCTGCCAGCTACAAGGCCATCAGTTCAAATCTGCAAGTCCATCCGTTTGCAATCACTAGTGGCTCTGCAGGAGAAACAAGAGGCTTTCTACTCCCATAAAGAGTTACGCTCTCCGAAACCCACAGGGGCAGCTCTGCCCTGCCGCTCGCTGCCATCGAGTCAATGCTGGCTCAAAGGGGCATTCTGTGGGTTTCCGGGACTGTAGCTGTTTGGGGGAGTAAGAAGCCCAGTCTTTCTTCCTCAGAGCTTCTGGTGGTTTTGAATTGCACATCATGTAGATCACAGTCCAACTCGTAACCACTACAGGGCTCCGAGGCCCTGCCTGAGGTCATGAGTTTGTTGCCGTTGTGTAAGAAGGGTTGAAGCGTTTCCATTAGGGTGTTGGTGAAAAATCGTGACAGTGCCATGGGCTTCTGGAAGAGCAAGCATTTCTCTTGGAATGTTCCTTAGAACAGGATGTGAGTGCGCTCCCATGCTTTGGACCTGTTACCCGCAGAGCCAGGTCCCTGGAATAGGAGGTCATGCTTGGCATAGCAGAAGGGCAGAGAAGAAGAGGAAGACTCATGATGAGATGAACTGACACAAGGCTGCAACAATGGGCTCAAACATGTCAGGAAGTGTCAGGATGGTGCAGGCCCAGTGCCTTCTTTTTCACTGACCCTCTCCTTTCCCAGCATGCTATCCTTTTCCAGAGACTGGCTTCTCCTGACATGTCCAGTGTAGGTGAGACGAAGTCTTGTTACCTGTACTTCTGTGAAGCGTTCTGGCTGTACGTCTTTCGAGACAGATTTGTTTGCCCTTTGGGCAGTTCGCAGTGTTTCTAATGTCCTTCACCAACACCATAACTGGACTGCATCCATTCTTCTGCTCTCTTCCTTGTTCACTGCCTAGCTTTTACATGCATATAAGGTTATTAAAAAATACTGTTTCCAGTTAGGTCTGCTTTAGCCCTCAAAATGACACGTAGCTCTGTGAGACTTTAAAGGGGTCTTCAAGAGCAGAGTTGCCAATTGCTGCTGCTTCCATGCGTGTTGTCTGCAGACCCAAGTGTAATGAAATCCTTGACAACTTAATCTTTCTTTTTTATCAAGATGTTGTTTATAACTAGATAATGATCACAAAATTCAGATGGAGGTACATTCGATTGGTGGGAGAAGACAAGGAACTTTGACAAGAATTCAGTGATTGGCTGATATCTGGGTAACAGTTACAAAACTGAGGGCATCTGGTCTCAAAGCAATCATGCGACCCTCCTTCCATAGAGAAACTATTCCTAATTCTACGGTGTCTCTTTAGTAAGCATCTATTCTGAGACTATTTTTAAATCTGCTTCTTACACAGAGTATATGAGTATTCTTAAGCAAGACTTCATAAAGGAGTCTTTATAAAAATGGTTGAACTGGGGGTCTTTTCCCCCCAAACAGACCCAAGTACACATTGGCTGTAAGAAAGAAAGCCACTCTAACTGGAATGCCATGCACTGTTGTGCCGTGTTGCTGAGTTGGTTCTCATCGTATGGACAGCAGAACAAACCCTGCCTGGCCCTGCACCCTCCTCGCCATCACTGTTACTTAATGTCAATCCTCTTTTTCCCTGACCTTCCACATTACCAGGCAGGACGGCCCTTTCCGGGACTCGTCTCTCCTGATAACGTGTCCAGAATAGATGAAACAAAGTCCCGTTATCCTTGCTTCGAAGAAACATTCTATTCTAAACAGGAAAAAAAATAAGTTTATACTCTGTACCCATACATAAGTTATACTATGTTTGTTAGGATACAGTAAATGTTTTCATCAAAGAGAGCACATACAAATTATGGGGAGCAATTTTGGGTGGCTTATTTCATGTGTGATATGTCAGTTGTCTTCCTATGCAAAGCAAAACTGCCGTAGAAATAGATACATGTAAAAGGACATAAAAAGTTATGCCATATAAATATTGACTAAAAGAGACTTGAAATGGCAATATCAATATCAGAAAGTAGATTTCAGAACAAGGAAACGGTTTTAGGGATAATGAGGGCATTATATAATGATTAATAAGTCGTATGGGGTAAGCCATCACACTCACTCCAAGAATGTGGGCTTTGTCCTCGGTTCTTGAACGATCGCTGCTGAACCCGGAGATCTCCCCGTGATTGGAGCTGCTGTTATTCATGGAGGGCTTCCAGACCACACCTGACAGATGAAGGCAGTGAGATGACTCCTGCTTGGGTACTGGCCAATCCTGAATGACTCACGGCTTGATATCAGCCCAACCTCAGGAGAAGGGGGCTGGCGGCGGAATTCAACCATCTAGGCAATCATTTAGTATCCTAATTCAATGAAATCCCACTAAAAAATAGCCACTCTGCCTCGGTGGGCTTCCCAGTTGGTGATCGAATCAGTGCACACGGAGAGTAGAGCATGGAGGGCAGTACATGCCTTTTTGAGACATGGAAGCTTCCCGTTGGGGACCCTTAGATTGCACCCTATGCACCGCTTCATTTGTATCCTTTCTGCTATAATAAATCTGTGATCATAAGCACAATTCTTCCTTGAGTTATATGTGTCTTACTATTATCAACCTGGAGAGGGTGATGGGTACCCCACATTTGTTGCCAGATCCCAAGTGAGCAAGATTTAGCAATCTCTGAACCTATGGTTGGCATCATGAGGAGTTAGAGGAAACGCTCGAACTTATAGACAGTAGGTCAGACGTGAGGGTGACACGGGACCCTTCGTTTTATAGTTGGCTTCCTGGGGGGTTGTGGAGAACATCAACTTCATAGCGAGCAGGTCATCAGGAGGGTGTCAAGAGGACCCACCGCTTGGGTCTGGTGGCTGAAGTCTAGGACAGACATTGTTCTCTGGAGGACTGTGTCCTTTAACTTGAGCTCTGCCCTAGCTCTGGTGGTGAGGGTCTGAGAAAGTACTGCATTTGCAGTTGGTGACAGAAAGCAAATTTCGATTTGGAGTCAGCACACAGAAAGACACCAATATAGGGCAAGTCCCTAAGAGAACACAGCAACCCTAACTGTGCATCATGGACTCTATTCTGACTCATACGGATCCTATAGGACAGAGTAGAACTATTCCTTAGGGTTTCCAAGATGATCAGTTTTCCTAGGCGCAGACAGCCTCATCTTTCTCCTCGGAAGTGACAGGTAAAGCTTGAGTTTCCAACCTTGCGGGTGGCAGTACAGGACTGAATCCACTGCACCACCAGCAAAGGTATTGTCAGGAACAAGACTGGAAAGCAATTCGCATGCCTGACAACGCCAGTGCGTCAAGGAAAAATCCAACAGCTAGCTCAGGGAGCAAGTGGAGCATTCACCATAAGTAAGATTTGGAAGAAACAAAAGAAATTGCTTAAGCATGTTCCTGACCAGAACAGACTGAAAGTAAAGAAGAATAACAAAAAGATGGGGAGGGGAGGGGGAGAAAGGGGGAATCGATCACATGGATCAATCTATACCCCCTCCCAGGGGCATGAACAACAGAAAAGTGGGTGAGGGGTGACAGAGGATGATGTAAGATATGAAAATAATAAGCTATAACTTATCAAGGGTTCATGAAGGAGGGAGGGAAGGTGGGAGAGGGAGGGGGAAGAAATGGAGAGCTGATATCCGGAGCTCAAGGGAAGAGAATGCTTTGAAAATGATGATGGCAGCATATGTGCAAATGTGCTTGACACACTGGAGGAATGCATGGATTGTGATAAGAGCTGTAAGAGCCCCCAATAAAAGTATTTAAAAAAAGATATTGAGAAAATTCCAAGTATTTACACGGTAAATAAAACACTCTCAAATAATCTATGGCTTAAGGAAGCAGTCTCAAAGGTAATCAGAAAATATTTTGAAATAGACATTTTTTTAAAACTCTCTGCCATCAACTCATTGTGACCCAACGTACAACAGAACAAACCATCGCCTTGCCTGTGTCATGCTCACAATCGTCATGTTGAGCCCATTGTCGCAGCCACTGGGTCAATCCATCTTTTTGAGGGTTATCGTCTTTCTCACTGCCCCTCTACCTTCCCATGCAGGATGTCCTTTCCCAAGGACTTGTCTCTGCTGAGAACATGTCCAAAATATGGGAGAGTTGGTCTTGCTATCCTCTCTTCCGGCTGTACTTCTTCCACGACACATCTGTCTGTTGATTTGGCAGTTCATGGTACTTGCAATATTTTTGGCTTGCACCATAACTCAAACACATCAATTCGTCTTTGTTCTTCCTCATTCATTGTCCAGCTCTCCCACGCACATGAGGTTACTGAACATACCATGGCCTGGGGTCAGGCCCATCGTAGTCCTCAAAGTAACATCTTTGCGTGTCAATACCGCAAGCAAGTCTGTGCAGCAGATTCGCCCACTGCGTGGTGTCGTTTGATCTCTTGGCGGCTGCTTCCATGAGCATGGTCTGTGGGTCCCTGACAAGTTCAATTTTTGTCTCTGTTTATCATGATAGTGTCTATTGGTCCAGTTCTCAGGCTTTGGCCTTCTTTACATTGAGTTGTGATCCATATTGAAGGTGGCAACCCTTGGTCTCCATCAGCAAGTGCTTCAAGTCCTCCTTACTTTCAGCAAGCAAAGCTATGTCAATTGTATATCTCAGGTGGTTAATAACCCTTCCTCCAATTC
The DNA here is from genome assembly GCF_050624435.1 of Tenrec ecaudatus. Taxonomy (NCBI): domain Eukaryota; kingdom Metazoa; phylum Chordata; class Mammalia; order Afrosoricida; family Tenrecidae; genus Tenrec; species Tenrec ecaudatus. The sequence continues at coordinate 208,342,539 of NC_134531.1, read as the reverse complement.
TCTGTTCTTCTTCATATAGTCCAGCCTCTCGGATTATTTCCTCAGCGTATAGATTAAATAAGCATGGTGAGAGGATACAACCCTGATGCATACCTTTTTTGGTTTTAAACCATGAAGAAGTCGCTTTTTGTTTGCATGCACAACTGCCTCTTAATCCACATATAGGTTCCACGTGATAACAGTCAAGTGTTCTGCAATTCCCATTCCTCTCAAGGCTATCCATAGTTTGCTGTGATCCACATAGAGTCAATAAAACACAAGTAAGCATCTTTCTGATATTCTCTGCTTCCTATTAAAGTCTGATATCAGAATGATATCCCTTGTTCCATGTCCACTTCTGAATCCAACCTGAATCTCTGGCAGCTCCCTGTCAATCTACTGCTGCAACCATTGTTGGTCTTCAGTGAAATTGTACTTGCATGTGAGATCAATGACATTGTTGTACAATTTTCACATTCTGTGGGTCACCTGTCTTTGGAATGGGTACAAATATGGAGCTCTCCCAGTCAGTTGGCTAAGTCTGTCTCCAAATTTCTTGACACAGACGAGTGAGTACTTCTAGTGCTTTATGAGCTTGTTGAAAGATTTCAATTGGTGTTTACAAGTTCCTGGAGCCTTGTTCTTGCCTAATGCCTTCAACACAACTTGGCCTTCTGTGTTCAGTACTATTAGTTTTGATCATATGCCACCTGTTAAATAGGTGAAAGTCGACTAGTTCTTTTTGGTACAGTGATGCTGTATTCTTTCCATCTTCTTTTTGTTTGGGGGTTTTTGCTTTTTTTATTTTGGGGGGGACTCTTTTTTTTGGGGGGGGACTCTTACGACTCGTCACAATCCATACATTGCTTGCATCAGGTGAATTTGTACATATGTTGCCTTCATTCTTTTCTAGACATTTACTTTCTATTGAACCCTTAGTATCAACTCCTCTTTTTACCCCCTCCCTCCCCTACCCCACCCTCATAACCCCTTGATAGATTGTACATTGTTATTTTTATATCTCACACCGACCGCTGTCTCTCTTCCCCCTGCAGAAGGGTGTATGGTTATGTGTCGATCATTGTGATTGGTTCCCTCTTTCTTCCTCCCCCTCCCCTACCCTACTGGTATCACTATTCCCACTCCTGTTCCTATGTGTTGTGAGCTCCCATCTCTTATCTATACCTGTGTACATATTCCAGCCTAGTCTGAATTGAGAAGCAGCACTGGGGTCATGGTAGTGGGGGGTGAGGAAGACTCAAGGAGCCAGAGGAATATAGTGTGTTTCATCAATGCTTTACTGCACCCTGTACTCATCCCTCCCCTGTGGGCCCTCTGTGGGGAGATTGTTTCACTGTCTACAGATGGGCTTTGAATCTCTGCTCCATCTTTCCATCTTCTTTGTTGATTTTTGTTTGTTTGTTTTTACATTTTATTAGGGGCTCATACAACTCTTATCACAATCCATACATATACATACATCAATTGTATAAAGCACATCCGTACATTCTTTGCCCTAATCATTTTCAAAGCATTTGCTCTCCACTTAAGCCCTTTGCATCAGGTCCTCTTTTTTTTTCCCTCCCTCCCCGCTCCCCCCTCCCTCATGAGACTTTGATAATTTATAGATTGTTATTTTGTCATATCTTGCCCTATCCGGAGTCTCCCTTCCCCACCTTCTCTGCCATCCATCTCCCAGGGAGGAGGTCACATGTGGATCCTTTAAATCAGTTCCCCCTTTCCAACCCACTCACCCTCCACTCTCCCAGTATCGCCCCTCACACCCTTGGTCCTGAAGGTATCGTCCACCCTGGATTCCCTGTGCCTCCAGCTCCCATATGCACCAGTGTAAAGCCTCTGTCCTATCCAGCCCTGCACGGTAGAATTCGGATCATGGTAGTTGAGGGGAGGAAGCATCCAGGACCTGGGGGAAAGCTGTGTTCTTCATCGGTACTACCTCGCACCCTGACTGCCCCATCTCCTCTCCTAAACCCCTCTGTGAGGGGATCTCCAGTGGCCGACACTTGGGCTTTGGGTCTCCACTCTGCACTTCCCCTTCATTCACTATTTCCATCTTCTTTGGATGCTTCCTGGATAATTTAATATTTTACCCATAGAATGTTTCAGTATTGTGAAACCAGGCTTGAATTTTTGTTGTTGTTGTTGATAATTCTTGCAGTTTAAGATGTACGGAGCGTGTTCTTATTTTCTGGTTTTCTAACTGTAGGTCTTTGCACATTCTGGTGCAATGCTTTGTCTTCTAGAGTGTCCATTTGGAACTGTCTGTTCAGCTCTTTTACTTCATTATTTCTTCCATTTTCTGTAGCTGCTCTACAGTTAAGGGCACATTTCTAAATCTCTGACATTCTTCCCTGTCTTTTTAAGGACCGTTTGCTCTCCTCCCGTATGATGTCCTCATGTTCTCTCATAGCTCATCGGGTCTTCTGTCACTCGTGGTTGATGCATAGAATCTGTTCTTGAGCTGTTCCTGAAATGCAAGGACAGGGTGTTGGAGGCTGTATTTTGGCTCTCATGGATGTGTTTCAACTTTCTTCAGCTTCAGCTGAACTTACATGTGAGTCTATTCACGGTCGGCCCCTGGCCTGGTGCTAGCTGCTGATAGCACGTTTCTCCGCTGGGTATAGCTGCCATTTGTGCTCTTGAACAATGGTATTTGTGATGAGGAAGTCATTTCTACCAACATTTCTACCACTCCATCTCTAGCTTTGTTTCTATCACCAAAGCCATACTTTCCAAGTAATGCTCCTGCTGCTTGGTTTCCAAATTTCACATTCTAAGACAAGGCACTGGATGAGTTAGGTGCAGTGGGCAATTTCTTGAAATACCCAAACTACCAAAACTCATTTTAAAAGGAACAAATCAACTGAATAGCCCCATCCCAATTACAGAAGAGGAACCACCACAGAACACTGCAGGCTCCAAGGTCACACTGGTCCATTTGGCCAACATTGAAAGAAGGAACAATACACTTACTCTCAGAGAATGTCAAGGGGGAAAATCCTCCCAATTCATTTAATCAAGCGACCATTACCTCGACACTGAGGCCCTCGGAGGACTCACTCAGACCAACGGCGTCTATTGAGAACCCGAAATGTGTATTTCCCTGAGAGAGATGCAACGTGGAAGGGGACACTAAACCTCTCAGTGATCTAGATAAATACTCTGTGGATGCCCTCCCAGTAATCATCAGAGGCCTAGCAGGCCTTCCGGGGGCTGATAGGAGAAGGGGAACCTCAGGCCGCCCTCCACATCAACCACAGAAAGGAGAGCATGTCAGACCCCAAGATGGGACTTGAACACAGGGCAGCGGGCTCACTTACACTCAGTCAGGCGCCCCCCAACCCCCGCAGTCAGCTCTGTGGCCAAGATGCCAGCTGATTGCAGCTGCACAGGCAGCAGGTGAACGTGTGGGAAAGAGCTGGGACCCCAGGAGGAGAGCCTGTGAGCAGGGTTGTGCTTGCCCCATGCCTCCTTGTCCCACAGGAGACAGTGGGCTTGTCTCAGGCCCCTCGACCACTCCCTGAGCTGTCCCCACTTGCCACCTTACAGGCCACACCACACCCAGTAAGGCCCAGTCCTGAATTCTCTGAATGGGAAGTCTGACAGTGGGGCGGCGGCAGGGGCGGGGGGGATGGGCAATGGCTTTCCAGCAGGTGGTGCTAACCCAAGGATCTGCCTGGCATGGCTGGCACCAGAGCAGGAGAGTTCTCTGTGGTAGGACATTCTATGCCCTGCAGAAGGGTCAGCAGCATCCCGCCCCCACCCACTAGATGCCAGTAGGGCACCCTCAGCTCTGCCAACCACAGATGTCTTCAAACAGTGCTCAGGTCCCTTGGGACAGAGCCTCTCAGCAATGAGCAGTGCTGTGAAAGGACCGACATAGAGCCAAACCACAAGCCCACTAGTTGAATGTGGGCACTTTTTTTCTTTTTTCCAGTTTCTTGCCAGAAGCTGCCGGCAAGGGTAACCATTGACAGGGGGATTCTAGGATTTCTGGAGAGGTATAGAGCCTTAGGCTCCCTATCCCATGCCACTGGGCTAAGTTCTCACCCAGACCAAGGCCCCAGCACTGGCTTGGATTGCTAAGCACTGCCAGGCCCTCCATCCCTGCTTAGAGCTCTATTCAGCGTGAAGCTAGCAGCTGCAGACTCAGTACCCCATTTCACAAAGAATTGGGGTGATGGAAGTTAGGGTACTTCCCAGGGTCTCCAGCCCCATGAGGGCCAGAGAGCAGCCAGCATAAGCTTCTAACTCCACCTGCCATGCCCTGGAAGTCCTACCCTGGATGGAGCTCTGTGGGCCTGGGGGCTGGGGCATCTCCGACCCAGCCCAGGGTCTCCCCTAGGCAGGCCTGGCCAAAGGCACATGCCCTGGCTCCCGAGGGTCAGGTCACATGCCCAGCCACCCAGCAGCCCCTGCAGGAGCAGAGAGGTGGTACCAAAGCTGGCGGCCAGACTGTGCTGCTCTGGTTCCTGTCCTTTCCCCGCACTGCGCTCCACACCAGGAGGAGCCTCGGTGGGTGGCATCATGGTTACACCTTGGGCTGCGATCCACAGGGTCCACATTTGGACACTCCAGTGTCTCTGTGGGATAAAGACAAGGCTTTCTACTCCCACAAACAGCTCCAGCCTCGGGAACTCGCAGGGGCAGTTCTACCCTGCCCTATAGTGTTGTTAGGAGCCAGCATCGACTGGATGGCAGTGAGGTTGGCTTTTTGATTGGTGGCTACACACTCAGACCATGCCAAAACAGTGTGGCTGCCCAGCAGGGGGGTGGGGGTGGCTGGCTGATGCAGTTTGATGTCCTGAAAAATACTCCATGTATTGTGCAATGTAACATCCCCAAAATCACTGATCTGTTCATTGTGGTGGAAATGCACATAAAACAGCCCATCTCAAGAAGTTCTACATGGATAATTCAGTGACCTTGAGGACATTGCCCCTTTGTACAACCACTCTTGTGGTCCTTTTCCAAAACATTCCCTCACCATTAGCCCACAAGATGTAAAAACTCCCCTGATCTTCCTTCCAACCCCTCACTCACTGCCACCGAGTCAGTGGTTAACTCACAGCGACCCCCTGTGGGCTTCCGAGACTGCACCTGTTTACGGGAGTAGAAAACCCAATCTTCAGTGGGACAAAAGGAAAGTCAAAGGAAATAGAGGAAAGGGCTAGGAGGCAAAGGACATTTATAGAGGTCTACATAAAGACATGTACATATGCAAATATATTTATATGTGAGGATGGGGAAATAGATATATGTGCCTATATTTATAGGTTTGGTATTAAGGTAGCAGAAGGACATTGGGCCTCCACTCAAGTACTCCCTCGACGCAAGAACACTTTCTTCTATTAAATTGGCATTCTATGATGCTCACCTTTCCCACACAACTGCTGAAGACAAAGCGGGTGAATAGGTAAATGTGGTGAAGAAAGCTGATGGTGCCCGGCTATCAAAAGGTATAGTATCTGAGGTCTTAAAGGCTTGAAGGTAAACAAACGGCCTCTAGCTCAGAAGCAACAAAGCCCACATGGAAGAAGCACACCAGCCTGTGCGATCACGAGGCGTCGAAGGGATCAGGTATCAGGTATCATCAGAACAAAAAATCATATCATGTGAATGAGTGGGGGAGTGCAGAGTGGAGTCCAGTGTCACATTTGTAGGCCACTGGACATCCCCTTACAGAAGGTCTCGGGGAGGAGACGAGACAGTCAGGGTGCGACGTAGCAACAATGAAACATACAACTTTCCTCTAGTTCTTAAATGTTTCCTCCTTCCCCACTATCATGATCCCAATTCTACCTTACAAATCTGGCTAGACTGGGACAGATAGGAACTGGAAACACAGGGAATCCAGGACAGATGATCCCTTCAGGACCAGTGGTGTGAGTGGCGTTACTGGGAGGGTGGAAGGAGGGTGGGTTGGAAGGGGGAAACCAATTACAAGGATCTACATGTGACCTCCTCTCTGGGGGGCAGACAACAGAAGAGTGGGTGAGGGGAGACATCGGACAGTGCAAGATATGACAAAATAATAATTTATAAATTATCAAGGGTTCATGAGGGAGGGCGGGGAAAAAATGAGGAGCTGATGCCAAGAGCTTAGGTGAAGAGTAAATGTTTTAAGAAGGATGAGGGTAATGAATGTACAAATGTACTTTACACAATTGATGTATGTATGGATTGTGATGAGAGTTGTATGAGGTTGTATAAGTCCCTAATAAAATGATTTTTATAAAAAGAAAACCCAATCTTCCTCCCTGGGAGCTGCTGGTGGTTTTGAACTGTCAACCCAGTCCAACATGTAACTGCCACATGCCCAGGGCTTCATTTCCAGCCCCTGGTAATTGCTAGTCATGATGGAGGTCTGTGGATTGCTCTTCTCGGAGCAGAATCCCTGGGTGACACAAACCGGCTTGACTATTATACGAAAGGTTGGCAGTTTGAACCTACCCAGAAAGCACCTCAAGACAGGCTTGGTGGTCTGCGTCCAAAAGGTCGCAGCCTTGAAACCCCCACAGAACAGTTCGGTTCTCCACGGGGTAGCACGGGGCTCCGTGCTGGAATCGACTTCAGGGCAGCTAAAAACATATCGCTGCTTCTCTCTTAGGAAGTGAAATCCCACAGAATTTGTCCTTTTGCAACTAATTTCTGAACAACTAAACACGGTAAGAAGCTAAGCAACTCGGCATGATGGTTTCAAAAGCTGTCCATGTTGTAGCACGAGTTCCTGTTCTGTGGGACAACTACAGCACATTGTCTTACCATTCGTGGACGGACACTGGGTTGTCTCCACCTTCTTGCTGCTGCGGCAGCCGCGTCCACGTACAGACCTGTCTGTGTGCATTCCTGCCTTCACGTCTGTGGGCTGTGTGCTAGCATTGGAGGGGCTGGTTCATAGGATACAGCTCTGCAGTCAACTTTCTGAGAAACTGCCAAGCTGTCGCCCTTCAACTTGAACCCACCACCCCTTGCCAGACCCTAAAAGCCCACCCGTACCTGTGCCAAAAGGCCTGTCAGCTATCCTGAATCCTCCCCGGGTTCAGCCCTGCAGGCAGGCTCACGGTGGTGCCAAGGAGCAGGGCAGAAGAGTGCTGTGGAAGGCATGGAAGGCCTGAGCCTCAGATGCCTCAACCTCCTGCGCCTTCTGCATGCTCCTTGGCAAGACAGGCGCCAGTGTGCTCATGTGCCCACTGCCACTAGGCCTGCCCCAAAAGCCACAGGGGCTTCCTGCCCGTCTCGCCCCTCTGCTTAGCAACCCCACCCCGTCAGAACTGGCCCAAGAGGGAGAAACCGGTGAGAATCCCCAAGTCTGTTCTGCCCTGAAGCTGCAGCTGTTTCATGTGGTTCCAACTCGTTTAGTACATTATCCAGGATTTCAAAGAGCCATTAGCAGAAGACAATTCCTCCACGTCTCCTGTTTCCATCTGAATCGGTTCCAACGTCAGGTCCTTTGCCAGAATGTTGAACACACGCTCGCACACACACGCGCGCACACGACTTGAAAGGAACCTGTTCAGTGATTCCCAACCTCTTTCTGCCAACCTAGGGGTGGACGGGAGCCATCAGCACAGAGTCCGGGCTGAGCTGGAGCTGGGGCAGGCTCAGTGCCACTGTGCGATTGGTTGGTCACCGCAGCATCCAGGGGAAGGGTCTGTGCCCGTATGCGCTAGCCTGGGGGTCCCGCCAGCATGTGGGCAGGACTGCCACTCTGAGGAACACCTTGGAGTAGAACCCCCACTGAGCATTTGGGGCACCAGGTGGCTAGGCTCACTGAACCCGCTAGAGAGGCAGCCAATGCACCCAGGGACTCACTGAAGGCAGACACGGGGTCGGTAGCGAGAGGCAGGTTGCTGGGCACCAGGGTGAAATAAATATGTGGCTCCTACGGCTTTGGGGAGTGCCTCCTTCCAGGCCTCTGGTCCCCCAAGAACCCACTCCCCAGCCCGGCAGCCTCTCAGCCAGCCCCCTAACCTCCATCCAAGTGAGGAGCCTGGGCGCACAGGAAGTGCAGAGGGGCCCCTTGACTGCAGCCGCCTCTGCCTCTAGCTCTCTGACACCAGTCAGCAAGGAGGAAGGAAAAGCGAGACGTTCGAGGCTCCAGAACCCTCTTCTCCAAGGGATGCACGGGAGCAAAGCGGCCTGAAGAGATGTGCCCTGGGGCTCCCAGCTGGACCCTAGGGTTCCAGTGACCAGACATGCACAGGCAGAGACACCTGCAGAGATGCTGTGACAGAGATGGGGAAGGCTGCTCAGGAACAGAGGTGCTCAGACACACCTCACTCACGTGCAGACTTGGGGATGGAGAGGGATCTCAGACGGTCGGGGGCAGCTCTCTTAGAACAGGCCTCTATGAACCAATCAGGTACAAGCAACTTGTCCCAGTTCTATGCTCTGTGGCCACCCCAACTCACCTGGACATTGCCCTCCTTGTCCTTCGGCAGAATCCCCACCTCCTCTCCCCACTTCTCGCAGCTGGATGGGTGGCTTCTGCCTGCCTGACCCAGGGAGAAGGGCTCAGGTGCACTGCAGCTTGGATGCATGCACACGGCAGCTGCCAGCACAGCCCCGGAGCCCAGCCATGATTCAGGGTGCAAGGCACACAGAGGGCAATCCTGGGCATTCCTTCTGTCTAAACCAGAGTGGACTCGCTTTGCGAAGGGAACTCTGAGCCCTAAGGCCAAGAGCAGCAGCATCACAGCCACTCATTATGTGGGAAATGTAGCAAGTCATCTGATCCAGATGCCAAACTGCAAAAACGCCGCAACTCGGCCCTCGCTGACCCATAGCAGTACGGGGTCAACACTGGAGACACAGTGCAGGAATTGTGCCCAATCTGACCCCACCACACAGAGGCGAAACACTAGGGCGTGCAAAAGAACAGCAAGGGGAGCAGAGCAAGGTAGTCCCCAGGGAATACCAAAAAGAGATTTGGGGTCCAGGGCATGGCACCCCATCAGACTCAACTGGAAAATACTCCTAAAGGTCAACAAACAGACCTTGAACTATTTACAGGCTCTTTTTTTGGAGGGGGGGGGGTTCATGTTTTTTGTTTTTTTTTTCTTTTACTTATTTTTGTTGTTGTTTTTCTTTTAGTTTTGTGCATATTATTGTCTCTGCATGTCTACCTAGATAAGCAGGATAAACAATCTGGAGAAAACAACGGGGGGACATGAGTGAAGGGGCAGCAGGGGGAAAGGATGTGAGTGTTAACAAACCCAGGGACAAGGGAACAACAAGTGATCTAAAATCAATAGTGAGGAGGGTGTAGGAGGCCTGGTAGGGCTTGATCAAGGGCAATGTAACCAAGAGGATTTACTGAAACCCAATGAAGGCTGAGCATGATAGCAGGAAAAAAGTAAAAGGAAATAGAGGAAAGAACTAGGAGGCAAAGGGCATTTATAGAGGTCTACATACAGGCATGTACATATGTACATATATTTATATATGATGATGGGGAAATAGATCTATGTGCATATATTTATAGGTTTAGTATTAAGATAGCAGATGGACATTGGGCCTCCACTCAAGTACTCCCTCAATGCAAGAACACTTTGTTCTATTAATTTGACATTCCATGATACTCACCTTACTGACATGATCGCTGAATACAAAGCAGGTACATAAGCAAATGTGAATAAAGCTGATGGTGCCCGGCTATCAAAAGATGTAGCGTCTGGGGTCTTAAAGGCTTGAAGGTAAACAAGCGGCCTTCTAGCTCAGAAGCAACAAAGCCCAGATGGAAGAAGCACACGAGACTGTGTGATGAGGCGTTGACGGCATCAGGCTACCTGAGGGTGAATGTGAGCCCCTCACCCATCAGGCTGAGCAGCAGGCACCATCCAAGGTTGTCCCCAGGCTAATGCACAAGTGGAGCTACTGGTCTCATGGGAAGGGCAGGAAGCTCCCCATAGCAGAAGGCAATTCCAGAAACCTCCCACCACCACCTTGACAGCTCTCTACCCACATTCCCAGAAGTCAGGGGAGCAAACAGGACATCTCAGAAACGAGGGTGGACATTAAGTCACAGGAGCCACTTACAGAAAACCAATACCATGGGTGGGGGTCACCAAACTTAACAACCAGAACAATGAAAAGCCACACAGCAAGCAAACATTTTAAAATATATCGAATTTAAAGTTCCAAGAGGGGCAGATTCTGTGCCAAAACAAGAAGGTAACACAGCAGACCCTCTACTATGTTCCTAGCTGGGCTCTGGGAACTTGGGCCCCGGAAGGACACCACCAAGTGAGGAGTGAGGTGCACTGAGCCCAAGTGTGCAGTATGGTTGCGGCCTGCCTCCTGAGATCTGGAGTCTGGGTTCATGCCAGGCAAGGGGGTGCCTGTGACCCGCTTCCAGTGAAAGTCCAGGTAGACACTTCACATGTCACCGCACTCGTGTGACTGCACTGGGGACTGACAGCTTATACCTGCTGTCCCCAGGCACTCACGTCTGCTCCCTTTGCCGACTTTGCCCTGTCTGCTTGCTACAAGAAATCATGGCTGTGAGCACTAGATGCTGAGTCCTGTGAGTCCCCCTAGTCGATCAGCAAACCTTGGGCTGTAGCGGGTGGGGGGGGTGTTGGAGGGATCCCCAACATGGACTCACACCAGAGGGTCGTAGGACTGCTGAAAAACACTTAACAAAGGCAGCAAGCACACTGCTGGACAAGAACAGCCTAGAAGTCTGAGCTGAGGTGTCCTCGGAAGGCCCACAGCACCGACAGTGCTGGAGGAAGTGGGAGACAAGGACCAGGCTTGTGTGCAGGGGCCTGGTGTCTGGTGATGTCCAAGCAATGGCCTGTGAATGACATTCTTTAATGAGTGAAGTCACACACAGGACCACAGAGAAGCGACCACACCATTACCCAAACCAAAATATCACTGCCATTGAGTTGATCCTGACTCCCATCAACTCCATAGGGCAAGGAAGAACTGCCCGTGTTTCTGCGACTAACTCTCTTCGGGAGTTGAAAGCCACATCTTTCTCCCCTCAACTGGTGGATTTGAACTGCCGAACTTGCAGTTAGTAGCCCAACCCATAACCCAATGCTAAGAGGCGTGGTTGGAAAATTGCACGGATTTCTGCACGGCCAGGTCACATGTGCTGTTCATCTGACTGTCCATCATTGCCTATATTTATGGAGGAAATGTGAGGTGTCATCTAGAGGTTAGTGAGAACATAATTTACTTCCTCCTGGATCCTGTCAAAAGCCTCCAATTAAGAAACCCAAGGATCTAAGCCACAGAAAACAGGAAATGAAGAGGACATCAGCAGGCCCAAGGCTTCAGGATGAGCTGGTACTTAGTATGCAGTCACGAAGGCAACCCGGCTCTGGAGTCCAGGTGGCGAGCAGCCAGGCACACGTTTCCCAGGGCCATGGTGGTGATACCCTCCCGCTACTGCGAACGCACATGAAAATACGACAAACACACTGCTTCTTCGTAACAGGGAAAAGAGCTTTATTGTTGCAACATTGTCATTCAATTCCACCACTTAGAATAAGGACAGCATGGGATTTGGAATTCTTCCCTCTCCGTGTAATAAATACAAATGAATAAAAATACTTTGTTTTCCAAGGAGATGGCTGCTCTCCTGCCACGATAGCCTGAAGCCTGGTGGGTACCCCACAGAAGCCCTGCCCATGAGCTCCCCCGCCCCCCGCCCTATGGGGTGGACGAGCACGCCTGCTGCTGCGCACCAAGACTGCTCTGGTCTCACAGCCCTGCCACACTTTTAGCTAAGGCACCTCTCCCTCCCTCCCCGCCCACAGGCCGTGCTGAACTTCCACTTTCCAACAGGGCCCTGCTGAGAAGTGATCTGGTTTCCACAGAAGCCCATGGGGCCCCTTTAGCTGTGAACACCATGAAGGTGAGTGTGTGAGGTCAGTTAAACAGACCACTCGGTCCAGCGTGGGGAGAGGCCAAGGGAAGCCTAAGGGGCGGCTTGGAGACCCACCCTTGTTTGTTCCAAAGTAGAAACCCCCACTGCACACAGCCTGGGTGACAGGCCGAGCCCCAGTGCTGCGGTACACGGGCCATTATTGCTGAGTGTGTGGCGAAGAAAGCTGAGCCGAGCCCTGCTGTCCACAGGGCGAATGGCACCCAGCGTCTAGGACCCTGGGCCACTTCCACAATGGCAGAGCCCACTGCCGTGCACAATCCACGCGGATGACAGCCAAAGCCCAGACCACAGGTGTGAAGTGCACACCCACCCAGAGGGTAGGTGGGGCCATCTCAGCAGGGCGGCTCAGGCAGGTCTCAGGAAGCCCAGGCAGTAGTCAGGGCAGAAAGGAGCTGCTGGTCCCAAGGGACAGCAAGCGATTTCTATGTTCCTGACTTGCCATTGACACACGAGACGGTATGTATTTCCCAAGAGGATTCTGTGTGCCAGTTCGTAATACACAACAAGGTTGACTTCGCTTTGAGGGAAAGCGCTTGCTGGTACACTACGAAGTAACAAAGCCGGCGCCGTGTGTTCCCAGTGGGGCGGGCAGGCCCTCCCTGTCTCTGCTGCAGGAACCTTTCTTTGGAAGGAGCACTGTGGAGTCTAATCCACTGAGAGTTTGGCATGTCCGAACCCTCCACATGGCACGAGGGCAGGGGCTCCTGAGCTCTGGGGGGCAGTGGAGTTTGGGTGGGTGGGGGGGTTAAAGATGGTGCCGACAGCCTGCCCAGGGCGAGTGGAATACTTTGCCGCAGCAGTCAGCTGCCATTTTCCTACCTAGGCCGCCCTCTCGGAGAGAAGCCCATGCGGGACGGGAGCGGTGGGAACACAACAGATGCGGTGGTTCTGCAAGTTTGCCTTTTTGGTGCTAGCAGTGTCACTGTCATGGTCTCTCGAGGAGGAGCACGGGGCCGGCCTGGTGGTGGTGTCCATGCGCGTGCACGCATGCACGCGGGGGCTCCCTGGTGTGTGCATGCGTGTCCAGTGGCGTTCAGAGCCCCAGAGACTTCTGTACGATCTGCTTGGCGATCTTGTAAAACTGCTCCCGGTCATCTCGCCACATCTTGGACGCATCCACGTTGGCGCCACTCTCGTCATTGGGCTCTGGAAGAGAGGGAAGCACTCTCCGTGAGGGGGAGCAGAGGCCAGCCCCTCTTCGGGACCTTCCTTCCACCTAACACAGCTTTCAAGACACGTGGCCCAGGAAGGCAGGCAGGAAGAAGACTCTAAAGAGAGGGCTAAGGCACAGGGGCACCAGTGGACCCGGTGTACCTCCCCAGGCACCAAGATCCACTCCCAGAATCCCTACCTCTAAGAGTCTACAAATACCAATACAAGCTGTCTGCACTCTGCTCTGGAAACGCCACGCACGGCAACTGGAGCGATGTGATGCCTACACGCCATGACGCGTGTGGGGAAAGAGCAGCAACGGTATTAGCATGGCCAGGCCAACCAGAGAGCAAGAGACACCATCATCATGTGCGGGCTTCCTTTCTAAGGTTGCTAGAATGAGTATGCTCCTCAAGCACCAAGCAGCCCAAGTAAAATGCCCACCCCTCCTTGCAGCCTGGTCTGCCCTGCCATGCAGCCCTCAGACAGGCTCAGCATTTCCTGTGCACAGCGTCTGGTGCTGGGCCCAGGTGCACACTGGAGGGCAGGAGCAAGGTCCTATCTTCAGCGGTGGACCACCACAGGGGACAGGCAGACAATAAGCCAATCAACAGACACTCTCACTCCAACCTGACTTGTGAAAAGTGCCCAGGAGGGAAGAACAGGGAGGTGGGAGGCAGGCTGAGTAGGATCAAAGCAGGCTTCTCTGCAGATACAGTGCCTAGGAATGCGGCCTGGGGTGCAGGGAGCACAAGCGTGAATGCTCCACTTCCTGCATGGTCCCAGCAAATGCCTCCCACAGGCCCATGGGCTGCAGACCCCAGGGGTATAGTGGAGTGAAGGTAGGCTGGGCAAGGGAGGCAGCCAGAGCAGGAAGCCATGGTGAGCACAGGCCATGGCAGGTCTCTGGTCAAGCAGGTGCCATGGGGAAGGACAGAAGATAACACTGGGGACATGGCTTAGTGTCCAGAGGATATATATTCGGGTAAAGAATGGACTCTAAATCCAAAGGAGGGAATGGTGTCACAGTTCAAATTGTGAACACCGGATTTGCAGAAGGCTACAGGTGACAGGGAGAGGCCCAAAACCCATGTACAGGGTCCACACACAGATCATGCCTCCAGTGAATAGCCTTGTTATCAAACAGAGAACACTGCAAAGTCGATTACGGAAGACGCCAATTAGGTTAAAGGTATTATCATTTGGTCTCCCTTTTGACCCATTTTAAAGTTGTTTCAGGTTAAAAGAAAAGGGCAGGGGATGAAGCCTCCAGGGAATCCTCTCTGACCATGGACCTGGGATGTGATCAGCTTTGTTATCATGCACTGGAAATTGGATTACTAAAGATGCAATTAGACTAAAATTTAACACCTAAATGATTATATAAATAAACAATTTACTGGAAAAAAAATTTTTTGACCCATTTCAAATTTGTTCCAGTTACACTTTGTTATAGTAAACTGACATTCCATGATGGTCACCTTCCCAACACAATAGCTGAAGACAAAGCAGATGCGTAAGCAAATGTGGTGAAGAAAGCTGATGGTGTCCGACCATCAAAAGATATATAGCATCTGGGGGTCTTAAAGGCTTGAAGTTAAACAAGCAACCATCTCACCGAGAAGCAAAAAAGCCCACATGAAAGAAGCACACCAGTCTGTGTGATCACACAATGTTGAAGGGATGAGGTATCAGGCATCAAAGAACAAAAAAAATCCTATCTTGTGAATAAGGGGGAGTGTGGAGTGTGGACCCAAAGCCCATCTGTAGGCAATTGGACGTCCCCTTATAGAAGGGTCACAGGGAGGAGACGAGCCAGTCAGGGTACAGAGTAGCATGAAACAAACAACTTTCCTCTAGTTCTTAAATGCTTCCTCCCCTGCCCCCGCCTCCACTATCATGATCCCAATTCTACCTTACAAATCCGGCAAGACCAGAGGATGTACACTGGCACAGATGGGAACTGGAAACACAGGGAATCCAGGGCAGATGAATCCCTCAGGACCAGTGGTGAGAGTGGTGATACCAGGAGAGTAGAGGGAAAGTAGGCTAGAAAAGGAAAACTAATCACAAGGATCTACATATAACCTGCTCCCTAGGGGGACGGGCAATAGAAAGTGGGTGAAGGGAGACATCGGACAATGCAAGACATGACAAAATAATAATTTATAAATTATCAAGGGTTCATGATGGAGGGAGGGGAAGGAAAAAAGAAGCTAATACCAAGGGCTCAAGTAGAAAGCAAATGTTCTGAGAATGATGGTGGCAACATATATACAAATGTGCTTGACACAATCGATGGATGTATGGATTGTGATAAGAGCTGTATGAGCCCCCAATAAAATGATTTTTTAAACTTTGTTCTAGTTTTTGATATGTTCTGCTTTCATTTTGAATGAAGTTGTTCTGTTTTACATTATTATTAGTTTTAAGATTTTTTAATAGGATTTTCTCTACATGAAATCCAGGATAGGTAAATCTAGAGACAGTGACTAAATTAACAGATTCTTGGAGAGATTGTGTCAGGGGAGACTGAAGAGAAATAAGGAGCTAACAGCATGAGTGCAAGATTGACGAAAATGTTCTAAAGTGGATTGTGGTGGTGACTGTATAACGCTCCTTAATATGACTGAACTACTGAATTGTATGATATATACCAATATGCATCAATAAAACTGTAAAAAAATAGGACATATACTCTGACAGGAAAATGGTAAAAAAAACACACTGAACTAAAAAAAAAAAGTATGCCAAAAGCTTTTAGAATGGTATAACTAACCAGTTGGCAGAAACTTTAAAAAGCGCAATAACCACCTGCCCTCCCCAGAGCTTGCCCTCCCTATCCTTCAGTACGCGGTGTTATTAAACACCTGTCCTCCACAACAGCCAACCCAACTTCACGCTCCACCTCAAGCCACTGCGTGGGAGCCTGCGGTCTGGCTGGTGCAGCCCATCCACGGAGCTCCCTCGCAGGGGCAGCTTTCTGGCCTCTCTGCAGTCTGCTACTGCTGCCCTGCCTTCTGCAGGTCCTTTCTCTTCCTCAACTTCTCCATCACCCCCTCCCTTTGTGAGCCTCCCTTCTTACATACCCTGTGGCTCTCACCATCAGCCTGACCCAGAGATGATGCCCAGACCTTTACTTCCATCCAGGTCCTTGACCAAGCTAAACCCCATATAGCAGGGATTCCTACTCAGCACACCCCAAATCCTGCACGCTCTCCTGCCAAAGGCGTCCAACCAAGAAACGAAGCCTCTGGGCCAGGTCTCAGCTCTTCTCCTGGCGGCTCTGCAATGGGCCAGTCTGACCCAAGTTTCAGCTCTTCTCCTGGCAGCTGGGGCGCGTGGGAGGGGGGTCAGGAAGGGAGGGGGTGCCCCACGTGCTGCAGGAAGATCCTCTCGGGAGCAACTGGGGTAGAGCAATGGGAGTGCCCCAACCCTCGGGGATTTCCCAGCTTGCCAGGCTGGGCTCAGTCTTCCGCACACTTCCGCAGCAGCCTCTGTGCACCCGGTGGCCTTCCTACACACAGCTTGAGCGCCAGCCCTCCTGAGCTCTTGGCAGTGCCCTGTACCAGCCACACAGCCTCAGGCCACAGCCCAGGCTCTCTCCATCCTGCACCTCATGAACTCTACGTATTCTTCCGGATTCCTCCAGGGGTGGACCAGAACCCCACTGCTTCCAAAGCATGTCCTAATCTGGATGCTGGCAGTTAGAATTTCCCCTTGCCTTAACGATGGGGTCTGTCACACTGAGTTTTGTGTGCCCAGGACAAAGGGCACTCAAATGTCCACTGAAGAGTGACAACACCAACACAATTTCCCTGTGGTCAACAGCAGGATGTACAACATTGGGCCATCTGTAACCTTGGTGAGAATTATGAACACCATGCTTACAGTGCCATTACACGAAAAAGCAGAAAATAAAGTGGTATAAATTAGTTAACAATTAATGAAAATAAATCTTAGTGACAGGAGACAAGGAGCGGCTACGGACCCGTCCCTGAGGAAACCTGACTACCGACAGGAAAGGGCGGGTGTGCCAGGCTCCATACCTGCCAGCATGCTCACCACCGACAGCAGGATCTTCTCCACGCTTTGCACTGAGGAAACCTGACTACCGACAGGAAAGGGCGGGTGTGCCAGGCTCCATACCTGCCAGCATGCTCACCACCGACAGCAGGATCTTCTCCACGCTTTGCACGGGGCTCCACCTCTCAGCGCTGCTCTCGTAGCCCATGGGGTCGTCTCCGGGGGCATGCAAGATGGAGATGCAGACCCTCCCATCCGGGTAGACTGCAGAGTCAAAACACGGCACAGAAGGTGAACCGAGAGGCACCGGAGACGACACCATGCAGAGCAACTCTACACAGACCCAGGCTGCTTAGACAGCTGAGCACACCGGGGACACACACACCATGAGGCCCCATTCATCACAAGCCAGGGCTTCAGGCCAGGGCCTGTCCAGGCCTCTTGAGTCCTTGCTGGTGCTCTATGCCTGCCTACTTCTCGTGGGCTGTAGTGAATTTTTTAGACCCTTATATCCAAATAGGGTAAGTAAAAAGTCACCTGGCAATCAGATGTTACAGAAAATATCTAGCACAATCAGGTACATTCCCAACTTTCAGAACTAGTTTTCTTTCACGGCTTCTATTTCTACTGAAAAATACATCAACTGGGCTGCTTACATGGCTAGGGTGAAAGCGACAGAACCTGGTGGCACAATGGTTTAAGCTCTGGGTTGCTACCAGAAAGACTGACAGCTGAAACCCACCAGCCCTGCTGAGGAGACAGCGGAGGCAGTCGGCTGCTGTGAAAATCTACAGCCTCAGAGCCCCTGCGGAGTACCTCTGCCCTGCCCTTCAGGGTCAAAATGAGTCCGAATTGGTAGTGGGTTTGATGTGGTTTTTAAATCCAGAAAAAGGAAGGAACCAAGATTACCCTAAGGAACTTACTCTAACAGAAAAATGACGGTCCACACCACTACCTGGAGATTAACTGTATGTGAATCTAATCCCCCCAACTCTCCGTCAAGCATTACCATTAACAAGATACCCTGACGATGCAGACGATCTTTAGGATCCAAGGAAATCTATTTGGATATACTCAACTGTCAAATTATAGGACCAATAAACCTGTAATAGAAATACCAGAGGATTTTTAATGTATTTAATTTATTTGCATTTGTGAGCTCAGAATTCCACAAAAATTTAGACATGTTAATCAGTATCATTGACCTCTCCATAGCATTCCTTTCACACCAGCCCCTCACCCCCACAGGGACTGCCCTCTGGCCATCCAGACAGGCTGGTCCTAAGTCCTCTTCTGAGGAAGGAGCTTAGGACACGGTCAGCACAGTGGCCATGGTCACAGGGTGTCAGCCTAGAGTCTGCTTGCATGCATTCCGCCTACCCAAAACTTGGAACCATTTCCACCACAGCCCTCAGAAGGAGAGGGGTCAACAAGTGTCGTTCTAAGTGCCCCTTCCTCAGGTTGGTAGTGCTAGGCAGTCACCGAACCTGCCAGACCGGTTTTCACCCCTCTGTCCCTTTGGCCCCTGGCATTTGGAATGCACCCTTCAACCCTGCCACTGGTTTCTGAGGGGCTGGGGTAACGTGCACAGCTCTGCACTGATCTGAGTCCTACTCTAAAGAGCACCCTGGCCCTCCACCGGGCATGCTACCATCACCCTGGCCCACCTCTCTCAGTGCAGGCACAGCACTGCAGCAGCAGCGTGGCTAAGGCTCCCGGCATTTCCAGCATTCGCCAATCTGCTCTCTACGTGACAACCAGGGACCCTGGGAAGACCACTCCGAGCACTCTCTCAAATGCCCCTCCGTGCCTTGCCACTGTTCCCAGGATAAAGATGGCACCCTCATACTACCTAAAAGACCCCACTGGTCTGCTCTCAGCCTTCCTCCGCCCTCACTTCTTACACAAGGCCTTTCACATGCCAGAGTCTCCCCCGCTCCCTCCACGCCCTGCTCAAGCACTAAATAAGTTACAAAATAAAAATAGCACCCATTTATAGCAAGGTAATAAAAAATTCTTTATAATAGTTGTCTGAACATTAAAAATAACATTACCAGGTTCATTAGTCTGGTACCTATGCATATCATTTAATGTTTATTAGCCATAATGCAATCTTCCATTTTTAATTTTTAAATCGCCCTCATAGTTGTATTTTATGGTTAATCAACTTGAGATTGTTGGCCTCTTCAAGGAACTCTTAGCTAAGTAACAGTCTTTTTTCTAGCTTTTTCTTACAGGCGATTTCACACCGACACCACAGTAGACACCAGTACGATGAATGTCCTCGTGCTTTCACAGCCCGAACTGCTGCCAGCCTGGAGACACTGGCTGCTTGTGAGCACCCACTGTGCAAAGAGGTCTCCAGACGAGACGCTCGCTATTCTCACAGAGCAACGGCAGCCCAGGACGAGAAGTCCTCCGAGCAGGTTCCGGCACTGAGTAACCCAGGAAAAGTACCCCACACCATGGGCAGTGCTGAAAGCCTCTCTGGACAGGGGCTGGCTTGGTGGGGCCTGCATGGGTGGATGGGATTTACACAGGAGTGGACGGGGGAAGGTGTGCAATCTGGGATTATTTTTAACCAAGAGAAGTCAAAATCTCAGAAACTACGCATAGAAAAATGATTTCAAAGATCAAATTAGTCCTGAGCTATTTGATATGCAGGTAAGTATAGGAAAAGGATTCAAGTAAGTGAAAAATTAGTAATATTTTCCTTTTACTAAATAGGAGGGGGATTCAGAAGCTTATGGAAAACTCCAATCTTTTTATGCAATTTTTCAACAAACTTTTTGAAGTCTCCTTGTAGATGAAAATTACAAGCAATATTATCCTAAATGCTATTTTTAAAAACCATACCCCATTTTCTATGTCAGTGTCTTTTTTATAATCCCACCTATAAAAGAAAGCCCACAGCTGTTCAGGAATTCCATTCCCTTCTACTGAACTTTTTCAACTAAAATAAGCATAATTTATTTAAATGACCTATGTTTCCCTCTTTTAAAAGTAATATAGGTTTCCTTTAGAGAAAATTATTTACAAAAAGGAAAAAAAATTCCACCATGGAGGGGAAAAAAAATCACTTAACAGTTTTGTGTTTAACTTCCCAATTACATATGCAAATTACATGTCCTCCTTTTTCAACAAAATAAGATTATGGTAGCCCATTTTTCAAAATCAACCCTAAATATCACTCTATTCAAGATCACAGGACATTATCTATTTGGCATCTGTCACATGAACTGGTGGCTTCCATGACCATTAACCTAACCAGCCAGACTGCTGAACACAGAGCCTGCTCCTGGTTGTCTCCGCGGGGAAGTGGTGGCTGCAGAGGCACAAGCCCACGCTCACTCCTGGTAACAACCCTGCAGACGCTGAAAGGCTGGGCCGGGAGTGTCCAGATCTTCAGGGTTCGTTTGTTTTTCAATCTACAGTAACTATCTTTCGAACATGAACTCCTGGTGTCAATGCTGCAATGGTATGATGTGTTAAAAATTGAAAATATTATTTTTAAAGGTCCAAGCAAGTCTCTGAGATGCTATATTCCCCATGCTTTATGTTACCTCTGTGCCACTCCTAACACTATAAAAACTACTTCGAGAAACACTTACTGTTGGGATGAAACATCTCACAGGTAAATCTCATCTTTGGGGGACTTAAGGGATAATCAAGTGGAAAACTCAGGATGGCAGGAAAAACACCAAACTCAAAACAGGTATCTTCTGGGCCCCTAGAAAATATAAAACAAGTGTAACAGAAGACCTCCCAGGCAGCTTTTCCCAGGCCTTCCACAATCAGAAAAGTTGCACAGGGTTACACGCTCATGTCAAACAGGTCCCTCCATCCTAATGGTGTTTGCATCAGATGGAAGGCAATGCCTTGTTCCTCCTAGTCTAATCTGGTTTAAAGCTTAAGTCCAAGCACAAAGATGGCATTACGGACACGGTTGTTAGACGGATGAAGAAGGACTGGGGCGACAGAGCCTCTTTATAAGAACATGATCAGAGAAAGGAGCTAATGCCAATGTTGCAAGAGTTGTGATTTACTCCCCCCTGTAGATGGGGTACAATTACATCTTAGAATACAGATATGAATCATGGCACATTCTAGCAAGATTCTATTCTACTTAGACAAATGAGGAGTTACGGGCTATTTTTAAATCTGCCTAAGAAGTGATTTCTGCAACCTTCTAAAAACAGATAAAAAAGTACGCTCGCCCTCGTGGACTGAGGTATGCGCACGTGCACTGTGAGGCAAGTCTGAGCTTGCAGCCCAGGCTGCACCGGCTCGAACACCTGGGCACCTCACACACAACCAGCTTTGGGAATGGCTGTCCCCCATAGCTAAGTGTGTGTGGAGGAGGCAGGTGGGGACGCACACTGGGGCAGACCAAACCATTCAAAGGTCCCGTTCAAATGTACATCCCCATGCCTCTTAGCCAGCTCAGGGCTCATGCACCAGGGCAACAGAAGCGTGGGGCCCACCAGTGTGAAGAGGCGCCCCCCACATCCCAACAATTCAGACTTAAGAAAACGGGCGTTCCTGGAGTTTTTCAAGATCTCCGGCAAACAGAAGAGCTGGATGATAGTGACAGACCCCAAAACAGTAGAAACTGATCAAGTCAATAAAGGAAAGTGAGTCACAGTCTGCCCCTGTGCACCCCTCTACCCCCGTGAAAGAGGGACTGGCAACACTGACTTCTACACAAGAGCCATCACAGGAGGCCCAGCTCTGGAGCCTGGCAGATCAGCTCAGTGGCAAAGCCATGAAGCCTGCTGACACAAATCAAAGACATGGCATGGGCTTTTTGGTTTGCTTTGGTTTCCTTTCTTTCTTTTTTGTTTTTTTTTTACATTTTATTAGGGGCTCATACAACTCTTATCACAATCCATACATACATCAATTGTATAAAGCACACCCGTACATTCTTTGCCCTAATCATTTTCAAAGCATTTGCTCTCCACTTAAGCCCTTTGCATCAGGTCCTCTTTTTTTCCCCCTTCCCTCATGAGCCCTTGATAATTTATAGATTGTTATTTTGTCATATCTTGCCCTATCTGGAGTCTCCCTCCCCTCCCCCCCTTCTCTGCCGTCCATCTCCCAGGGAGGAGGTCACATGTGGATCCTTGTAATCAGTTCCCCCTTTCCAACCCACTCACCTTCCACTCTCCCAGCATCGCCCCTCACACCCCTGGTCCTGAAGGTATCGTCCACCATGGATTCCCTGTGCCTCTAGCCCTCATATGCACCAGTGTACAACCTCTTCCCTATCCAGTCCTGCAAGATAGAATTCGGATCATGGTAGTTGGGGGGAGGAAGCATCCAGGATCTGGGGGAAAGCTGTGCTCTTCATCGGTACTACCTCACACCCTGACTGACCCATCTCCTCTCCTAAGCCCCTCTATGAGGGGATCTCCAGTGGCTGACAAATGGGCCTTGGGTCTCCACTCTGCACTTCCCCCTTCATTCTGGTTTGGTTTTCTAACTGCTCAGCCTTTATTTGAAAAATAAATATTTAGTCTTCATTTGGGGGGCAAGAATTAAGGTTTTTTTCTTTTCCCAAATTGCAAAATTTATTTTAAATCCTGTTGATGAAATTCTGGTTCAGGCATACAACTTTCCTCTAGTTCTTTTTCCTCCCCCGAAATTATCATGACCCCAATTCTACCTTACAAATCCAGCTAGACCAGAGCATGTACACAGGTACAGATAAGAGTTGGAAACACAGGGAATCCAGGGTAGATAAACCCCTGAGGACCAATAAGGAGAGAAACAGTACCAGGAGGGGAAGGGGAAGGTGGGGGAGAAAGGAGGAACCAATCACAATGATCTACATATAATTCCCTCCCAGGGGGATGGGCAACAAAAGAGTGGGTGATGGGAGACAGTGGTCGGTGTAAGACAGGAAAAAATAATAATTTATAAATTATCAAGGGTTCATGGGGGGGGATGATGAAGAACTGATACCAAAGGCTCAAGTCAAAAAAAATGTTTTGAAATGATGGCAACAAATGTACAAATGTGCTTGACCCAGTGAATGGATGGATGGATTGTGATAAGAGCTGTACAAGCCCCCAATAAAATGATTTTTAAAAAAAGAAGAAGAAATTCTGGTTCACGGAAATACAAACAGAAATTTGCAAACAGCAGAAACCCAGTTGAACTGTGCCAATGAAAGAAAAATGCCAAGCCAGAGACTCAAAATTTTAAACAGACCAGTTTTCATTTCCACTTGGAGGCCAGCGCTCTGGGCTTTCAGGGGCACTCCTGCAATGGACGCCAGCGCTGCTTCCCAGAACCAAGGGCTGCCAGTAGCCAACTGGCCACAGTAACAGAACAAGGCTACTAGCACTTCACGAAGCCAGGTTTTAAAATTCCTTTTCAAATTTACTTGATGAATCCTGAAAGTGAAATCTGTGTCCATGCTACTTTTAGGGAGACCCAAACAGTGACCAGCCCGAGAGGTTCTGTTTAACCCACTGGAACTGGCCCAGCCCCCCTGCCACCCCCACGCCTGAGAGGCTGACAGCCCCAGGCCTTTGGCGCAGACCATGATAGGGCACCACAGGGAGACAAGGCACCGAAGGGACAGCCTACACAGCTGCACAGGCAGTGTCATGGGGGGGGGGGGGGCTGCGTTTCTCTGAGGGCAGCAACTGTCCAGGCAGAGGGCAACTGCACATGGCCAGACCCCCAAGTCTGGTTCATTCCGCTACTACAGAAGCTACGTGGGGAGGAACCAGGAAAAGCCCAAGCCCTTTCGCACCCGGGCTGTGGGTCAGCCCTGAAAAACAGCAGCTCAGTCTCACTCCCAGCAGATGAGTTCAAAGCAAATCAGGAGCGCGGCCCGCCCACCCGTTAGTCTTCTCCACATCCTTCTGATGAAAGGGTGTCGAGAATTACTGTTTCCATCTCACTGTTAAGCAAAGCTGGGAAATCCAAGGATTAAATGATTTAGTGAAGGTCCTAAATCAATTCAGAAACAGAGTTAAGAATAGAACACATAGTTTAAGCTACTAAATCACAAAGCTGGCCAAAGAGAGATACTATCTTTTCAAAGTAACCCGGTTCCTATGGGAATGGTTGCCAGTGCCTGGGTGTTTCTGGCACCTGAGTCTCCAATCAGGGGAAAATGTCTGGGTGTTGTTTTGGGAATGAGCCAAGTGGTATTTGCCCAAAGCTTTGATAGCAGTTCTTTGTTTCTCCGAACAGAACTTTCTTAGGGGGAGAAAAAAATCACCTGGGTCCCTAGTGGCTCAGAAGTACAACCACGTGTTTCCTCAAGTGCGTTCACATCTAGGTCACAGCAAACACTCTGGTTCGCCACTCTGCCAGAAGGCCTTGTGCCTGGCAGCCTGCGGGGAGGCTAGGGCATGCCCCTGACAAAAGCCTGCACATCTCTGCACCTCAGAAGACAAGCAGTGTCTGTACAGGCTGTGCTGCAGACCCTACTGCAGCCTGGCTTCTTCAACAGGATCACGGACCGAAAAAAAGGCCAACAATAAATTCACACAGCTTCTTGGTACTGCTGCCATAGAAATACTGCAAAGTAAGTGGCACCATGTAAACCACTGCCAGTGAGTGGATTCAGACTCCTAGTGACCCTATGAGACAGGGCAGAACTGCCCCTGTGCGTTTCTGAGCTGCTAACATTTCACGGCCGCATCTTTCTTCAGCGGGGCGGCGGTGCTTTCAAACTGCTTGACCTGGAGGCTCCGAGTCCGTCCTCAAGGGGAACACTGTCCTCTGCTGGCTCCACGGCAAGGTCTTCCTCTCTGTGCAGCTTCCCTGCCTTTCCCCTGGGGTTGGCCTCCATCTTCACCCATGGGGGAGGCCCATTCTTCAGTCTGTCTAATCTGCTCTCTTATATCTCAAAGTTACTGGCTCACAACAGACCCTACACTGCTTTTCCCTGATTAACATTACCAAAAAAGCCCAATTCTCAAATGGCCCCACTGCCCTAGAGAGGTTAGCAACAAATTGTGGAGAGAAGACACAATTCACACCCTAACATTCACCTGAAACAACTACGAGCTTCTCATAGCCTGAAGGTTATTTCTATCATGCCGACTAAAGTTACCATGTATGTTGTCTCAGCGCTAAGACTGAGCTGCTCTGTTCAAAAGCAAGCCCCTTTCGCACAGCACATTGGGACGTCCCAGTTTTAGGGCAACCATGTGTAAGAGAACAAGCACATACGGTCTAAGGGAACCACTGAGGTCACGAGGCCAGCTCCGCAGAGGGCCGCCTGCTAGCTCCTGGCTCCCTGTGCCTGCAAACAGCAGCGACCTCACCCGTTCTTAATGGCCATCATTCACGTGGCCAGTGGGAGGCTGAGATAGATGCTTCCAGTGTTTCCACACTCAGCTCACAGTAAGGTCTGGTGTGCTAACATTTCACCAAGTGTATCTGCCCAAAGGCATGGTTCCTCCCTGCTCTCCGTCTGTACAGCCCTGGTGCAGCCTACAATGTTGGCCAGTTTTCTTCTCCCTATCAAGGTTGTCACATGAACAAAATATCTCAAAAACAGTATGTACAAAATTATTTTTTAAATGGAGCTTGCCAATCCATTTGTTGTTGAGAGGTGTCCTCCAATCAGACCCAACTCATAGGAACTATGTAAAACAGAGCAAAATACCACCCGGTCCTGTGCCACGCTCGCAAATGTCATGTTTGAGCCCACTGTGTGGACACTGTGTCCACCCATCTCCTCCAGGGCCTCCTTTCCCACTGCCCTCTGATTGTTCTTTTTATTATTCATGTAATATTTTTATCGTGGAAAAAACATACACAAACATTCTCTAAGTCAACATCCTCCACGTGTACAATCCAGCCCTTGCTCATGCTCTCCGTGGTGTGCAACCATTATTAGAGATCCTTTCCAAATCACTCCCCACCATTAACATCAACTCAATGTCCCCGGCACACACGCTCTTCCTCCTTCACCCATGGTAACCATGGGTCAAGTTTGGTTTTCTTTTTAGTAGATCTCTTGAAATGATATTCATATCACACTTCCACAGTTTTTAAAAGGAATTGTATATACATTACCATCAGTTCTAATGCTCCCTCACCACCCTACGTTATTTGCTTCTCACGTCCCTTCACACACACATACCCATAAACCACTGCGTCTGTTATTTCATTATGCATCCACTCCTGTGCTTCCTAAGTTGGGAGACCGAACAGGAAAAATAAAAAACAAAAAGAAAATAATAAAAAGATAAAAATAAAGAGTAAGAAAGAAAAGACTACCAACAATATTTAAAAAGCAACAAAAGATATTTCAGTCGTGGAACAAGCAAGAAATATTTGAGCCTAAAGCAATTTCGGGTTGGGTCAAGAGGGAGGTAAACTGACCAAGTATCATATTATGCCATGGTTCATTCCACCATCATCAAGTTTACAATGACCTCTGTCTGACAATACAACTGGTTGAGTCCCTCCCCTGTGGCTAGAGGGGAATCTGTCAGAGCTTAATGTGGCTACATAGTGGGCAGATGGATTGGGGGCTCTCACTATCTTCCATGGCCTTCTGCTTTACCACGCATGATGCCCTTCGCCAGGGACTGGTTTCTCAGGATAACGTGTCCAAAGCATGTGAGATAAAATCTTACCATCCTTGCCTCTAAGGAGCATACTGGCTGTACGCCTTCCAAGACAGATCGCTTTGTTCTGTTGGAAGTGCCTGGTACTTTCAACACAATGATTCAAATGCATTGATTTTTCTTCCGCCTTCTTTACTCAATGTCCAACTTTTACATGCATATGAGGTGAATGAAAATACTAAGGCTCGAGTCAAAAGCACCTCAGACCTTAAAGTGACATCATTGCTTTGCAGCCATTTAAACAGGTCTTGTGCAGAAGATTTACCCAATACAATGAGTCACTTGATCTCTTGACTGTTGTTTCCATAAGCATTGATTGTGGATCAGGGAATGAATAAATAAACCCTTGACAACTTCGACCTTTCTGCATTCATCATGTACTGGCCCAATGGTGAGGATCTTTCTTTCTGGACAGTGGGCT
The DNA here is from genome assembly GCF_050624435.1 of Tenrec ecaudatus. Classification (NCBI taxonomy): domain Eukaryota; kingdom Metazoa; phylum Chordata; class Mammalia; order Afrosoricida; family Tenrecidae; genus Tenrec; species Tenrec ecaudatus. The sequence continues at coordinate 208,315,427 of NC_134531.1, read as the reverse complement.
GTCATCCGTACTGAGAGCTGCAAATCCTTGGTCTTCATCAGGAAGTAATTAACTTTCAGTAAGCAAGGCTGTGTAATCCACATATCACAGGTTGTCAACAACCCTTCCTCCACTCCAGATACCACACTCTTCTTTACATAATCCACTTCTCCGATCTGTTTGCTTAACATGCAGATTCAGTAAGCGTGGTGAAAGGATGCAGCCTTATTGCATAGCCTTTCCTGATTTCACACCACAACAGTATTCGCACACCTGTCTCTGATCCATGCATAAGTTCCACGTGAGCACAATGAAGTTTCTGGAGCTCCTATTCTTCTCAAGGCTATCCATAGCTTGTTATGGTTCACACCGTCAAATACCTTAGCATAGCCAATGAAACACAAGTAAATATCTTTCTGGTATCCTCTACTTTTAACCAAGATCCATTTGACATCAGCAATGATATCCTTTGTTCCATGTCTTCTTCTGAATCTGGCCCGACCCTCTGGCAGCTCCCTGCCAACGTACTGCTGCGACCACTGTTGCATAGTCTGCAGTCAAATGGTACTGCATCTGCTATTCATGATAATGTTCCATAATGTGAGCAGCTGTTGGGTCACCTTTCTTGGAATGGTTACAAATATGGATCTACTCTATTCAGTTGGCCAAGTAGCTGTCTTCCAAATTTCCTGGAACAGATGAATGCTTCCGATGCTTCTTCAGCTTGCTGAAACATTTCAGTTGGTATTCCATCAGGCACCACCAAAGCCCTGGTGCCTGGGTTTGGGTTAATGCTTTCAGCGCAGCTTGGACTTATTCTTTCAGCACTAGCTTTAGTGGTTGGTGCCTAAATCTGAATCATAGTTGTATTGATTGGATTTCCTTTTCATGCGGATAGACAAGATCCTATCACAGGCAGCGCTGTCCTTGAAGATAACGAGATGTCATTTTGGATCATGACTGCAAAGCCATTCCTCTTGACTGCACTATTCTGAGCACAGTAAGCCATATGATTTTCTGATTCAAAATGGCCCAAACCAGTCCATTTCACTTAACACCGAGATTATCAATTTTTATGTGCGTCATTTCATTTTTTGATGGCTTACAATTCTCCAACATGCATCTTTCTACATTCCAATTATTAGTTCATGTTTGCAGTTGCTTCTCCTCTTGATTCATGCTCCATCAACAAGCGAAGGTCTCAAAGGCCTTCTTACAAGCTTTACTCCATCAGTCACTATGATCGGCTCGACTCTGAGAAGACAGCTCATCCACAGTCATGTGTGAGGGCCTTCCGAGCCGAGGGGTTCGTCTGCTGGCACTATCTCTGACAATGCTCTACTTCTGTCCTTATGTTTTCATTAAGTGACAATGTTTAGATTCATAGGGTTTTCCGTGGCTAATTCCTCTACAGTGGACAGATGATTCCGTCTTACAGAAGCTCTGCCGAAACCTGTTCACTTTGGGTGAGCCTGCTGACATTGGAAATACCAGCGATGTAACTTCCAGCATCATAGCAACAACACACAAGCCACCACAGTATGACAAACTGACACAGGAGGGGGTGGTGTCAACCTATTAATTACTTCTTAAACCTGAACTGAATCATTAAGGGACAAGTATTCCCTAGACATCATGGTCACCTGCTGTACAGACAAGAAAGATCCACTGACTGCTCTAGCTACATTCCTCCTCCTAGGGAGACATTCCCACCTTAGTATAGAGCATGCAGGTGTGCATGGTGAATTAGAGTCTGGGTCAAATACAGGTGTGTCCCATTTCTTCAATCAAAAAGTCCAGCAAAAAGTTCTTGCAGTGCCACTTCTTCCCTATCCCCTGCCAACAGAGAGCAGGTACTACCACAGAGAGCCCCGCCCCTACTGTGGAACTTTTGTGGACCCAGTACACCCTGCCAAGCTGTTAGTTGCTAATCCATCTCCTTCTAAGTCCAAACAGAGCTCAAAGGAACACTTGCTGAGTGAAGTCCCCATGCCAGACCCAAAGGGGAAGGTCAACACAAATGGATGAGGTGAAGTTCCTGCCCCCAGGATCCTGATGCCCTGGTTGGAAAGGGAACACAGATCATAAGTGCCCTTGAATGCTCTGGCCTCCAGCACAGTGGACCAATGTCTCACTCAGCGTTCTGCCACAACAGGGCCCTACCGCAGCCTGGGTGTGCTAGACCAGGCACCCGTTGTTTTTCCTTTTGTTTGGTCCAAGTTTCCAGGCAATTCTACTGTGAAGAACCAATGCCGAGAAGGAAGTAGGGAGGAAAGGGAGAGATGCAAAAGGAGAGATGCCTCTCATTTTCATTTGGAGAAGCGTGGTAGTACCAAATACAGGTTTTACACCATTATTAAGTATTTTCATGATTGAAAACATTGTGGTTGTCACTGAGTGGACCCCATCACTCTTGGGGACCCCAAGTTGTGTGAAAATATATCCGGGCTCCACAGGATCGTCAATGGTTCTTCAGAAGTAGTACACCAGACCTTTCTTTTGAGACACCTCAGAAGAGCTCGAACCTTGGACTTTTAGGTTAGCCGAGAGTGCATGACCATTTGTACCACTCATTCCAAATCTTAATGCAGACTAGCTATAATGATACGAAATGCGATGTTTGGGGCCGTCGAGTCAGTTCCAACACAAAGCAACCCTCCAAACAGCAAAAGGAAATAATCCCTTGTCCAGTACCATCCTCTCAATTGTTACTATGCTTGATAAAGACTTGGCAGCAGCCACACAACAGAACACTCCAGCACCACAAAACGTAATACTAGGTAAAGAAGCCAGATACCAAGATGACACACTTTAGGATTCCACCTAAATGAAAGGGCAAATAGACAGAAAGCATATTTGTGATTGCCAAGACCGAGGGTGGAAATGTTTTAAATATGCACTGTTACAGAGATTCTCTGGAATTGTTGGTTTATGCACTTAAAATGACTACTTAGATTTGTACATTCTCTCTCAATAAGGCCATTTTAAAATGCACATAGAAAATGCACATAAAATGCACATAAAAATGCACAAGGTACATTGTGCTCTACAGCATGGTTTCTCAAGCTCAACTGGCCAGATAATTCTCTGCTGGGGGAACTGCCTGGTGCACTGTAGAAAGTTTGGCAGCATCCCTGGCCTCTACCCATTAGATGCCAGTGGCAGACCCCCCTCAGTTGTGAAAAACCAAGTGTCTCCAGACATTGCCAAATATCCCTTGGGGAGCAAATCTGTCCCCATGTAAAATCTACTGGTTTGGGCCTGTTGTCCTAGATGTACTTTTCCACTGAATTGGAGTCCCCTGGGTGGTATAAACAGTTAATATGCTTGGCTGCTAACCAAAAGATGAGAGGTTCGAATTTACCAAGAGGCACTTCAGAAGAGACACCTGGCAATCTTCCCCCAGCTCAGCCGCTGCAAACCCTACAGAGCACAGCTCTCTCTGACACACTTGAGACTGCCACGAGCAAAAGAAACACAATGGCACCTGTTTGTCTTTTGTTTCTATTTAATAATGCATCCTAGACGGCTTTTCCCTGTCAGTAAGTAGGTTTTACCTAAATCTTTTTAGGGTAACTTGGCATTCCACCATATCTGTTTCAAAAACTGGGTGGTACCATCCCCTGGGGAGGGCTGTAAATCCAGAGAGGCTGCAAAAGTAGACACCTATACTTCCTCCTGGATTATGGTGAGCTAGAGTACAGACATTTTTCATTGGGGGAGGAGGGAGTCTCTCTTTTTCTTTTTCCTGTAAAGGGAACCTAGGCGCTATGTCAATGTTCCCTAAATTATACTGGGCAATGATCTTTCCCATGATTTGTTTCTACATTTGGGAATACTAATCAAAGCATACACTAAACAAATTACTGTATAAATATTTTAATATCACAGGTGAATTTTAACAGGATACCATATGGACGAAATGCTGTGACCCTCTGTCATACCCTAGAAAGCCTGATATAAAGGGTGTTTACTGTGTGTGATAGGTAGGTTTATTGTAAGCATGAGGGATTAATAAGGTCACAGTTTGATTGGAGGGCAAAGAGATAAATGGCTCAGCAAGGCCTGTACCCTCTCTCTCTTGCTCTCTGGTGATCAGACCAGCATGCAGCTATAGTTCTCTGCCTCAACTTGTGAGCTATACTACCTGTGGGATGGCCAACCCGTGGATCATGTTGCTAGAGCTTGAGGTTCCTTCGAGACCTGTTTCACCACGCTGCTGAGGTATATACATCACCTGAGCTTGAGTTCTACATTCCATCCAGGCCTGCTTCACTAAGCTCCTGAGCTGCTGCCTGTTGATGATCTGCCTTGCTGTTTGCTGCCTATGACCGGCCTGCCTGCACTGTCCAAGGAAAAACTCAGCTGTCTGCTTCCTTGACCTTGAACCCAGCAGCCCTTGAGTTGAAGGGCTTCCAGTATATTAACTGTTCCATGGAAGTGAGTTGAACTGAGCCCTTTGTATTGCTGTGTGGACTAATTAGCTAATTAGCATACAAATACATACAGGTTCTATATATATAAAACCATAATATGTGATTATATATATATATAATCCTAAGTGTCCTGGCTTTGATTCTCTAGAGCACCCTAACACACTGTGATCCTAACTTTTTCCCTGAGCACAGGCTAGCAGTATGCCCAGAAGAGAACCCAGGCTGAAATTCCTAGACCAGCTGAGAACCTTGGGAAATCACCTCACCACTAAACCTTCAAGGTCCATCAGTTAACAAGAAAGAAATTGGGGTCAATTAAGGGTCCCCAATCATTCAATAAAAGGAGGGTCCTATCAGAAAAGGAGCGGCATTTGGGCATGAGCCAGATCAATGGGAAGACATTCAGAAATAAATGTTTTAAGTAGCTAGACACTTCAAGAATGCTGGGACAAGGCAGAAACAAGACAGCAAGACTCAATGGGCCTTTCCAGCTACAGACAAGGAACAGCTGCCCTTCCCTGGCCATGGCTCGCTCCACAGTCCACAGAAGTACTCCAAAAGCAGCATGTGCACTAATCTACTGTGAAAGACCACAGCTGGCAGCCGAGTGGCAATGAACTGATTCAGAGACAAGAGCCGTGGAGCTGGAGTGACCTCAGCTATTTGTTGTAAAGGACACTGAGTTTCTAAATTTGATCTACATGAATGAAAGTCAGAGGGCAGTAACTGGCCAAAGACCATAATGCCTGGCCACCAGCACATGCTCAGACAGTCCCTAACTAACCTAGAGGCCAATCCTGCATAGCAGCAACGGCTGCCCTTTCTTCCTGGGTCCTCTGCTCAAGCTCCACTGTAAGCTCAGCAGAGGAAAGAGAGCTAGCTAGTTTCCAACGGCCTGTCCTAATCTCTGGCTCTACAATAGGCTGTGTTACTGGAAAGAGTTGTTTGGAAACCTGCTCTTAATTCAAGATGCAGGCAGCAGCAACTTTACTTAGTTTGCCGTACTTATTTGTCACATTCCCCATCCTCGTGCCTCATCCCCATTGCTTTGGAGCAAGATGTGGCACTGCCCATAGCACACCTGCATCCCCATCAGGCCCTTAGTATTTGCTGCTTGATTATCTGAAAAGATGGTTTTTTGGTTACTGCCCAGCCCCAAAGAGATGAAGGAAGGCCTGATAAACAAGTCCCCCTGCAAAGGCTGATAGCATTACACTCCAAGAAAAGTACACAATCAGGGTTTTCAGAAATACTAGGATATAAAGGAAACCCTGGAAACCATCAAAGACTAAAATAAGAAGGGAAAAAAACCTATCACTAAGGGAGAGAAACACTCCGCCAGCTGTCTGCCAAAATAGTAGGGTGAGACCAATCAATGGGAGGACAGTTAATTCCTTAATAGATGTTTTAAGTACATTTGTAAACGGCCTCTGACTTGTGAAAGGATCTGGAACATGACCAAGACCCACAAACTCACCCGGATCTTGAAGCAGGGGAATTCCATACTCATACAAAGCCTTACTCAAACATAAAAGTGCTTTACCTAAAAATAGCTCTGATGACTTTTTAAGACACGTTTTTGAGATATAAATTTTATACTGTTTATTTAAAATTAGCAATAGTTAGCATAACAGATTTTTAACAGTAGACACTTAAAACACACAGACACACACTACTAGAGGGCCACACTGCCCTTTCAATGGGCTTCTAAATACCTCTGCTGCGGACCTGTATACACCAAGCTCTGACAAATACAGAAGAGCTCTCAGGTGCAAACCCTTGCACAATACCCAGAGGCATTTCTACACTTAGAAATGATGGCCAAGAGTTAGTGGGCTGGATGCTCTGGAAAGGGCAAGGAGGGGAGAGGAGTGTGTGCGGAGTACGTGTTAGTACAAAAAGAAAGAACATGATCTAGCAAATGCATTGAAGACAAAAGTGCTCTTGTGCCACAGGTGAGCAATGCAGCAACTTAATGGTGGGCCTGTCAGTTCGCCACTGGCTTTTGTGGGGATACACCAGGCAGCACCACCACACTACACACAAACATGGACTGTACATACAGCCTCCTTCTAGAATGAATGGGAATCATAGGCTCGTGCAAATAAGAGTACAAATTTATACAATAATACAATTCTCAGGAAAGTACATACCCAAATATTAGGCATCCTGAATTTATCAGGATGGTGTTTATTGGTGGTTTTTCTAAAACATTATGAAAAATATTCATTTTCAAATCAATGTTCATGTGTTAATCACCCCCCCCAATATTTAGCAGCAAGTTATATCTCACACTAACATGTGTATTAGTTCACACAGTTATCTTCCAGTGGGTGTCCTTCCAACCCGTAGCGACTCTAAGTACAACAGAGCAAACGTCACCAGGTCCCATGCCACCACCTTCACAGCTGTTCTTATGTTTGAGCCAGTGCTGGAGCCACTGTGCCCGTCCAGCTCCTTCAGGCCTTCCTCCTTGCTGTTGCCGCTCCCCCAGAGCAGGATGTCCTTCTCCAGACACTGGTCTCCTGACACGTAGCTAAGGTACATGAGACAAGTCTTGTGATCCTTGCCTCCGAGGAGCGCTCTGGCTGTCCTTCCAAGACCTAGCTGTTTGTGCTTTGGGTTGTCTGTGTTACTTTGAGCACTTATCACCTGCACCATAATTCAAATGGATTGATTTTTTTCTTGATCTTCCTTATTCAACGTCCAACTTTCACATGCTCATGAGGCATATGAAAATACCGTGGCTTGAGTCAAATGTACCTTAGATCTCAAGAGTGACACCCTTGTTGGGAGAGCGGGAAGGGAGGGGATAAATGAGAACCTGATGCCAGGGGCATAATTGGAGAGCAAATGTTTTGAGAATGATGAGAGCAATGAATGTACAAATGTGCTGTACACAATTGATGTATGGATTGTGATAAAGAGTTGTATGAGCCCCTAGTAAAATGATTTTTTTTTAAAAAAAAGAGTGACACCCTTGCTTCACAATACTTTAATGAGGTTTTTGTGCAACAGATTTATCCAATGCAATGAGAGGCACTTAATCTCTTGACTGCTGCTTCCAGCAGCATGGACTGTGGACCTAAGCAAGATGAAATCTTTGACAATGTCGATCTTTTCTCCATTTATCATGTTACCTATCTAGTTGTAAAGATTTTGGACCTCTTTATATTGAGTTATAACCCACACTGAAGGCCGCAACCCTTGATTCCATCAGCAAGCGCTTCAAGTCCTCTTCACTTTCAGCAAGGAAGGTTGTGTCATCTGCATATTCGCAGACTGTTAATAAGCCTTCCTCCAATCCTGATACTATATTCTTCATGTTATCCAGTTTCTCTATTTTGTTCAGCATACAGATTGAATCAGTATAGTGAAAGGATACAGCCCTGGTCTACACATTTTCTGATTTTACTGTTATTTTTTCTTCTTTGTGTTCACCTTTACACATGATATGCCATGAAGAAGACACAGCACACCGGAAGTACATTATGAAAGGGAAATGATACTGTGGCATGGTGTCTGGCTGTGCAGATTATAGATAAAAAGCACAGTATTCAGCCATGCATCACATTTCCTGATTTTAAACCATGCAGTATTCCTTGTTCTGTTCACACAACTGCCTCTTGATCCATGTACATGTTCTACATGAGCACAATGAAGTGTCCTGCAATTCCAATTCTGTCAATGCTGTCCACTGTTTGTGATGATCAACAGTCAGTGAAATGCCTTTCTGGTATCTTTGCTGTCAGCTACGATCCATCGGATGTTAGCAATGATATCCCTGTTCCACATCCTCTTCTGAATCCGACCTGAACCTCTGGCAGTTCCCTGTCAATGGAGTGCTGCAACTGTTGATCTTTAGCCAAATTTTACTTGCCATGTGAAACTGATAGTGTTCTATAATTTACACACTGTGTTGGACATCTTTTGGGGGAGTGGGTACATTGGCTAAGCACCTGTCCTCCAAATTTCCTGACACAGATCAGTGAGTGCTTCCAGTGCATCATCAGTCTGTTGTGAACCATTTCAGTGGGTACTCCATCAATTCCTGGAGCCACATTTTTGGCTAATGATTTCCGTGCAGCTTGCACTTCTTCCTTCAGTCCCATCGGTTCTTGTTTATATACGACTTCTTAAAATGACTGAACTAGTTCCTTTTGGTACACTGAATGTGTAATTCGCCATCTTCTTTTAAGGTCTCTCCTTCATTGTTCAATATTTTCCCTTAGACTTTTTTTTAACATTGCAACTTGAGGATTGAATTTTTTTCTGGAGTTCTTTCAGTTTAAGATATGTTGAACATGTTCTATCTTTTTGGTTTTCTAACTCTAGGTCTTGGTATATGTCACTATATTTTATCTTCTCAAGCTGCCTTTGAAATGTTCTGTTCAACTCTTACTTTGTAATTTCTTCCGCTTGCCTTAGCTACTCTACAATTAAGATCCAGGTTCAGTCTTTGCTGACATCCACTTTGATCCTTTTTCTTTCTTCCCTATATTTTAATGACTCTGCTTTCTTCATGCACGATGCTTTTGACATCAGGTCTTTTGTCATTAGTGTTCAATGCAACAAATCTTTCTTGAGATGTTCTCGAAATTCGGATGAAATACAGTACTTTGGTTCTTGTGACTTGTTTGCATTTTCTTATGCTTAAACCTGAACTTACATGTGAGCAACTGTACTGTGTCACAATCAGCCCTGGTCTAGTTTTAGGGCTGATCTCGCACTTCTCCATCAGCTCTTCCCACATAGTCAATTTGACTTCTGTGTATTCCCTCTGGAGAAGTCCATGTGTATAGCCACTGTGTTGTTGAAAAAGTATTTGCTATGAAGAAACATCTGGGTCTTGCAAAATCCTATCATGCAATTTCCTTTTGCTTATGAAAAATACTAATCAAACCTTCTCTGATAATTTATTTTTTATACTAACATGTATATTAGTTCACACTTAGGACCAAGCACAGAATTAACCTCCTGGGGAAAAAAGAACCAAACTATGCACCCACTATCCGAGGTTCCCTCTTCCCTTCTTCCTCTCCTTCCTCGCAACCTCCTTTTGCCAGGGCCAGGTGTGATCTGCTGTCAACCCTGTTCTGGCTCTACTTTCCCGTTTTCGTTTAACATGTCACATCGACTTTCTTCTCCAAAGCTGTTTTTCACTCTTTTCTTCTCCCCTCCCAGCCATTCAGGGGCCAGTCCAACAAGATACAACATGAGCAGTTTTCAAGCTAGGGGAAACATTTCATTTTACTGATGAGAAAATTGAGATGATTATAAACTTCAACTTTCTAATCCACCCCCCCCAACTTTCAATTTTACCTCACCCACAATGTACTGAATTCACATTCTAAGATAAAAGAATGAGGAACAAAGGTTCTGGATCATTGGCTCTTGGTCTCTAGAATCAGACATCCATTCATTTCTCATCCCTTCTCTTCTCAAGTAACACCACTGTAGGTTTGCTATCATCAAATCCAGTTCCAATCTTCCAGAATGGGGCTGGGGGCCAAGCTTTTCATCCTTTGTCTCAAAGACAAAGAAAGGCCCAGAGAGGGAGAGGAAAACTAAGAAGAATTGAATGGGAAGGAACAAGGATAGAGGAGACAAGAAAATGCAGCCCTTGCCCAGCTATAGGGCAGGAGCGATGCTGCATTCACACACCCCAAGCAGATGCCCCGTCTTTAAGGATCCTTTCCTATCTGTCAAAGCGGAGCTCATAAGACTTCTCAAAACCAAGGCCACCCATGCCATGTTAGGCTCAACCACTAGGACCATAATAAAGGTTAATTTTATGTAGCAACTGCGCTAGGTGACAGTTCCCAGTGGCTTTGGCAAACCTAGACTACCTGCTATTCCACAATGTAGTTCTAAGGCAATATAATGTAATCACTTTCCATAACATAATATAGTCTAACTATCAGTTGAAAGAGTTTCCTAAAGGAGTATTCTACCTACAAGCTATCTATCTATGTATAGTCTAGAGGCATATATTCTAAAAATAGGTATTTTAACTGATCTCTCTCTTCACTCTGCACTGATTCCATGCATGACCAACAGAAGACAAGCCTACAGAAGTCTTGCCTACTGCCTGACTTATGGAGTTTAGATTTGGTAGCCCCCACAATCATGACACCCAATTTCTTGAGGGGAAAAATTTTTAAGAAAATACACACATATTTAAAAAAAGAAAATACACACATATATAGATATATATATTTCTCACTGCTGTTCATATTTCTCACTGCTGTTCCCTAAAGAACTTTCAGACATCACACAACTTCAAAATTATTTTAAAACTCTACAAATGGATAATACTTAAAACTAGGCCTTCTGGGGCTTGCTTGTTGCCAGAAAGCTTTCAGGTGTTGGGGAACACTCTTCAAACCAACTTTTGGGATTCGGGGGTCCTCCACTTTGGCCGGAAAGGAGCGAATTCCCAAAGTAGCCAAAGTGAAAAATAAAGCCCCAGCTGAGGTACATACAGATAACTGAGCAACTAACTGCTAAAGGAAGCAAAAGAAAGAGAACCTGAGCTGCTTCCCCCGCCACCCCAACAGAAGATCACCGACGAAGAGCTGAAAGACTACAAACTAAGGAAAAGAAAGACTTTTGAAGAAAACAAGGAGAACCAGAAGTGTCATTAGTAACTGGAAGAAAGTCTAAAGGAGATTCAAAGGGCTCGGTCCATGTACGAGCGCGCCTTAGATGTAATATCGAAATATTACACTGTGGCTGGAATATGCAGAAATGGAAATGAAGAATTACCAGGTAACTCATGCCCGAAATATCTGGGACCGGGCCATAACAACTCTCCCACGAGTCAACCAGTTTTGGTACAAGTACACCTACATGGAGGAGATGTTGGGAAACGTGGCTGATGCCGGCAAGTGCTTGAGCGTTGGATGGAGCGGCAGCCCGAGGAGCAGGCCTGGCACTCTGACATCAACTTTGGGCTTAGGTACAAAGTAGATCGGGCCCACTCCATATATGAAAGATTTGTCCGTGTACACCCTGATGTTACAAACTGGATCGAGTATGCTCGCTTTAAAGAAAAACATAGATATTTTGCCCATACTCAGAAAGTCTATGAGAGAGCTGTTGACTTCTTTGGAGATGAGAATATGGATGAACATCTTTATGTTGCTTTGCCAAATTTGAAGAACATCAAAAAATTTGAAAGGGTACAAGTGATCTACAAATATGCCCTGGAGAGAATGTCAAAACAAGAGGCCAAAGAACTCTTAAAAATTATACCATCTTTGAGAAGAAGTTTGGTGATAGACGGGGTATTGAAGATATCATCATGAGCAAACGAAAATTCCAATACGAAGATGTAGTAAAGGCTAATCCACATAATTATGATGCATGGTTTGATTATTTACGCTTGGTGGAAAGTGATACAGAAACATCACTGTACGAGAAGTCTATGAAAGAGCCATTGCCAATGTATCACCAATTCAGGAGAAGAGGCACTGGAAGCGCTATATCTATCTTTGGATCACTTATGCACTCTATGAAGAGTTGGGGGCAAAGGATCCTGAGAAAACAAGACAAGTATATAAAGCCTCTTTGGAACTAATTCCTCACAAAAAGTTCACATTTGTCAAAATGTGGGTAATATGTGCAGTTTGAAATAAGACAGAAAAATTTACCATTTGCCCGAAGTGCTGTGGGAACTTCCATAAACAAATGTCCAAAGAACAAACTATTAAAAGGCTACATAGAACTGGAGTTACAACTTCGAGCATTTGACAGATGCCGGAAGCTTTCTGAAAAGCTTCTTGAGTTTGGACCCGAAAATTGTACCTCTTGGATTAAATTTGCAGAATTAGAAACAATCCTTGCACTGAGTGGGCCCGGGCCATCTATGAGTTGGCCATCAGCCAGCCTCGCTAGAGGTGCTTTGGAAATCATATATTGATTTTGAAATTGAGCAGGAAGAAAGTGAAAGAACACGGACTCTTTACCGACGATTACTTCAACGAACCCAACATGACAAGGTATGGACTAGTTTTGCTCAGTATGAGTTGTCTTCAGGGGAAGAAGGAAGGTTGGCTAAAGGCAGACAGATTTATGAAGAGGCAAACAAAACCATGCGAAACTGTGAAGAGAAGGAAGAGAGGCGTATGTTGCTAGAATCTTGGCAGCGTTTTGAAGCTGAATTTGGACCCATCTCTGATAAGGAGAGAGTGGATACGTGCCAGAGAAAGTCAAAAAGAGAAGAAAGGGGCAGCCTGACGGTGGGTCTGATCCAGGCTGGGAAGGACACTATGATTACATCTTTCCAGAAGATGCTGCCAACCAGCCTAACCTCAAGCTCCTCGCTATGGCCAAACTTTGGAAGAAACAGCAACAAGAAAAGAAGGCTGGAAAAAAAAGAAAAGGAGGCTGCTGAGCAAGACTCAGAAAAGGACATTGATGAGAGTGAATCCTGACTTTTTTTCCTATTGACAAATGCATTGTTTCCATAACTAATACTTTGAAATGCTTATGGTTCCTATGTATTATTTCACCAGCAATAACTTGGCTGGATTCTTTGACAGCTACTTAAAAAAAAATGAATGCCCTCATAATGCCTTTAGAGTTAAGGGTGGGGAATTCTAAGGAACTTTTTTTTTTTAAACTAAAGCCTTTTATTAGTTGGACAGTGACATTTTCATTCTTTTTGAATAATTTTCACACACACATTGCTTTTAGATCAACTGGCTAGAGAAGAATTAAACGTTAGCCTTTATATATGTATATATACAAACATATATACATACATACACACACATACAGAGACAATGAGAGAATACTTTATTAGTTCCTGTAACTAAACTCATGTAGACAAGACCTTACATATTTAATACAGTGTTACCCTGTACAAAATGGGGGGAAAATTTCAGCTAAACTTTTCTACACCATATCCTCTAAGTGGTTCTTCTGATCATGCACATAGTGCCAAAAGTGAATTATAGGTCTATTTCCATTAAAGTCTTTAAAATAAACACATGTGATTTACTTACATGATCAAGGCCTCCCACTCAAAAAAATTTTCTTCATTCATAGGGCCTATAGAGAAAAGAAAACAAAAAAAGAAAGAAATGCAGAGTTTTTATTTGTAACTTTGAAGGGAACTTTGGAAATCAGGAGTCTAAAAAAATGAGCATTAATACCTTACCTGCCACAATTCCTTCTGGAGGATTCAGTGTTAATTCTATAAAAGTAAAAAGTGAAAACTTTAGTAAACAGAGTAAATATTTAATTGCCATTTTCACAGAGCATCTTTAAAATGTTGTATCATCAAAAAACCTGTTTGCCCAAAATGAACATCTATTTCAGTTACATTTCTTTTTTTTTTTTTTTCTTTTCTTCTTTTACATTTTATTAGGGACTCATACAACTCTTACCACAATCCATACATATACATACATCAATTGTATAAAGCACATCCATACATTCCCTGCCCCAATCATTCTCAAGGCATTTGCTCTCCACTTAAGCCCCTTGCATCAGGTCCTCTTTTTTTTCCCCTCCTCCCTCCCCCTTCCCCCCTCCCTCATATGCCCTTGGTAATTTATACATCGTTGTTTTGTCATATCTTGCCCTATCCGGAGTCTCCCTTCCCTACATTTCTAATAGACTATAATTCTTTATACTAGAGTGACAATGAATGTTGGGATCATAAATCCTTTCATTTTACGAATGACAAAAAAAATTAAAAGGATTTTCAAACCAGAGCGTGAGTTTCCAACATTTGCCACTACCAAGCATATCACACATGGTATAAATCACTTGTTGATGTTCAATACCATTGTACAAAATCTGTGAGTCGCTATAGATGATATTCTAGAAATTGCTATTGATGAACTAAGAATCTAGTGATAAAACAAGCACAACCCAATAAAAATTATTTCTTAAAAGAAATTAACAGGCATAATAATAAGTGTATCAGTAGTATCTTCTCTCCAAAATTTAAAAGTCCTAGTAAAGACTTGAAGCCCAGCACTGCCACCTAGAAACTGTCATTAAACGAGATGTCATTTCAATTCTTGAGGTATTTTTTGTTTTTTATTTGTTGATGTAGCAAAACCCCACTGCCAACTCATGGCAAACATAAAGGACAGTGAGATGTGCCCTTTGGGAAACTGCTGTGCATGCCCAAGCTAGCTGCAGTCCTGCAGGGATGCTGCAGGAGAGGATGAGACGGTCCTCAGGTGGTGCGTCTTCCGAATGTGCTGGGCTGATGGCCAAGGCTGTGAGCACTCCCAAGATATCAATGGAAACAGAGAGCCCAAGCCCCCACCCATCCTGGTTGGCAATGTGCAAGAATGTGGCCGCATTGTGCTAGCCCTTGACTACAGTTCTCTGTGTCTCCTGACCTAAGTCCCTTTCTGATTGTATTTTCCAGGAGCAGTCTTCTCTCTCTCCCTCTCTTCGACTCCTGCAGATGCAAGTTCTGGGTCATTTCTTCACTCTTTCAGTCCTATCGTCAAACATGCTCCTCTGGGCTTCCAACACTGTAAATCTTTAACGGAAATGACGTAGGGGGCCTAAGGGCTAAATACACTAGCCTTACACCTGTTGTTTCCACAGGTCCACAACAAGGAGGCACACACACCAAAAAGAGCTGGCTCCATTCTTCATGTGGAGACACCCCTTGGAATTCCACTTATGTGACATCCTCTCTTTCGGGAGAGGGAAAAGGTGTAGAGACTGCAGCCCCAGACCTGCTCCTCCAAAGAGAAAGGCTGTGCGACTTGGAGAGCCAGCAGGAGTTGGTTACATTTCCTAGCGGCATTGTTACAACAGCGCCATCTACTGGTCAATAAAGGGAAACAGCAAATGCAAGTGACCCAGAGGGCGTGTTTCTAAGGGCCCGTGTGATTGGTTTGTTACACACACACACACACACACACACACACACACACACCACCCCCCCCCCACCCATGTAATTGGTTTGTTTCTAAGACACACGCACACACATACACAAATGCAAGTGACCCAGAGGGCGTGTTTCTAAGGGCCCGTGTGATTGGTTTGTTTCACACACACACACACACACACACACACACACACACACACACACACCATTTTATGTGCACAGATAGAAAACAACCTCCAATACAGAAACAAAATCTTAACATCAGAGAAAATAGCAAAAGCCATTATTGTCACTGAAGCCTTAATGGAAGTCAAATGTCTGTCAATTATTTATCTACCAATGAAATACTGGACAGTTGAAAAAAAAAAGGTAAGATGACTCTCTCTATACACTAGTTCAGAACGAATCTCCAGAATACTAGATTATTATATTACTGGAAAAAGGCCAGAGGAAAGAAAGTGCATACAATATGCTCTAGTTTTTAAGAACCATGGGGAAGGGGCATAAATACACATATCAATCTGTTTCAATTTTGGGGGGGGGGGGTGTAGATTAGACCACACACTATTTATAAGGAAAAACATGTTACATATAAAGAGTATAAGGGACAGGGAAACTAGTTTGACTGTACTTTGCTTCATAGATCTGACTTAGGTTAAAAGTTAACACAGTTAAAACAAACACTAATTTTTTTTTAAAGCAATTCCTAAAAATAAAATTTTTAAGGTATCTAAATGGTGGCTTAACCACACAAGGAGAAACAATACCAAAACAATACCAGTTTAAAAAGAAAAGAAAGCAAAACAAAAAAAAGAAAAGAAAGCAATAATGACCCTGGACTGCAGGAACATCAGAAAATACCCAAATTCTTTAAAGATCAGCGCCAGGACCACCATAAAGTTGTTTCTATGAGGTGAACATCAAAATCATAGGTCCACTCCAACTTCTTTCCCCTCCACAGCATTCTCTACTGTCTGCTGAGTTGGACGATGCATTGCAATGGCCACACTTAGAATCCAGGGGCCTATCAAGGAACTAGGAGCCCTGGGGCATAAGGGTTATGAGTTGGCAAGGACTTTGAAACCACCAGCTGCTCCGCGGAACACAGATGGCACTCCCTCCTCCCATAAAGAGTTACAGCCTCGGCTGCTATGCGTCACAGCATCCACTCGATGGCAGTGAGTTTGTTCTGTTTATTAAGGAAGTACTAACAGGGTAAACCGCAGGATCGGCATCAACATCTTACAACTTGGGATCAAGCAGCATTTAGGCAAAATCTGGAAGGTTCCTCTGGTGCAGGACAGCCTGTTCAGGTCCTCTCAGTTGTGCGAGCAAGCAGGCCCCTTCTCTCTCCTGTGCAAGCTGCCCTCCTCCAGCTTCCTTATGACAAGCCTCCTTTTGGCCATGT
This sequence comes from Tenrec ecaudatus, assembly GCF_050624435.1. Lineage (NCBI taxonomy): Eukaryota > Metazoa > Chordata > Mammalia > Afrosoricida > Tenrecidae > Tenrec > Tenrec ecaudatus. Next base: position 208,298,734 of record NC_134531.1, on the reverse strand, counting down.
GCACTCCTTCTCAACAACACACAGCTGGTTTCTGTCTCCCTGCTGGTGACCTCTCTAGTGCTCACTGACCTGGCTTATAGTCAGTCAGTCAGTCAGTCAGTGGCATTACTCAGCGTGAGCTACATTCCCGGCAGCAGGTTTCTGCGGCACTGACTGCCACAGGGAGCCTTCCAGAACTCTCACTGTAACCCTGAACCCCTGTGACAGCTGTTAGAAGAAATTCTTTGCCTCTTGTCCCTCTGTGCCTTTGCTCTTCTTGCCTTTTCTCCAAAATCCCCAGGGGGAAGGGGTACTTACATAAGCAACCCTCCCCCATCAAGTAGATTCTGACTCATGGTGACCCCATGCAGGGTTTCCAAGATTGTAAGTCTTCACAGGAGTAGACAATCCACTCCATCTTTCTCCTGGGGAATGACCAGTGGGTCTGAACTGTCAACCTTAAAGTGAGCAACCAACTGCCTTAACCCACAGTGCCACTATCTGCGCAAACTTCTGGTCTCCTAGCAAGTCCACGCGCAAACTTCTGGTCTCCTAGCAAGTCCACAAAGTGACCAATCCCCCGTGGACCATCGGTAACCTTGTGTGCATGAGTTATTGACCAATCCCTACAAGGCACACACCAATCACAAGGCAAGCTGCTGCAGCCCAGAGCCAGATCAAAGATTTCAAACCATCAAATTATTTACCCAGACAGTATCCATCGGGACAAAAATAACAAGCCCTCTGGGGTAAAAGGTAACACCTCAGGCATTGGGGAGGAGGGGCCCTCTGTTTATCCAAAATGGAAAGCCCACGGAAAGGAACATATTCGTACACGTGGCTTTCTCTATGAAGATGGGGGAGCAGATTTTACTGTTACACTTTCACCACTGCTTCAGTCTGGGGACAGCATGGGTTAACCTGAAGCTAGAGGACAAAGCCTCTGGAGTGTGGCAGCTGAATTCAACAGAGGAGGTGATGACCAAAGCATGACCTGAAGAATCCCTGAAGAACCAGAAACTCCATATATACTCCTCTTCATTACTGGGTGTCTCTGAACAAACTTTCCCTGGCTGGTGGACAAATACCTCCTGGGAGGGGAGGGGAGGGGAGAGGGGGGGAGGGGAGGGGAGGAGAAGGGAGGGGAGGCAAGGGGAGAGAAGAGGAGAGGGGAAAAGAGAGGGGAGGGGTGGGGAGGAGAGGGGAGGGGAGGAAAAAGGAGGGGAAGGAGGAGATAGTTTGGGGGGGGGGGGAGATGCTCAGACCAAGGACAGAGAAAGGTAGACAAGAGGATGGTTGCCCTCTACCCAGAGTGAGGATGGAAAAGTCACAACCCAAACACATGATGGGGGACAGCTTGTCACTTACTCCAGTCACTGACTGGGCCTATTTCCCCAAGCCCACACAGCATTAGCACTATTGGAACAAAGGTATTTTTAAAAAGCTAATATATACACTTAGCACATGTCTAGCATATTGGTTTTCTTCTAAGAACAAAATTCTTGATGTTTTCTGACTAAGAGAAGTGTTAATTCCAGACCTCAGCCTATAGGTCTCTCCATTTGCATCCCTTCTGGGTTTTAGTTGTATCTGATAAATACGAGGGAGCTTTAAAAAGTTTGTGGGGGAAAAAAAAAGTTTGTGGAACATGGACTCAAGAGAATGGAATTTTTCCAGGAACCTCCTGAAGCGTCTCATGTGCTTTTGTGGAATTCTGTGAGTTGTTCCAGTGAGTTCGTGAACCCGCAGAAGCAGGCAACCCCAACAGGCTGGCATGTCTGTTAGACAGGCTGAGAGGTGTCTTTCTAACATGTGCTCTGACAGAGCGATGGGGGCTAGGAGGGAACGACTGTGCATGTAAAATGTGAGTGGTGATCATCTATGGGGGCTGGGGCAGTTGGCGGTGGTGTGAGCTGCTGGAAGCAAGAACGGAGAAGGAGAAATTGGAGGCTGGATTCATCTCCAGCTTGGAAAGTGAGCTCATGCTGATCCTTTGCACGTCGCAAGCCAAGAAGACAGGCTTGGCCCACAGGGCCCTTTTTGAGCGCAGAACTTTTTCCTACCAGATGCCAGGCAGGACACTCAGTCAACCAATGGGAAAGAGCCATTGTGAACGTGATTGTGAAAGCGCCCCAAGTGTTCTGGATGACAACAACCTTCTTGCAGCCCAACCAGAGAAGAAATACAGGGGAAGAAACCTTTCAGTCAAGATCTGGCTAACTATCCTGCTGCTTCACTTGGCCCCGGCCAGCTTCCCTCGTGTATGAAAGTCTGTGATTATATAATTCTCAGATGCAGCACACTGAGTCCAACAGTCCAAACAATGCAGAAGGTTATGGCACTTCAGTTTCCCAGGAGCACAGCCAAAGAGTAGACTCCCAGGAGGCCAGGTGTGTCTTGCGGAATGATGTGCCAGCAGTTACATCGCACTCTAAGTTGAATCAAACAGATTTCTGGACCTTATGAAGCACAAACCTGAACATAGAAGGAGAGAGGTATGTCTTCGGGCCAGGGAGAAGTCAGACATGGAAGCTGGGGTGGCTAGACCACCCAGGGCTTTTGTACAGGCAAGTCAATCTCCTAAACGCTACCCATTCACTTGCTACTTAGTGGACTGATAATATCGTGTTGAAGCTAGAAACTAGTATAACTTTCTTTTCTTTTTTCCCTATAGGAAGAGTTTCCAAGTCTGCAACTCTTCGAGGGCGAAGAAAGCCTGGTCTTTAGAAGAGCAGCTGGTGGTTTCCAGCTGCTGACCTTGCGATCACAGCCCACGACGCCACCAGCGCTCCTTCGTATAACGTTCTAAGAGAGTAATTTAACAAATGCATACATGACCCAACCATCGTATTTTGGAAATTTATCAATATTCTCCTTATATGTAAAGCAAAGATGTGTGCCAACCTTGTAAAAACTACATTTATATAATTCATTGTTCACTAGTAGTTCCACAGAGAACAATGACTAAGTTAATATACTATATATAACCTATGAACCTACTGCCATCAAGCTGATTCCACTCACAGTGACCTTATAGCTCCTTAGGGTTTCCACAGCTGTCAATCTTTACAAGAGCAGACAGCCTCACCTTTCTCCTGCTGGGTGTTTAGAGCACTACCAGGGCAATGCAGACATACATACATGCAAACATACATACATGAATGCAACCATATATGCTAACAGAGTATGGTCACAAAAGTATAATGTTACAACAACAAAAAGAAACCCCACAACCAAAATATAGAAAATTGATTACAGTGCAATGTCTTTGTGTTTAAAAGAAAAATAGGGGAGTGTGATATGGGGAAATTTTCTGGAAGGACATACAAGAAATTCATAAGAATGATTCTCTGATGAAAAAATACTTGTGAAATAATGTAAGGGAAACAGCTCAATTTTTATTCTCATACCTTTGATACTACATACATTTTTACCATACACATATTTTTTCAAATAAAAAACCTAGAAAATATAAAAAGAAACAATGTTCTGTACAGCAACAAAAATCAGTGCTCTATTCCAGAAACACTCCAGTTTAAACAGAAGATGATTCACAGATCCAATTAGTTTGAAAAACATGTTTCCATGGGAAAACATTTTTTTTGTTTTTCTACTTTATTTGTTGTTTACTGTATTATCTCCAATAACAACCATGGAATTTCCTTGCCCACTCCTCTGGCCTGTTTCCATGTTGTCTGTTTAATTGACTTTTTTTTTTTAGCAATTAAAAAAATTTTATTGGGACCTCATACAACTCTTATCACAATCCCTACATACATCCACTGTATCAAGCACATTTGTACATATGTTGCCATCATCATTTTTTGTTGTTCTTTTTTTTAAACATTTTATTAGGGACTCATATAACTATTATCACAATCCATACATACATCAATTGTGTAAAAAACATCTGTACATCTTTGCCCTCATCATTTTCAAAGCATTTGCTCGCCACTTAAGCCCTTTGCATCAGGTCCTCTTTTTTTCCCCCCTCCCTCCCTGCTCCCTTCTCCCATGAGCCCTTGATAATTTATAGATTATTATTTTGTCATATCTTGCCCTATCCGGTATCTCCCTTCACCCCCTTTTCTGTTGTCCATCCCCCAGGGAGGAGGTCACATGTAGATCCTTGTAATCGGTTCCCTCTTTCTAATCCACTCACCCTCTACCCTCCCAGTATCGGGGAAAACATTTTTAAATATATCCTCTTCACAAACTCCTACCTGCCTGTATCACAAACCAGTCATTCAATCATTAGTAAAATATCTACTTATAAAAGATATAAAGAGAATTTATAAATAGTGTAGGTTTGGCTTCATTTTTTGCTGGTGGTGGTGGTTTTGTAGAAGTTGCACATAAAGACTGAAAGGACAGTTCTACAAGACTCATTATAAAACTCAGCAAGCAGCCTGAGGACTAATACAGCAATCCAAGGTGAAGTAACAGGGATCAGAATTAATTTCTGGATTGCATGAAGCAACAACAAAAAACAGTCAAAATATGTGTGTTAGTCCAGGTAGACTAGAGAAACAAATCCATGGACATACATATGTATATAAGGGAGAGGTTTAAATACAAGAGGAATTGAACATTGAGGAAACATCCCAGTCCAGTCCAAGGCTATAAGTCTGATATTAGCCCATATGTCCTATACCAATCTATAAAGTCCTCTTCAGACTCACAAAACACATGCAATGAAGGCAAATGCAGGATGATCATAAGCCAGTGGGTAGAAAGTCTTTGGATCCAGTGGCGTTGTAAGCATCTCAGTGCTGGCAGGAGTCTCCCTGTGGCTTCTCTGGCTTCCGAGGTCTGGTTGTGTCCACGTAGCTTGTCTTCTGCGATGTCTCCCAGGGAGTTGCAGAAAAAGGTGTCTTCTGCCTCCAAGGAAGAAGTACCAGACTTCCCAGAATTCTCAGGCGAAGGCCATGCCCACACAGAAGTCTCATTGGCTATCTCCAGATGGCAGCCTATACTCCACCCCTACACTCTTAATCCTTAAACTGACACCAAATTAGGTGACTATCACAATACGTATCAGAATGGTTCTCAAGACATTAGCTACCAGCAAGGAAGGACATAGATCCTGGACAGAGAAAAACCTGCCCAGATCAGTGCCTGGAGTGTCGAGTCTGAGGTACAGGAGAGAGGACCAAGCACAGTGCAGGAATGTCCCAGAGCGGAGGTGACAAACAGCAAAGCTGCCGGAGTTTGTCCAGTGCTGAAAATCAGAGAGCCACGGTGACAGAACTCCTGAGATCCAGAGAGTCTCTGTCAGAAGCAGAATTCCAATCTGGGCATGCATGTCACCCAGCCAGGTAAAGGACCTTTTGAAGGGTTACAGTATGCCTTGGAGCTCCAAGAAAAGTTGAGGGCAATGCTTGCTCTCGAAGGACATGCATCTGGTAAGAGAGAATTTCTCTGGGTCCTGGAGAAAAATCAGCCAGTCTGGCAATGGCTCATTCTTGGCTAGGTGCTGCTGAGTCAGTACAGACACCCTGACCCTGCAAAAACTACAGAACAAAGTGCCACCTAATTCTGTGCCATCTTCACAAGTGTCACTAAATTTGAGCTCACCTTTGTGTCTCTGTGTCAATCCATCTATTTTCCCCAGCATGGTGTCCTTCTCCACAGACTACTCCCTTCTGGTAACACGTACTAAGTATGTCAGCGAAGACTTGTCATCCTCACTTCAATGGCGCATTCTGGCTGTACGTCTTCCAAGACAGATACGTACATTCTTTTGGCAGTGCATGGGAGAATCAATATTTTTCACCATGACCGCAATTCAAGGGCATCAATTCTCTTTGATCTTCCTTATCCTTTGTCTAGTTTTCAAATGCATATGAGGTGATTGAAAATATCATAATTTAGGTCAGGCACACCTTAATCCTCAAAGTGGCACCTTTGCTTTTTAACACTTTAAAGAGGTCTTTTGCAGCAGGTTTGCCCAAAGCAATAGGAGCTTCATTTGGCTGCTGCTTCTTCAAGTGTTAATTGTGGGTCCAAGTAAAATCCATGACAACGCCAGTGTTTTCTGTATTTGTCATGATGTTGCTTGTTGCTCCAGTTGGGAGGATTCTGGCTGATGTTGTGGTGTGGTGTGATCCATGCTAAAGAATGCAGTCTTTGATCTCCTCCATTAAGTGCTTCAAGTCCGCTTTCATTTCAGCAAGTACGGTGGGATCATCTGCATATCATAGGTTGCCAAGGAGTCCTCCTCCAATCCTGCTGCTACTTTCTTCTCTCATATAGTCCAGATTCTTTGATTATTTGCTCGGGATACAAATTCAGTAAGTATGATGAAAAAAGATAAACCTGACATACATCTTTCCCAACAGCATTAATATTACAAGCAAAGTAAATGCTGCTGAAGATAATTCAACAATGGCTGCAATGTTACATGAACAGGGAACAGACAAAATTTCCAGCTGGATTCAGAAAAGGGCATGGAACAAGGGTCATCCACTGTTAATACCAGATGCACTGAATTTCGAAAAGATGTTTATTTACGTTTTACTAACTGTGCAAAGGCATTCACTGCACCAGGTCCAAACTGTGGATAACACGGAGAAGAATGAGACTTCCAAAACACTTAAATGTGTTCATGTGGAATCCGTACACAGACCAAGAGGCAGTCAATCAAACAAATAAGGGGGAACTGCAGCATTTAAAAGTAGCACTGGTGGTGTGGTGGTTATGAATCGGACTACTAACTTATGGTCAGCAGTTCAAAACCACCAGCTGCTCTGTGGGAGAAAGATAAGGCTTTCTACTCCCATCCAGAATTAACAACGGTCTCAGAAACCTGGAGGGGCAGTTCTATTCTTTCCTACAGGGCCACTGTGAGTTGGCATCAATTTGATTACAAGGAAGTATGGTTTAAAAATTAGGAAATGTGTGCATCGGGGTTATGCCCTTGCACCATGCATACTCAATCTACGTGCTGAGAAAAGACTCAAAGACGCTGGACAATCTGAAGAACAAGAAGGCACCAGGGCCCAGGAAGGGTCCTTATCAACCTGGAATGTGCAAGTGACACACCCATGCTTGTGAAGGTAAAGAGGACTTTCTGAAGATCAAAGATGAAAGCCTTCAGTATAGATTACAACTCTATGTAAAGAAACCCCAAATCCTCACAACTGGACCAGTACACAATGTCACAGTAAACAGAGAAAAGATTTTAAGTTGTCAATTCATTTTACTTGAATCCACAATTAACACTCCTGTAAGCCAAATCATAAACTCAAATGAAGTATTATTGCATGCTACACAAGACTCCTTTTAAAGTGCTAAGAAGCAAAGACATCACCTTGGCAACTAAGAAGGTATGTCTGACTCAAGTCACGGTATTTTCAATTGCCTCATGGGCATGTAAAACTGGATAATAAAGAAAGAAGAATCGATACATTTGAATTGTGTTTTCCGACAATACTGAAAGAAATACAGTGTGCCCAAAGGAAAAAATCTGTCTTGGAGGAAGACTACCAGAATGCTCCGGAAATGTGAGTATGATGAGCACTGGCTTTACAGTGCTTTGGGCTCGTCAGGAGCAATCAGTCCCTGGAAAAGACATCATCACGCTAGGTAAAGCGGGGTTCCTAAAGAAAGAGCAAGAGCCTCAACAAGATGAACCGACCCAGTGGCTCCAACATAGCAACCATAGCACTGGGCCTGGTGCTTCCGTGTCGTTTTGTTGTGCAAAGAGCTGCTATGAGTGGGAACTTCGATGGCCCCTAACAACAACGTGGTTAGAGACACAGGCAGCACCTGGGCTAGGGACGGCATACTGAGGGAGCGCTCCTCCCGGTCCTTCAATGCTCTATCAAGGTGCTCACCTTCAAATGACTGAACTAGCCCCTCAGAACACTTTCTGGCAACAAATTCTCCATCACGATTGCCTCTCCTTGCTGCAAGTGCAGCTTTTAAACCACAGAACAGGCTTTCCGCCCTGTATACACCTGTTCAACTCACCTACAGATTCTACTCAAAGACTTAAAAACACAGGCATGGATCTCTCACTCAGTCCTAAATAAGATGCTAAGACACCGAACACAAGAGTCAGCAAATGGAATGGTACCGAATGACTAAGACTCTCAGTTACATGCTGTACCCCTTCTCTGCCGCTGCAGTAACAAGTTCTGAAGACAACACTCCTTCACGAACGCACAGGAGTCGGGGCATGGCACGGCTCCTCGGGTCTCAGGGAGTGGGCAGGACGGTGCCCCAGCTCACCCAGGTCGTTGGGGATACTCAGGACAGAGGACTCATCCCCCACCCCACTCCCATTCTGTCCAGATGGTTGGCCAGGGGTAATTCTCAGCTTTCAGAGGCCCTCTTCCCCAACCTACAAAGATGGCCACAGAGAGCTTAAGTCCTTCACACCCTACGTGTCTCAGCCCACCTGCCTTCCTCACCTGCTTTTCAGGATTCATGGGATTTACTGTGGCCACTTGGACAATCCAGGCTAATCTCTCTTCTCATAATTTAAGGGCAGATGTGTAAGAGCCATAATTACTTCTGCAATACCTAGATCATTGTTTAATTGAATAACCAGGGTATCCTTAGACCATTACAGCTCTGCCTAGCACCAAACAACAACACACAAAAAAACCCATTGCCACACAATGCCGTCTGCAGCATGGGTGGGGAACATCCAGCACTCAGGCTGTATACAGCCCAAGAAATCATCAATGCCAGATAACGTCACCCGCCTCACCAAAGAGCAGCAGCTCCAGCCATCCTGTTAAGGATGAGTTAATAAATGTTTGACCAGTATGGCCCGACAATGCTCTAAAACTCCAAACAGCCCTTGGCCTAAAAAGGTTCCCTATCCCTGCTATATAAGGTTCCCAAGGCTGTAATCTTTATGGGCACAAACAGCCACATCTGTGTTTGAGCAGCAGCTGGTGGAATTGAACCAACGACCAGGTTAACAGCCCAACTTTTACCTGACAGGACCCTCAAAGCTCCTTTCTACCTACCACACATAGGGTACTCTCCAAAGTTCCACACATTAACATATAAAAACACAAACAGGATACAGTGTTGCAGCATTTGAACTGCTGTTCAGGTTTTATTCCTGGACAATAATGTAGTTGAAATCAGGCTTTCATAAGTAGGCAAAAGGAAAAAGTAAAACAAAACAAGCTTGCTAATGCAAATATTTTTAGGAAATACAAGTTCAACACTTTGAATGAAGGATTGAAACAGAAAGGCTGACCCAATCCTCCCGCCCCGCCTGCCTCCTGGCTAGGAGAATAAGGACATGATACCAGCTCACGGCCTAGAAATAGGACCAAACAGACAAAAACAGTACAGAAACACAGACCACAAGGTCAGGAGTAAATGGCAGGTGTCCCCCCAACCAGGCTTCCCTTGAAAAGGTGTGAAGACAACGGCCCCCACCACACCATCCTCTGTCCTAAGTGAACCATCTCCCCTGCAGTCCCCTAAAAATCTAGCATAAAGACATGTTCTTAATTTAATGAACACAGGTGGTGAACCTTATTTAGACATTGACTTAACGAGCTAGCATTTGGCCAGTCTGGTTATGCTCAGGGCAAAACATCAACACTCCCTGTGCTGCAAGGTTTAGGAAACAGCCGCATGAATACTTAGCAACTCTTTTTATTACGTTCTTATATATATATCACTTCATTTTCAACATTCTTGCCAATCAATCCTCTATCTAATTGTAATAACAACAATAACTAATATTATTTCGAGCTATCAGATGATCTTAATAAGCACTTCACATGCTAAATCAACTTTAAGCTTGACAGATGAAGGAGTTGTCAGAGGCTAAGGGCCCTGCCCCAGGTCAGACAGTTAATGAGACAAAGAGGCAGGCAGAGTCATGACCCAGATCTGTGTCTCTAGAAGCACACTGTAACTGCTACCAGCTTGTCTGCCACCGGTGAATCCAAGTTTCTGGCACTTTCCATCAGGACGGCAACAGCATTTCATAACTTCTCATTGAGGCAGTCCTCTGTGTTTTATTCCAACAGTTTTAAAAGGTAGAATAGTGTGCTCTTAAGCTTCTCATTTCTCCTTTTCCTTGCCCCAAATATTGGAAATATTTATTTCCTGGCTAAGAAAGCATTCACGAGGTTTTCTGAACACTATCCAAAAAGGACAAGTGGCAGTGTTCAAAATCCTGCTCTCTTAGAAAAGCAAAACCCAGATCTTTCAACGAACACTCATGAGCGAGGTGTTTTTATTTTTTTATCATTTTGGGGAGCTCCTACAGCTATCATAACAATCCATAGTTCAATCAATGTTGTACAAGTGCTACCACAATTTCAACACATCTTTTCCGTCTTGATAATAGCTCCCCTTTATCACCCCCCTCTCCCACCACCCCCTAAGGGACCCTTATTATTTACCCTTTATAATCGTTTTTTCAGTGAGTTTTTGTCCCTTAGAACACAAGTTTTTACAGTTTTCTATCAAGAACTCTGGCTCTCCTTCCCATCGTAGTTAATTACTGCCGTGAGTCAATGCTGACTCATAGCGACCCCCTGTGGGTTTCTGGGGCTGAGTGGAGTGGAAATCCCAGTCCTCCTTCGGGCGACTTTGAACCACAGACCCTGCCAATCGCAGGCCAAAGCATAACCTCTGTGCCACCAGGACTCTACTCATTACGAGAGGGGTGCAGGGGGTGTTTAAGCATTCTAAAGTGCATGCGTGGTAGGTGGGTGCTTCCCCCACCCCTTATTTTAACCCTGAGGATAAGGGTGGCAGGTCGGCAGAGTACATAGAGTGCCGGCTATGAGTCACACGGGACCATAACAAAACTCATTTGCATGATTCAGAGGTTGAGAGACTCCGGAGCTCCCAAATCCGAACTAATTTAAGCGCCTACACGGCTGGCACAGGATCTGAGCGTGAACTTTCTCTGGACTCTGCGTCCTCGGGGCATCGTCACTGCACGCTTGGGAGCCCCGGGACTCTCCGTTCCCGCTGGCACTGTGGCTTGCGGCCCAGGGACAGGACAGTGCAGGGCAGTGCTGGGCGGCTCCGCTTCGATCGCTCAAGGGCAGGATAACGCCAGGCCAGGCGAGCCCGGTTGGGCGAGCCCAGCCTCGGGGGCGCGGGCTCGAAGGCTTGCAGCCGGCCGGCCAGCCCAAAGGACGAGGGGGCGGGAAGAAGCCCCCACAGTCCAAACTGCGTCCGGGTGGGCCCGGCCCGTGCCAGGGGCTCGCACGTCGACCCCAGGAAGGCCGAGGCCCGACTCTCGGGCGGCGCAGGGCCCTACACTCACGTTTGTACTCGGCCATCAGCCTCTTGAGCGCCGTCCCAGCCATCGTCCGGGCAACAGCAGTCCTCCGCGGCCTCGCCTCATAAGCGCACGTCCCGCCCGCCGCGACACTAACTGCTTCCGGGTAGCCGCCGCAACCACAGCAGCTCTTCCGGGTCACGACACTCGCAACGCTATGGCGCGCTGCGCGGACGTCGGGCGTGACGTGCGTCGGGCGCCGAGCGCCCGGGTGCGGAGGGTTCGGGTTCCCAGCACCTAATGGTGGCGTGGCGGCAAGTGGGTCCCAGGAGGCGCCTGCGGAAGCCCGCCGCGTCCGGAGTCGCGCAGCGCCTGGCCTTCTGGAACGCTGTGCGCCCTGGAGGTTGACGGCTTTATTTATTCTCAGATGCAGTGAAAACGTGTCTGATGCGGACGGATGGGACTGACGACTGCGGGGGACCAGCAGCCGCGAGCGGCGGCGGGGAGCCGAAGAGCACAAACGGCCGCCGAGCGGGGCACCCCGGGAGCTCCGTCCCCGCCGGAGTGCAACCAGCTTTAGGGCAGGGCCCGGGACCCGCTGAATTTCACCCCGAGTTAGTTTTCTTTTTCTTTTTTTTAATTTGTGTGTGTCTTGCTAGAGACTTGCACTTTTATTTAAAATACAATGTGATAGTGACAGACACAGGTGGGGTTTTCTATTTTTGACAACTCAAATTCTATAAGCCATGCCTCTCTGAATGGTAGAATAGTCTTTTTTTCATTAATCATTTTATTTGGGGCTCGTAGAACTCATCATAATCCATCCATGCGTCCGTTGTGTCAAGCACATTTGTACATTTGTTGCCATCATCATCCTCAAAATATTTTCGTTCTACTTGAGCCCTTGGTATCAGCTCCTTTGCCCAAGAGTTATTTTTCATGACACTGTCAGTTAAACACTTGCAGGTTGGTCCGTTTCAGGGAGGTGACCCACAATCACCTCTAATTAGTGTCAAGGTTTTAATTCTTGAAGTGCAACTGAGACTGAAACCATCCAGGAGGACATTTGATGCTCCTTGGAATAAACCCTTCACACTAGTCTAAGGTTTTTAGAGGGTGTCAGATTGGTGGTCGTGATCATTTTGTTCAGGCCATTATTCAAATGCTTTTGGGTGGTTTTTTAAAATCATTTTTTTGGGGGGGGCTCATACATCCATTGTGTCAAGCACATTTGTACATAGGTTGCCATCATTTTCAAAACATTTTCTTTCTACTTGAGCCCTTAGTATCGACTCCTTTTTCCCCTACCCTCGACCTCGGGAACTCTTCTTGAATTATAAATTATTTTTATTTTCATATTTTACACCATCTGCTATCTCCTTTCACCCATGTTTCTGTTGTTTGTCCCCCTGGGCGGTTGGGGGTTAATCGATCATTGTAATCGGTTCCCTCACCTTCCCCCTGCCCACATGGTATCTACTCCCATTATTGTTCCTGAAGGGTTTATCTGTCCTAGATTCTGTGTTGAGAGCTCTTTTCTGTACCAGTGTCCATTGCTCTGCTCTAGCTGGATTTGTAAGGTAGAATTCAGGTCATGATATTGAGGGAAAGGAAGCATTAAAGAACTAGAGGAATGTGGGATGTTTCATCAGTGCTATACTGCGCCTGGACTGGCTCATCTCTTCCTTGTGACCCTTCTGTGAGGGATGTCCAGTTGTCTACAGATGGGCTTTGAGTCTCCACTCCCTCCTTGTTCCCACTCATATAATTGGTTTGGGTCTTCTAATACGGGATCCTGTCAGCACCTCGTGATCACACAGGCTGGTGTGCTTCTTCCATGTGGACTTTGTTGCTTCCCAGCTACGTGACTGCTTTTTTTTTATGGCCGCTTTTTTATCTTTGAACCTTTAACCCTGTAACGCTGGAATTTTTAATTTCAGGAAAAATTTGTTGTTTTTATTCTTTACTTTCATAGTTATCAATATACAAAACCAAAATATATTTTTAAAATATAAAATTTGCAATGTTTTTTTAAATGTAACCAAATTGTCACATTTGTCCATGGATTTAAAATACAAGAATAAAAAATGCACCTTCATTTCTATATTATTTTTCATCTTATTTTATTATTAAATAAAAAACAAAAGTTATTTTATTTATAAAATATAATACAAGTTATTTTATTTATAAAATATAAGACAAAATTTATTTTTTTAATAATTTTAGTGTGAAATTGAACAAAACAATTTTTGTGTGTGTGATACAAAGATGAACTTTGCATTTGCTGCAGAAAAATACTGGTGCACTCTTGCAATTTACATTTTTGCATCTTCCTCTGTGTGACCTCAGGGTAATGGTGAAGACCATCCAAACGGGTGTCTCTTCCAAGGATACTCTTGGTGGCAGGACCTCTTCTCTTGTTAGCAAATTCAACATCAGTAAAGCAAGTAGAAGGGTCTGCCTCTTTTTGTTGGTCTATTACTTTTTCCTTCAAGCAGAAGCGCTTCGGCGATGCTCATTTTGAACTCTTGCAGACGTTGGATTTTTTTTTTTTGTAACTGAAGTCTCTCACAGTCTCTACGATAAAGTAACCAAGAGTTCACTACTGTCACATCTATAAAATGAAAAAATCATTTGTGATAATATTTTTCGATCTGATGTGAATTCTGTACAGTGCAATTAGCGAGTCTATCAAATCAAACAGTATACCCAAAATTGCTCAAGTTCCTGGCTGCTCAGTGCAAGAGGCTTATTGGGATTTTGCTGGATTGCATAAAGATTTGAATTGGTCAACAATATGAGTAATGATATCCTTTGAGAAAAAAATGTCTAAAATATTCAACAGTACGTTTTACTACCCCAGAAGAGTCTATTTGTCCTAACCATTCAGGCATAGGTCTAGCTGTACCGTCTCCAGAAATGTGCCGCCAAAGAGGAATTCTTCGATTTCTTGATGTAGATGGCTTTGAACTTGTAGTTATTGGAATTGATTCTTCAACTTCAACAAGTTTCTAACTCATTCATTACTAACTATGAGATCTTCTAATTCATCCAAATCAGAATAATTGGGCATATATTCACTTCCTATCATAGAAAAAAATAAATATTGTTATCAAAATACTTTGAATAGAAATATGATTAAACTTTTATATTGTAATATCAAATTTTTAAAATATAATACACATTTTATTTACCAATTTCATCTATATTAGCATCTGATTACTTGTCTGAGTCTGTTCCGCTTCCATCTAGGTCATAAATTTACTGTTTTCCATAAAACAAATCACGATCCATGCTGTGGTCATTTTTGTCACTGTCAATTCAAAACACAAATGTAATGAAGTACTTATGTTTTGAAAAAGCAGAAATATATAATAAATATAATGTTTTATGGATATTATACCTTTAACATAAAAACTACAGTTTTATGAACATACACAAAATATATTAACACTAAAACTTCACGAGATTGAAAATCATCGAAAAATGCATTGACCACCAACAACCACTTAACCTCAAACGCGCAATCGGTCAAAACATGCGCCACCATTCAGGCGTTTTGCCGCTAAAATGCACGACTAGCAGTATGCATCTGCACTAGTAAAGATGTCGATTTTGTGGACATTGTCGTCGGCTCCAAAAGCTTCATAATTTGGGTACCAGACACGTTTCAATTAAATGTTATAAAAACATCGCGCTCACAAAATAACGATGTATAAATTACCAAGGGCATATGAGGGAGGGGGGAACGGGGAGGGGAGGGGGGAAAGAGGACCTGATGCAAGGGGCTTAAGTGGAGAGCAAATGCCTTGAAATGATTGGGGCAGGGAATGTATGGATGTGCTTTATACAATTGATGTATGTATATGTATGAACTGTGATAAGAATTATATGAGCCCCTAATAAATTGTTAAAATTAAAAAAAATAGAAATCCAGACAAACACAAATTCAATTATATTACTGAAAAATTAAAACTCACAAATAACCATTTGAAAAAAAAAAGAATTGTATGAACCCCAATAAATTGTTTTTTAAAAAAAAAAAGAATGCCTAAAGTGAAAAACACACGCAAAAACCCCACAACATAAAACACTGGCAAGGACGTGTAGCAACTAAAACTTGGTACATTGCTCATGAAAATGCAGCCTGATATCGTCATTTTGGAAAATAGTTTGGCAGTTCTTTATTAAGTCAGACATGTGATTACCAAGTGGCCCAGCAACCCCTCTCATAGGCTTTGCTCAAGAAACAGGAGAGCTTCCTTGTCATACACAAACCTGCGCACAACGTCTACCGTAGCTGCGTAGTCATTAAAACACAGGACACAGCATCCGTCCTTTGACTAGACAAGCTGTGGCGAGTTCATAGCCTGGGAAATGATTCAGCAATAGAAAAACAAACAAAAACCATCGATGTCCCTAAATAGACACAGGATGAACTTCAAATGTATTTCTCTAAGTAAAAAACAAAACAAAACACGCAGACTCAACAGACGGTATGATTCCACTAACATGAAATCCCAGAAAAGCCAAGAGAGAGCCAGTGGTAGCCAGGGAGAGCTGCCACAACGGGGAAGCACAAAGGATGTTGGGGGGGTGGGGGGTGATGAGATTCTTCTATGTAGCATTGTGTGGTTATAGGAAACTTCATTGGTCAAAACTGTTACAATTGTACATCACAAAGAATCAAATAAAGGAACATGATTGGTTCTGTAGGCTCCGGTGTTAAGTACATTGTTACAGTCACCTTGTCAATCCACCTCCTTGAGGGGCTTCCTCGTTCTCACTGACCCTCCTATTTAATCAAGCATGACATTCTTTCCCAGGACGGGTCCCTCCCAATGACATATCCAAGGTGCATGAGACAAAGTCTCACCATTCCCAAGGACAGATAATTTGTTCTTCTGGTAGTGTGTGATATAATGTTCTTTGCCAATAACCGAATTTAAATGCATCAATTTTTCAGGCTTCCTCACTCACTGTCCAGCCTTCACGTGCATCTGAGGTGGTTGAAAATACCCTGACTTGTGTCAGGCGCACCTTAGTCCTCAAAGGGCCCCTGTGCTTTTTAAGATGGTCAACAAGTCTCGTGCAGCAGATGTCCTCAACGCAACGCATCATTTGATTCCTTGCCTGCTGCTCCCATGCACGTTGATTGTGAACCCAGGTACAATGAAATTCTTGATCATTCTAGTCTTTTCTCCAGGTATGATGATGCTGTCTGCTGACCTGGTGGGGAGGACTTTCTTTTCTTTCAATCGAGTTATGACCATACAGAAGGCTTCGATCCTTGATCTTCCTCAGCAAGTGCTTCAAATCCTCTTCCTTCCAGCCAACAAGGTTGTGTCATATGTATATTACAGGTTAATGACCTTCCTCCAACCCTAATGCCACGCTCTTGTTCACGTAGGCCCAGTGTCTCAGGTGCCTTGCTCAGCACACAGAGTGAACAGTGTGGGGAAAGGACACACGTCTGGTGCCCACCTTTCCTGCTTTTAAGCTATGTCAGATTGCCTCTTCGTTCATGTACAGGTTGCACAGGAGCAAAATTAAGTGTTCTGGAATTCCCATTTGTGTTAGGCCAGGTTGACAAGAGAAACAAATCCGGAGACACTCGTGTGCAAGAGCTTTATATCAAAGAGCAATTGTACATTGAGAAAATATCCCAGCCTAGTCCGGATCAAGTCCATAAGTCCTACAGTAGCCTATATGTCTGATACTCATTCATAAATTCCTCTTCAGACTCACGCAGACCATGCGATGATGCCGAATACAGTAAGATCACAGGCCGATGGGTGAAAAGTCTGAGTATCAGTGGAAGCATCACGGGGCTGGTGTGGGCCTCTGCCACGTGGTTTGCTTAGGTCTCAGTTTGGCTCCACCTGAGTTGCCAACAGGAAGGTCAGGCTGAGCGAGAGTGTGGCCAGCCTCCAGGGCGAAAGAAAGGAAGCTCCCAGAATCCTCAAAATTTTACTTACTCGTAATGTTAATGATATTGAGTGATAATTTCCACATTCTGCTAGGGCGCCTTTCTTGGAATGAACATAGATACAGATCTCCTCTAATCGGCTGGCCTGGTCGCTGTCTTCTAAATTTCTTGGTCTACACTAGTGACTGCTTCATTAATCAAAAAATGTTTTTAAAAACATATTAATTAATGTTACATTAATGTCTGGAGCCTTGTTTTGCGCTAATGCCTTTATGTAACTTGGATTTCTTCCTTCAATACCATCATTTCTAGATGATATGCTACCTCTCGAAATGACTGAATGTCAACCAAGTTTTTGTATCTATACAGTGACTGTGTATTTCTTTATCTTCTTTTGCCGCTTCTGGTATCATTCAACATTTTGCCTAAAGAGTCCTTCAGAATTGTCACCCAAGGCTGGGTTGATTTTTTTCCCTTAAGTTCTTTCAGTTTGAGATATGCTGAACATATTCCTCACTTGTTAATGTTCTCACTCCAGGTCGTTGCCCGGCCCATGATGATGCTTTACTTTGTCTTCTCAAGCTGCCTTTTGAAAGTCCTGTTCCGCTCCTGCACTTCACAGCGGCTCCCATTTACCTTGGTTATCACTCCACCTTCCAGAGCACACTCCAGGCCCTTCTGACATGCACTTGAGTCTGTCTTTCTGTCCTGCCTTCTTCATGACCTTCCTTCACTTCGATATCCTTGATGCTATCTACCTGCATATCTCGCCTTGGTCAAGTCGAGCAAGTGTATTTTCTTTCCCTGAAAAAGTGAAGAACCTTCAACTGCTTGGGGCTGATTTTCCACACCGTTGCTTACATTTCTCACACACCCCCTCCCACCCTTTTACATTTGCCTTGCGTGCCGTGCTGTTCTCATTGATCAGTTCTGGGGCGAACTTTCAGTGCAGCTGTCCGTTCGAAATGCTTCCACTCTCCTGACACAGCCCAGTAAGTGGAGTTCCACCTCACGGGTCGGCCATTCCCTGGGCGCTGAAGATTCCGCTCCGTCGCCTGTAGGACGGAGAGCTACGGAGTTGAAGCCACTGCCATCAAGTGGATTCCGACTCACAGTGCCCTACAGGACAGAGCAGAAGGGCCCCTGTGGGTTCAGAGACGACACCTGTTTAGGGAGCAGAGAGCCTCTTCTTTCTCCCTCTGAGGGCCTGGCGGTTTCAAAGTGCTGACCCTGCAGTGAGCAGCCCAACTTGTACCCACGATGCCACCAGAGCTGCAAATCTCTTGGGACACTTTTAGGGCTTTGTCTTAGCTGTCAGAACGCTTACCAGGGTGTTTAGACAGACATGGTTTCCATGTATCAGATACATAGTTGCTCAGAATTTCAAATCCAAGGACCCATGCTTCCCCTATCTCTGGGGACTTTTATTTCTCCCTTTCCCAGACATCTCTCTCTCTCTTTTTCAAATCATTTTATTGGGGGCCCATACAACTCTTATCACAATCCACCCATTGTGTCGAGCACATTTGTACATTTGTCACCATCAACATTCTCAAAACATTTGCTTTCTAATGAACACTTGGTGTCAGCTTCTCATTTTCCCCTCCTTCCCTGCTCCCCCCTCCCTCATGAACCCTTGATAATTTATAAATGATTATTGTTTTGTCAAGTCTTACACTGTCCGACATCTCCCTTCACCCACTTTTCTATTCCTGGTATAGCTACCCTCATTATTGGGCCTCAGGGGTTTTTCGGTCCCAGCTTCCCTGTGTTTCCAGTTCCTATCTGTACCAGTGTGCATCCTCTGGTCTAGTCCCTGGCATCGCTTTCTGGATCCTACATTGTGCATGTTGGCTCTTCTGGAAACATCCTCTGTGTATCTTTCATGTGTTCCATCACTGTCCTGTGTTGGGTTCCAGAGACTTGTGAGTCTCTCCATTGACGACTTCTCTCGTTGGCTGATCTCCCCTAGACTCAGCCCACCTTCTGTAAGGGGGGAGCTACAGCTCATGAGCAGCAAGGGGCCCTTCTCTGCCTGAACTTGCAGCTCCAAGATGTTGTCAAGGAGATTGGGTTTGCGCTCTCCTCTCCTGCAACATGGCAGAGAATGATGGCTTCACGATGCCTCTCAGAGAGATGGACAGAGCAGGCCCCAGGCAGGCAAGGGCTCCAGGAGCACCTGCCTTCTTTGTGGTGTTTGCTTACTGAGCCTGACAGCGTGGAGTCTTCAAGGCTGAGTAACCCCTGTTGTACAAATAAAGCAACACTAATGAGTGCTTCCAGCTGGGGTTCTAACAACAACAAGGAAGGGGTGGCTTACTGAGCTTCTTGTTGCAACAGCACAGGCCAAAGGGGGATATAAAAGCCCGGACCTCCCGGAGCAAGCACCTCACTCACTGCCTTCCTCCCTCGCTCATCCCACCACCTCCTCCAGCCCACACTCCTACCATGGCTGACACCTGCTACTCCGGGACCTCTGTTCCAGCTGGGTCCACCAGGTCCATCTGCTCCAGCGACAGGAGCTATGGTAGCCGAGTCTACATGCCCAGGAGCTATGGCAGCCGTGTCTGCATGCCCAGTGCTCGTACTGGTCCCTCCTGGGAGGTGGACGACTGCCCGGAGAGCTACTGTGAGCCTCCCTGCTGCGCCTCCTCCTGCTGCCAGTCCTCCTGCTGTGCCCCCTCCTGCTGCCAGTCCTCCTGCTGTGTCCCTACCTGTCAGTCGTGCTGTGCTCCAACCTCCTGCCTGACCCTCCTCTGCAGCCCCGTGAGCTGTGGGTCCAGCCCCTGCCAATCGGTGTGCACCAGCTCCTGCGGGCCCTCCTGCTGCCAGCCAGTGTGCTGCTCATCCTCCCCCTGCTGTGTGCCTGTCTGCTGCACACCTGTGTGCTGTACACCTGTCTGCTGCACATCTCCCTGCTGTGTGCCCGTCTGCTGTGGGGCAGGCCCCTGCTCATCCTCCTCATGCTGCCAGCCCTCTCCGTGTGGGCCCTCCTGCTGCAAACCCTCCTCCTGCATGTCCCTCATCTGCCAACCTGTGTGCAAACCTGCCTGCTGTGCCCCTGCCTCCTCCTCCATGTCCCTGCTCTGCCGCCCTGCTTGTCCCCGCCCAGCCTGCTGTGGCACCTCATCCTGCCAGGGGGCCTGCTGCTGAGCAGGCACTCCCTTGGGCCAGCTGGGCTCCAGGCCCATGATGGTTGGTTCCTCACATCCACTCTCAGGTCATGACCTTGTTAGGTGGCTCCCCACACCTGAGGATGGGGCACCCCTGTGTCTCCACAGTCCCAAAGTGACTGTTGCCTTTTGCCCTCCTGGGAAACCCAGGCTTTCTCTTCCCATCTCCACCTGCCTATTGGGGTCCCCTTTCTCTCCTCCTGGTTCTGGGCTCCATGACACATGACCTTGACTTCCAGCTTGTCAACACAACATTGGCACCTGAATAAACACCCCTGGACCAGCTAAAGCTGTTTCTTGTCATCAATTCACGGGGGAACATAGTTCCGAGCAGACTTCGGTGTCCCTGCTACGAGTGTTCTCAGAATGCCTGATTTCCCTCAGAGGCACAGGCAGGTCTCTCTCCTCTGGGAGGGTGCCCAGGACTCCGCTGGCCTGGAAGGATCACCTCGAATGTGAACATGGCGGGATGTGGAGAAGCCCCATGCCATGATCCTCCTGAGTGCAGTCGAGTCCTCCCCAGCTCCCTTGCCTGCCCTGTGGGGACATCCCGGCTCCAGGCCCTCACTGTTAGGGTCTCACCTGCACAGCTCTGTTTGCCGCTCCATGTCCCTCACCTGCTGTCTGGCATTCCCACCTAGTTCCCTTTGGGGGTTTGTCTTCTCCCTCAAGGTGAGATCCAGGGGGCTACCTCGTGCCTCCCCCTCAGCTCCCAGGACAGCCAGGGGCAGGGGCACTTGTGTATTCAATGCAAGATGAAGGTCCTGGGGGGGTTAGGAGCCCTGGTGATGCAGTGGTTAGGTATTGCGCTGCTAACTCCAAGTTTTGTGGTTCAAAACCACCAGCTGCTCTGAAAGAGAAAGACGAGGCTTTCTACTCTCATAAAGGATTACAGTCTCGGAAATCTACAGGGGAAGTTCTCCTCTGTCCTATAGGGTCTAAATGAGTTAGAATTGGCTCGATTGCTGCTGAGTCTTACTTTTCAAGGTGCAGGGGGGTAGGGCAGGGGGAGTTCAGCTTGTTGGGAGAAGCAATTGACTTGAACCTGGCTCATAGGGGGGTGGGACATGAGCTGAGATTTTTGCTCTGTAACTGTCGCATACTTGCTTGACACCTTTAAGTCCAATCATTTTAAATTCCTACCCTTGCGGAGGTGTTAGAGAAGGGGTTAGTACAATGTTAGTGTCCCCTAAGTATAATTAAGTGAAAATTGCTTAGACATGAATAATCCATATAGAGCCCTGGTGGGTTCTGCCTTAGCTGCTAACCGTAAGTCAGCAGTTGAAACCCCAGTTGCTCCGTGACGAGCGGCAGTCTGAGAAACTCACAGGGAAAGTCCGATTGTGTCCCACAGGGTCCCGACAGCCTGAGGAGCCCCGAGGGAACTTGACAGCAGTGAGCTGGTCAGTTGGTAATCAAAGAGGAAGTCCTCTGCCCTCAGTCTCCTGAGGTGAATACACGCCACACATGGTGGCTAAAACACAGATGATTGTCCCGCAGCCCTGGAGGCTAAGAGTTCGACCCTCGGGGGTCAGTTCCCTGCTGCAGGTTCCCAGCAGACCCCCCCCCATGGTGACGGTCTTCCCCCTGCGTGTCTTTCTCAGAGTCCTTTCCATTTCGTGAGGGATTAGGTGTAGAGCCCACCTTGCTGTGCTAACTCCTCACTAACAAAACCACAGAAAGCCCTATTTCCACACCGGGTCGCCCATGCAGGTACCGGGCTAGGCCTTCCACATACCGTGGGGGCCGGGGGACACAGGTCAGTGCATAACAAGACTGCTTTGCAGACCAGTGGGGTGTGCTGCTGTGGGGGGCGGGGGCCATGGTGGGGGTGGAGGTGCCTTTATGTCACTGTTCCTTGCTGGTCAGACCCTGTAGCCCTCTCCTCACGCCTCCCTCCCCGGTCTTTCTTGCAGAAGAACGAGTTTCTGCTCACGGTGCTGGCGGAAGAGCGAGGCCTGCTGCTGCTGGGGCTAAGCTACTCGGCCAGCAAGCTCCACTTTCTGTTCCTCAGCAAGGACGCCTCTGGGGCCTGGCAGACCCACGTCCTTCCGGAACATGGCACTGACGGACAACCGGTGGCACACGCTGGTCTTGGCAGTGTCTGAAGGATCCTTCTCCCTCACCATGGACTGTGGGCTCCCCATAGACATGTAGGCACTCGGGATGCCAGAGGGTGGTGTGGGTTGTGTGATACTGCCTAGCAGTGGCAGGCGGGCCCCTTGTGTCTTGGCTCTCTGTCCAGGCCAGCCTGACCCAGACGCTGCCCTGGGCCTACCTAGCATTGGGCAAAGTTCTCATTGAACTTCCTCCGCTCCTTACCTAACCGTCAACCCCCACAAACCGTCCCCCTCCCCCAAAAAACACAATGCCATCAAGTTAATTCCTACCCACAGTGCCCAAGTGGTACAGATGAGAGCTGTGCTCTTCATGGGGTGCCCAGTGACTGAGGTTTCCGAAGTAGCTTCCAATCTGGTCTGATGAGGAGCCAAGACCTGCCCCCTGAGTGATAAGTCTATTCTGGGGATTCCTTGGGGACTTTAATGCTTTGCTCCCCTTGCTGCTCTGTTGCACTCCTTTCATGCTTCGGCCCGTTGGGGGAAGCTGTCAGCTCTGGCAAAATTCCCATACTGTCTCCAGTGCTGCCCCCTGTAGTACTGTGGGTGAAGGGACGTAGTGTCTCTGGTGGGGTCGGCCCTACAGTCCTCTGTGCATTGGCTGCTCGGAGCAGGAATGTCATTCTCGAGGCTTGGTGGGCCAGGATGTGGTCCACTCTTGCTCCCTGGCAGACCCACCACTCTCCCATGGCTAGTGTTCAGTACTGTCCTCTGCAGTGCATTCTTCTGGGGAGGGGTCAACATCACTGGGATTGAGGCCGACCCCGTAGTCCTGTTAGTCTGCTGCTCCATGCAGGTAGGTTGCCCTCCAGGCTTGGCATACCAGGCTCAGGTTTGGTCCCTCTCTTCCTTTCCTGTGGAGACACGGACAGTACCCTCTCCATGGGTGGGTTAGTGCCCTACTCCACAGGTCTTTTTTTCTTTCCCTTCCTTTTTAGTTGGCTGCCATATGCATCCCTGGGTTGGGTCTGACCTGCCAGTCTGGACCTCGCCCCAGGAATTGATGCATTTAGTAGCTTTCCCCAATGCCATTGTGCTTTTTAAGCTTGCCTCAGTGGATTCATGTTGTACTTGGCCTTTTGTGCTTGGCTTACTTCACTTAGCACAATTTCCTCCAGTTTTTCCCAGGAGACGATGTGCTTCATGCGTTCATCACTGCTTTTTAGGGATGCGTAGTACTCTGTTTATGCATATACCAGAGTTTTTAAATCCATTCATCCGTTGAGGGAATTTAGGTTGTTTCCAACTCTTTGCGATTGTGAACTGGGTGGAGATGACCATTGGAGCACAGATGAGTGGCTGTGGTCTGTTTCTTACCTCTCCTGGGTATATGCCCAGTAGGGGGATTGCTGGGTCATTGGGTAGCTCAATGTCCATCTGTTTTAAGTATCACCAAATCAATTTCCATGTTTTTCTGTTTTTTAGAAACTTTCTTTTAATTCATTTTGTTAGAGGCTCATACAATTTTTATCACAATCCATACATCCATTGTGACAAGCACATTTGTACATATGCTGCCATCATCATTTCCAAAAAATCTGCTTTCTACTTAGAGCCCTTGGTATGTTTTTTTTCCCTTCCTCCCTGATTCCTCCTCCCCCGACCCTTGATATTTTATAATTTTGTCATCTTACACCATCTGACGTCTCCCCTCACCCACTTCGCTGTCTGTCCCCCAGAGAGGTTATATGTAGACCTTGTAATCTGTCCCCCCTCACCTTCCTTTTACCTCCCGATATCACCATTCTCACCACTGGTCCTGAGGGGTTCATCTGTCTGGATTCCCTGTATTTTCAATTCCTATCTGTGCCAGTGTACACCCTCCGATCCAGCCAGATATGTAAGGTAGAATTGGGATCATGATAGTTGGGGGGAGGGGGGGATGGACAGGGAAACATTCAGGAACTAGAGGAAAGTTGTAAGTTTCATCATTGCTACACTATACCCTGACTGGCTCGTCTCCTCCCCACAGCCCTTCTGCAAGGGGATGTCCAATTTCCCAACGATGGGCCCCCTCATTCACAATGTTTGACTTTTTTTTTTGGGGGGGGGGTTTCTTTGATACCTGATACCTTCGATGCCTTGCAATCTCACAGGCTGGTGTGCTTCTTCCATGTGGGCTTTCTTAGTTAGATGGCCCCTTGTTTATCTTCCAGCCTATGGGACCCCAGATTCTCTATCTTTTGACAGCTGGGCACCGTCAGCTTTCTTCCTCACATTTGCTTATGCATCTGCTTTGTCTTCAACAATCGTGTCGGGGTAGACTGGTGTGCTTCTTCCATATGGACTTTGAAAAACTTGTTTTTAACAAGATCCTCAGTTGATTCTAATTCAGTGTATCTGTGAAGTTTGAATGAACCAGTTTGAATACGTTTTAGCCTTTACTTGAAGTGGCTAGTCTTGAACACATTCCCAGGACTTCTCTGCAATTCTAACTCAGGGGACACTGTCGAGCAATCATCCCTAAATGGGGCAGGCTTTGACCCTGCCAGTTCTGCTGACCGTGACCCAAGGTCACCACGGAAAGCAGAAGGCAGCAGGCTTCTTCACAGACCCCCTGGGCATCCCCTCCTGTGCACTTCAGGCACGCCAAGTGACTTCGACTTCAACTCCCTCGTTGCCTTTGCCCCCCCCCCCAATTTTTGGTACACTGGTTCTACTCCTGGTTGACCTACAGAGATGTATGCTCCTCAGAAGTCACATCCGTATTGATTGCAAGGAACAGTAAGTACATTAGGTACCTGTGACTATGCAAGATGTGCCTTTTACAGAGGACAATCATCTGGGTTGTGATGGTGGCCTCTTAATTTGACCTTCTTTTGTTTTCAGCCCAACAGGTGTTGCCCACTTAAAAGATCTCAGATTATTATTGACACTCTGCCACTCCAGTTTGCATGAATAAAAATCTACTTCCCTGCAGCGTGGCCTAGGACAGACTCCAGAATTCCAGACCCACGGTCATTTTCCTGCAGGGCTGCTGCTGGCTGGCTTCTCCCACCCGAACCAAACTCACTGCCAGAGTTGATTTCAAGTCCTGGCGACCCTGTCCCCTGTGAGTTACTAAGGCTGTTAGTTGAAGGAGTCCTCTGGTAAGAAGCTGTAGATAGCATCAAGGAATACTGGATTTGCAAATGCTGAAGCCCCTCCATCCATTCCCAACAGCAGCTCTCCCCTGCAATCACAAAATGCATCCCAAGTCCCAAACTAGTCCACAGAACCATGCCTTTGGTCACATGAGGGTCAGAGGGTGGCCTTCCCATCCCACTCAACTGAAGAAAAATACCCCCCAGTTTCAAGTAAAGGAAATGCAGGTGAAGTTTGTGACCCTCCAAACAGCAACCTCAAGTATTTCTGATGTGTCTTAATTGAATCTGTCTTCCTGACAATGTTTTCAAAAGCAGTGCAGAGGACACGCCCTCCGCAGGAACTGTGACTGTGCAGCAGGATTCACTAGCCCTCCAGTGGCAGAAACCAGTATCTCGTGTGTCTGTACACCTGGTGCTAGTATCTTCAGAGAACCACACATGTAGGTTCCTGTCCTGACCTCCGTTCCTCGAGCTCGAGGCTCAGCAGTTCTCAACCTGTGGATTCCCACCCCTTTGGGGGTCAAACGAACTTTCCACAGGGGTCGCCTGAGCCCATCGGAAAACACGTATTTCACAATATGTAATTACGTATTATTTTGTGATTAATCATTGTGATTTTTGTTCAATTTGTAACAACGAAAATACATCCTATCAGATATTTACATTATGATTCATGACAGCAAAATTACAGTTACGAAGTAGCAATGAGAATAATTTTGTGGCTGGGGGTCACCACATGAGAAACTGTACTAAAGGGTTGCAGCACTCGGTTGAGAACCACTGCTAGCTAGTCGTTGTCTGAAAACCTAATTTAACTGCGATGTGTTCCATTATTGGTAACTCTAGGAAGTCTAAGCTCAGCTGGTCAGTGATTGGTTGACCAAGTGTTCTCAGTTGTAGGCAGGTGAGAGTTAATGACTTTCCTAAGCAGCACACACTGGGGAGGCAGGAAGTTCCGGGCAAACTAAACATCTTTGATATCCCTGGGAACTCAAATCCTGAAAGACTAAAATTAAAGACCTCACAGCGGAACCTGTTACTTGTTCTAACTGCCACGAATTCTATTCCAACACGTAGCAATCCTGTAGGACTGCGACCTGCCCCTATGGATTTCTGAGACTTTAAGTCGCTAGTAGACAGCCTTGTCTTTCTCCCAGTGACTGGTAGTCTCAAGCTGTTGACTCCGTGATTAGCTGCCCAACTCGTCACCCCACTACAGGTACTGGGGGCCCTTGTTGAATGGTACAGCTTTGATATTAACACCACTTCTCAAACCAAATACCTGTGCGGCACGGCTCAGGGAGCCCACAGTTCCTCTGCTTGAGACTGAGGGGGTTCCCAGAATGTGGAACTTTCCAGACTATAACTGAGTATCTCAACTGGAATGCTAATGGGGAGATAAATAAGGCTTATCTTTTGGAGACACTGCGTTTCACCCAAAGATTCTGTAAGTTAGGTTTATGCTTTCAAATACATCAATACTAAAAGATCTTTTCTCCCACACAACTTGCATGAATCCCTAAGGCAGACAAGTTGGAGATTTCTTGCCCTGTTCTCCACAGCTGTGTTTACGATAGAAACCCAAATATCCACAGCTCTGTGGCCAAGTCAACCCTCTGCTTCTCTAACCGAGAGCATCTTGGGGTGCACCCCGACACAAGTGACCTTTCTCACCTCCCATCCGACACACCTGGCGAATCACTCCGACTCCTGAACATGCTCTGCTCTAAGCCCGTGGTTACAGAACTTCAAGTCGACTTATTAAGTGTACAGGTGGAGTCGAACCTGTTCAGTCTGATGATGTCTCCTTGTGGGTGTGGCCTTCGCATGAGGCTTCCGGGAATTTCCTTTTTTTTCTCCTTGGAGGTGGGCCAGTTTTACTTTCCTGCTGTTGAGACACCTGGAAAAAGCTCACATGAGCCACAGAGACCCACACCAGCGCTGAGATGCTTCCACTGCCACTGAATCCACAAGATTTTCCACCTACTGCATTCAGCACCATTTTGAGTGGCTACGTGAGCCTGAAGAGTAGTTTATGTAGTATCGCACAGATGGGCTAATATCGAACTCATGGACTTGAACTGGACTGGGATGTTTTCTCAATGTACACTTGCTCTTTGATATAAAGCTCTCTTATATGTGAGTGTCTCTGGATTTGTTTTCTCTAGTCAACCCGGTCTAACATGAGGCCCTAGGCTTGTGGTTTGAGTTGAGGGTCAGTATGGATGAGCTTGGGGTCCTTTACTGCCCAAGAGCTTTCCCTGTGTTCATGTTACTCATGAACCAAGCAGGTCTAGCACTGCCAGTCCTGGTGCTGCCACGGCAGGCAGTGTGCTCAGATGGCCAGTGTTGCTCGTGTAGGAGTCTGAAGCGATGCAATGGTGTTGCATGGGTATCGGTTCCCTTCTGTTTCTACAGGGAGCCCTGGTGGCACAGTGGTTGTGTGTTGGGCTGCTAACCCCAAAGCCAACAGTTCGAAATCACCAGCTGCCGCTCCTCAGGAGAAAGGCAGTTAGTTTTGGAAACTCACAGGAGCAGTTCTACCCTGTCCTGCAGGACCAGAGTCAGTACCCACTTAAGGACTGGGAGAGTCTGATTCAACACAGGTGGGCTGGATGTCAACTAGACAAAGGCCTACCCAAAACCGAAAAGCCCCCGACGAAAGCCCAGATTTGCCTCCCACCCTCCACTTCCTCTTGACATAGAGACCAGGAGAGGCACAGTCAGTCTCACATGAGGCCAGAATCTTGGTGAAGAGCGGGCAGGAGGCACTGGCTGGCCCAGCGGGCAGACAGGCTGCTGGTGGGAAGTCGCCTCTCAGTGACAGCTTTCCCATCAAAGTGGCTGAGAGTTCTTGCTGAATGTAAGATACTGAATTGTGACAGACGTTGTCTCCAGCCTTCAGATGCAGTGTTTAATAGAAGCCAAGAGACAGAATACCAAACTATATTTACTGTTTACAGTAGTAAAGGACAACAAATAATGTACAAATTGGTGAAGAAACACAACAGAGCCAACAAACACCCCACCCCTACCCACAAGCAAACTGCAAAGGAAACAAGAACATTTTCAGCAAGATTTCACACAAGCCAGAGATGAGGAGTCATGTCACACCGCCAGGTGACTACGAAGAGCAGAGAATGGCCGTCAAGCAGCAAAGAACCCTTACTGAAGGCCGACAGGCAGCATGATGAGATTTTGTGATTGGTATAGATCCCCAAAGAGTTCACAGAACTGAAATCACCAAACTAATGCATATAAATTCAATACATATTTGGAAAGCAGCACAGCAAAAATCCGTGAGAATAACATGAAGTCATCTTTCCATGGGCTTCATCCGTCACCACACCCCAAAGCAGCTCTTGAACACAACAGCAGAACTGCAAAGTCAGCAATCCTGAATCTTGCCTTCTCATAGAGGGACCATAATGACTCAGCAGAAACAAATACCAGAGGAACTGAGACCACAATACTATGACCAAAGGGGGATTGTGGCCTTTGTTTTCTCCTACATGAATAAATGGGGAGAAGCCAATTGAGCTTTGCAGTGGTTGCCTGCTACACCGATCGACAGGCCCTGAGCAGTGGTGCTGGAGACTCTAGGTCCAGAACCCTGCGGGGAAATGCCAGGGAAGGGCCCCACGGTGCCCCTGGTTTGTCTTTGAAGCAGCATCCTAGTATCTGCCCTTTGATTTTACCAGATGCTGAACAAAGCTAAAATTTTCAACAGGTGGGTAAAAGGTAACATACTGCTTACCAGCAGCCAGTGAAATTCTCTCTCCCATCCCCACCAGACCCTCCCAAACAGGTGTCTAGACCCAACACCCAAAGCACTGAACATGCACATAGGAGCCACCTACACAGTTGGATGCAACAGTGGGGGAGAGGGGGCCACATCTCTACCCACAAGACTGGCAGGCCACATATTTGGAAAAGAAGTGTTACAGAAAGGGGAACCAATAACAAAAACAAGCCCAAAAACCTAGCAACGCATTTACCTAAACAAAGATAGTGATTTATATTGGCCCAATTTCAGTTGTAGGTTAATCCCTGCAGAAATAGTGTTGAGTTGCTCTCCAGGCACGTCAGAGAGACAAAAGTAATTTGGTGACTGTCCTCGAGTTTCCGCAGACTCCTCTGTGTTGGCGTGTTCACGTGTTTACTACTAGATCGCAAATGCAAGGACAGGTGACACGGATGGGGTGCAGCACCTAGAGGCCACATCCCGAGAAGCCTCCAGCCACCCGCTCGCCGCCCGTCTGCTGCTGGAACACGTCGATTGTGTCTTCATCCTCCATCTCCAGCTGTCAAGGTCGGCGGGCCAGACACAGGAAAAAAGGGAGCCTGGTTAGTTGTCTCTTACCCACGGCTAGGAAGCCTTCCGTCCCACCATGCCTTGGACCTGTCAGCCTTTCCTGCACGCGGAAGGGGCAGGGAACCGCCTTTTAATCTAGATTTATAATAAGCCCTGTTTATGCATCAAGTTTCCCAGAAGCTCACAAAATAATTTCCAAGGTTATGAATAGTAACTGACAGAGAAAAATAGGGTCCCATTAAAAATAAACTGAATATCAAATTCCACAGCAGTGTGACAAATGGATGACTTAAGAGCACAAGGCCTGGGACAAACACAGGGAAGGCACTTGTATGGACCACCCTCCATCACCCATGTGAGGCTCAAAGCCAGCACAAGCATGCCAGGCCCACAACAGTAAGGAGGCTCCAGCATAGACCCCTCTGCCACGCCCTCTCCTGCAGAGACCGAGCAGAAATATGGAAGCATGGCCCACCCGAGTCTCCTCTTCAAGCACAGCAGGGAGCCAAAATACCCACCCTGATCGTTCCCCATTCTCTCAACAAAGGAAGCTGTCAGCTGTTCCGGAGTGAGACCATGGCTGGTGGCAGGTGCATTTCTCAGGTGTAAAGAGCGCAGTGAGGCTAGGCTCTCTGCAGGCTGTGCTTGAGGGCTGAGGAGGCCTTGTCCTTCGCCTCCTGTCCCAGCCCACCCACTTTCCAGAGCCTGCCCCACCCTCCACAGCCCCTACTCTGTGCTAGGAAGAGTCCCTCTCTCCCAAATGAGGGTAGAAATAAAGGCTGCTCACATGTTGCCCTTCAGGGTTTTACACAAGCGTTGTCCCCAGCCCTGTACAGGAGGGAGGGAGGGAAATGGATGTGCATTTCATAGCTAGAGAAAACAAGCCCTAAGAGATTCCGTGGTTCAACCCCAAGGTCACGCAGTTAGGCAACAGATGGCCTGAGCAGCCATGGAGGCTGAGCCTCTACATCTAGGTCCAAAGCTGCCTTCCCTTTGCTGTGCGGCACCAAAACTGGACCGAGCGCCTCTTGGAGGGGTTTGCACGTGCTGCTACCTGCTGATGCGCAGGCCGAGGAGCACCCTGGGCGGCAACAGGTGCTCCTTTCTACCCCATCGAAGCCTAGCGGACACAGGGCAGAGCAGCCAATGAGCCAGCCATAAAGTGGCCCAGGCTTCAAAGGCAGGTCTAAATACCAAAGGGGCGCCCTTCTCCCCAGCCTTCCCAGGGAAGCCACTGAAGTGGACAAGCAACAGTCTCCAAGAAGGATGACATCTGACAACGTGGGCTTTCCTCATCTGAGAAACTCCCCTTCAGAGGTAATACTCCAATAATTAAAATTTCTCTTGGCTGACTACATGACTGCATCCCTCAAGAATTCTCCAGCAAGGCCTTTCTAAAGGGGGTGGGGTCATAAGTATGATGATGGCTTTCATACCTGGGCTGGGGTGTCTGTTTCGTTTATTGGCTGTCCATCAAACCTGAATCTAATCTGTCTCATAGACAAGCCCTGAAAAGAAAAAAAACAATTATCAGTAAATAATTCTACATAATTAAGCATTGCTTCAGTCACAAACCAGCCGATGACAAAGACCCCCAGGGGAGGCTTCGCTGGCCTTATGGTCAATTCCTCTCCTCCTCAACTCTGCCTTCCGCTTCCTCCAGAAGCCGAACAGAATTCCTACGCTGTTCGCACCACCATCCTTCCCTCCCATTTAAGACATTCCCAAAGACCTAATGGCCTGGGACAGGGGATTTCATGAGGCTGCACCAATCTGGAAAGCCACAGCAAGACCCTGGGTCTGGAGAAGGCAGCAGGGCAGAGGCGTGCTCCATCCAGAAGGAGCTGCCAAGCCTGTCAGCATCCCAGGGAGCAAATGGCAGCTGTGGGGCCCATGAGCACTTCATGAAAACAGCATCCCGATTTCACTGCAACAAAAGCCAGAGCGAACACTCGCATCCTTGCTCCATCCTAACCCTGCTTAATGAGGGTCACAGAGCACAAAGCAAAAGGGACAGGGCAGGGAGAATGGAAAGGGGCCAGACAGCAATCGAGGTCAAGAGCTCGAAGCCACAGAGCAGGAGATAGGGTGGTCTGAAGAAACCTGGACTCTGAAGGGGTGGGCGTAGCAGGACATGGAGCCCCAAGACAGCAGGGGTCTCCACCTGAGGCCGAGGAACAGCCTGCAGCTGGTTCTGGGCTACTGCTTGGAAGGTCCTATGCAGACGCCAACTCGGGACCCTAATCCCAAGAGAGGCCTAGCAACTGTGCCTCCCGCGGCACAGGCCCACCTGTAGGAGGCATGGATTCAGGTCTGGGCTTGGAACTGCTGTACCAGGAAGGCAGCATTAGCCACACCTCGTTATCCTGCAGCTGCATTCCGAGGCCCCAGCCACTGCCAGAGCCCCGGCCTGTCTGAAGGAGCCAGCCCTAAAACTCGGTGCTCCGAGACACTCGCTGGCAGATCACCCTGCCAGTGGCTCTCAATCCTCCTAATGCCACAGCCCTTTCATACAGTTCCTCATGTGGTGGTGACCCCAACCATAACATTATTTTCATTGCTAATTTATAACTGAAATTTTGCTACTGTGGTGAATCAGGTGACCCCTGTGAAAGGGTCGTTAAGTCCCCAAAGGAATTGTGCCCCACAGGTTGAGAACTGCAGTCCTACGTGCAGTCTCTCTCTCTCTCTCTCTCTCTCTCTCTCTCTCTCTCTCTCTCTCTCTCTCTCCAGGCTTTAGTACACAGTTCCTCAATATGTTCTACTAGCCAGACCCGGTGGTCAATCAGGGAAAGGCTCAAATATGTAAGTAGCCACAGTACAGAAAGAAAGGAATCCTGGGAGGAAATCGGTCAGTCACCTCGTTAGAAGGGAAGCCCTGGTGCCATTATGTGTCATGTATTGGTCAGCAGTTCAAACCCACCAGCCGCTCCTCACAATAAACACGAGGCTGGCTATTCCCATTACAGGGTTAGAAACAGACAGCTACACTGTCTTACTGGGTCACCATGAGTCAGAATCAACTCAACTGAAGTGGGTTTGGTTTTTGAGTTTAAGGTAAGAAGAAACAAAATGACATCCAGAAAATACAAAGTTGTCAAAATAAGACATGGAAGAAAAAGAACATTCAAAGAAAAGATAAGGAACGAAGAACTTTGGGCAATCACAGACAATGACAGGATAGGAGCGCCAGGTGGGATGCTGGGGAAAAACACTCCCAGAGTGGCACTGCCTGGGGGTCCCTGGTCCCATGGGGGACACTTACAGAACAGGGGACAGAGAGAAAGGCTAACGGGGTCTCGATGACACAGACAGCAGCCACGCAAGACGACTGGGGAGCAGAGGGGGCGGGGTGTGGGAAGTACACCACGGGTCATGTGACACAGCATTTGCACATCCAGCCTACTCCTTCACACAGGAAGATGAGAAGCGGGTTAGGGACGGCTGTGGGTGTTAGGTGTCTGTCGAGTCCAACTCATAGCAGCCTGGGGTGAGCAGGTGCTTGCCCCGTAAGGGCTGCTGCTTAGCAAACAGGGTGCAGGCCTTTCTGCCTACGACAGAGCTGGGGGGTGGGGTGTGTGTGTGGGATGTGTGTGTGATGTCCTAAGCCCTAGACAGGCTGACAGAGGCCCACCTAGGACAGGGTTCCGGTGTGTTAATGAGGGGGTATCAGTGTGGAAAGTATCCCTTCTGACACAAAGAGCAGGTGAGGCCCTGACAGAAGCATAGGTGTCACATGGAGATGATGGGGTGGGGGTAGGGGAGAAGCTGGAGCAAACAAGGATTTCTCCCCAGGGAGGACAGAATGCCTTCCCCGACATCCCCAGTTCTGACTCAGCCCCTCAACAGAGAGGAGGTAGTCCCAGCCACTGTGGTACTTCTGTTACATGAGACGACATCTCCGCCTGCTCTCAACATCACAGAGGGCTCACAAGGATTGCCTCTGAGGAGGAACGTTTCTCAGGAAACCAAACTCCCCCGACAAGAAATGGCAAAGCCAAGAGGACAGCATGAAGGGGCACCTGACGCCTCACCTCTCCAAGCACAAGAAGGCAGGCAGCAGTGCACAGCTGGCACCTAGCGGTGGAGCCGTGCCTCCCCTCTGAGGAGCAGGGCACTGGGGAAGGGGCAGAGCGAGCCACGGGTGAGCCGGGCTCTGTGCTACACAGCGAGCCAGCGAGAGAGTGACCCAGACCACTGGAGCTGGAGGATGCAGAACTGGACTGAGATGAGCTAATAAAATGAAGTCATGAGTTCACAGTGCCATGAACAGTCACACACAATAGGAATTAGTCCAAATGGCCCCCATGGAGAGTGGTAACCAACTCCTTACTCTGAGAAATCAAGCATGGCCTTGCCTTTTCTATGCTATGCTGACATGCTCCAGTGATCCGTGATGGGCACTCAAGAGCTGAGCTAGAACTCACCATCTGTGACCCTTAATGAGCTAACACATCTGAGAACCCCTCACTACCACCAACACCTGCCAGGCAGAGAAGAAAGGGGGCGAAACTGAACTTGAGTCTGGTCAAGCCTCTGGGGCAACCACCGGTTTCCAGGGCACAGGGCCCAAATGGCTGTCCAAGGACACTCCGAGGGGTCCACCAGTGGGTCCTGGCTCACTGGGGCAGGGTGCTAGAGTCACTGTCAATCTTTAAGGGTCTATGCCAAGGTCCCAGAAGTACGCCCCCCTCACCTGTCGCTCACAGTAGGCCTTCATCAGCTTGCTCAGCGGTGTGTGCCTCTTGATTTTGAACTGGACGACAGAGCCATCCTGCCCGGCCACCTTCAGGTTGATGTGGTCGTTCTCCGTCTTCACTCCCTCCTGAAAGAAAGGGGGGCAGGGGCACCTCACCAAAAGCCACCTTGGACTGCAGAGGCAAGTCCTGAGGGACAGCTGGGCATTGTCCTGAGCCATCAGAACACACCTAATCCTTTAATCCCTCTACCCAGTCAGAGGAGCTCGGACCTGGTTTCTGTGCAGCTTTTATTAATGCTACTATGGTAGCACCCACATACAAGAGAGTGCACTTTTTGCAACACAAATCCAGAGTTGTCCTCACATGCCGTTAGGGCAAAAAAACAATCTGCTGAATCAATCTAGGGGAAATTCTTGAGAAAATCCATCTCGGCTTCTAAAATTACTCTCAAATGAAACCAGTAAAAACACATATGCACAGATCACAGATACTTATGTCGAGGCAGTTCCGACTCCTAGTGACCCTGTATCAAGGGTTCTGAGAGCGCAAATCTTTACAGGTGCCCAGAACCTCGTGTTGCTCCGGAGGAGTGCTGGCCGGTCTTAACTGCCAACCTTGCAGTTAGCAGTCCATCGGCTAGCCCATAGCGCCACCAGGGCTCCTTACAAGAGAAAGGAAAAATCAACACCCGTCAGCACCGGAAGAAAATGTGCCAGTGTTGCCGGTGGGGAGGGCTGCATACCCTTTCTCAATATGACTAAACTACTGAAGCTATGATGTGCCAATAACAGCTCAATAAAACAAATTTTAAAACAAACAGGCCAACAGAAGAGCCGTGGCAGGCTAGTGGCTCCAACCAGGCACAGGGTCCTCACCACGGCCACTGAGCACTCACCGTCTACTCTAAAACTCTCCTCTCCAGTGCAGGGAGGGACATGTGAGGGACAAGAGCAAGGGATGGCAGGCACAGTGGCAGTAATCCAGGGTGCCTCCCTCCCCACCCAGTCCTTCCTGTTCTCCAGGCCGGGGGAGGGAGCACGGCTCGGAGGCACCTGGGGACCGCAGCAGCTCAATCACCTTGCAATTACTTCCAACATAGAAGCGCATTCCCCTAAAAACGGGCCTTAGAGAACCACCCGGAGGCCGCTGAAGAAAGATCTATCACAGCTATTTCACTGAGCTTAAGCCACCTCACAAAAAAAAAAACGACTGAAACTTGGGCACACGGTGGCATGCTCGGTCGAGTCCCAGCTGGCTTCCGCGTCTGTAAATCACAAGGCCATGCCCAGCCTCGTTTCCGAGAAAGTCCGAGTGTAAAGCGCTCTGCTAACCAAATCTTCCACTCCGCTGGAACAAAACCAAGGAGCCCAACCACTTCAGAAATGCCCCCCTTTTCAGAGGAGCTGCGCAAGTGACAGGACTGCTCCCCAAACAAACGGCTCTCTGCACCTGAGTGGTGAGGCGCCTATCGGGGAACTGTGACGGGGGGCCGGGGCCGCGCACCCGAAGAGGAGCGTGCGCTGGTGGAAGTGGAGTTCAGGCCTCCCAGAAACGCCGAGCGCCCGCTGACTCTGCCCTGAGGGTCTCCAGCTCAGGTCCCGGCGCTTCTTCCCAGAGCCCCCTCAACTGAACGCTGACCCCCGAAAAGAGGGGCCAGAGGCGCGCGGGGGTGCCTCGGCCAACACCACCAGGGCCGCGGACCACGTGCATGAGAGAGACGCGAGGAGGAGGTTAAGACTGCAGACAAAAAGGGCTCGGCGAAAGGGCTGCAAGCTGAATGTTAGGGGTGCAGCGAGCAGAGCCCGGCCGTGGAAAAACAGCTAAGAACAAACACGGGGCGGGCCCCCGGGTGGGCGTCCCGCGGGGGCGGAGCCCGGGCGGGGAGGAGCCCGACAAGGGGCGGGGCCTGGGAAGGGGCGGGGCCCGGGCCTGAGGCGGAGCTCCTGGAGGGGCGGAGCCCGGGGCCGAGGCGGAGTTCGGGACGGGGCGTCCCTGGGGCGGGGCGTCAAGCGGGGCGCGCCACGGTCGCCGCCGGGCGGGGGAGGGGAAGCACCCCGCGCGGGGGAGGGGAGTGGATAGCCGGCCCGCGCAGGCCTGAGACGCCAGGCCCGTCGGCGCCGCGTCCCCTGCAGGCCCGGGGAAGGCCGAGGGGCGCCGCAGTGGCCGCACACGGGGCCCGAGCTCCGAGATGGTAGCGGGCGCGGGAGGCCAGCAGGGGAGACCGCGGCCAGAGCGCGGGAAGCGGGGCCCGCGCCCGCCCGCCGGCCGCTTACCTTAGGCTTCTCCTCGGACATGGTTGTGCGGGCGTAGGCGGCGGCGATGGCAGGAGCAACGCCGGAGCGGGCGAGTCACGCTCTCAGCCCCGCCGCTCTCCCGCCGCAACTGCTCGCGGGACCGCGCTTTGCCCCCCAAATCCGGACCCGCCGATAGGCCAGAGCTGGGGTCACGTGGCGGCTGCGCGTGCACGAGGCGCGTGCCCCGGGCGTCGGGCGCGCGCTCGGCCCAGGACGTGGTTCCAGGCGGTTGGAAATGCGTCACGGGGCGGGGCGGCGGCGCGCCCCCGCGTCCCTTCCGCGTCCCCGCTGGCTTTGCGCCCCGCGTCCCCAAATCCCAGGGTCTTTCCGGGCCCGCACCTCCAAGTCTCCGGTACCCTTGGCTCCTGGTACACTGCACTTCCGTGGGCCGCGGTCCCGTCCTGTAAGCCCCAGGCCCTTACAACTCCACCGGGGAGCTGCGCAGAAGGCCCTTTGGCCCCAGGGGTCTCAGGCCCCGCGGCAGGACATGGGCGGGATGAGTCCAGGCAGGCAAAAACCCGTTGCCTTGGCGACCTGAGAGGCTACGTGCCTTGGCTCACCTGGCCATCCTCTCATTTGATGGCTCGCGGGCTCTGGGCGCAGACACCGTCTGCAGTCCGAGGGGCCCTGACATCTGCGTAGGCCCAGAGTCGCCCAGGTGGGGCTGGGCAAAGAGCCTGAGTGAGATCACCTCCTGAACCAGCCTAAAGGGAGCGGAGACTCGGTACAGCCTTCACCTCGGTGCATGTGCGTTGAGTTCACTTGGCAGTCTCATCGCATCTCCTGAGTGTGTCCTTCCTCACCAAGAGCTCATGTGGATTTAAAAAACCAACCAACCAACCTAATTGCCACGTAGCCAATTTCAACCCATGGGTTTCCGAGGCGGTATTTCTAATGGGAGTAGAAAGCCCCAGCTTTCTCCTGCAGTGCTAACAGCTCGTGGCTTCCAACCTCTGACATTCAGGTTAGTAGCCCACCGCGCAACCACAACACCGCCAAGGTTCCACAGGTGGATAAAGGCACCCCGGAAGAGAGTATAAGGTGGTGCAGTGGTTACATGTTGGGTTGTGATCCGCTCGGTTGGCAGTGTGAAACCACCTGCAGCTCCGTGGGAGACAGACTAGGCTTTCGACTGCCATAAACAATTAACAGTCTTGGAAATCCTTAAGGGGTCGCTGTGAGTCCACAATGACTCCACGGTAGTGAGTGTGTTTGTTTGCTACGTCCGTTAAAAGTTACAGTCCCAGAGACTCATGGGCAGGTCTATCTGGTGCCGTATGGTCGCTGTAAGTCGGCATTGACTCGATGGTATCAGTTGAGTTGAAGAGAGTAAAAAGGGTGCCCCGAAAGTGGAGCTCAGGGGTAATGGGCATCTTTTCCTCTGCTTGTCCACTTGTCACACCCTCTTTGATTTCCTTTTCTCCCCGTGGGTAGTTTCAATCTGAGTGACAGATTTTGCTACACATCGGAATTCACAGATGCTTACCTGGGCCCTCTAGCTTTAATCCTCACCCAAAAAAAAAAAAATCCATTCTGTAGATGGTCTAACCAAGGCACTTCCAGAAGACAAGTAACATGGTCATATAGCTGATGAGAAGCTTGGGCACTTGGTCTGTGAGTTCACTCAGTACGTTCTACTATGTCTGACATGCAAGTTGACATTACAAGCACAGCTGAGAAGAGGAAACCTCAGGTGGACAAGGCAAACATGCTGGAGAAATCTGACACCTGGTCTACCTGTCCTGTCCTATATCCTCTGAGAAGACAATGGTTCTTCTTGGCTGCCCGGTCTCTCACCTGAATGCCCTCAGATGAAATGGTCCAGGTGTGCCAAACACAGTGTCAAGTTTGTGCTGATCCATCAAAACCCCACCACAGCCCTCAACAGCAGACGCCTTCATGATTCCTATTTTGCCAATTAGCAAATGAAGGTTTAGGGGAGGGCAGATTGCACAAGATTGTATAGTTAGCCAATAGTAGGGACCAGACATAATATGTCAGAACTCTTTCCGTTCTGCCTGAGCGAAGCCTATCCAACTGGGCTTCCCTCATTTCCTATTCATACCACAACACTGTTGCGCCAAATTCTCATGGTCTTGTTCCCTACAATCCATCATTGAGTCTTGGCTAGGACCACCATTTAGGAAAAGGAAGGGGGTCTTCTAAAATTTGGGCTCCCCTCCCCCAAAATCTGACAAAGTCTCTTCATGAAAGTCGTGGTCAGAACCCAAACCCCCATCCCAACCAGGTTAGAGGGTTTGGTCCCTTCTCATCTGTGAATCTGGACTGTAGCCAGCCTATTCCAGAGAATCCCCAGGTAGAATGACTAGCTTCAGTTGTGCTTCTGGAAGATCAGACCACCAGGAGCCAGTTCCTTGTAAGATGGAATTGGACTAGAACTACCCAAATTGTTTGCTGAGATGTGATTTGGGTAGATAATGTTAACAGGCTATCAATATGACATCAACTCTAACAATAAATTAGAAAACATGACAAGAGTATGTACTACATAACACTCAACTATGACAGACATGGATTGGAGGACACATCTCAATTTCAGAGTTGTTAAAATGTAACAACATAAAAATAATCCAATTTTTAACATGAGCAAACAGCATGAACAGAGAGTTCACCAAAGAGGATATTTAGACAGCCAACACATACATGAAGAAATGTTTGCAATGAGTGACCATGAAACCAAAAAAAGAAAGAAAAACTCGGCCATCAAGTCCATTCTGACTCCTGGGAACCCTACAAGACAGGATAGAGCTGTCTCTGTGGGTTTCCACAACTGTAGCTCTTCACGAGAGTAGAAAACTTCATCTTTCCCCCACGGAGAGGCTGGTGGTATCACACTGCTAGCCTCATGGTTAGCAGCCTCACACATACCCACTACATCACCACAGCTCCTAGCCTCTTAGCCGTTACAGAGAAAACTGCAAGATTAATAGAAGAACGCTGCTTCAAATGAAGAAAAGGAAATGATAAATTCCAAGACAGCATTGAAGAGATGTCCCTGAATTAAAGAAACGTGTGACTCTACAAATCGAAAGTCATTGAAGATCAGAGAGCTGACTAACAAAAGACCAACAGAAATATTGAGCATGACAAGAAATCCTGAAAGCGCCCTAAGAAGTTTCTGATGACAGATAA
The DNA here is from genome assembly GCF_050624435.1 of Tenrec ecaudatus. NCBI lineage: Eukaryota > Metazoa > Chordata > Mammalia > Afrosoricida > Tenrecidae > Tenrec > Tenrec ecaudatus. The sequence continues at coordinate 208,258,767 of NC_134531.1, read as the reverse complement.
AGAAGGGCTAACTCATATCAGACCAATCCTCCTAAGAAGAACAAACTTGTTTACAATATTTCTAAAAACAATCTGGTTTATAGACTTCAGATACTACCAAAGCAAGGAGGAACTGAGGGACAAAGATCCCAGAGTGAAAAGAAGTGATTACTAAGCAGTGGATGAGAAGTTGAAAAACTGAACAGAGCTTTTAAATCCCACACCGGGGAAGACAGTAGCTAGTCACGGCCTGCTAAGTAGGGAAGCTCTGATAAGTAAATAGCTATACCTTCAGTTAGAAATGGTGAGGGAACGATATAGGCATAAGGCTGAAGTTTAAGTAGCTCAGCCCACGCATAGACTGAAATCTAGCTTCTAAAAGCTTCAACTCAAATTCGAGATCTCATCAAGATGATCTGCCCCCACTTCCTGTCTGGAAACAAAAGGAAATCCTTGCAGAAAAAAGAGAGCATTATCCAGGGCCTTAAACTAAAAATTTCACATACTGTGTCCAGAATTAAGCATTAAAAATACAAAGAACACAGCAGACAAATGATCCAAAACTACATATATACACACAGTAGGAATAAATCCACAAGAGAATAGGAAATTGATGACATTAGACATAGATTTTAAAACAATTATGATTTATATGTTTAAGAAAATAAATTGAGATGGAAAGTTTCAGCCAAGAACTAAAATCTCAACAAAAAAAAGAAAATGAAAATTTGAAAACAAAAAAATTCTGAATTCAAAGGCTTGTTTAACAACAAATTAGACACAAGGGAAAAGATAATTAGTAAACTGGAAGATAGGACAGAAGAAAATATTCAGATTATTTAGAAAAGGCAATGTACAGAAGATAAAGTAAAATGGTATGAGACATATACAATGTGATGAAAAGATATAACATGTTTGTGAAGTAGAGTTACAGAAGTAGGTAAAATAGGCCAGAAGAGATTTTTTTTCAATCGAGAGAAGCTCTCCAGCAAACTAGATAATGCTAGAAGAATACTCACTTCCACTGAGTCAATACTAACTCATAGTGACCCTACATAGGATTTCCAAGCCTATAAATTTGATTGGAAGCAGATAATCTCAACTTTTTCCCATGGAGCAACTGGTGGGTGTGAACCACCAACCTTGCTGTTAGCTGCCCAACACTCATTGTTCCAATAAAACCCAAACTGAGATAAACTCTTTTATATAGAAGAAAAGGAATGTTCATTACAAATATAAACGCTATTTACCTCAGGCTCTATTCTTCTCTTGATGTCTGGCTTTTAATTTAAAATTATAAGACACAAAAACAGCAGGGGGGAGGGGAAAGCAGGCAAAAATCAACAGAAACCAATTCAGATATGACTTCCATTCTGAAGTTATTAGAGGACAATGCTAGAGACTAGTGGAAAAGATGAGCAATATGCATGAACAGATGGGCCATTTCAGAGAGAAATGGAAAGTGTAAGAGTCGAATGCTGGAAATAATAAGCACAATAGCAAATGTGAAGCATACCACCAGTAGGTCACGAGTAGATTCAACACATTAAAACGGCTGTTTGGACATTGTGTTAGTCTGGGTTACGAGAGAAACAAGTTCATAGACACTCATACATGGATAAGAAAGAGCTTTATATACAAGAGTAGTTGAATATTGCGAAAACATCCCAATCCAGTCCAGATCAAGTCCATAATTTCAGTATTAGCCCATATGTCTGACACCAATCTATGAAGTCCTCTTCAGACTCAGAAACACATTCAATGGCGTCAAATGCAGGAAGATCATAGGCCAGTAGATGAGAAGTCTTGTGGATCCAGTGGCAGTGTAAGCATCTCAGCACTGGTAGGGGGTCTCCACGTAGCTTCTCCAGCTCCGAGGCTCTGGCTGCCATCAGCCTGTCTCCATGTGGCTTGTCAGCAAGCTCATCTCACAGTGACTCAGTGTGCATCCCACCTCATGAAAGCTATTTATCTCCTTAGCGCCTCCAAATGAGGTGATCAAGCTGCAACCTGATTAATAGGATAAACTCCACCCCTTCACTCTTAATCCTCTCAAATTGACAACAGATTCCCACTGGCATCAAAAAAGAAAGAAAGGGAAAACATGGGGGCAATTTCCATAATGAGCCAGGAAGAAATTGGAATCTTCTGAGCCACTGGGATCATGATGATGGCTAACCAACTGCAGGGATCCCAGTTCTGAAATAGATGTATGGCCTACAAAAGTGCTACTTAACCTACACAGGCCTGCTGGGGGAAATCTAACTCATGTATCGTCATAGGGATTCCTAGTCTGTTAGGCAGGACCATGCAATTAACCGTCCTAGACCATCAGTCTTCCCAGCCTGTGGCGATTTGCAAGTGTCCTTGTGCAGGGGAAAGGGAAACGCCCTGATCTTTCAGGGTCATGAGATAACTGGCTCTACAGTGACCCTAGTCAGCCACTGTGGTTCACTGGACAGACTGGGGTTTATAGAGAGCAGTTGAGGAGGCGACCTTGGCCTTATCAGTCTCACAGTGGGATCAGTGGCAGCAGAGGCCCTAGTCTGTGGAGCTAGATCAATGGCTGACATCCAGTCAGTGCTGACTCATGGTGACCTTCTGTACAACAGAACAAAACATTGCTCAATCCTGTGTTATCCTCCTGATCACCTGCATATTTGAGTCCATAGCTGTGGTTCTTGGGCTAATCCAGCCAGCTCACCAAGAATGCCATTCGCTGGTCCTCTACCTCACCAAGCACCACACTCTCCTCTAGTAACTGCTCTCTCCTGAGGATGTGCCCAAAGCAGCGAGTGGGACCATACTGTGTTGTGAATTACACAGTTTTCATTCACAAGCACAGCCGGGTCTTTCTTCCTAGTCAGTCTGAGTCAAGAAGCTTCACAGGGAAACCTATCCCGGCTGGTATTTTGGGTGACTTTGCTGGTATTTTGCAATATGCGTGGTAGTTTCCATTGTATAACACACAAGGCCCCATGGTACGACAAATTCAGCAATTGAAAGACTCTCCACCGTCATTCATTCACCTCTGGTGGGAAGGATCTTGTTGGAGAAAGGAACACGTGAAATACCTGGAACCACCCTGCTCCCAAAAATTTGTGAACCATGACACTGACATTACCACAGGGGGATGAATGCCGGTCCAGGTCTTGGGAGACACTGCTGCCAACATCGCTTTATGATTCCTATAAAGGCCAGAAGGGTATGGAAAATCAAGGTGGACCCTCAGACACAGGGGGACACCTGTCACAGCTCAGAAGGTGGCCACCCAGAGCGAATCAGCATGAACTCCTGGCACAATGTGCAGCAATTAGCCCAACCAATACTCTGCTGTGTTCCTCCGTCTTATCAGCAAAGATGATCAGCCAGCTGTCTTCAATGAGCACAGAATACCTTCATGGTTGCCCCAGGCCAATGTTCTGGTTCTCTGATATAATACACTGAATAGTCTGTGATTATCTTGGGATCCCAAGGAACACCAGCCTGATTCTTAACGTCCTTACATTCCATGATTTTGTCTAGGTCCCGGGAACAAGAGGGAGCAGGGTAGTGCCTAGATACTTCCGTTGGCTACCTGTGGGAACTCAACCTCTCTGGGCTCAGAGCCTGCAGGCCAGTAGGGAATCCAGGGTCCTGGGGGGCTGTGACATGTTGGAATACATCCTCAAGACAGATCAGAGGTGGCTGCGGCCTGCTGCATGTCCACCATGAGAGCTGCCATGTCTGGTAGGCCTGGTAGGATTCCAGAGGTAACCTACTGGGCTGATAACCCCCAGGTCAGCAGTTTGAAACAACCAGCCACTCTAGGAGAGAAAGACAGGTCTCGACGCCCATCAAAACGTACTGTCTCAGAAACTCACAGGTGCAGTCTTCCCTGCTTCTGGGTCGCTGTGGATCAGCATCGACTCGAGGGCAGTGGATTTGGTGGAGTTTTTATATTCCATGGGCCGCACTCCGCTCGCCTGGCACATTCGCTCTTGTCCTGTGGTGGTTTGCATGTTGCTGTGATGCTGGAAGCTGTGTCCCATTATAGTTCCCATCCCAGCAGGGTCACCCAGGGTGGTGGCTGCAGCAGAGCTTCTAGACTAAGACAGATTAGGAAGAACGTAAAGAGGCCCATGTCTGTGAGGTTAACCACTGCAAACCTGACAAAGGGTAGCAGGACCTGGACAGGTATAATGCTGAAAATGAGCCCCTCAGGGGGAAAGGCTAAAAATATGACCAGGGGATAAAGATCAATATCCTAAACATTACCATTGCCTTTGAGCGGATTCCAATGCCTAGTGGCCCCATAGAGGGTGCCCTAGGTTGTGTATCTTCTTTGGGAACAGACAGCCTCATCTTTGCCCCACACAGTGCCCCATGAGTTTGAACCACCGACCTTGTATATTTTATTTGGCAGTCCAAGTCGTTCTAGCACTGCCCTGACAGCACCGTCGGGGCTTCAGTGAGTTGAAATGGACTGGTATTGACCACTTTGAATCAGACAATCCTACGGTTGAATATGCACCAACACAAAGTCCAACCTCCCTGCTATCGGGGCGATGCCAACTCACAGCGACCCTATAGGATGGGGTAGAATGGCCCCCTTTGAGTTTCCAAGACAGTAACTGTTTCATGGGAGTAGAAAGCCCCGTCTTAAAAAGGACTGGCTTCTCATTCATCAAGAACACTTTAAGATTAACCATGAAGTACAATGCTGTCAGTGATAAAATCCTATAGGAAGACCAGTTTGTATGGCCTGCCATTTCTCCCCCCTGCTTTGCTGGTGGCCCCAGTGGCCCCAAACCACAGGGCTAGGGCACCCGGAGTGCCCCTGACCCCTCCCTCGGCCTCAGCCTGCCATTGTTGCCTAGTCCTGCCTTTCTAGCTTCTTCCACCAAACACCTTCCCTGCCCGCCAGCATCTTCCTTTGGAATGTGTCCTTGAATTGGCTCATGTGACCTCTCCCAACCAGCCACATGGCCTCCTTGGGCTTTTTGATCTTTAGGGCTTCTGTCAGTTGCCTCCTACCCCTACACTGGGGCGGCTGCACCTCACCTTCAACTGTGCCCTCTGGACATCCCCGATGAGTTTAAATCCTCTCCCTGCCTGGCCTCCCACCATCCAGAACCTGTTGCATGCTTCTGGAAACAAGAAACTCATGCTTATTCCTGGGTCATTTAAAAGGAGGTCTGTCTCCTGACTGCTCCCGAGAACCGAAGCCTGTCTTTGGGTTTCCCTACCCAAGTCTCACTCCTTTACCTACCTACCTCATGCCCAGCCCTATGACCAACACAAAGACCGTGTCTTTTTTTTTCATTACTAAATACTTTTATTGGGGGCTCTTACATCTCATCACAATCCATACATCCATCCATTGTGTCAAGCACATTTGTACATGTTGCCATCATCATTCTCAAAGCATTTTCTTTCTACTTGAGCCCTTGATATCAGTCCCTCATTCCCCCCTTCCTCCCCCACCCTCCCTCTTTCATGAGTCCTTGATAAGTTATAGATTATTATTTTCATATCTTATATCATCCTCTGTCACCCTTCACCCACTTTTCCATTGTTCGTACCCCAAAGACAGCTTCTTGATCACATATTGACAGAAGGAAGGGAGGAAGGCTGAAGGGAGGGAAATAGACCGAGTCCCCATGTCACCAGTCCTCTTTCCTGTCCGAGTCTAACAGACTTCTGACCACCCCCTGGACACAAAGGCAAGAGTTGGGGTTGCCCTGAGCTTCCGGGGTTGGGGCGCAACCAGAAATGTGGAGAGGTTGGAGCCAGGGTCTACAGATCAGTCAAGTTATGCCTGGACCTCACACAGGGACATCTGGGCCAATGGAGCACAGTGGTGGAAGTCTTACAGGGCACTAAAGAGACCCCAAATCTCTAATATAAAGTTTTATACAGGACGGAGGGTAAAGACACATCATCCAGATGAGATCGACAATTAGCACGAGGTCATAATGGCATCCAAAGGTTTACTGAGCTGCAGGGATTCTGAAAGGACACAGAGGACAAAGGAAACAGCCACAAGAGCATGATTGGAGGCAGGTCAATACACCATAGTCACAGCAGGGCAACAGATGCGGGGCCTGGACCATGGTGGAGACATGTATATATGTGCATTGTTTTAGACAGACTTGTTTAGGAGATTGGCCCAGAGCCTTCTGACCCAAGCAGCCAGGCATGACTCATGGGTATGACTCAGGACTATGTGACCCAGTATGGCAGTTTCCATGAAGGACACCCCAAGGCAAGCGTCTAATGGAGAGTGCCCCTCCCTGGGCTGGCTAGTGGGAGATGAGGGCAATCCACTTTCCCTTTCATTCTGCCTGAGGGCTAGATGGCTCCCATCCCAGGTTAATGGTCAGAAAACATTCTGGGGAGGTTTAATCCACCTGGGGACTCTGCAAATGGCTTTGGGGCTTTCACAAAAATTTTTTAAACCTGTTTCCTCTGACAGGATCCAAGACAAACACCCAGTTTGCCTGAGTTTTAAAAGGATATTTCTTTTGCCCCACTTGAATGACCAATAAAGACATAAGTCCAATTGACAAAGTGAAAAGGGGGTGGGGCTTTCACAATTACCCACAGCCTTCTGCAAATGTGGTGCTCAGGATTTAAGCTCAAAGACAGAAGAGTGTTTGCGGCAGAAGGCTATAGGGCCTCCTGGGGACACTGGAGGCTGACTCTGGCTCCAGGGGATCCCTCTTCCAGTCCACCATGTGCCCCTCAGGAATAAAGCCACATGGGTGGAGCGCTGTGATAGGTTTCTGTGTGCCCACATAACACCCATAGGAGATATGGGCAGAGTTTAGCCTGCTAATCAGGCTGCAGCTTGAGGACCACTTTGTGAAGTGTGACCGTGACCGAGATAAATGGCTCTAAGAGGTCCACCTGTCTCTCTCTCCCTGGTGGTCCCACCAGCACACAGCCCGATTTAGCTACCCTGCCTCAACACCTGTGCTGTGCTACCGGTGGCCAAGCCAACCCTTGGACCGATCATGTGGACCAAGTTGCTGTGCCGTGCTGTCTGTCCCACGTTGCAGCTCCGCTCCACCCTGCCTGTGGACTGCCTGCAGGCCAACTGCCTATCTTGCCATCACTCCAGCCACACCTCCCGCCAGCCACTTTTCATGGCTCCACAGGGGGGAGGCTCCACCCAGACCTGCTTCCTTCACTCTGCTGTGCTCTGCTAAGGTTCACCACTTCATCTTCCTATTGTCTGCTGCCTTGGCCTTGGGCTAGTGATAAGGTGAGCTGGAAAGACCTTCGGCATAGTGCCTGTCCCAGAGAGTGAGTTGGATTGATTGGCTGTTACATTTCCTTCTCACGATATAAACTTTTGCTTTTACATATATATCATCATAAGTGTCCTGGTCTTGCTTCCCTAGAGAACCCTGCCTAACACAGGTGCCCATTTAGCGTGTGATGCTCTCCTGCTTTGCCTGGGAGCCGGGACCGTGGCTTCTAACACTGTGATGACACTGAGCCCCTTGCAGCCAGTCCCTTAGCCTCTGTGAAACATGACGATTGCTCTTGCTGGCCTGGAGGAGGTGGCCTTCATAAATATTTGTTGGAATCTTCAAGTCCTGAAGCAGCATTAGAGAAAAAGAGGGAGGGGGAGCATCCTAAGGCCCTGCTCTGAGCCATTGCAGGTGCTCAAAGAGCCACCCCTGTCACCTGTGGGGCCTCCCAGTTTCTACAAACCCGTGTTACATCCACATCCCAGAGAGCAGGCTGCTGACAGTCAGCCCCCTGGGGAGTTTGTCCAGACCCACAGCGGCTCTGAGTAGTTAAGTCCTCAAAGTGCAGCCTGGACCACAGAGAGCCGTGTCCGCCAAGTGCTGGCTGCTGTCCTTGACACAGAACTGTCCACGGATGCCACCTCCACCCCCCACGCAGATCTGCTATCGGGTGGCCACCCTCACGAGTGTCACCTCCCTTGGCTTCTCACCCCATCCTAGGCCGATGTTCTAGCCTGTCTCCTTAGAAACAGTGCTGAGACTCTGCTTAAGGCAAAAGGCAGACGAGACAAAGCCACAGATGATGCAGATTCATGGTGTCCAGGGAGTGGGGGAGAGGACCACGGAGGGTTACTGCTTATGGGGCACGGAATTTGTTTGTGGGGATGAAACTTTTGCGGAACAGTGGTGGCGGTTGAACAACATTGCAGATGTAATTAACATTGCTGCACCGTACATTTACAATGATTGAAATGGCCTATTTTACGTGACCGTCAACTCAACTCGTTCTTCTGCTAAGTTGCCTGAAGTCCAAGGTTGCCAAGAAAGACACACCCAGGCTTGGGAGGAACACCTGGACGCACACCGGGAGGGACAGAGCCAGGTCAGCTTCAGCAGGCCACGGTCCCCAGGGCCACGATTTCTCCCCATAGCAGCTACACAGGGAGGTGTCTGCAGGAGGCTCTCTTGTGCTGCAGAAGCAGGCACCAACAGTGGGCTTGGCCCGGAGCCACAGGACATACTCGTGTAAGCGATAAGCAGACTATGTCCCACAGCAGCGGAATTTCCCAGATAAGGAAGAAGTCACTGGGACAGGGGGAGGCTCAGGTCCTGCCCTGTTCTGGCCCAAGGCTTATGATTAGGTGGCCTGAGGAAAGATTACCGGGCCACTTGACAGCTGTTTTCCCACCACAAAAATTCACTGCCACCAAGTAGAATCCGATAGCGAACCAATAGCGTAAAGAGAAGGAAAATGACGAAGCCACCTAGTCATTGGCATGCGTGTCCCCCCTCCCTCACTCCCAGGGTCTGGTGCCTGGGGGCCACATCAGCCCAACAGGTGAGCCTGCTCCCACCTGGGCCGCCAGAAGCACTTCATTTGAGACGGTTTGATCCTTCTTGCTCAGACCCAGGTGTGTGTGTGGGGGTGGGGGGCGGCTGGCAACTCAGGAAGTAGAATTTGCTGCACTTTACACCTACGGTAACAAGTAACAGAATGCTCTTTTTCAGGTATAAAAGCCTTACAGGTACGATAAAAAAAAATTAAGTGCTAGAAAAACCGGGCAATAGAATTAGAATGAGGAGAGGCCAAATATACACCCCCTACCCCCTTCCCTATCAAAAAGAAAAGACATTTAACTGCAGAACAATCCAAAATGTCTGCATGACAATAGGTACCCTAAGCCAAGCCACCACACCAAGAACCAGGGACCTTCCTTGGGCGTGGCTTTCACCCTCCTAGAGACAAGAGCTGGGAGAGGCCACTTTTCCTTCAACTCCACACCCTCCCAGAAGAATGGCAGCCAGGTGGGAGGTAAGGGTGGATCCTGCACCCAGCTTCAACTCCCCCAGAAGTGCACACCACCAGGATGAGAGATTTTACCTCTTTTTCACCATGATGGTTTTATTGGGAGTGGGGGTTGGGGGGAGTAAATCAATGAACTATCATTGGCAAGGACAAGAGTTATGTCAAATCAGACTGGCTGGCTCCCTCCCTGTGGATCAAGACTACCTTGCTCCATCTGCTAGTCATCAGTTTGGCTCCTCCCATCACAATGCTGTAAGGCAATCAGTGGAATGTGGCAGAAGGGAAGGGGTGTGACTTCTGGGGTGGGGTGGGGAGCTCCACAAGAGCACAGCAGCTCCTGCCTAAGCCTCCTGGTGGCTTCTGAGAAGTGGAGCAGCCCCATGTTGTGGGCACACACCAGCAGGCCCGAGGAGAATTGTGGAAAAGAACCCAGGCCTCCTGCTGACAGCACCCACTTGCTAGTTGGCAAGAGAGCTTGGAAGCAGACCCTCTTGCCCCGTAGGTCTTCAGATGGCTCTATCCTGTTATGGGACCCCAATGCAGGACTGCCCCTGAATTCTGGCACCCAGGAAATAGGACACATTTCCCCCACCCCACCCCCACCTTAACTTTTTACAAGTTTTATTGGCACTTAATTCACCACCTATCACACAATAATTCAATCATATCAAGAAGAGTGTACAATCATCACCACAATCACTTTTTTTCCCCAACCCCAAATGTTATTTAATACAATCATCACAGGGTGCAATTGGAGACTTAATTTAAAAAACAAACACAACAGAAATGACACCACAGCTCGAGATAAGAGTTCTACACAGACATCAAGGGGCGGGTGGACCACAATCACTTTTAGAACACTCCCCACCCCCTCAGGTTAAATCACTTTTAAAGTGAGTTATGTAATAACCATCAGTTCTGGTCCTCCCTCCCCTGTCCCACATATATTGTTTGCTCCCTCAGTCCCCTCACCCTCCCCATCTCCCACCCACCCTACCCCTACCTCCCCTATAAGCCCTGGCAACAGGTCTTATCTCTATGTATCTACTCCCCCTGTGCTTCACAAACCGGGAAACCCAACAGAAACAAAGTGGTAGGGATAGAATAGTGATACTGCAGAGATAAAAATAGGAACAGTGAGTAAGACAGTGTGTTAGTCTGGGTGGACTAGAGAAATAAATTTATAGACACCCATGTGTATAAGAGGCCTGGTAGTGCTTGGTCAAGGGCAACGTAACTGAAAGAAATTGTTAGACAGATAAACGCAGGGATGGGGATGTCCATTAACGTATGCCCAGAGAGCCAAGCACGAGAACAAAGGGTGGTGCACTGCACATGCTCAGAGGCCCAGGGTTTCCCACCAGTGGGCATGGGTGGGTGTTAAACCTGGATCGGCCCACCTGGGCCAGGTGAATTCAATTCAGCCAATGGGGTCCACCACGCCTCCCCGTGGAATCCTTGAAAAGGCAGGAGCAGAGAGTTGGGAGGGGAACTTGAAGAGAGATCTAACAGGGAGTCGCAGGGAAAGATCTTTGCGTGACGAGCAGTCTCTGCCAGGCTGCGTGGTCGGGAGGAATCCTATGGGTGCCGGGTAAAACCTGAAACAACTTCTCATTAAACTCACTTGGATCACGAGCCAGGCTTCGGCATGAATTCTTTCTCGCGCAGAGCCAAGGACCGAGGTGCAACCCTATCTCCAGAGAGAGCTAACAAAGTCACTGAAACCCAAATAAAGGCTGAGCCTGCTAGTGGGACAAGAGGAAAGTAAAAGGAAACAGTGGAAAGAACTAGGAGGCAAAGGGCATTTATAGAGGTCTGAATCCAGACATGTACATATGTAAATATATTTATATGAGGATGGGGAAATAGATCTATGTGCATATATGTATAGGTTTAGTACTAAGGTAGCAGATGGACATTGGACCTCCACTGAAGTACTCCCTCAATGCAAGAACACTTTGTTCTATTAGATTGGCATTCCACAATGCTCACTTTCCCGACATGATCGCTGAAGACAAGTGTGTGCATGAGCAAATTGGTGAAGAAAGGTGATGGTGCCCGGCTATCAAAAGATACAGCGTCTGGGGTCTTGAAGGCTTGAAGGTAAACAAGTGGCCATCTAGCTCAGAAGCAACAAAGCCCACATGGAAGAAGCTCACCAGCCTGTGTGATCACGAGGTGTCGAAGGGATCAGGTATCAGGTATCAAAGAACAAAAAATCATTATTGTGAATGAGGGGGTGTGCAGATTGGGGACCCAATGCCCATCTGTAGGCAACTGGATATCCCCTTATGGAGGGGTCGCAGGGAGATGAGCCAGTCAGGGTGTAGTGTAGCAATGATGACACATACAACTTTCCTCTAGTTCCTAAATGCTTCCCACCCCCTGCCCCCCACTCTCATGATCCCAGTTCTACCTTACAAAGCCAGCTAGACCAGAGGATGTACACTGGTACAGATGGGAACCAGAAACACAGGGAATTCAGGACAGATGATCCCATCAGGACCAGTGGTGTGAGTGGTGATACCGGGAGGGTGGAAGGAAGGTTGGGTAGAAAAGGGGAACCGATTATAAGGATCTACATATAACCTCCTCCCTGGGGGACTGACCACAGAAAAGAGGGTGAGGGGAGACATCAGATAGTGTAAGAGAGGACAAAATAATTTGTAAATTATCAAGCGTACATGATAGAGAGGGGAGAGGGGAGTGGGGAGCGGGGAGGGAGGGGAAAAATGAGGAGCTGATACCAAGGGCTCAAGTAGAAAGCAAATGTTTTGAGAATGATGAGGAAAACTGATGTATAAATGTACTTGATATACAATGGATGTATGGTGATGAGTTGTATGAGCCCCCAATAAAATGATTTTTTTTAAAAATCAGCCCATTCTTCTCTCCTATTTCTCAGAGTGTTTTGTATTGTATATTGTAAGTGAAACAAAATATAAACAAATAGCTAAAGGAACTTTAAAATAAATACCTGCTCTGGTTTCTAAAAAAAAACAAGAAAAAAAGGTTTATATAAAAGGGCAATTGAATATTGAAAAACACCCCAGCCCAGTCCATAAGTCCAATATTAGCCTGTATGTTTGACACCAATCTATAAAGTCCTCTTGAGACTCACAAAACACAGGAAGATCACAGACCAGTGGGTGGGAAGTTTTGTGGATCCAGTGGTATTGTAAGCATCTCAGCACTGATGGGGGTGTCCCACGTGGCTCCTCTAGCTCAGGGCACTAGATTAGCTCCATGTGTCTTGTCAGCTGCAATAGGAGTATCTGTGTGCGACCTCCAGCAAGCTATCTCCGCTGTGGCCCCAAATGAGGTCATCAAGCAATGACCTGACAGGCTAAACTCTACCCTTTACTCTTAATCCTCTCAAATTGACAAGATGATGTAAGTACCAGACATTAAAGACCACGCTGAATATTTAATAGGCCAGGGAAGTCAACTGACCCCGTTTTCGAGTTTGATCCAGAATAAAGATTACAATAATCCCTATTTGAGAGGAAAGCATTTCGAGGCCCTTGCCTTGCCTGTGGCGAGTGGGGATGTGCTAGTGGCTTAATCTCACTAGATACTCTGCAGATGGATTTTTGCCCCCAGTAACTTTCTGTAGCAGTCTGATCCTTCTTTCCCAGGCTGTTCCTAGGGACACATACGAATCTGATGCTGGGGTGGGGGGTTAAGCATGCTGGGGACAAATCTTTCTGGTAACCTCCTTGACATCAAGGCCTCCAGTCCTTGTTCTAGCAAGTCAGCCCACAACACCCCCACCCCACATCAGCTCTGACAGCTCGTGACGGAGGAAACTCCTGGACGTTGTCACCAGGAAGGCCCAGCATCTTGAAGAAGCCAAAGTCTAGCTCTATAGACCCCACTCAGCTCCAGCCACTCTGTCCCTCTAGGGGACGGGTGGCGCAGCAGGCTAGGCACTGGCCTGCTAGCTGCAAGGCTGGTGATTCAAATCCACTTGCTGCTCCAAGGGAGATTGATGAGGCTGTCTGTCCCCAGTGTCTCGGGTACCCAGCGGAGGAGAGTTTGACCCTGTCCTACAGGGCCGCTATGATTCAAACAGACCCACGTAGTGGGTTTGGTCTGTACCTCTTGCTCACACATGACCAGGGGCCCAGAAAGTCAAGCTGCCACCCCACCCCAGTGGACCTGGCTCTCCCCATGCTCATGCTAGCACCACCCAGAAATGAAACTCAAGTAACACAAAGTACACGAGGCAGAAGCTTGTATTAAACCATTTTATTGCAAATGGTTAAGAATTCAGACTACAGATTTCCTTGAGGTTAGTTTGTGGCTGCTCCAGAGACTGGGAACGTGGATGAGACCCCTCAACGAGGGCCTGACTGCCCTAGCCCCACAGGATTGGGTACACTGGTTCTCCCGGCAGCGTAGTAACCTCAACTCCAAGACGGTGTGATTTACATACATACTACTGGGTTAATACAAAGTGCGCTACAGTCTATAATAAGAGGTCTCGTTAGGAATCAGGAGTGGGAAGCACAACTGTGAAGGCAGTGATAAAATATGTAGGAATGTTTCCTAATACTCTAATGTGTTATTCAATGCCTGAGAGAGAAGACGACAGCATGTGTCAAAGGAGCTCTTCTCCCCAGGTGGAAAGATCAGAGCAGAAATGTTAGCTGGTGCTACACACGGTCCACCGTGGAAAAAGGCCCATCAGGCAGGGTGGTGGTTGTGTCTGGGTCACAGAGCGCACTGATCTTGCAGGGGACCTTCTATGACGCTGAGGCGTCTCATCTCCGCCCCAACGTGACGGTGTACGTGAAAACAGAGATCACGCTCTTCAGAGTGCTGATGTGGACACTTACAAAGCGGAATGTGGAACTCGGACGGAGCAGAGTGGCAGCTGTGACTATGTTTAAATTACTTTCAGGCAAGGCTTCGCGGCTGTTACTTCAAGCTTGCCCTCCAGTATTTGCCACACATCCTGATTTTAAAGAAAGGTATCACATGTAAAACTGAGATGCTGGTGGACACTCAGAGGCGTGCGGCTCAAAGCCTGGAATCCTTTGGAAAGCAAGGCGTGCTCAGCAGTTGCTGTGCTGTGGGGAGACAGGCCCTGCAGCTGGCCCTGGACAGTGGGCCCTTCGCAGTGCAAGGCTGACCTGTGACACAGCACCTAAGACTCAACTCCTACCTCCTGGTTCCTGGCTGGGCACAGAGTCTGGCACACCTGTTAGCAGGTGAGAAAGACAAGTCCGGCATTACCATTCTCCGGCCACATCAGCCCACACAACTGGCCGACCGTCACACGCAGGGAGCCTGATCTCTGCTATTAACACGCTTCTGTTGTAGAATGTCCTGATAGTCTAATGAAGATGTAAACTGACAAGTCAGCCAGTAAGGGATCTAAAGCTTTGCATGAGGTTTCCTGGTGAAATCGCTTGGGTGGTGGTGGTGGTGCCAAGAAAACATAATCTCAAGTGATTGTAACCATTCCTCATGTTCAGGGAGAAAATCCTGCCATCTGGGGGGCCCCTGCTTTCAACACTCTAACAGTGTTGCAGATACGGCCAGCTTAGTGTTGCAAGAAAATGTGTGTGTGTGTGTGGGGGGGGGGGGGGGGGCGGGGCGGACAACACTGGCGCTTCCCCACCCCTGCGACTACAGTATAAAATGACTTTCCTCCTGGCTGGCCCAGGCTTGCTAGTGGGCAGAGGGAAGTGGGAAGTCTGTGTCGCAAGAAAAGAAGGACTGCGTCATCGTCACCAGTTGAAATTTCTGAGAAATGCAGGTGAGGGGTGGGTGTCACCGTTCCTCCTCAGAGGAAGGGTGGCTGGTTGATGTCTCCAGGGGCTCGCTGCCGAAATGGACAGGTCAGGATTGTCTTTGGGGTGTGGATCAGCTCACCCAGAGTGGATTCTGTGGGTGAGCTGTGAAGGCCCAGCCCCACCTCACCACGACATTCCAGGGTTGCTGCTGAGACTCGGAGCGTGTTGTTAGTTGTTTTCAAATCTGGCATACGGGTTCTCCTCTTTAAACAAACCTGAAAACAAAAGGAACTTGCATTATAAACTCATGCTTCCAATTGGAACAGAATTCAAGCAAGCCCCGTAGATCCATTTTATATGAAGGTTTCCTGGAGACCTTAGGAAGCCTGGGTATCGGTCTGTCTGCTTCTCTCTCTGCTGTAGCCCAGCTTCCTGAGCCCCTCAGCTCTACTGAGTCAGTTGCTTACATAGCAGCTCCGTGTTCATTTCGAGGAGCTTCACCCCACCTGGACCACCACCGAGACAATCTCCTCAGGAAGACATAAGCACTCTATCTGCACAGCCACTGCCCGATCCTTGCCCGAGCCTTACACCCTTTCTTGCACGAGTCAATCAAGCCCACACCATAAAGGCCATGAGAAACCCACTGCCCGGCAGCTGGCAGCATCAGCGCAGGGAAGGCTGTGACTCTAATTCCAACATGACACCGCCACCTCCACCAGCACCTCAGCCAGAGGGGCCCACCAGGCAAAGAGGCTTGACCCACCGCGGGGCGCTTTGCCTTACTGAGAGAACCAGGCCCTGTGGGCTCGCCAGGGGGCTGCGTAGCCGTGACTCCCAGTGGAGGGCCGCTGGACATGGGACTCGCTCCAGTGCACCGGGACTCCCGCAGCCCTGCTCAGTTGGGACCCTGAGCCCCTGGCACTTCAGCCTCTCGCCCTGTCCCCGGCAGCAAGTGCTGCTGACTGTAGGAGCAGTCAGTGGGGCCTTCCTGGGGCCTACGTAACCACGCTTCCCCAGAGGACAGCGCAGAGCGCCTTCATGAGGGCCCTGGTGGCAGAGTGCTGAAAAAGCCGGCACAGTGGATTTCCTTATACACCCTGCCCCCCCCCCCCCAGGGGCCTCTTGTTGGCAGGTGGGTCAGTTAGCACAGAAGCGAAGGAGCAGACAGGCCACCGAGGTAGCGGTGCCACGCTTCCTGCAGCCATAGTCCACGGACACCGTGTCTCGCCCAGGCCGCAGAGGGAGCTCCTCCCTCCCGCTCCCACAGGTTCGGGCCCGCAGGCTGCAGCGCTCGGGTGCAGGCCAGACTTTCCAGTAGCACAGAGCAACAGTCATACCTTCCAAGGCGGAAACAGAAAGTTAAAAAAGCAAACTCCTTCACACAAAGGGATGGGGGGTTTAGCATTTGTACAGTTTTTCTTCTTAGTTGCCACGGAGGTGGCGCCGACTCCCGGAAACCCGGGTGCTGTCTGTGCCGTCTGCAGAAACTAAGCGACTGTCTGGGGGTTATGTTACTCCATAACTTCCCTGGTTTTCACCAATTCTCTACTTTCCCAAACATGTCATCCTTTTCACGTTTCCTGGTGAAGTGCTCAAGGTCAGAGAGCCGGTGTGCGCCCAGCCTTGCTACTAAGGGGCATTCTTAGGGCTCTCGTTTGGAGATGGGCTGGGCTGTGTTCGGGAAGTCCATGGTGCAGGCAAGACCCTTCGCCAACACCCCAGGGCACACACATCAACTCTTCCCCAATGTTTCCGCCATGTTGTCCAGTTTTCACAGACACATGAGGTGACCGAAAAGACCAGGAGCACCTTCCACATCAAAATGACCCTGTGTGTTGTGACACTCTGAGGCGGTCTTGGGCGGCAGATGTGCCCAAAGCAATAGGTCCATTGAGTTCTTCACTATTTTTTCCATTGATTAAAAGCAAAACGAAATATCTGACTTCATATTCGCCCTCTGCTTTTATCACTACATCTTTTTATGGGTGTGCAGCTTATTGACAGCAATGACAAAAACCCAACCTTAATCAACGCATCTCCATCACTGTTAACCCCCTTCTCACCTCCCTTCTGCCCCAGGTAACCACTAGTAGACTTTGATTTCACTTTATATACGTGGGATCATACAATTACTGGTCCTGTGGGACTGACTGTGCTCGTTCAGCATAATATCTTCACACTGCATGCATACCGTGGCAGGTATCAGTCTTCATCCCTCCCAGTGCTGAAGAGTATTGGACTGTGTGTGTGTGTTAGGGTATTTCTATTGTTTGCCTACTGCAGTGACATTGGTGAGCAAGTCCTTTTTGGAGTCACGGCCTTTGAGTCTTTCAAACCCAGAGCTTGGAGTGGAAGTGCTGGGTCTGTATCATGATGACCTTCTGGGCCAGCGGTGAGGATTTTTGTTCTTTACGCTCAGGAGTAAACCATGGGGAAGGCGCCGGCTCAGACCTTCACCAGCAAGTGTTTCCAGGCTCTTCGGTTCTGGCAAGAAAGGCTGTGTCAGCTGCAAGTTGTTAGTGGGGCTTCTAATCGGACGCCATGCTATTCGTGATGTTACAGTCTCACTTCTTGGATTTCTGGGTTCGGCACACAGATTAAATTGGTGAGCTGAAAGGCTAGCACACCTTCTCTGATTCTGAACTATGCAGGAGCAGCCCCTTGTTCTGCTGAGACAGCTGCCCCTGGGTCCACGTTCAGGTTTCACACGAGCACAATGAGGTGCTCCAGAATTCCCAGGCTTCATAACGTTATTAAGAAACTTAGAGGAGATAAGAGACTAAAGGTGTATCTTCTGAACGGCTCCAACAGGAAATGTCTTTGTACCTGGTCTCTTTGGGTACCGGCTCGCTATCTCCAACTGAGAACACAGCCACGCACGCGCACCCACACACACACCCACACACGCAGACGGTCAGAAAGGGCGGCGTGCCTTTAGTGCTGCCTCCTGCTTGGTAGGCGGCTGCAGCACCCAGAGACAGAAATGAGCACACTGGGGGGAGATAAACACAGGACGCAGGGCTAGGTCAGAGATGACAAGATGACAATGACTCTCGCCACACAGGCCCCACTTCAGGGCAAACAAGAAGCTACATTCTGGCAGCTTTAATGTTGGCTACATGAGCCAACAATCATCAGAGACACCGAGCTTCGTGAAGAAACTCAGTGGAGATAAAAACACCCCACGGTTTACTCTTTCAAGACCGTCAGTGGAAGGAGCTCTGGTAGCAGCACCTGGAAACAAGCTGGCTGTTTCTCCTTGCAGCGCCTTCCTCCTGCTCCAGTGAAGGAAGCCTGACAGCAAGAACCAGGCCCCACCCAGCTCAGGTCCTGCGGCCCGGCATCAGCCCGGATGACGGACGGCGGCGATCCCTGATCGGCGGGAGAGGAGCCCGCGCGCTCTTACCGTACTTTTTCCTGATCTCGTCGTGTCGGGACTTCATCTCTGCTCTCCTAAGACATGAAAGAGAAACACGTGCAGCCTCAGATTCCAGTACCCAACGTCATCTCAACAGACACACCCACCCTTCGTCCTTGGTCAAAGAAGCTGCGAGTGTGGTCTGGGCATTTCCTCTCGCTGCCCAGAGGGGACCAGGTGAGGCTGACCATGGCCAGGTAACACCAGACAGGCAATGGGACAGCAGGCAGTTTCCGCAGATGGTCTCCTGAGGTCCCTGCCACCTGACATTCATTCAGGATATGGTCATTGTACCGCACGCATGAGGGTCATGCAAGCCAGGCCCCCAGCTGTTGCCTCTCGCTCTGACGAGTAACAGCAGACAAGGCAGAGACAGCCTGCAACAACGCTAATGCCGTTGACGAGGTGCCTACCGTGCAGCATCTCACTCTCCAACTGCGACCCACAAAACCCCGCAGCCTTCATTTTAAAAACAGAATGCACGGGAGACCTCGAACTTGAGTGTTCACGGTCCTTCTCATCAGTCCCCACCCCTCCTGGCACCTCTCTTCCTGGCGGATCCTGCGCTCCTCTCGCTCTCGGATGGCCTTCTCCTCGCTTTTGTCCGGCTTGCGGCTCTTCTTCCTCTTGTAGCAGCAGCAGTAGCAGCAGCAGACGGCGAGACTGAGCAGGAGGGAGCCCCCCACCGCTGACATGGCAATGATCAGTGCCTCAAAGTTCACTGGAAAAGGCAAAGGTTAAACTCACTTCAATGATGGCACACACTACCATTCACCCCGGTGAATGGTCGCAACGCACAGAAGTCGAAGTGGGAAGTCCACTCAGACAGGGCCTTGGACCGGAGCTGGGATGGAATGGGTCTGATGGCAGGCACTCCAAACCACACCTTCTGTCAGTCACACACTGTTGACTTGTACCCGTCTGCGGGCTGTAACCACGGGGAATGGCAGTTACAGGGCAGGCTTTCTCACCGCCTGATCTTGAGGAGCCGCGGATGGACTCAGCAAACGCACATAGGAAGCCGGTGATGTCAAGGGGCATCTGCATTTACACTCTCCTAGGGCATCTCAAAGTCTTAACTTGCAGAAATTAAAACTAAATCCGAGCCAGCTTATTCCTGTGATGTTTATTTCCAGGAGGAACAAGCCTCCTCTGGGGTGCACTCTGTCCACAGAGGACACCATAGAGTCATTTTCAAATCTGAGTCTTCACTGGACACCCGGGGCTAGAGAACCACTGACTCACCTGTGTCAAAAAGTGTAGGAGTGCTTGCCAGGGTCAATTTTTGCAGACAAATACAATTTTAAAACAATTTCAAGTTTTTTTAAAAGTTTATAGATTAAAGCCAGTCAAGATTTTCCTATTCAACCCAGTGCTCCAAGATGTGAATGGAACATAGCGGCATGAAGCAGGGAACCAGTAGAGAGATCTGAGGGGCCAGCCTCAATCCTAACTGCGTGGACAGCCGCCCCTCCTCCCAGAAGAGTTCATTTCAGAGGACAGCACTGAAGCTACTGCACAAGGAGAGGGACATGTCTGATCAGAGCAAGTGGAAACAAATGAAGGGGGAGGAAGAGAGTAGAGCACATCCTGGCCCACCAAGCCTTGAGGACGATATCCCTGCTCAGAGCAGCCAATCCACAGAGAGGACTATATGGTTGGCCCCACTACGAGACACAACCCTCACTTACCCACAGTCACTTTTGGGGAAAACACTGAAGACATAGTGTGGGAACTGCGCCCAATCTGACCCCACCACACGGAGGCAAAAGAGCATGCAACAGGACAGCAAGGGGAGCAGAGCAAGGAGGGCCAGAAGGTGTATCAAAAATAGACTTTGGGGCCAGGGCGTGGCACCCCATCAGACTCCACCAGAAAACACTCCTAAAAGTCAACAAACAGACCTTGAACTATTTACAGGCTTTTCTTTTCTTTTTTAAGTCAATTTCTTTGGTTCTTTTATTTTGTTGCTTTGTTTTGTTGTCTTGTTTTGTGCATATTATTATCTCAGCAGATCTAGATAAGCTGGATAACCAATCTGGAGAAAACATAACCAATCTGGAGAAAACAAAGGACCGATGGTTCCAGCAGGACATGGGAGAGGGGGAGGCGGGGCAAGGAAAGGAAGGACAAGGGAACAACAAGTGATCCAAAAATCAGTGGCAAGGAGGGTGTAAGAGGCCTGGTAGGGCTTGATTAAGGGCAATGTAACTGAGAGGAATTGCGGAAACCTAAATGAAGGCTGAGCATGATAGTGGGACATGAGGAAAGTAAGAAGAAATAGAGGAAAGATCTAGGAGGCAAAGGACATTTAGAGAGGTCCAAATACAGGGATGTACATATGTAAATACATTTATATATGATGATGGGGAAATAGATCTATGTGCATATATGTATAGGTTTAGTATTAAGGTAGCAGATGGACACTGGTCCTCCACTCAAGTACTTCCTCAATGAAAGAACACTTTGTTCTATTAAACTGGCATTCCATGATGGGTCACCTTCCCGACACAATTGCTGAAGACAAAGTGGGTACATAAGCAAATGTGGTGAAGAAAGCTGATGGTGCCCAGTTATCTAAAGATAAAGTGTCTGGGGTCTTAAAGGATTGAAGATAAACAAGCGGCCATCTGGCTCAGAAGCAACAAAGCCCCCATGGAAGAACACACCAGCTTGTGTGATCATGAGCATTGATGGGATCAGGTATTAGGCACCAAACAACAAAAAATCTTATCATTGTGAATGAGGGGGAGTGCGGAGTAGGGACCCAAAGTCTTCTGTAGGCAACTGGACATCCGGTCACAGGGAGGAGACAAGCCAGTCAGAGTGCAGTGTAACAACGATGAAACACACAACTTTCCTCTAGTTCTTAAATGTTTCCTCCCCACAACTATCATGATCCCAATTCTACCATACATATTTGGCTAGACCAGAGGATGTACACTGGTACAAATAGGAACTGGAAACACAGGGAATCCAGTACAGATGAACTCTTCAGGACCAGTGGTGAGGCTGGTGACACACGGAGGGTAGAAGGAAGGTAGGGGACAAAGCAGGAACCAATTAGAAGGATCTACATATAACCCCCTCCTGGGGGATGGACAACAGAAAAGTGGGTGAAGGGAAATGTTGGACAAAGACATGACAAATAATAATTTAATAAATTATCAAGGGTTCATGATGGAGGGGGTGCAAGGAGGGAGGGGAAAATGAGCTGATACTAAGGGCTCAAGTAGAAAATGTTTTAAGAATGATGATGGCAACAAATGTACAAATGTGCTTGACACAATGGATGGATGGATTGTACGAGCCCCCAGTAAAATGATTAAAAAAAAAAAAAGATATTTCTATTCAACTCCCACTGGAGCGGAGTATTGAATGTCGCCTTTACAACTGGTTTTTAATTGTACTGGTAATAGCAGCCCTTGAAGATGCTTCAAAAGTGAGTCCTCCCCTGGAGAGGGGTGTTACTCTATGTGAATACGCATGTCTACAGCAATTCCACTTTTGATGTTTTTCAGAATTGAAGTTAAAAATGATGCTACCACACAGAGTCAACAACCTCTAAACTTACAGCTCCTTGGGTTATAATGGGGGCAGCGCCCCTCCCAGAGGAAGAACACTTCCAAAGTGTTAAAGTAAAAAAGGGTCTCAAACACGGCCCAGTTTATGGGAATGTGTTTGATCCCGCAGCCTCTTCAGAATGGAGCCGTGAACAGAGAACTTTCACAGCTCGCTACCGGCAAGCACGCTTCAGAGAGACTGCAGCCCTACTCCTCTAAGTCTCCTTCCAATCGTCAGGACGCCTCCAGGGCGGGCCAAGGAGGCAGAAGCATCCACTGAGAGCCGCCCTAGAGCAGCAGGTGCCAGGTTCCCGAGTCGCTCCTGGTCCCACTTGTTACTGCTTGAAACTACAGCAAATTCACTTAAAAGATAATTCTACAAATCAATCTGCAACATAGCAAATGAACAAAACTTCTGTGTATTAAGTAGGTCAACCTGTAAGGCAGCAAAACCGTTAAAGCAGAACCCTAAAGAAAAATGTTTACCGTTGAGTCAGAATGGCATTCATTACTGTGACAACCCCTACATCCTAGCACCTGACAAGCCTAACCCAGATGTAATACATCAAATAATGAACAGACACACAGCTTCATTAGGATGTTGCTTTCAGGTGCAACTAACAATGACCCTGCTATCAACAGAAGGGAACACTCCCCAGTCCTGTGCCTGTTGGGCCTTCCTGTCTCCCTGATCCTCTCTCTACCAAGCTTGATGCCCTTCTCCATGGACTGGTCCCTCCTGATAACATGCATACATATTCCTCAGCAACACCATAATTCAAAGGCATCAATTCTTTAGTTTTCCTTAATCATTATCTAACTTTCGCATGCATATGAAGCAAATGAAAATACCATAGCTTGGGTCAGGCACACCTTAGCCCCCAAAGCGCGCATTTCTACTCTTTTAACATTTTAAAGAGGTCCTATGTGGCAGATCCGCCCATCGTACTGCATCCTTTGATTTTTTGACTGCTGTTTACTTGGACGTGTTGACCCAAGTAAATGAAATCTTTGACGACTTCTCCATTTAGTAAGATGTTGCTTTGTGGTTCAACTGGGCACACTGTGCTCCTCATGTCGAAGAAGCATCCACATTGAAGGCCGCAGTAAGCGCGTCAGGTCCTCCTCACTTTCAGCAGGTAAGGCTGCCACCTGCACACTGCAAGTTCAATGAGACTTCCTCCAAGCCTGATGCACATTCTTCTTCATCCAGTGCAGCTAACTCACATTATTTGCTCAGCACAGACTGAATCAATACAGTAAAAGGATACAGCCCTGATACACACTTCTGATTTTAAACCATGTGGTTCCCTTTGTTGATTTTAAACGACTGCCTGTCAGTCTATGTAAGGGTACAGATTCCCGAGGAGCACCATGAAGTGATGTGGAATTGCCATTCTTCACATTGTCATCCATGCTTTGTTATCACCCACACAGTTGAACGCCTTTACATACTCAGTGACACACATGTAAACACCTTTCTGGTGTCTCATCTTTCAGACACATCTCATTGCATGACCTCTTTTGAATCCATCATACATTTCTGGTCACTCCGTCAGTGAAGTGCTGCGCTTCACTTGCATGTGATATTACTGATATTGTTGGACAGGCCTGCATTCTGCTGGGTGCCTATCTTTGGAATGGGTGTAACTCTTCTCTAGTCAGTTAGCCAGGTAGCTGTGGCATAAGGTGCTTCTAGTGCTGCATCTCATTGATACTTTGCACCTCCTGGAGTCCTGGTTTTTGCTATGCCTTCAGGGCAGTTTGAACTTCCTCCTGCAGTACCAGCAGTTCTTGATCCTACGCTATCTCCTGAAGTGGTGAGCACCAGCCAACTCTTTCGGACACAGTGACACTGCCAACTTCTTTTGATGCTTCCTGCACTGTTCAACAGTTTGCCCAGAGAAGCCTTCAATGTTAAACTGACCGTGTGAACTTTTCCTTCTTTCTTTCAGCTCTCTGCTTGAGAAACTCCGAGTGTGCTCCTTCTGTCTGGTTTTCTGTGCCCGGGTCTTTGCCCTTTCACTACACTACTTTGCCTTCTCCAGCTGCCCGTCATAATCTTCTGTTTGGCTCGTTTACACCCTCCTTTCATGCACCTGCTTTAGCTACTCTGCATTCAAGAGCAAGTATCCGAGTTTCTCCTGACAGCCGTTTTGGTCTTTTTCTTCTTTCTCAACTTAAAACAAAATTTTTATTCAATACTTTTATTGGGGGCACTTACATCTCTTAGCACAATCCATACCTTCATCTCTGTGTCAAGCACATTTACACATATGCCGCCATCTTCATTTTCAATGCATTCCTTTCACCTTGAGCCCTTGATGTCAGCTCCTCCTTTCTCAATTTGTTAATGACCTTTTGCTTTCTTCACATATGTTCTTGATGTCATCCTACAACTTGTGTGGCCTTTAGTCACTAAGATTCAATGCCTCAAATCTACTCTGGAAATGGTCTCTAAATTCAGGTGGGGTATGCTTATGGTAGGACTGGCTCTCACGAACTTTTCATGTTCTTCGGCTGCATTTTAAACCTGCTTATGAGCAGTTATACTGTGGTATACAGGCTCCTGAGGGTACCTAACAATGTGACAACTGATACTCTACTCTGCATCTAGCCTTCTTTTGACTGATAATTGCGCTTCTCCACTGTTTTTCTATAGATGTCGTCAATGTGACTCCTGTGTATTCTGTCTGACCAGTACATGTCACAATTTATACTGTGGAAAAAAGATTTCCAGTGAACAAATCATTGGTCGTGCAAATTCTTCCATGCTATCTCTAGTGTTGTTTCCATTGCTGTGGCCATTCTTTTCCAACGACAGATTCTGTTTTTCTGTTTTTAACTTTCACATTCCAAGCACCAGTAACCACGCAGGCACCCTGCTGCAGGTTAGGGACAGTCCACGCTGTCCAAGCTGGTAAAGACCTCCAATCTCTCATCGCTGGCATCAGTGCGTGGTGCAGAAAGCGGAATAATTGTCATTATCAATCGGTCTCTCTGTAGGTGGCTGGGTACTACGGTATCACCGAGCAGTGTGCGTGGAACACAGATCCTGAAGGGTTTCTTTTTACAAGAAATGTGATCCTGTTCCTCTTCAACTTGCTGTTCCGGTGCAGATGACCGTACAGCTTTCAGATTGAAAATGGCCAATAGCAGACTCTTTCAGTGCATCACGGCCTATCATACTGATCTTTATGCACTGCTTTACTCTAGATAACTCCTAATGTCCTAGACTCGTCCTTTGTACACTCCTTGTTTTGATCCTGGATGTCTGTAGCCGTTTCTTTTCATTTGAGTCGGGCCACAGCAGCCAAGAAGGCTTCCGCAGCTTTGCCCCTCTAGGTCACGAAGGTGTCTGGCGGTAGTTTGAGGAGGCAGCCCTTTCCCAGGGGCATTTTGAGTACCTTGCAACCGGAGCAGCCAGGGTCCAGAACTGTATCTGCCACGGTCCGGCTGCTGTTTTCGGTGGCCAATCCCTCAGAATCAGGCCACTTACTCCTTCTTGCTATGCTCTTCGTCTGGAAGCTCCGAGAGAACAATTTACCATGCATGAACCTGCTAGTACTCGAAGCAAGCCACGTCAGCTCACCACCACAGAGGGACGGAGGAGTAAGAGTGGGTCACGCTCAGAACCATTTAATAATGAATGAAACGCTCCGAGGACTTCCTCTAAGGGTGACAGTCCGTGATGGAACACCCCAACCTCAATGAGCTGACGAGGTACTTCCCAGGCACGTTGCCACTAGTTGTGGCTGAAATGTCGGTGTGGTGCGGGGGACACTGAAAAGTAGAGTTCTAATATGCCAGCATGCCTTTTAGCTCACACAATCATGTTATTCACGAATGACCGGGAAAGCCGAGGTCAAGGTTACTCACCGAGGTTCACGCAAGATTCCTTCCTAGTCAGGGGCAGCATAAAGCAAAACAAAACAAAGCTAAGCAAAATGGGCAAGAGAAAACACCCCGAGCCTTTGCTAGTTTGGGAAGAACAACTGAGAGCCATGGCTCGAGATTCAGGGAATGACCGCCGATCCACAAGTGGTCAAGTCAGAGCTCTGGGGCCGGCCAGGGGGCCTGGCTGGCAGAGCAAGACGGTCAGTGAGTACCCTGACGCTGAGCGGGACACAGCCGTGTAGGAGAAGGTGTCAATCACCCTTAACTCAGACACCACTGGTGCACTGTGGTCATATCACGTGGGTTGTCAAGGGAACCAGAGTTCAGGATATTAAAGTTATGAAAAGGCAGAGCACGTCAAGACTGTCCCCAACACCACACCCACAGTCATTGCGACACTTTCCAGAGTGCGCGGAAGCGGGGTGAGCTGCTTCAACGACAGGCATGGCTGCAGGAGCCGCCAGAACCGACTGCCCACACAGGGAGAAGCTTAAACCGTAAGGCCAGGCTGATGGCTGAGAAGGCGGCTTTTCGGGTCACCCAGACCCACAGCAGCTCTCCCAGTGTATTTTTAGAGGGGCAACTTATGTTATCAAAAAAAAAATTGAAATATGGGTTTTTCAAGAAGTGAATTGAAACAGTGACTTACCCCAGCAAACGCCCCAGCGTGCAGCACTCAGCTTACACAGAGACCCAGGTGGCAAGATTTTCCTCACGGGGTAGTCCATACACACCTTGTTGGTGCTGCACCAAAGACACTGAAATTCAAGGCCAGTATTGGACCAGGTTAGGGCAGAATGTGAAAGCCACGCCTCACCGCCTTAAGGCCTAGAAGCACGCCATGCCACCCCCCCAACCCCCCTCTGCCGGGCTGAGATGGTCTTGGCCTCACAACCAGACTGTTCTCCACTCAGCACAGCTGCTTCTGTCTGCTGCCACAGCAGCCCGCTCAAAGGAAGAGCCAAGGCCCAGGGGCACGTCACTCTTTCCCTGGTGCTAAGCACAATCCCTCACGGGGGCTTTGCATGGTCTGCTCACTCTGGCCAGGAGGCTCCCTCCCCAAGGAGGCCGACCCTCACCAACTTCAAGGTGTGACCTTCCTCACCCCCTTCTCTGCTGGGCTGGTTTTCTCCTGCCCCCATCCACCCACCTTGTGCACTATGTAGTCTGTGGCAGCTGTGTGCTCCTCGGGTGGCACCAGAGCACCCAGGACCAAGTCTGGCCCGCGGGAGGCACTTAGTAAGTGCCCACTGCACAATTATGACCACCACCTCCTCTGCTTTTGATCAGGGGCTCACCCTCTTACAGTGGCTCTTCACCGCCATGCTGAATGGTGGGCACTGTGCACCCAGTTTAAAGGTCATGTAACACGTAAGAAGGTTCATGGTGGTTGTCTTACACTGCTGATACGGTAAGATGCGATGGTGAGGCTGCGGCGACACAGAGCCTCCTGTACCCGTGGCACCGTTCCTAACACATGTGCTTGACATGCCTAGTTGGTGACAACCAGAAGATGGATGAGCAACAGGAGGCAGCAGGAGACTGATGTCCATAGAGGAGGGGCAGGAACCATGCTGGAGGTAGCACCTGCCATGCCGCGACAGGCCAGACTGTACTTTGTA
This sequence comes from Tenrec ecaudatus, assembly GCF_050624435.1. NCBI lineage: Eukaryota > Metazoa > Chordata > Mammalia > Afrosoricida > Tenrecidae > Tenrec > Tenrec ecaudatus. Next base: position 208,231,274 of record NC_134531.1, on the reverse strand, counting down.
TTTGCAATCTTGATTGAAGCAGTTTAGGAGGAGAGATCAAAATTGCTTGTCCCGGTTAGGATGAAGTCTATTAACAAGACTTCTCCAGAGGACCCCTGGCTTGCCTAGGTCTATTTGCAAAGTATCCACTTTAGGGTCTTGTGCTTACTTACGGTCATTCAGGTGGTCCTTAACCACCTGCGTCGCCCTCTGCTTAGCGGGGCCCGCCGGGAACCTCTCCCACCCCAGGAGCTACATAAAGAGTGCGTGGGGAACACTCGGGTGACAATGCAGTTCTCCACAGGCATCGTGATATGCTCTAGGAAAGGACAAAACAACACAACCCCCTCTAGCAGAACTCCTAAAACATACAAGGGCACTGGCTGCAGGAGAAGCTGTGTCTCCTGAGGACTAGGTGACAAGCTGAGCTACTTACGGAGACATTTTTCAGGCACTCTTCACAGGTTCTGTTTGAGTTCTGAGAGCAAGCTGTGGGAAAAGAGGAACAAGGAAATCATTGAGTTGTGCAACATAGACATCGGCTTTCTGGTGCGGGTGAGGTGGAGGGCAGGATATTGACGAGTCTCCTGATGCTTGACTCTGATTCAGAACCATACGATTCACAGCCCCCACCCTCCAAGAACACACCTCCTTCAGGAAATGCCAACCCGCGCCGAGCAGCTAAGCAGCCAAATGCTGTGGGCACGCACGCAGGCACACTCCCACCCTCACAGGGTCTCCTGGGGAGAGGAGGTCAGCAGATAGCCCACTGGAGTCTCAAGAAGTGTGCATGGAGGGTCACGAATGGACTGGAGCCTGCAGCTGGGCAGCAGCAGCAGACACTCTGGGACACGAGCCTTTATTCACCACTGACGTGATGCCAAACCAGGGTCTTCAGACCCATCCTGAGCCTCGGTGACAAGCAAGGCCTCCATCTCCCTCAGACAGCACAGAGCAGGTAGTGCCATGGAGTCAGCTGCTCCAATCAAGGGGGTGGGTGGCCTCGGGGCTCTCTCCAGGATGGGGCCCCACGGTTGCTGCAGGGAGGGATCAACTTCCAACAGCTCACAACTTTGGAATTCCAGCTGAGCAAGAAGGGCTGACCACATACAAGACTTCCCATGTCCCCTCATGCAGCTGCTGAAGGCTCACTCCCCTCTACCACCCCCCCCCCCCCACTCAAACATTCACTCATTCTGAAAAGAGCTCTGTGACCTGAAGACTCCAAATCCTACCCCACCCCGAGTGGCTACTGGTGAAAAGTACTGGTGAGAACCAGCGTGGCACCCAGTGCTCAGGGCTGGGTGGGGGGGAGCAGTCTGAATACTTTGGTGAAAGGCTGGGCGGTTTGCTCAAAGTAGAAACTCCCTAAACCACAGATTCTGGTCAGCCACGGGAAGGGAAGTACAGCTGACCCCACTGAACTCCCTTACTGTCGTGGGTGCTGCAGAAGAGGCTGCGGCTGCAGTTCCAAGTCTCTGGGAAGGCGGCCTTGGGGAAAGGGAGGTGTGATGTGGGGCTGCAGGACAGAGGCCCTGGGGGAGGGGGGCAGAGCTGGCAATACTACAAACCTCTGATAGGAAACGGAACTTCTGAGCACTGGTTCTGGAAGGCTTGGAGACAGACACCGCAGGGGCCCACTCTGTGTCAGGCTGTGCCCTCTGGACACCATTCTTCACTAAAGGGCACGGGTTAACTCCAGGGTTAGGCCCGGGGATGGCCAAGCTCTGCCCTGAACAGCGTGTTGCTCTACAAGCTGAGCAACGCCCCCAACTGATGGGCACGTGGCTAAAGAGCAGGAGCAGGGAGTTGTCCTGCTCACACCGGGGTAATCTAAGCCTCAGAACGGAGGCTGGCAGGGGACAGACTAACATCCGGGAATACAGCAGCCCATGATCCACAGCGACAAGGAGCAAGCACACAGGAGGCGGCTGCAGAGAGGGAGGCACCGCTACCACTGGACACACCGACAAAGCCAGTCACCTGACGGGTGAAGGGTAGGGCCACTGCCCACTCAAATATTTTGGTAAAAATAGTCACAGCAGATACCAAGGGGGAGTGGCCAGCACGCTGAGTAGATGGGGATCCCGGAATTCACCAGACCAGACCTTCACCCTTTCCATGGCTTTGCTGTTTCTAAACAGAGGGCTTGGTGGGAGGCTTTGCACAGCTGCCAGACACGCCCCGTTCACAGTGCCTTCTTGAAAAATGTTTACCAGGAAGGGTACCCTGCCTTCTCATCCCGGGGGCCAGGAAGGGTGAGCAGAGGGAGTGGGCGCTCCCTGACAGGGAGAGCCCTTGATGAAGCCGTGTTGGGATAGCTACTTTTCGTGAACAAAAAGAATTCTGTCCAAGAAACACATCACACGCTCCGTACTGCCCGGGGCCTCAAGACCCAGAGCCAGCATGAGTCATGAGGAGTCCAGGGTTACAGCCAGTGCGGGGCTTGACAGCTGCCAGGGGGAGGGGGGGGGGGCACAGGCCTGGTGCAGGTCACTGCCAACGCTGGGGGAGGTCACTTGGGGCTCTCCTCTGACAACACCACATCATCGTGCACTAACATCTGACTCCTGCTGCTCTGATAGCTCAGGGGTCATGGCACCCTCCCAGTCCCCCAGGCTGTGAAAGGACCCAGGGGCTTCTCGCCAGAGTTCACCCAAAGATGCCTATGCTTCTAAGTCTACTGCTGAGGTACTGGCAAAGGTACGCACTTCTGAAGTCTTACCACCCAAAGTCTTCATGCACAGCCGATTATTTACCGAGCCATACAACTTTGAGTCTCACTCACTTGAGAAATTATATATAAAAAGATAAATAATAATAATTAAAAAAAAGGTCCTTCTGTTAAGATACACTAAACCATGACCCACTTAGAAGCTCTCACCTAAAGTTTCAGGCCAGCCAGTTAATTCATTAAGGACACACACAGACTTGTGTAAAGAGATACATTTACGTGAAGAAAAGATAAAGTGTATTATTTACTGCGGGTGTGTGTCACATGTCAGGCCAAGGGCTGTAGCAGTCTGCCATGCCCTTGGGTCATAGGACAAGTGTGTTGGTAAAAGCATCCAGCCAGCTCGCTCACTCGTGCGCGCGCACGCACACACACACACACACACACACACACGGAGTGCACCAACACTGCCCATTTCAGACAGGAAGGGAAAGGGGAATCTCGACTAGACAAAACTCCCCTGTCGTCATGCTGCCTTGACAGAAAATGCAGCGAGGACGAGCGCTAGCACCCGGCCAAAGGATGCCCCGGATGTCCTGTCACATCTCACACCATCTCCTGAGGGCAAGTAGGACAAGCCCTGAGGAATTTTCTGGGACTGCAGACCTCTCCAAGTGGGACCCTGACTGCAAGGGAGACTGGCACCTGCTCTTTCTGGAGCAGCAAATGGAGGGAAGGGACTCCTCCAGGAGTGGTGCTCCCTCCAGGTAGAGACGTGGGGTTCTCGGACCGGTCTGACAGACCACTCGCACAGTGCGAGCGGGGCCCACCACAGCGACCACTTGGCATCCATCTTGCAGTAAGCTCTTCGGGACCATGTGGGTTCCTAATGACTGCCCTCCACCAAAGCACGCACAGCCATTACAGAGGTGGAGTGAGGCATTCTCGGAATCCACACTGGATCCTGGCCAAGAAACCACAGCCTTAGCACAGCAGGATGGCACGGTTCTCACAGTGGGACCAGCAGCACAGAACATCCTCTGCAGGGGAAGAGGGAGGGGCCGTTGAAGGTAGGCACTTACATGTCCTTGGGGACAGCACCATTATCTTCTCTACCAGGGGAAGGCTGTTCCTTGGTGAGGGAGGGAGCTGGGAAAACCACAGGGGACTCCTTAGGAATGGAAGCAAGCTTGCACAGTGCCCTCCTGGCTCCGTGGCCCTGAATTACTGGGATTACCACTCAGGTTATGGGCAGTTCAAACCCAACAGCCTATCGGAAGGGGAAAGATGAGGCCCGCTTGGAAACCCGATTACCGGGTCTCCATGACTCGGAATTGACTTGGGTTTGGTTTGTCTGTTTCTTTGGTGACAGTCTGTGCGAATTTCACTTCATGAAGCTTCTCTCTGCAACTCTGGGCACAAATACAAAGCTACAATCAGCATGGTCAAATCGTGTTTCCTGGAGCCTGGGCCCGCCATTTCCCAATGGCTTTCTTGCCACTTCCCTCTAATAAGCCCAGCAAATGTGCCCTGAAGCTGTTGATAACGAGGTGCTGGTTTGGTCACAGACTCCTGGCACACACCTATTCTGTTTCAAAGTACTCCTTCCACCCTGGCCCTTAGAACTGAGTTTAGGTCTCATGCTCTGCCCTACACTCGTTCGTCCACTGAGAAGCTTAAATCGGCTGCATGGCTAACGTCACCAATACATAGGCACATACTGGCAGTAGGTAAGAAGGCACAGATAAGAACCTGTCCTACTCAGAGCAAATATACAGGAAGGTCAGCGGAGAAAAGGCGCTGTGCTAGGCTGGTGTGGAAATGACCTCCCATACTAAGGTGAGCAGCAAACACCCTTCCAACTGGGCCCCCACACTACAAAGAAACAAACTCACTGCCCCCAAGCTGATTCCAACTCACAGGGCAGAACTGCTCTTGGGGGTTTCAGAGACTGTAACTCTTTACAGGCATAGAAAGCCTTTGTCCTGCGGAGAGGCTGGTGGTTTTCCACTGCTCACCTTGTGAGCCCAGTAAACAACCCGTAGCCATCGGGGCTCCTTTACCCAGGTCCGGATCAACCTTCATTTTAAAGGTTAGGCTATAAAGTTCTGTAACACTGGTTCTCAACCTTCCTAAGGCTGCGACCCCTTCATACAGTTCCTCATACTGTGGTGACCCCCCCACCAACCATAAAATTATTTTTGTTGCTACTTTATCACTGTCATTTTGCTACTGTTATGAATCGGACGACGGTCGTTGGACCCTCAAAGGGGTTGCTACCCACAGGTTGTGCACCGTTGCTCCAGAATCAATCAACAGCAGTGAGTTTGGCTGTTGGTGTTTAAAAAAAACCAAGTCGGAGCTGTTTGTAAAATGTACTGGGCGTTAGATCTACGTCTGATCAACCGGATCCCCAAACCACAGGGATATGTCAAAGGAGACCATGTGTGGCAACTGACATTCTTCCTCCGATTCCCCAGCCTGCTGTCCTGCTCTGGACCCTTTCCCAGCCCCACTTCTTGGAGCGCTGATGCTGGCTCCTGCTCCCCAGCAGCACTCAACTTCTTAAGCTTCCATTCGCTTTCTTCCACTACAACTGTGCGCCCCAACCCTCCCCCCACAACACCAACTAACTTATTTCTGGGTCAATCTTCCCAAGCAATAGGAACTGTCTGGTGATCACCCCAGGTGCTCCTGCACTGGGCACAGTGAACCAAACCAAACCACTACAACAAAACCTCACTGCCATTAAGTCAATAGCGACTCACAGCCACTCTATAGGACAGGGTAGAAGTGCCCCTGTGCGTTTCCGAGACTTTAACTCTTGATGGTAGAGGGAAGCCTCTCCTGCAGAGACTGAGGGTTTCCATCCTGTAACCCCTGTGGCACAGGGAACATGCAGGAGGGATAGGGAAAACCCCCCTGAAGGCCTGGAGTACGCAGGCACTGAATCTTTTGCTTCCAAGGAGCAGAGGAACGTGTCACTTTGATAAAAGTTTCTTCCCCCTGCCCTTTCTGAAGGAAGGCACACCGCAACCCCAAGTAGTCACCAAGTACCCACCGCGGCCACCTGCAGCTCCTTGGGGGTCTCTAACTTTGGTTAGTTGCAGTGAAGGGGTGGCCTATCACATACCTAGTCCCTTCTATTTCTCCAGGAGTGGGAGACTGGAGGCTAGGGAAGGGTAATGAGGGGGTGCGTGGAATCAGCCCCTCCATAGACCAGCCCTGGAACTTGGAATTCGTTTTTCAGCTCTGTTACGGGACCCCAAATCTAAACCACGGGCAAAATAGTCAGCTTTTTCTTCGAGGGTGGCAATACGAAATGAGACGCAGCCCGCCTGGTGTCGCACTAAGCGCGGCGCTATCCGCACAAACAATACAGACCCCGCCCCCATGGACACTTTCCATAGCGGCCCTGGCCCTCAGGCCCCGCCACGGGGCGCAATTGTCTTACAGAGTCACGCGCTGGGCGGGGAGGGGGGGAAGTTGTCGAGCAGCAGAAGTTAAGTGCAAAGAAATGGTCCTGTCCACATCACTAAGGACCGCCCGTCTGTGTCCTCTCTCATAAAGACATGAGGTTATGAGCCCTCAGCCACAATACCATCCCCGATGGCGGGGCTGTGTGACAATCAGGGGCACCCTTACTTTGGGGGCTGTCCGACCCGAGTCTCCCTGCTGGCCGAGCTGCGGAATCCCGAGGGGGGCGGGGCGGTCCCGGGGCCCCTCGCCGCCTCCCGCAGCCCCGGGCTTGGGTTTGAAGTGTTTGTGGGAGGGATGAGGGGCGCTCTGTGGGGCGGGGTCGGAAACCGCGGCGCAGCGACTCGGGGGTCGCGGCCTGGAGGGGGGCACTCGGCCTGCGAGCCTTCAACTGGCCCCGCCGGCTGGTCCTTACCTGTCCCGAGCGGCTGCTGCGCGGCGGCCGCAGGGAGGAGTATCAGGAGCAGCGCGAAGCCGCCGAAGGGCAGCGCCCAGCGCGCCGTCAGCCCGCGGGCCCCGCCGGACGCCATGTCGCTTGGGTCTCAGTTGGCAGCCGTCGGCTGGTCCTACGGTCGGTCGTGAAACTCGCAGGACTGCCAGCAGACCCGGGATGTCTGGCGGAAGAGTTCCGGCGCCGGAAACTGGCCGGGCGGGGCGGGCCGCGCAGTGCGCAGCCGCGACTCCGTCGGTTTCCCCGCCCCCGTCTCCGGCCCCGCCCCCCGCGCGAGTGCGGCTAAGTGCGCACGCGCAGGGGACGGACGCGCTCTGGGGTCCCGGAAGGGTAGCTCCCCTGCGGCTTTGCTCCCGAGGTGACGCGGGAATCCAGCAGGCTGCCCCGGCCTAGTTGTATTACTGTCCTTCTCCGCTTGGCCCCATGCTCTGTCTCCTACACCCGCGCCCCGGCACCCCGGTCTCTGAACCTCCATCCCGACGCCCGGGCCCGACCAGCCTTTCCCCCACTCCCCCCGGAACACCCAGTCCGGCCCCGGGCCTTGATGGAGGGGTCACCTCGGTGCGGCTTATGGCACAATGGGCTTTGTATGGGGCGGGCGAGGGACCGTGCTCACTGCCACCGAGCCAGCTCTGACTCACGTGACACTGAGACAGAGCAATCTGCCCCCGGGCGTTTCCGAGACGGAACGCTACAGCAGTAGAATGCCCGCGTCTTTCTCCCAGGTCGGCAGGTGGTTTGCGATGAGCACCCTAGCACGTATCCACTACGCCACCAGGATTCGGAGCGATTCAGACCTACTAACGTACGAAATGCGCGGAATTCGAGGACACCGCTGCTTTAACACATGGAAAAAACGATCTTGCACGCTGCTAACGGTTTGGCGGTGGGCTTTTTGCGTCTCAGGTGTGCTACTACAGGCTCCACGCACCCAGGCTTGGGCCAAGACCAGGTCACCCAGGAGCTGGCCACTTAGGAGCCAGCCCTGGACAACCTCCGTCCAAACCAACCGACAGTTGTGTGCGCTAGCTCTGGGTCTGTTGCGGGTCACCCTGGCCACTCCAGCCGTCAAACCGTCCAGCTTCCCCCTACAATAACCAGGAGGCTCTTCTGGTGTGGCCTCCTGCCCTTCCTGTGAAGTCTCTGGCTTAATGGAATCCTGGAGTCTCTTGAACCAATGGACAATGGGAGTTTCCTTCCATGGGGAGTTGGGCCTTCAGGATACACCCCCAGTTGTCTGGGGTGGATTGGTGGAGGATGACATTTGTAGAAGGTAATATCTGTACCCTGTCACCTCCCTGCTCAAGTCTCCTTCTCAGACTCTGCTATGAGGGGAAAAGCCTGAGGAGATACAACGTTCTTTATTATGGTTATTAACCATTTTATTGGGAGCTCTTACAGATAGTATAACAATCCATATTCCAATTAGATCCATCATAATTGTACAATTACTGCCAACATCAGTTTCAAAACATTTTCTTCTTGAACTCAGATATCAGCTTGCTCCCCCTTATGCCCCCCCTTCCTCACCCCAGGAACCCTTATTATTGTATATTATTATTGTAATTATTTTTTGCCCTATCTTACACCATCCAATGTGTCCTTTTACCTACAATTCTGTTATTCGTTCTCCACATTCATCATTGCTATCAGCCCCCCAACCCTACCCCTCCTCTTAAAATGTTCTTAATATGATAGATCATTTATATAGCCTTGTTGTTAATTGCCATCCCATATATCAAAGTGACCTTAACCTAGCTTACTAGAAACAAAAGTTCAAAGTCTGCCATACCCACATAAAGAATTACTTTATCCTTTCTTCCCTTTGACTTTCTTCCTAGCTCTTCATCAACTATTTACAGTGCATTTTTTCAGGATTTCGTAATGTATATCCATAAAGAACATTCCAAACAACCTCAACTATCATTTACATCTATAGGAGAAACTTATTTATCTCATGTTTTCATGGATGTTACAATTTCACATGGACTTGTATGTTAAACCTTTTTAAAAAAATCGTTTTATTGGGGGGGCATCATATAGCTCTTATCGCAGTGTACCTCCATACATCCATGTGTCAAGCACATTTGTACATATGTTGCCATCATCATTCTCAAAACATTTGCTTTCACTTGAGTCCTTGGTATTAGATCATTTCCCCCCTAACACCCCTCCCTTCCTCATGAACTTTTTTTCCCACCATGTCTTACACTGACTTATGTCTCCCTTCACCCACTTTCCTGTAGATCATTGTGATCAGTTCCTCCTTTCTCCCCCCACCTTTCCCTTACCCTCCTGGTATCACTGCTCTCATTATTGGTCCTGTCCATTACTTATCTGTTCTGGATTCCCTGTGTTGACAGCTCTTATCTGCACCAGTGTACATGCACTGGTCTAGCCTGATTTGTAAGGTAGAATTGGGATCATGAAAGTGGGGTGGAGGAAGCATAAAAGAACTAGAGAAAGGTTGTATGTAAGAGACTGGCTTGTCTCTTTCTTGTGACCCTTCTGTAAAGGAATGTCCAGTTGCCTACTGATGGACTGTGGGTCTCCACTCAGCACTCCTCATTCATAATGATATTATTTTTTGTTTTTTGATGCTAGATACCTGATTCTGTCGATACCGTGTGATCACAGAGGCTGGTGTGCTTCTTCCATGTGGGCTTTGTTGCTTCTCAGCTAGATGGTCGCTTGTTTATCTTCAAACCTTTAAGACCCCAGATGAGATATCTTTTAACTTTTTTTTTTGGAGAATGTTAGGAAATTATTTCATTTATTTTGAAAACAAGGAAAGAAGCATTTTATACTGTTTCTAGTATGCAACTTGTACCTCAGCATAACCAAAGTGCTGGTGAAAGAAGGTATTTCTCTGCAGGAAAAAACAGCTAATAAATACATAAGAAATAAAAGATTACCACCCTTTATATCCGCTATTAAAATAATAGATTTGGGGAATGATCATCAATTCTACACCAAACCAATAACTGAAAAGCTGATGGAGAATTTTTAAATTGTCACTTCAGGCAATAACAGGCACACATCACACAAAAAGATGCAATACCCTATATGCTTGCTATTAAAAACGTAAGTACCTATGTTGATAAAATTCCTTTCTTTACAGGGAAGGAAGATCAATTACAAACAATTCCTAAATTGGTCATAACCACTATTTCATATTAACCATTATCTTGGGTACAGTACAGGGGAAGGGAGGGTACAGTATAAAATCTAGGCCATCTGCCTTAAAACTGGTGTTAGCCAAGTACAAACGTTCCTACCAGAAATACTTGTCGGCATCCAACAGATATGGCAACGCTCTTCCATATACCTTTCTTTTCAGGAAAGCTCTGCCCTTCTCATGATATCCCATAGCTAACATAAGGGCTATTCTCTCTGAGGGGGGGATCTTGATTGATGTGCCTGTCTGGTTGGCTATGTCTAAATAAGGTGTAGTTTCCGGATCCACCACCATCTCAGCTCTCTCGGCCAGGATTTCCCGTCCTCTCTTGGTCCTCTGGGTCTTTTTTTCTTTCAGTTCAGCTTCATTTTGCTCTTCTTCTACCTGAAAGTTCTTTCTCGCATCCTCTTCAGACTGCTTTAGTTCAAGCACCATAGCCTTCACATTATGGGTCACTCCTTGCTCTTGCAGGGTTTTCCCTAGTTGAAGCTGTTTCTTATTTATGACAATTTTGATATAATTTTCTTGGAATCCAAAGGTTTCAGCTATTTTGGACCTCAGTTCCCTGCCAGTAATGTGCAATCGGGTCTCCAACAAGTTTTCCCCGTCTTTTCTTAGTCTTGGAGGTAAAAATACCTCAATTATAGCAATTCCTGTTGTTTTAAAATTTTCATTTCCTGTCCCACGTTCAATGGCTTTGCACCGTATCTCTTCTATTATTTTTTGCACCTCATTTTCACAACATTCTAGCTTGTCAGAGTATTTCTTAGCAAGGTCCTTTAATGCTTCACCAACTTCTTTATTTTCATCTGTATATGGAGGTTTCCAAAGTCGAATTTTATCTTCCCTTAAAAACTGGGTTAATTTTGCTTGAAGATATTTCTTTTGTGCCATCCTACGCCACCGCCGCCGCCAGTCCGCCCTCAGCCGTCCCCCGAGTGCCCGGATGTGGCACGGCCGCTGTTTGTTTTCATTCCGAGTGAAACCAGCCCAGCTGCCCGACTGGCCGCGCGCCTCCCGGAAGGCCAGATGAGATATCTTTTGATAACCGGGCACCATCAGCTTTCTTCACCACATTTGCGTATGTACCCATTTTGACTTCAGCAATTGTGTCTAGAAGGTGCGCATCACAAAACACTCAGTTATTAGAACAGAGTGTTCTTGCGTTATAGGAGTACTTGAGAAGAAGCCCAATATCCATCTGCTGCCTTAATACTCAACATGTAAAATATGTTCATAGATCGATTTCCCTATCATTATATATAAATATATTTACATATGTACTTGCCTGTACTTAGACCTCTATAAATGTCCTTTGCCTCCTAGTTCTTTCCTCTATTTCCTTTTACTTTCCTCTTGTCCCACTATGATGTTCAGCCTTCATTGGGGTTTCAGTAATTCTTCTTGGCTAGATTGCCCTTGATCAAGTCCCACTGGTTATTCTACACCCGCCTTACCAATGATTGTTCCTTTTACCCTGGGTTTGTTGGCAACCCGCTTCCTTTCCCCTGCCTCCCCCTCTTCCATTTCTCTCCCAGAACATTAGTTACGTTTTTTTCTCCAGATTGTTTAGCCGACCTATCTTATCTAGAGAGACATGCAGGGACAATAATACGCACAAAAACAAGACAGAGCAAAACAAAACAACAACCAAAACCCCCCAAAACAACAACATAAAAAAAACTAACAACAAAAAACGCTTATAAATAGTTCCAGGTCTGTTTGTTGACCTTTAGTAGTGTTTTCCAGTTGAGTCTGATGGGGTGCCATGGCCTGGCCCCAAAGTCTACTTTTGGTGTACCCTGGGGACTTCATTGCCCCCGTGGCTGCTGTGCTGCACACCCTTAGTGCTTAACCTTTTGCTGTTGCTGCCAGGATGGATCTTTGCTTCTGCAAAAGAGAGTCACGTTCATTTCACTTCTCACTCTCCATGATTTGATGCCCTTTCGGTCAGACAGTGCTCCGTATTGGACAACTTGTTTTTAAAGTTACTTAACAGATTCTGGAACTAAGGGATACATATTTTAAGAAATATTTGCTAGTAAACCAAATTACTGTACCAAGAAAACTTGGCACTAGACAGGAAATACCAAAGACTTCAAACTGAGAGAGTAATTGGTTTTCTTTTATGAGAAGCTTTGAAAAGAGTGCAGGAGGGGGTGACTGGCTCTACACAATTATCAGTTAAGCCAAAGTAGATCCTTTCAAAGCAGGGTATGGCTGTGGTGATTGGACCCTGCGCCGTCTTTTCTTTCCCTCTGTACGAGGCGGAAGGGTGCCGTTCTGTCCTACTGTGGCAATTCAAGAGCATGTGGGTTTGGAAAATGCCAGTTTAAGGTTACAGGGAGAAGCTGGTCTGGAATGGTTGACAGAACAAATTGTGGGGGTGGGTGGGTGGGGGGGAACCACACAAACAAGAGTCCAGTTTCTTTCTCTTTAAAACTAACATGCCCAAGCCCAAAGGAGAGAGAAGAGTTGGGGATTGTCTACAGATGTGGGACTTGTTCAGGAAGAGCTTACTCAGACCAATGAGCTCTGTTTGGAGTTTCCTCCTGGTTCAGAAGGAGCCGAGTTGGGCTCTATCAGCGATGCCTGTGGTGGATGAGACACCTGCCTCTTCGCTTTGCCTCAGACCCCCAAGTTTACCTGCTGTCCCATGCCTACCTCATCCTTTAGGGGAAACATGAATTTTGGGGTACAATCTGGTAAAGAGGCAGCTCTCAAGCTGATCCCTTGAGCAGGCATGGGCCAGTCTGAACACTCCCCTCTCTGATCCAGGATGTGGGGAGTCATCAGGAGGACCTACAGAATCTTCCAGAAATGTTCCAGGAGAAGGGCCAAAGTACTTAGAATGCAGTTGGTCCTCAAGCCCTGGGGCCACTGCAGAAAACCTGCCTCTTGCGAGGAGGTCCCTGCTGGCCACTGTGCAGCCCTGCTTCCTTCCGTGGGCAAAGACCTCCAACGGTGTTGAATTTGTAATTTTTTCTCTCTCCAGACTCGCTGGAGTTAAAGAAGCTCATTGAAAGAGTTAAAGTTAAAAGACTTACAGAGGCTTGGATGGTGGACCTGAGTAGGGGGCGGGGAGAAAACTAGTTTGAAATTCCTGCCTCCTTTTGACCTCATTGGTGTTTACAACATCACTGTTTACACGTGGGTCCCTTAAACTTTTCCAGACAGAAATAGAGCCCTTGGAGTAGACAAGTTAGAATGGTTAGGTTAGGCTTTTGGTATATCCCCGTGGGTAGATGACCTAAGGGTATGTCAAAGGTATGAAAGATGTTTGTTTTCTCTCTTTCCCTCCCCCTCTGCCCCCTTTGTCTCTTAATAAAACCCACTCCCCTTCTGTCTAGCCTGTGGAGCACATTCACTGCACTGAGACAAAGGCTGCTGGCTAACAAACATTTCCCCAAACCTAAGCAAAGCCTATTAACTTAGTCAGTTTTAAATTAACAGCTTCACCCCACTCAGTTCCATCACCATGGCAGCAGCCACTGGATCAGAAGGCTGCTTTACTGCCCAGGTTCCCTGGGCCAGAGAATGGGGGGAAGCCACGAAAGTTCAAACCTCAGTACCACCGATTCTATCTTTGTGACCTTGACGAGCCTCAGGCAACACAGTTCCCCTCACTGCACTGCTGAGAAAATGGAGCCAGTACGGAGCACACAATGGGGTGCTAAGTCACAGTCCAACCTGAACAACCCTCAGGACAGAGCAGGAGCTCACACAGCTCCTGAAGACACTGGTACCAGGGGCTGGGCCTGCCCAGGAAGACCCCTCTGCCTGTACATGCAGGACCTGGGAGTGCAACTAGCTAAGGCACCCTGAAGGGGCCCTGGGCCTCGTGGTTAAGAGCTGGGCTGCCATCGGAAAGGTCAGCAATCCGGAACCACCAGGCGTGGCGGTTGTGCGCTGTCCCGGGGTTGCTTTGAGCCGGCACCAACGCAATGGCGGTGAGTTTGGACAGACTGGAGTCCAGGGCCAGGCCACCCAGAGAGGAACACAGACTGTTTTGAATATTCATGTTTTACTTTTCCCACACTGGTGACTTATTTCGCCATGAAATGAAGATATTGTTTTGAAGCCTGAAGTTTTCCGTTGTTTTCCCAAGTCTGTATACACACACTGCAGACTGTCATTTCCGTGGCTGCGTTGCCTTCCTCGGTAGGTAGGACGGTACCCGGTCCTGGGGGTCTCCGAGAGGTGCAACCAGTTGACATGCTCAGCTGCTAACTGGACAGGTTAGAAGTTCGAGTCCACCCAGAGGCGCCTTCGAGGAAGAGCCTGGTGGTCTCTTCCTAGACCTCTGCCCCCGAAACCCCTCTGGAGTCCATGCTCTGACACACACGAGGTCCCCAGGAGGTGGGCTGACTGGGAAGTGGTTTTATGGAGCCCGTTTGCTCTGTGCACTCTCACTGAAACCACACGAGGAAGTTAAAAAGCAAAGCAAAGGAATTAGACTGAGTCAGGTGCCTACTTCCTAGACCAAAACTGCCATGGTGCCACTTTCCGAACAACGATCGCTAACCTCCAGGGTGACAGAAAGGCCTGTGCGGGAGGCCAGGTCAAAGCCAGAGCGCATAGGGGCCCACTCCAGGGTGCAGCAGCAGCCCCACCCGGGAACTATGCCAGAAAGCACTCCTCCAGCCCCAGAGGAGGCAATCACTGCAGGAAGCGATTTCCAGAGTGTCTGCACTGTGTGCCGTGTCCTATTATAACTGCATTCTTTAGAAAGTGAAAGGGTATAGAGTGTGATGAGTTGTATGAGCCCCCAATAAAATATTTTTAAAAAAGAGTTAAAGTATGCCTTGAGGAGAAGCTGCACTAAGAGCGGGTCTTTGACCGGAGCAGGGTGACAGTTAAGCTGTCCCAGTCCTGAACATCGGTGGTGGAGGGAGAGGGCATGCTCAGCTTCACTGAGGACAAAGAAAGTGCTGGGGAGGACTTGGGAAGGCTGCTAAAAGGTGTGGGCCTGCCTCCTGTGGGCACTCTTAAGTGGTTGGAAGTCAGCAGGAGGCCCAGGTGCTGGGGTACAGGGAGGGGGGGAGGAGCAGCGGGGGGGCAGCACCGATTTTTCATGCTTGGATTAAGGGGCGAGGTGAACTGTGCCTTCCTGGTATGTGAGGTGAAGCCATGAGGCCAGCGAGCAGAAAGGGCGCCCTGCCCCCTGCAAGAGCTGGAGATGTCCCAGGTGCTGCCTCCAGTGTCAGGGGAGAAGTGTATGCCAGGGGCTGTCCTGGATGTGTGATCTCCTGGAAGCACATCACCAGAGATTGCCAGGCCTTTCTCTCAGAGCGGTGCTGGCTAGACAAGAAGCTTTAGGTCAGCAGCCAAATGAGTGGACAGTTTGCAATAACGAGGGACTCCTATTGTTGGAGATAGTCCATGTGGACATGCGGATGTGGAGCCCTGCTGGCAGAATGGTTGCGCATTGGGCTGCTAGCTGCAAGATCACCAGTTCAAAACCATCAGACCTTCCTTGGGAGAAAGACGCTTCCTACTCCCGTATAGAGTTACGGTCTTGGAAACTCACAGGGCAGTTCGACCCTGACCTTACTGACTTGCTGTGAGTAGGAATTGACTTGAAGGCCGTGAGTTTGGGTTTTTAATCATTTTATTGGGGGGGCTCTTACAAATCTGATAACAATCCACCATTCAATGGTATTAAGCACACTTGTACACATGTTGCCATCAACATTTCCAAAACATTTTCTTTTTGCTTGAGCCTTTGGTATCAGCTCCTCTTTTTTTTCCCACCCTCCCTCCCTTCCCCTGCCCCCTTGTGAATCCTTGATCATTTATATACTATTGTTATTTCGTGTCTCCCTCCACCCACATTTCTGTTATTCGTGCCCCTCGGGCGGAGGGGGCTTGACTATGGATCCAGCCTCATGTGAGTGAGGTTTGAGTTAGAGGAAATCATGGCTGTAAAACTGAAACTGACCAGGAAGCAGGCACTCCTGGGGACATCACGGGATGCAGGAACAATGCCTCGAGGGGAGCGTAACAGACACCATAGACAGGGTGACATTGTAAATAGACACCTATGAAGTCAACACCTCAGTTGTTTTTCAGGTCATAAACTTCTTCCTCAAAGCTCGGGCTCAGCGGGTGTAAGGCCCGCACAGTAAGGGCACTGGAGACCACTGGGCAGCCTCAAAAGGCAGCTCCAGCACTAACCCAGGGTTCAAACACTAAAGGAGCTTGGCACATGCCCAACTAGTTATGCTAAGTATCCCAGACGCCCTTGCTACAAACCCCACTTTGAATTTTCTCATTCCCACTTGGAACAACACTGTGCACACCCTCACTGAAAAGGGGGCCCAGGAAAGAGCTCATACACTGCCGGCCCAAACCAGAGACCTTGCCTCCAGAAACACATGTCTTGACTAAGATGGCAGCATACAAGAACCGTTTGTAAATTCCAAGAGACCTGGCTGCCTGTGGCGACTTCCCTGTAGTTCTCTCCTACAGGCCTCTGTGCGCTAACAGACGTCTTAATGCTCATGCCCACCACCTCAACTGGTAATTCTTCACGACCCAGGCTCCATCAGTTCATCAGCTCTAACTTCTGGGCTGCCTTCATTGTCAATCTCTCCACCTGGTTTACATGGCGCCCCCCTCTTTCTCCAAGAACCAGGAGCCTGGAGGTGCAGTGATTATGCATTGAGTGGCTTACGTCCACGTCAGCAGTTCACAAACACCAGCCAGTCCTCTGGAGAAAGCCTGGACTTTCGCCAGTCTGGGAAGCCCACAGGGGCAGTTCTTCCCTGTTCCGGAGGGTGGCTGGGAGTTAGCACCGACTCGCTGGCAGTGAGCGTGCAGGTTTTGATTGCTCCCCAAGAGCCAGGTTGCATGGAGAGTCAGGGCAGCTGAGCAGCCAATGACAGGGAGGATCGTAGTGCTGGCCCTACCATGGGACACCATGTCCCGCATTAAACTGTGGTGCTATGTGGGACAACACTGGCGACAGTGCAGGAGGTTTTTCTTTTTTTATTTATACAACTCATCACAATCCATATATATATCCACTGTGTCAAGCACATTTGTACATTTGTTGCCATCATCAGTCTCAAAACATTTTATTTCTACTTGAGCCCTTGGTATCAGCTCATTTGTTTCCTTCCCTCCCTTCACCCCTCCCTCATGAACCCTTGATCATTTATTATTTTGTCATGTCTTACAATGTCCGACATCTCCCTTGATCCACTTTTCTGTTGTCTGTCCCTCAGAAAGGGGGTTATATGCAGATCCTTGTGATTGGTTCCCCCTTTCTACCCCACCTTTCCTCTACCCTCCCGGTATCGTCACTCTCTGATTTGACCCTATCACACTTGGGCAAAACACTAAGGGCATACAACAGAGCAGCTAGGGGAGCAAAGCGATGTAGTCCCTGGGGAATACCAAAAATAGACTTTGGGTACAGAATGCATCACCCCATCAGATTCTAAAGGCCAAAAACCAGACCTGGAATTATTTATAGGCTTTTCCTTTTTTGTCATTAGCTTTCTTTTTGTTGGTTTTGTCTTCCTCTCTTGTTTTTTGGGGGGCTTTGCCTGGTTTTTGCACTTATTAATGTCTCTGCATGTCTATCTAGACAAGATGGAGGGGGATAAACAATTTGGAGATGAAAACAATGGGACTGACGTTTCCAGGGGGACACAGGAGAAGGGAAGGTGGGAGAAAGCCTAGGGACAAGGGAGCAACAAGTGAACTAAAAATCAATAGAGAGAAGGGCATAGGATGCTTAGTGGGGCTTAATAAAGGGCAATGTAACAGCAAGGAATTGCTAAACCTGAATGAAGGCTGAACATGATAGTGGGATAAGAGGAAAGTAAAGGAAAGTAGAGGAAAGAGTTTGGAGGTCAAGGACATTATAGAGGTCTAAATACAGGCATGTACATCTGTAAATATATTTTTATATAACAATAGGAAATAGATCTATGTACTTATATTTATATGTTAAGAATTAAGGTAGCAGATGGACATTGGACCTCGACTCAAGTATTCCCTCAACACAAGAACTTTGTTTTAATAACCCGTCATTCTGTGGTGCTCACCTTCCGAACACAATCACTGAAGACAACATGGGTGCATAAGCAAATATGGTGAAGAAAGCTGATGGTGGCCAGCTATCAAAAGATATAGCATCTGGAGTTTTAAAGGCTTAAAGATAAACAAGCAGCCATCTAGCTGAGAAGCAACAAAGCTCACATGGAAGAAGCACCCAGCCTGTGTGATAATGAGTTATCGATGGGATCAGGTACCAGGCATCAAAAACCCAGAACAAAAATCATATCAATGTGAATGAGGGGGAGTGTGGAGTAGAGACTCAATGCCCATCTCTAGACAATTGGACGTCCCCTTACAGAAGGGTCACAAGGAAGAGACGTTCCAGTTAGGGTGCAGTATAGCACTGATGAAACATAGAACTTTAGTTCTTTAGTGCTTCCTCCTCCCCACTATCATGACCTCAATTCTACCTTACAAACAGGACTAGGCCAGAACACGCACACTGCTCCAGATAGAGCCCAAGACACAGGGAATCCAGGATAGATAAACCCCTCAGGGCCAACAATGCGAATAGAGATACCAGGAGGATAAAGGGAAGGTGGGGGCGGGGTAAAGGGAGAATTGACCAGAAGGATCGACATATAACTCCCTCTTAGGGGGATGAGGAACAGAAAAGTGGGTGAAGGTTGACAGAGGACAATGTAAGATATGAAAATAATAATCTATAATTTATCAAGGGTTCATGATAGTGAGAGGGAGGGGGGAAATGAGGAGCTGATACCAAGGGCTCAAGTAGAAAGAAAATGCTTTGAAAATGATGATGGCAGCATATGTGCAAATGTGCTCGACACACTGGATGAATGTATGGATTGTGATGAGAGATGTAAGAATCCCCAATACAAGTATTTAATCATAATGAAAAGATAGTCAGGAGCAGATTGCTGCAGGGAAGCGGGGAGAGAGCCGTTTTCTGGTGCTCCTCCCTGGTCAGGCCTGGCAGCAGCCCTTGTGCAGTGCAATCCCGTGGCTTCTGGAAAGCTGCTTAGAATGTAAGACCAGAGAAGCACCGTGTAAACCTGTGCCCACGCCAACAAGTGTGGAAGGATAACGGACAATCAGGATGGTGACACTCGCCCAACTGCCCGCCGGCCAGGACGCACTCCCGGTGTAACAGGCTGAGCAATAGCCACTCCACGTCCAGCTGTCCTCCCCCCAGGAGGCGGGGTGGGGGTGGGGGCACAGAACCCAGCTCTCAGATGCCTCATGGAAGGTTTATTTCTTTTCTGACCCGTACAGGTGAACAATATAATCCATGGAGTGGCGTTCTATACATTTTATAGGCTTTTCATATAAATAAATGTGCACACTTTGTCAGGCCCTTGTCCTAACTAGAAAACATCTCTCTAACCTTAGAAGGCAGACATGATTCCTTTTATAGCTCTCTACCCCACCCCTCCCCAAATTGTCCAAGCTGGCAAGGGGAGGCTGTCGGTTTTGATGAGTTTATGAACACCTGCGATTTGGGGGTCGGGGTAAAAAGAAAGCAAGGCAAGTAACTGTTGGATCACGGAGGGTGGGAATGGCTGGGAGCCGTGAGCTGTGCCTCGTGGTGGGGTGGGTGGGTGGGAGTCCCGGGTGGGTGGGTGGGAGTCCCAGCGGCTGTGCGACAGGAGACCTGACTGGAGGGGCGGTTCCATCTGGTGGCTCCGGAAGGCCTTGCTCCTAGTTCTCGGCAAACTTGGGATTCATGACCGTGGTGGTGGCACTCTTGAAGAGGGGGTTATCCTGGTGAGAGAGTTGAGCAGGGTTAGTGCCTGGACTCTGGAGGCCTGGGCCCATATCCAAGAAAGCACTGTGAGGGAGGAGCCAGAGGGGGCAGCAGGTATTACTGGTGGGGTGCAGGGCAGATCCCCACGCCTTCCAGAGTGAGATGGTTAAAAGCACAGGGAGCGGGCGTCCCAGTGTGTATGTCTGTCACCCTTGGCCCCCAAGAGACGGCACTCACGTTGTTCCATTGAGACTTAAGCTTCTCCTTCTCGAAGCGCTTGAACTCCCTGCGGTCGCTCACGTGGGTCAGCACCTTCCAGATGACCAGCAGGAGGACTCCGATGAGCACGATGCCGGCCACTGTGCCCCCCACAATGGCGGCTACCCTGGGTCCCTGCACACACTCTGTGGGGAGGCACAAGCCCACCGAGGCATAAGTCCCACACACCTGGGAGTGTCCACATTGCCCCACACTCTCCAGGGACAGGGTGCAGCCCCACCGCCCTTGCCAACATCCTGGTCACCAGGAACAAGCAAAGCAGGGACAAGGCTAGACCCCCCATCATCCCAAATCACAGTCCTTGTGGGGTGAAGAGAGAAGGGTCTTCAGGGGCAAGCCCCGCGCCCAAGCAAAACCAGATGACCTGGCAGAGGCTGGAGGAGACCACTGCCCTGCGGAACAGCCTGGCCTGACATCCATGGGTGTCGATGAAGCCCGGAGGCAGCGGTGGCCGGGGCCCAGCACAGCTTGTCTGGCAGGGTAGGGAGAGTGGCCTTGCGCCCCCTGGGGAGGAGTCCCCAGAGGAGGAGTGAGTGGTAGGGAGGCGCAGGGCTGGTGCGGTCCCGCCCTGGGTGCCTGTGGTACCTGCGCCTGGTCTCAGCCTGAGCGTAGGGCTAGGGGCTTCAGGGCCCATCTGTCACCCCTGGCCATGTGCAGGGTCACTGTCATTCTCTGACAGCCCCCATTCACCTCGCCCTGGTCACCAGCTTTTCTGTGTGCGCCCCAGTCATGCTGACCCTTCCACAGAGGCCTAGCATCCTTCCAGAGGTTAGCCAAGGTGGCCAAGGCAGCCAAGGCTTTGCAACACCAGGCTAGCAGTGCCTCTGGCCACCTCTGTCACCCGGAGAGGGCTGTTAACCCTGGGGACAGGCCGGCGAGCCCCAGCTCCATGCCCAAGAGGGTTCTGTACCCACTGACCTGCACACACAACCTTGGGCCTCCACTGGAATCTGCTTCTCCTTAGACTCCTGACCCCCCAGGACCCCAGCTCTCTCCACAGCTTCCCCAGCTGTCCCGTGTCGTGTCAGACACAGCTGTGGGCATTTGCTTCCTTTCTTTCTGACTGAGAGTGCCCTAGCCCCCTGGACGGTGACCTGTGACACCAGCTGTCCCCTCTATAGTTGTGTATGTCACTGCATCTGACCTGGCAGTGGAGCCAAGGGGCTATATCAGCCTGTAAAGCCATTGGGCTGGCTGCAGAACTGAGGTGGGAGCCCCTCCATTTACCAAAGCCTCTAAGGGGATCCTGGCTCCGCTGACTGCTGGGCTACCCTCTCCAGCCACATTGAGATGGAAAGCTCGCCCCCGCAGCCTGGCAGCTTGCCCGCACAAAGGTCACTCCTGCCCGGGATGAGGCGCCCCTCACCTTGGATGTTCTTCACATGGATAAGGTAACGTTCTCTCCCGTGCTGCTGCTTCATCGTGTAGCTTATCCAGCAGCCCTCGGAGTCCAGTTCCCTGCAGGTCCGGCCCTGGACCACGTCTTCTTGCAGCGTCAGGTTGGAGCAGGCCGTGCTGCAGTTCCTCTGGTAGGGGCCCTTGTTGAATCGCAGGCACTCGGCGCAGGAGCTGCGGGCCGGACGAGGGGCAGTTGGTGTGGAGGTGGAAGAGCGTGTGCAGGTGTGCCCTAGGTGTATGAGAGGAGTATGTGGAGGTGACGTGTATGCAGGTTCTGCATGAGTATGTTCTTGGCACCGGCATGCAGAGCATGCGTTGGCTGAGAAGGGCCCGTGGGGGTGGGGGCACAAGATTATCTCAAAGGATGCGTGTGTGTGGCAGGAAAGTGGGACCCACACTTTTTCTGCTTGACATTCCTGTTGACAAGCCACATGGAGCTACTACTGATGGAGCCAGAGCCCCGGAGCTGGAGGAGCCATGTGGAGACCCATGCCAGCGTTGAAATGCTTCCACAAGACTTTCCATTCACTGGCCTGTGATCTTCCTGCTTTGGGTATTATTGCATGTGCTGCGTGAGTCTGTAGAAGAATTCGTGGACTAGAATGGGACATATGGGCTGATATTAGACTTATGGACTTGATCTGGACTGGACTGGGATGTTTTCTTAATATGTAATTCCTCTTTCTATAAAGCTCTCTCTTATATACATATGAATGTCTATGAGAAGGTACACAGGTGTGGGAATGTGTGTGTCGTGGGAGAGGGCATGTACAGGGCCCGCACCCCCTCAATGCCTGGCTTGAGATGAAGGGACGCAGCCACAGGATGACTGTGCAGGGAAGGGGACGTCTGGGCTCAGAGGGCAGTCCCCCCACTGCCCACTCCACACTCACACATAGCGGCTACAGGGCGAGGGACAGCCAGGGCACTCCAGGCAGAGGAGTGTCTGGTAACCCGTGTCGCACTGGCACTGATTGCACTGGCACCTGCCCCGACCGTTGCACACGACGCCCGGCTGGCTCAGGCAGCCTTGGATGGAGGTGCTGCACTGGCAGGCGGAGCCTTCGAATTTTTCATTGCAGATGCACTTGCCGCAGTCACAGACCCCCCTCTCTGCAAGACAACAGAGACTGGACTCAGGCCTCCTGCACCTGCTGGCCAGGAGCTGCACAGAAGTACAGACTGCACAGACCCCTGCCCCCCATGCCTCGGCCGCCCGCCCTGACACGGGCACCACCGGGCCCTTACCCTCCCCAGTGTTACAGTCTGGGTGCTTCTGGAAACCAAGGGTGGTGGGGCATGCAGGCCTGCCTTCCCCTTGCTGTCCTGCTCTCCCCCACACCCCTGTAACTGCACCTGGAGCTGAGCCAGAAGCCCAAAGCATCAAAGGTACCAGGCCCCACCGCCCACCAGAAGCACGGCCGTTTACCACCTTATCATCTGGACCACCCTCAGCCAGCCCTTCACACCTGTGCATGGGCTCCCTTGCCTACGCAGACCTCACCAGGGCTGTGTGACCGCCAAGTTGCCTTCCCCTGAGTGCCTCGCTGCAGACCCTGTGGGGTCCATCGCCATGAGGAGTCCTGGTCCTTACAGACCAGGGCAGAGGCCAGGAGAGACGAGGTCAACCACATGGGACAATTTGTCTGTATCTTCCAGAATGGATGCTCTCATCCTAACCCTTAGTACCGTGTCTGGAAATACGGTCTTTGAGATGGTATTGCTTAAGTTACCATCAGGTGACACGGAGCGAAAGACAGACAAAAAGTGACCGCCACGGAGTCGATACAGCACAGAGTAGAACTGCCCCTGGGAGCTTCTGGGACTGGAACGCTCCACCCTAGGAGCCGCGGGTGGTTTTGAACTGCCAGTCAGGCGGGTTGCAGCCTAGCTCTATGCCACCAGGGCACCTTTGTGCAGGAGCAGGGTGAGTCTTGATGTCTATGAGGGCTGTCCTTACAAAAGAGAAGAGACGCGGGCAGGGGGACATCGGGATGGTGGCTATGGGAAGGTGGGGTACAGACTGGAGATGGCGAGGATGATGGGGAGTCACCAGACAGACACTGGAGTAGCCCAACAAAGCCCCTCCTCCAGAACCTTCAGAAGGAGCCAACCCTGACTTGGGGTTCCTGCCCCAGCACTGTGAGAGATGGCATTCTTATTATTGGAAGCCCCCCACCCCCCGGCCGTGCCTGCCCAAGTAGCTGTGCCTCTAGTCTCCGTATCTCCCCTTCCGGCTCCCGATCACTGCCTCCCCGTGCACAGGGGCTGGAAAGACTGCCTTCTAAGCCAGGTTCATTTTGCACATGGCTGAGGGCAGCTCCACCGTGGCCCCGAGCGGGGTCCTTGGAGCTGCAGGGCCCACCCTCGGGTTCGAGCACCCACCCTTGCCACCACAGATCTGCCCATCGTATCGCTCGCAGCTGAAGGTGTCACAGTCACAGTAGCGGCCGTAGATCTGCTTCTTGGGGTCATCGGCCCGGTGGCAGATGCACTCCCCGCAGATGCAGTCGCCCATCCCCGAGCACACCACGGAACTGTTGTCCTTCCGGCAGCTCCCCTCCAGCTCCTGGCTGCTGCGTCCCCGCGTCCTGCACTCGCAGTTCTTCCCGGTGAAGCCGGGCTCACACCTGGGGGAGAAAGGGCCTGGTGCTGGAGAACATTCACACGGGGCCATGTGGCCAGGCCGAGCCAGGGGGACAGCTGGCTCTCCCCCAGATGAAGGGCACCGTGCATGAACACAGCTCTGGGAGCCCCAGCCCTGAGGCGCTGCCCTTCCTCCGTGGCCCTGCTTGTCTGGTTTTCTGCCTGCTCCCTGGCGGTGACTCCCTCCCTCCCTGCAGCTTCCACCATCTGAGTTGGTGAGCTAGCCAGATAAGTAGGCCTTTGTCCACCATGGCAGGGGCCTGCCAACATCTGCCTAAACTGCCCACTGGACAGACCCCTGCCCATAACCAGCTGTATCTGGTGCGGGGGATGTGGACATGACCAGGTCCTGGGGCCATGATCTGTCTGGAAGCTCTCTGGCCGAGCGGCACTGGCTTAATGGTGAGGCCAAAGAGAGAAGGGTCTTTAGAGACCATGGGGCAGGGGAAAGGAGGCGACCTGCCTGAGGCCCAGGCACCCAGTAGGGACACATGTCTCACCCAGCCTCTTCTCCTCACCCCTCCTGACCTCTGAGATGTACCCCCGGTGGCCCGGAGTCCTCTGCCTGCCACCCCCTGGTGACCTGGGCCTTCCATCTGCCGAAGGGCTAATCACCTGGGAAACCAAGAGCCTGGGGGCAGGCCCATGCTCCCCCGACCCCCCAACTCCCCTGCTCCGGCCCCCTCACCTGCAGACACCACACTGCAAGACACCCTTGCCGCTGCAGAGGCTCTGGCTGGGGCTGGTGTCTAGGCAGCGGCAGTCACACTGGGAGCGTACGAGCACCGTCACCGTGTCTGTGAAGCCCAGTGAGCGGATCACAAAGGACTGCTCCTGGATGCACTCCTTAGCTGTGACCTTCACCTGGAAGGTGATCTGTGGGGCCAGAGTGAGGGGGGCAAGACAGACGGCTCAGCTGCCAGCCACAAGCCAGTTCCATCTGTCTAGTCCCTAGCCTGCTCGGCTGGGCACAGGGACTAGGCTGGGCTGTCACAGCTCAGCTGGGTAACAATGAGCCCAGGCATATAGGGGGCACCCTGCTTCTGTCAACAGCATGGGCATATTGCACAGTCTCTAAGCGCCCTGCTTTTCATTGGCTGGGCCCTTCCTGAAGAGGTCAGCCAGAGGGTAAACGCCTTCATACAAGAAAGCGCCTTTCTCTGTCCTCTCACTCCATCAAACAACCTGGCAGGGGCCAGGCTGGCACAGGGGAGGGGACTTGTGAGAAATGAGCCCAGTGGCTGTGGGCACAGGGTGTGTGGGATGAGAGACAGGAAGGAGAATGAGAGGTGGAAACCTGGGATCTGGGAGGCAGAGTCCACAGCAGGGACCAGAGTCCTTTGCAGGGTTAGCCTGAGAGAGGTTTCTGGAGAGGAAGCATATATCTTTATTTACCATTATGCACGATTCAAAGGAAGAATGTATAGATAACTACATATGTAGACAGGTAAGTAGGTAGATAGGTAGGTAAACCCCACTGCTGTCAAGTCCATTTTGATTCATAGTCATAGCAAGTCTGTCCAGTGTTTCCAAGGAGGCTGTCAATCTTCTCTGGAGCAGACAGCCTCATCTTTCTCTCCAAGAGCAATTGGGGGGTTTGAACTGCAGATCTTATGGTTTGTAGTCCAGCGATGATCCGACATACCCCTGCTTCCTATCAAGATCTGTAAACTCGCTGCCCGGAGTCCATTTTGACTCCTGGTGACCGTAAAAGCCAGGGAAGAACATTCCCCGTGGGTTTCCGTGATTGACCCTGTCCAGAAGTCTAAAGCCCGGTCTTTCTCCCTCCCTCTGTATGTAGAGACACGTGTGAATGAGTTTAACATGCTGTGAGCAGCCCCGATGGTGCTGGAAAGGTAAGTGTTCGCCTGGCAGCTGGAAGGTTGGTGGTTCAAGCCCATCGTCCTCTCCGAGGGAGAAGGCCGAGGCTGTCTGCTCCTGCAAAGATGGACAGCCTTGGGAAGCAGACATGGGGTTGCTGTGAGTTGCCTCCACTTGATGGCAGGGGGGTTTGGAGGTAGAAGGCCTTGTCTTTCTCCTTGTGGAACAGCTATGGTTTCAAACTGCTGACCTTGTAGTCAAATAACCACTATAGCACTAGGGCTCCCAAACCTCAAATGGTGACCGGGACATCTGCTGGCAGGCACAGAACCGACAGCCCACTACCCACATTCCACAGTCACCGTGGAGGTTGGTCCCGGATCTCAGGGAGCACGAGGGAGTCAGGAGCAAGCCGTGTGTAAGATAAATCTAGATAACTTCTCATGTAGCACATCAGAGTTACACAAAGAGGTGCGGGTGGGGTGGAACCAATCAAAATGTGCAGAACCACCCCCCCTACCGAACATTATAAGAAACTTGAGCCAATCCCCACATAGGTGGCCCAGAATGAGGGAAACCATTTCAGTGAAAATGTGCACACAATTGTTTGGCAGTAACATAGCTGGGGGCATTTCGATGGCCTAGCCAAACATTTAATTAAAGCAAGTCTTTCCCACAGTAAGCAATGGGAACATTCAAATTGCTGTGGGCATAATAAATTTAGTTATAAAATATTAGGAAAAATCCTATACCTATTGTTATCAATTGTGTGACCTATGGCTCATTGTTTTAGAAAGCAAGAGAGAAAGAGAGAGAGAAATGGAGGGAGGGAGGGAAGAAAGGAAGGAAGGAAGGAAGGAAAGAAGGAAGGAAGGAAGGAAGGAAGGAAGGAAGGAAGGAAGGAAGGAAGGAAGGAAGGAAGACAAGCCGAAACAACCAGGGTAAAAAAATGTTGACAGTGATTGACAAGCGCTCCGTTGCCCAGCGGTTATGCTGCGGCCTGACACCAGAGGGTGCTGTCACCACAGTGAACTGTCAGTCTACACACCACTGGTTTTCTGAGATTCGGGAGGCAACTCATTTGAACTAATAAATAGACATGTGCTGGTGCCCATGCCACCCCTTCAGCATCTAAGGCATGTGGTCAGTGTTGGCTATGGAGTTGACTCAGTCTCCTAGTGGGCCCTGCAGACAGCAATGAACGGCTCTGGGGCCTCTTTCTGAGCCGCCCACGACTGGGTGGGTTCGAACTGCCAACCTTTTGACTAGGAGTCGAGTGGTTAACCGTTTGTGCCACCCAGGGTCTCCTGACATAAATCTACACATGCTTATTTTTGGCCTCATCAGAGAGAAGCCTCAGTGGGCCCCCTGCTCTTGATCCTGCACACTCACGAGGCCCCTTAGAAGACGCAGTGGACCGTCCCCTCCAGGATGTTGGCCCTGAGGATGCACTGGAGGGCACCACGGTGAGCGCCGATGGCCGCACTCACCGGGACGTTGATCTGCACGCCGTCACAGTCCCCTCGGAAGTGGTCCAGTTGTGGGACGCCTTTGCTGCAGAAGGAGTCATAGGTGACGCTCAGGGTGTCGGGGAGCGCGCTGTGTTCCAGGACCACTCTGGAGGAGAGTTTCTGTGGGGAGAGGCGGGATGAAGACCCTGCTGTTGGAGGGACAGGGGAGGCACCAGCACCACAATCCTGCCCTCAAGGGCTTCCAGGTCAGCTGAGGAGACCAGCTTGAGCCTTATGGGATCCGGCTCCACCCCAGCCCTCACGCTGAGTCCCCAAGTGCCTGTCCCAGGGCAGGAGCTGCTCAGTGTGCATGAATGAGAGACAAGCAGAGAGGAAGGGGGACAGAGGGGAGCCTTCTTCCGGCAAGTGGTCCAGAGCTCTCTGGAGCCCCCGTCCTGCGTGGTGTCTCAGGCTTCCTCAGAGCATGGGTGTAGCTGGGAGCTCCTGCTTTGGATACAGGTGATGGCGGGGCACCTCTGCACATCCAGGATGGGGCTGGGGAACTGAGGCGCGAGACTCGGTCAGCCTGATGGTGCAGGGGCTGGCGGCAGAAGATGCTGCCGGCCTAACAAGACAGCTGGGCTCCCTGTCCAGGCCACCACCTCCTGACCGGCACACTACTCCCAGGGCTCCGGCTCCAGCTCACAGTTCGGGGCGAGCCCAGCTAGTGCTGGGGGAGACTCACATTGTAAGCATTCTTGATGAGCTGGACCACGTTGCTGGAGTCGTCGGAGAGTTCTCCCACTGCCGACTTAGGGATGATCTCCGTAAGCTTCTGTTAGACAGGGGGACCCAACACATGGCACTGAGCACCCCTCAGCACCCACCAGGCTCCACGACACCCCGAGGGCGGTAGCCCAGAAAACCTCCACCGTGTAATTTTATTTCGCTGAGGCAGCCTGTGTTCGGCAATAGTGAGCACGCTGTTCAAGAAAGTTCAACCTCCAGCTCCCGGGAAGGAACACCCCCGTGGTGCAACTTCTGCTCATTGTCCTGGGATCAATGCTCCCACCCCGATAGGCTTCAAACCACCGGCGTGATGTCACCAGGCACAGAAGCTACCACTGGATAGTGCTGCCCTCCATGGATGCGTAGGTGTGCTAGCCCCAGGGCCTGGGCTAATAGAGCAGGGTAGGAAACCGGCCAGAAGAGCCGCGTTCCGAGCACCTTAATACACACACATCTGTTTCTCACAATGCTAAGATCAACCATGTGACACGGGGCAGGCCAGTACCAGGGAACCTGGTGACACTTCCAGGATAGGGAGCTCAGGACACTCTAAAAGGCAGATCGCCCCTGGCCAGCCATGGGAGCAGCCCCCCGCCTTCCTCTCCGCACACCTGCCTGGGCGTCCGTTCCAGCAGCATCACTCAGAGACGTCATTATCACGGAGTCACACAGGAAAGGGGTCTGACAGTCCGACCACAGTCCCCAGCAGCCACAGCAGCACCAGCCAAGAGGGAGGAGTAGCTCCCACGAGCGTGGCAGGCTCTACCCAAACCCACTGCCAGTGAGGAGGTTCCAACTCCAAGCCCCCAGGGGTTTCTGAGGCCATCTAACCGTTGACAAGCGCAGGCAGCCTCATCTTTCCCCCGTGGACCGGCTGGTGGGTTTGAGCAGGCAATCTTGTGATGAGCCACCCAATGCTTCGCCCAGGAAAGAATGGCAAGAGCACAGCAGTAACCTGAGTCCAGGCTGAATGGAAGAAGGAAGAGCTCTTGGTGCACCCACTCGGTAGTGTCCCTGGGAGGGGACGGTGGCGGCAGGGAGGGCCCATGGCCACTCTTGACCTCACGATCATCCCCTTCGTGAAATTCAACAGCCCACCGTTGCCAAGACGGGGGACGTTTCTGCACAGAGCCCGTGTCTTTGTGGTGGGGTGCCTTGGGGTCAGGGCAGCCCCGTGTGTGCAGAGAGGCCTCAGAGAGTGTTCCAGGCTGTGACTTTTAGGGAAGCAGGTCACAAGGTCTTTCTCCCATGGAGCCACTAAAAAAAACCCCAACAAATAAACCCTGGCCGTCGATCGAGTTAGTTCTGACTCATAGCGACTCTTGAGAGAGGGCAGGATAGAGCTGCTCCCGTGGGTTTCTGAGGCCGTTGCTCTGGATGGGACTAGAAAGCCTTGTTTGCCTCCCGCAGAGTGGCTGGTAGTTTAGAACTGCTAACCTCCAGGTTAGCAGCTGCATGCCGTAGCGCACCACACCAACAGGGCTCTTGCGGAACCACGGGGTGGGTAGACTCATCATTGCCAACCTATGAACCCCAGCACCACCAGGGCTTCCTGAAAGATGTTTCCATCCAAATGTATATGTATATATAAGGGCAGGGGCGGCAGGAAGCACCTTGCTGCCATTGAGCCGATTCCGAGTCTCAGCGACCCTGTAGGAGAGAGAACGGCCCCCGTTTCTCTCCTGAGGAACGGCTGACGGCTTCTCATTGCTGACCTGGCCGTCACCAGCCCACCTCGTCACCGAGACACCACTGGGGCGCCTTATAAAAGAAGAAAGTGCCCTACATTTGTAAAAGGCTGACTTGTCAGTCTAAACGACTTGCTACTCTAAAATATAGTCTAAAGCAGTGGTTGTCAACCTTCCTCACGTAGCGACCCTTTCATACATTTCCTCATGTGGCAGTGGACCCTCCAAGCATAACATTATTGCCGTTGCTACTTCATCACTGTCATTTTGCTACTGTGATGAATCAGGAGGCCCCCGTGAAAGGGTTGTTTGACCCCCAAAGGGGTCGCGGCCCACAGGTTGAGAACCTCTGGTCTAAAGGGACGTATCTCAGCTGATATTCGGACAAGCACTAGGTGTGGCTGTGACCACATTTCAAGCATGGGGACACATCCTTCCTTTATCCACATGTGGATGTTGTGCCACCAATAAGGAAGCTCCAGGCTCCTTAGTTGCAAAAGTCGTCACCGGAACACGGGGGACGCCAGCCAGGCCGACACCCCCCATAGGCGGAAGTGGGGCTCAGGCCGTGGTCACACTGGGTATTGCCATCACTCCCCTGAAATGACCAACTCTTGCCCGTGCTGCC
Source organism: Tenrec ecaudatus (assembly GCF_050624435.1). NCBI lineage: Eukaryota > Metazoa > Chordata > Mammalia > Afrosoricida > Tenrecidae > Tenrec > Tenrec ecaudatus. Next base: position 208,201,037 of record NC_134531.1, on the reverse strand, counting down.
CAAGATGCCTGGCTCCGCTTACCTCATATGTTGGCACCATATTCTTGGTCACGGCAAAGATGGGCTGGATGTTGTTCTCGGCCAGTTTGTGTGCCAGCTGGCCCACGGACGGGTAGTCCTGGAGGGGCGAGATGCCCGGTTAGACGGCCCGAGGGGAGGGGGACACGACCTTTGGGAGCCTGCGTTGCTTTTGCCAGGACCCAGAGGGGGTCAGCAACAGCCCTTCCGTGTGCGGTGAAATAATGTTCAAGAAAGATGCAGAGTCGACGGGGGTTGTACGCCATCGGCAATGTTCACAAATGCAGAAAGTAAAGAGAGACAGCCCGGGGCTGTATGCTGTGAGTGGATGCCGACTCACAGCGACCCCGTGTGACGGAGGAGAACTAGTTCCGGGGCCTCCTACGCTGCCATCTGTGTGGGAGGAGGAGCTGGTCGGTTGGGATCGCCGGCCTTTCTCTAGCCCAGCACTTGGCCCGTCGTCGGCCACCTCTCTCTGCCACTGAGTCAGTGCTGACTCCTAGCGCCGCCCTATGGGTTTCTGAGACGTAACCGTTGACCGGAGTAGAACGCCCGGACTGTCTCCCTCACAGCTGCTGGTGGTTTTGAACTGCCGGCCGTGCCCAAAGCGTAACCTCTACACCCCCTGGCACACCTTTAAAGAAGGTCATGGAGCCAGACCAATCACGTGGCCACAATTTGGCAACTATTCAGAATTCTACCGCGTGTCTCAATCACAGTACAAACCGGATTGAGCGACAGTCACACTGCTGTGAGGAGACGCCCGTCTGAGTGAGGTGTCAGGGGACCCCTTCATTCAACTTTTATCGAGGTCAGGAGCTTGGGTCCCATCCACACCATGTGGGGCTGAATTGCTTTCTTTGTGCGTTCAGGGACCTCTCAAGTCTCCCCACTGCCCCCACCCCTAGTCCACACGCAGGGCCCCAGGTGAAGATGCTTGGAACCAGCTCTGCAGCACCCAGAGCAGAGGCTTCTGGGATGGTGGAGCCTCGGGTTCGCCGCTGCCCCCAGTAGTCATTGGCCCTCTACGGTCTCCACACATGCCCGGTGAGCTACACAGGCGCCGTGGCTGGTGGGGCAGCACAGCCTGGCAGGTGGCCTTGTTTTCTGTGGGGTTTGCGCTCTACGTGAGACGGGATGCTGATCCCTTGAATTCCTGCCAGCAGCCCTGGAATCTGGGCCAGGACCGGGCGCATCTAAACCTTGCAGTGTTTCCTGCCGGCGGCAGGCACCTCACAGCTCTCTGTACTCTGAATCCATCCCCGGACACCACCCCGAGGTGGTGAAAAGTCACCAATGTAAAGCACCCCAAGGTGACCAGCCCAGTGTGGCCCCAAGCCGGCTGCGTGCGCAGGGCTCGGCTGTTTACCAGCTGTGGTTGTTATATAATCGTTGGTCAATTTGAAGGGATGAAGAGTGAAAGGGTGGAGTCTAGTCTGTCAGTCAGGTGATAGCGAATGAGGCCTCATGGCCTTCTCCTGAGGATTTTGGGAGCTCCAATATTCCTCCTTGGAGGCGGGAGACACACTCTCTCTGCTCACTCCCTTCGAGACATTTCTGATAAGAAGCCACAAGAAGCTACCCTGAGGCAGTCAGTTTCTGAGCTGAAGGAACCACATGGAGACCCCTGCCAGTACTGCGATGCTTACAATGCCACTGGATCCACAAGACTTCCCACCCACTGGCCTGTGATCTTCCTGCATTCGGTGTCATTGCATGTATTTTGTGAGTCTGAAGAGGCCTTTATAGATTGGTATTGGACATACGGGCTAATATCAGACTTATGGACTTGATCTGGACTGGGCTGGGATGTTTTCTCAATATTCAATTGCTTTTGAATCTAAAGCTTTTTCTTATACACATAATGTGTCTCTATGAATTTGTTTCTCTAGTCTTCCTGGGCTAACACACCGTGGAAAGCTTGTTCACCCTCAGCCAGGGGCAACAGGAGCCCCTAAGTTCTGATTGCTCTGAGCACAAACGAGTGACCCGGGAGTGGCACCACTGTGGAACTGGGGGTCCTTGCAAATGCATCTTAGCATGCAGGCCAATTTGCAGCATGGAATCCACTAACCACAGGGACTTTCAGTGTAGGGTGAGGGCATCGGGGTTGGGGGATGCCTGCGCCCCCCCACACCAGAGCGTTCACAGACACCTGGTCTCTCCTGGGAGGGAAGGATTCTCATGCAGTGACCCTGACGCCTAGCTCCAGGCGCCTGGGGGCGCCCCGTTCATGTACCTCCCTCTGCAGAGCACAGGGGCACAGGCTACCAGGCTACTGCGAAGACCCCACCATCACCCTGGCCCTCCTCTTCCCCGAGGCCCCCGCCCAGGCGCAGAGCGACTAAGGGTGTGGGAGGCCCCTCGGAAGGCCTCTCCTTTTGCTGCTGCCCTGCGCCAGGCCGGTGGCGCATCTGGTCAGACAGCGCCAAAGACCCAGCGAGACAAGGACTTACAAACTCGTTGCTCCTTTTATACAGGTTGTCCTCCAGGTGGCAGTGGCCGTCGTTGGGGGTCAGGATGGCACCCAGCTTCCCGTCCCCCGCAATGTGGAAGCCGTCGTCAGTGGTGTACACCAGCAGGCGTGTGACGTTGCGCCAGCCGATTTCCTCCTGGCGGAGAGAGCCGCGGCCTGACTCAGTCTCCCAGGCTTGGCCCTCCAGCCTGCACCGATCCCCTTCCCAGGCCTGGTTTCCCAGGCAGGAGAACCAGAGAGTGAGCCAGCCCACCAGGCTGCTCCTGAACGACCCTTCAGTAATGCCTGTCTAGACCACAGACATGCTGCCAACCAGGGAGCCCTGTGAGGGTGAGGGACACTGACGTGCATGGTCACGTTTGGAGAAAAGATATGTCCTCCTTCAGAGACTCACTGCCACCGAGGCAATGCTGACTCATAGCGACCCTATAGGATGGGGTAGAGCCGCCCTGTGGGTTTCAAGGACTGCAACTCTTGCCAGGAGTAGAAACCTCCTCTTCCACCCGAGGAGCGGCTGGCAGTTTCGAACTGGTGGTTTTGCGGAGAACAGCCCTGCCCAGCCTCGCTGTGCTACCAGGGCGCCTACAGCTTCCTTATCGCTCAACATTGCAGACCCTGCAATACATCTGGAGAAAATAACCCCAGAGCAGAAGCAGCGTGTAGAAAGAATACACATGCGTGTGTTTATGACCTAGGAAATATTGTCCATACAAAATGAGCACTGACCCCAGCAAGACCACAGGGGGTGGGGGCTCAAGGGTCCTAGGACACTCCCACACTGGAGAGGGCATATGAGCAGCCTGCATCACCCCCAAGGCTCCCAGGTAGGTGGAGCAGACACCAGAGTCGGGGTGCTTACCGGGCAGACTGCCACCTGCATCATGGCATCGAGGCCACCCTCAGGGGCGTCCAGGTTCCCAGAAATCAGTTGCTTCCCGACCTCCGTCTGAAACTGGTTGGAGTTGTTGGTTAGCTTTAGGACGTGCCGGAAGGAGAACGGGGACTGGCACTCCTTCTCCTTGTTGGGACACGGGTTCTTCAGCTTCTCAGGGTGCGTGTTCACAAAGGGCAGCACTGTCTTGTCCACGAAAGAACCAAAGCCTGAAGGGCGCACAGTGGGAAAAGGGCGAGGTGTGAGAAGGGACACTTGGTGTGGGAGGACATGGTGTGAGAGGACACGGTGTGAGAGGACACGGCTGCGGGGTGCAGGTCAGGGAGGTGTGGTGTGAGGCAGGCTGGGAGAATGTCCCGTCAGGTGGAGGTGGGCTGAGAAGGGCAGGAGGGAACGCATGATGGAGTGTGTGCTGGTGTGTGAGCACAGGGGGAGGGGGATCTGCACGCACACTGGTTGGTCAGGCACCTGGCTGGGATGCCTGTGCGACACCGTGTGTGCATCGTCCCTGTCTCCCGACGGGGCTGGTTCCCGCGGGGCTACTCAGGACTTGTCGTGACTCTCTACCTCTGCGACTGCTTTGCAACTGACACGCTTTGGTATCCTATCATGTTTTGATCGCATGGGAAACCCGCATCCTTCAGCAATGTCAAAGATCCATCGAGGGGAGGGGAGAGCATAGAGCATGTGGAGGGGCTGGACCATGCCAGCAAGTCTCAGGATGTGGGCACTGGGCGTCGGGGTCGCCCAGGACTCCCCTTCCCCCATAGGAAAGATGGATTTGTGGACGTGGGGTGGGGTGGTGGGACTGGGGAAGGCCTGAACCCGTGTGCCCTGCCTGCCCCACCTCACCGATTCGGCCCGACTCGGTGATCTCGTTGAGGGCCCTGAGCAGGTCTCCGCCCAGCTTCTTGACGTTGATGAGGTCGTCGAGCATGGAGTAGGACAGGTCCATCAGGTAGTACAGGTCGATGGGGTAGCCCTTGGCCCGCCGGAAGGTCACATTGAACACGGCCGCCTGGCCTGCCAGGGAGAGGGCAGGGGGACGTGGTTCATGGAGCCCGACCGGGGCTCGCTCCCTGGGACCTCCAGGCAGGCACGCGGCCACAGGGCATCCTGCCATGATGCCCAGCTTCCAGGAGTTCCAAGCTCATCTCCTACGATCCCAGTGTGGCACAGGAGTGGCAGGTAAGACACAGGTGCCCAGGGAGGTTTGAGTGATGGGAAAACAGCACTGACTTTTTGGGCATCACACCAGAAAATCTTGTCGGCCATCAGATCCAGTCTGACACTCATGATGACCCCATGCGTCACAGAGCAGAACCTCTCCGTAGGTCTACGTTGGCTGCAATCTTGACGGACACAGGGTCCCAGGTCCCCTTTCCCCACGGCCCTGCTGCGAGGTCACGCTGCTGACACAGAGGCCAGCTTACACCCCTCATGGACTTTGTAGCAAAAGTATGTCCCAAACCCTGGGTGTATGGGGCCCCTAATCTGAAGGTTGGTGGTTCAGACCCACTTAGAAGTGCCCAAGAAGAAGGGCCTAGTGCCCTGCCTCTGTCATGCAGGGAGAATCTGCCGCTGGCTGCAGATGGAGTGGGACCACAGTGGGCCTCCATCTCAGGGGTGAAGGAGCACCGAGGACCAGCCTCCTGCTTCACCTGGCCGCCCCTCCCAACACAAGCCAGCCACCTGGGGGACAGGACTAGAGGAGCCTGGCCAGACTCTGGAGCAACACACGCAGGAAGCAGGGGGCCCAGCCTGCCTGCCAAGGACAGCCTACCTGGTCTCAGGTAAAGCGTCACTCTCTGCGGGGATAGCTGCTGACGGTCCCTGGCCTCGTCCTTCTGGACCTCCACAAGGCTGCTGGGTTCCACGATGTCATCATTCACACAGCCCTTCTGTAGCAGTTGCTCCCTGGTGTCACAGCGAACCGAGTCGGGCTCCCCACGCCCAGTGAAGTTCTGGGGGACAGAGGGGCCCAGGCGGAGGGCAGAGAGAACATGGATGTCACAATTGTAGTGCCCCCCTTCAGCTGCCCTCAGGACACAGAGACAGACACCCGCCTCCCAGACAGGCCTCCCCACACAGCTCCCAGATGACACGGACTTGGCCTCCCAGCCGCCAAATCCGGAACCATCTGAGCATCAGAATGAAGCCGCGAGAGTGGCGGGCCCTGACCAACTGAAGCAGCCCTGGCGGGGGCGTGGTTGTTACGTGGTGGGCTGCGATCTGCAAGGCCGGCAGTTCAAAACCACCAGCCGCTCCTCAGGCGAAAGACGGGCTTTCTATTCTCATAAACAGCCATGGTCTTGGAAACTCGCCGGGGCGGTGCTCACCTGTCCTACAGGTGTGCTACGAGTCTGCATCAACAGAACTGACTTATTGACTCAAAGAAGACTCCGGGGTCATACAGACTCTGCGCGGAACGGCCATGCTTCCCTCTCCTGACCATTTCCTGCTGCTCCCAGCTGCCCACGGCCGATTCAAAGGGGAACTCGCAGCCACACAGGAAGCAAGTGCCGCCTCAGTAGCAATGGCCATCGCTGCCTGGAGGCTGCAGCTCTGGGCCAACCCTGGGTCAGCTTACCCAACAAGCAAGGTAAGCGTGGGCTTTACTGTGCTCATTCAGCCCTGGTGGCATAGTGGTTACACAGGGGACTTCGACCTGCAAGGTCAGCAGTTTGAAACCACCAGTCGCTCAGGGGAAGAGAGATGAGGCGACTCCCATAAGGAGTTACAGTCTCTGAAACCTGCAGGGACAGGTCCACCCTGTCCTATAGGGTCATGATGAGTTGGCGTTAACTTGATGGGGGTGATTTTGTGTGTTTAGGGAACAATTTCATGTTTTGTTTTGTTTTCACCAGACCCAAGATTCTGCCTGTAGGTCTGTCTGACAGCCGTCTCTCCTAATCGCACAGCACCTTCCTACAGAATCCAACCTCTGTTCAGGTTGATAATCCCTGACAGCGATGAGGAACCCAGACATCTACAGTTAGTAAGTAAGCACAAGGAAGCCTGGACTGACCTTGCTTACCGGGCAATCTATCGCTGGCCAAGCCCCTCACCGAAGGGGCCCCGAGGCAAGAGGGAAGCGTGGAGTACTGGACCCAGGGCTCCTTCCTCTTGACCACTTGGCTTTATAGAAGCCCCTGGGTCCGGACGGGCCAGGAGGAATGAAGAAAGGGTGCTCAGTGGGTCCCAGGCCCTTTAAGGAGGGGATGGCAAACATGTCCGTGTGGCTAGTTGTTCTCCACCCGATTGTGTCTGATGACAATGACCAGCATGCAGAATAGGACTGTGTGCCCATCAGGAAGTCTTCAAGGCGGTGGCCCCACTGAGGTGGTGCTGGGTGGCTTCACACTGCCAACCATTTGGTTAGGAGTAGAGTGCTTAGCTGGTCGTGCCACCCAGCAGCCCTGCTAAACACAGGCGAAAAGATACACAGGGTGGCTCAGTGGCAGAAGATGCACCTTCTGTGAGCGAGGGCCAGGCTAGGTTCCCGCCCCCTGCACCTCATGCACAGCCCGCCCCGTCTCTCCTCTCCGTGGAGGCTTGCTTGTTGCTAGGAAGGATGCTAATAAGGTTGGATGGGAAGAGCCTGGGGACTGATTTCCAAAAGACAGCCAATGAAAACCTCAGGAATGAAGAGGGTCTAAGTCCCAACGGAGGGTGCAGGGCCAGGCAGGGCGTAGTTTTATTTCTGCATGATGTCCCCAAAGTCAGGGCCAAGTCACTGCAGCTGACAACAAACAAGCATCTGTTCACCCAGAGAAAGGAAGCCCAGGAGAGATAAGCGCCCGTGGAGAGGGTGAGGTTGGTTACCGACAGTTGGTGAGAGGGGTGCGGAGGGGGCAGTGAGAGGTGACACTTCCTGGGTATGTCTCTTTGAGCTGCTTTGACTTCTAGAAGAGGCCAACACTTAAACCTTTCCAAAACAATCAACAAAGACGGGCAAGGGGGAGAAAAAAACGCAATACACACCAACATTTATCAAGCTAATGACGGTCCACATAGGGAGCTCTGGTGGAGCCGGGGGTGAGGCACGGGGCTGCCAACCGAGAGGAGGGGAGCTTGAACCCACCCACCGCTCCATGGGAGAGAGGCGTCTGCTCCTTTCCGGATGTACAGCCTCCATTGCTGCCCACGGGTCAGTGCGAGTCAGAAACAACTCAGTGGCAGTGGGGTTGTTTTTGGTTTGGGGATTTCAAAGGAATGAAATAATTGCACCCCCCTTACCCCCCCTAAAAAAAGTGGAACAAAACTCGAGAGCATAGTAAAAGACCAGGCTTTCTGGTCAGATAGAGATGGTGGAACCCCCAGGACTGCGGCTCTTCATCACCCTCCATGTCCAGAACTGGACTCACCCCGTCCTCAATCTTGAGCCAAATGACAGGTCACTGAAGGAACAATAGCACTGTGAGGCATACACACCCTAGGACAGGCAGTCATTTGAGATCAAAGGGCGGTAGGTGCCCCACGACAAAGACCAGAAGGGTCAGGGAAGGAGGAGGACTGGAGGCAGGATACATAGGGCAGGGGAGGGGGGAGGGGGATTGAGGACTGGTCCATGGGGGGATTGTCATGCGTGAGATCAAACAAAATGTATGTGAATTGCAGAGTAGAAGGCCGATCTGCTCTGCAATCCTCACCCAGTTAGACCAAAGAAAAGAAACCTCTCCAAAGAGAAGGGGTGGAGGGAGTAACTGGAGGGCTGCATCGCGGGCTTGGCTACAGCCCTCCGGGAAAGACAGCGGGGTACAGGCACAGGACCTCCTTCCCACCTTGGCTCTGAGTAGGCTCGTGCCCTGGGCTGCTGTCTGTGGGCTGAGCAAGTATGGAGACAGGTTTCTTAGGAAAAAGAACAGAGATTCCTTGGAGAATGTTTCATTCCAACACTCGGGCTGGGGAAGTCCAAGAGGAGCCTGGGAGATCTTCCGGAAAGCAAGAGCAGGCTCGCAGCAAGGTGGGGGCACAGGAGCCAGCACGGAGGGGTTCCCACAGGCCCTATCAAGAACAACTGAAGCATCAAGATGAAACGATGATTAAAAAAACTCACTGCCACTGAATTGATTCTAACTCATCGCGATCCTCTAGGACAGAGTCAAACTGCTCTGGTGGGTTTTAGAGCCTGTAACTCTTTACGAAGCAGCTGGTGGGTTAGAACTGCTGACCTTGCTATCCACAGTCCAGTGAGTCACCCCCCCATGCCACCAGTGCTCCTTAGAGAATTAGGCACAGGCATGTGCTATGACACAGATGGACCTTGAAAACAGCCTACTGAGCACAGGAAGTTCGTCACCAAGTGACAAATATCCCATGATCCTCTAAGACAGTCGTTCTCAACCTTCCCAATGCCACAGCCTTTTCATACAGTTCCTCATTCTGTGGTGACCCCTCCAACCATAATATTATTTTCATTGCCACTTCATAACTGTCATTTTGCTACTGTGATGAATTGGGCGACCCTGTGAAAAAGTCGTTTAATCCCCAAAGGGGTCGCGACCCACAGGTTGAGAGCCGCTGCCTAAGACATCTAAAACAATGCAGAGGTGTGGAGACCACTGCAGAGCAGAGGTGGGCAAGGGGGGCAGGGTTTCTGCTGCTGAAAGGATACTGAGTTGCGTGTATGTGTGTGTGTGTGTGTGTGTGTGTGTGTGTAGGGGGGATGAAAAACTTTGGAAATCAACAGTGGTGGCAGCTGCACAGCACAGGGAATATAACATCATGGGATCGGGCACTTAAAATGCCACGTTTTGTGTTAAACATAAAGAGTTGAACAGGATGCAAATAGAAAAGAGGGAGAAGCCCCAATAAAAAGATTTAAAAAAAAAAGAGGGAGATATACAATCCTGAATATACACATTTGAAAACCAAAATGATCATGTATTGCATAAAATAAAGAATCCACAGGACTACACCAGTAAGCCATGCATCCAGAGAGAAAAGTGGAATGTACAGATAATGATGAGAGACAGACAGACATTAGAAAGAAGGAAAAAAAAGTCCCGTGAGAACGTCTGTTACTAACAGCAGGAGGCTGTACGGCATCTGGGCAGCAGCGTCTTGCCGACACAGTGCTACTGGACTCAGGGAGAGTCCCCGAGGGGCCCAGTGGCTGTGAGCGTGCTCAATGGGAGAGGGGTGTTTATCATTCACACAAGTCACACAGCTCTTACCAGCTTTTGGCACCAGGCGCAGCCGGGCCCCATCTGCACACACTCCTGGCAGGTGCTAGCCTTGTACTTGGTGCACTCCTGGGGAGAGACTGGGGCGAGGGGGCGTGGAGCAGGGGGTCACAGGCCTGGCCCAAGTTCATGCTGAATTGGAGAAGGAGGCAGGAGGACAGTCTCTCCCCACACCCATCCCCAGCCAAGCTGACTGCCCCACTGTCACAGATAGGGGACTTGGACATCTCAACAGATATTCATGAACTCGTCTGCAGCAAAGGACAGAGGTGGGCACAGTGGGGAGTGTGAGAAGCTGGTGGAGAGCAGAAACAGCAGCAGGTAGGCAGGTCTCCGTGAGGACAAAGGGAGCTGGCCAGGGGGCTGGACGAAGCTCTTGAGTGGGATTCTGGGAGACTCAGGGCTCTAAGCAGTCTGGCAGGACTATTCTCAATGGTATCTGTGCTTCCAAGAGGGTCCCGCTGGCTGCTGGGAGGACACCCAGGGGCGCTGCAGCTGTCGGGGACAGATGGCAGTGGGTAGGCACACTCATAGGGGGTTGTAAGGGAAGTCGTAGGATTCCGGGGCGGGTGGCAGGGTGTGCAGCACGTACTAATGAGGTAGATGCAGGCGTGAGGTCTGAAGAGGAGCTGGGGGGCATGGGTGATGCTTGTGCCAGGGAGAGAGGGGGCGCAGGTGTTGGGGTCCAGCACTGAAGCTCTGTCCTGGGTACGGTGAGCTAAGGTGCTGGTAGCTGTTCTACCAGAGACACCGGAAGCACAGAGGGCATCCAATGAGGCGCAGGGCAGTGAGGGGCAGACGTGGGCATTTGCGGTGCACGTGCGGGACTTGGAGGCACAGGGCAGTGGGTTGAGGGGGGACCAAAGGAAAGAACAGGGGGTGTGAAACCAAGGCTATATCCAGGGCTAAGCTCTCGGCAGGGCAGGGGTGGGGGGGTTGTCAGGAGACTGAGCAGGAATGGACAGGGGGAGGGTCTCAGGAGAGTGGTCCTGAATGGAGGTTGGGGAACATGAGACCCCTCTCCTGGCATGTGGGTAGACTAAGCCCCGGAGTGTGGGAGGTGCTGCCCAGTCTCCCTGAATTCAGTAACTCCCATCCTCCCCTCTCCCCTCACCCTTGCAACTCACCGGACCCCAGGAAGAGCAGCCCCAGCAGAGTGAGCAGCGGGGTATGCCGGCCCAGCATGACCTGTGGAGGGAGAGGGTTCTTGGTGAGAGGGTTCAGACCCCAGGTTCCCAGCACCAGACGTCTGCTCAGCCACACTCCCAACACCCAACAGCCCCTTGGGTGGCCCAGAGTGCCTGCAGGGGAGCCTGGCCCCCTCTTCCAGGGTTCAGACAGGGCTGGGGCAGACATGCCTCAGCCATAATCCCACGCAAGGGTGTGGGTCTTGGTGGTGGCAGGGGACTGGGCCCAGAAAGCTTCCTTCAGCATTCTCCAGAATCGTGACCTGCGCTCTGCTGGGCAGCCAGCCAGACTGGCCGATGCCTTGATGCGCATGGTGTGGGGGGAGTCCACTCAAGGATCTGGAGTGTTGAGCCTAGGTCCCTCAGCAGGTGACAGGGTGAGGACAGGAAAGAAAACCAGCTTCACTGAGCACCCACACTGTACCTGACCCTCAGGAAGAACATCCCACAAGCCTCCCCTCCCCCCACCCCCACCCCGACTACTGGGTCCCCTAGTCTCATCCTCCACCTCTCCCACCTCCATGCTGGGCAGCCCCAAACCCTGCGGATGCCCCAACAGCTGCGGGGAAGGAGCTGGCCCAGTCAACCCTAACTCTTCGCGGCCTCTGCATCTCCCATCTTTGACATCTGGGCCCCAGGTGAGGACAGATGCCCTAACCTAGACCTGGCCCACTGCAGGAAGTTGTGTTACCAGCTGCGCTCCAGGGAGGGGTGCCGGCCCTCTGGGGGCAGAAGCAGAGCAGGAGGTGGGGTAGCTCTGACTCCCCAAGACTCACACTCTGGGGTTCACAGGTGTGGGTGTGAGAACAAAGCTGACTGCTGGCCTTTTTATCTGACACCCAGAGCGAGTGAGGCTGCTGAGGGGTGTGCAGGAAGCGACAGGCACCTCGCACGGCTGTGCTTCTTCACAGAAAAGGGCCAGCACACGTCAGCTGGCAGGGCCAGATCCTCAGAGGTCAGGTTTCGGGGTGCTGGGTCTACTCCCATGGGTCACCCTGGTGGTGGTGGGTCTGACAGGGCTCCCTCAGGGGTTGGAGGCTGGGGCAGCCAGACCCTCCAGGTCCCTGTGCAGAGTTTCTTCTCCCCCTCTCCCCCCGGGGACCAGTGCATTTGCAGTGGAGTGCTGAGGTTGGGGAGGACTGGTCAGAGGCCCCTGCCCACATCCAGTTGTGATCTGTTTGGAGAGGGCCTCTTTCCGGTCCCTGCTAAGGACAGTCGCGACCCAGATATGTCACAACCAAACCTTTGTCCTTTTGATTTGGGAATTGGAAAGTAGAGGCACTCTGGGAACTCCCTGTGTCCTATCTGACTTCCTGGTTATGCCGGGGAGGGCCTGAGCATCTCTCAGCTCACTGCCAGTCCACCCCTTTGGTGGAAAGCCTGTTTGGGGGAAGCAGGCTGAGCTCAGTCCTGTGCCTGTCCCAATGTTCCCAAAGTCCCCTGGCTAGACGGTCATTGGCTCATGAGTCAGGGCCTGCAGCCCCAAAGCTGACCTAAAGGGCTACCTCTTTCCCAGACGTCAGTGGCATGCTGGGGCCCATCTCTGGGCAGTCCATCCAGGCAAATGTCCATCGACCTAAGAGCAGCCCCTCTTCAGAGGAACTACTAGCAGCTCTACGTCACGTGGGGAAGCCCGCCTCATGGTGCTCCAACCATACATGAGGACTCACCGCCCCAGAGTCCCCCTGGTTTGAGTGAAGACCTAAAGGCACCCCTGTCCTGGGCTGTACTAACTGAACTCCCTCTGGCCCGCTCCCTCCCGTGAGCCCCCACGATGACCTTCTGGCCCGAGATCTGGCGATCTGCCTCTGTGAAGATGAGTCAGGAAAACCTAACGGAGCACACGTGCACCGTGACACGGGAGCTGAATTCGCGTCGCCGGCGTCTCGCAAGACATCCTCGCAGGGAAACCAAGGCCGAGGAGCAGCAGGATGCAGAGCCAGCCCCCTGATGGTGACACCTCTGCCCACACAGGGAGGAGCTCTTTGGTGAGGAGAAGACCAACCCCCAGACCGCAGGTCCTGCCTTTGGTCACAGGAAGTGGGTTGCGGAGAGATGGATTCCGCCCCACCTCCAGTGCTGTGCTCTGATGGAGCTCGGTCAGGCCCAGCTGATGAACCCTGGGGGAGGCTACAGCGTGGGGTCTTGAGAAGAATGAGGCTCCCTCTCCCACTCTCTAGCTGGGCAGGGGCCAGGACACCCAGGGGAAATGGTGGCTTTGAAGGTAGAGGGGGCAGTAGGCAGAGGCATAGCACACAGGGGCCAGTGCTACGCTTCCCCGTCCTCACTGAGCAGCGCCCTCAGAAGCGGGAGCGGAGCAGGCAGAGCAGAGGCCCAGGTGAGCCAGGCCCTCCTGCCCGTGCCTCAGTGGGCAGTGGGGCCTCAGTGGACCCACCCAGCAGTTAGACCTTTTCATTCAAGGCACAGGGCCTTGGGAGGTCTTGAGACTGAAGTGGCTGGCTAAGCTTAGTCCCTAGGAGTTCAGAGCTGGGCCTGTAGGAATGGCCGGGGGAGGAGGGAGGGAGCTACTGATACCTAGCTGATGCCTAGCCTTCGAGGAGCCTGGCTCTGCGCAGCTCAAGTCCAGAGGCAGGTGAGCACCCGAAGGTCTGAGGGTCATTCCAACCAGCCTTTCAGCTGCTTGGGGCATTTGTGCCACCCACCGTGCTCTCCGGGACTGCTGGCTGCAGTGTTTGCGGTCTACAGCCAAGTTCCCTGACTAAGAAGCTGGGGCCCACCCCTGGCCTTAACCCTGCCTGGGTAGCACTTGTCAAAGCAAGCACCACGGCAGGAAGTGAGGTCCAGAGTGTCACCAAGTCTCCTCAAGGAGCCCCGCAGGAGCCAGTCCTTCACCTTTCTGCCCAGCACCCACCGTACAAAGCTCGCAAGGGACTGAAGCTAGAAACATGCAGGTCTTGAAACACGGAAGGAATGTCAGAACAGAAATAGAATGCATTTCCTCCTGAGACCAGCACACACAAACACACACACACACACACACACACACACAGATCGAAAACACATAAAAATACCATCCAGGAGTGAGAGGGAGAGCACATGTGAAACAGACAGCAGGGCCAGGGAAGGTGGACATCGGAGCGACAGTGCCACACTGATGACACACCAGGCCTCTTGCTCCCCTTAGGAGGAGAGGCCTCCCCCAAACCCAAACTCGCTGCCATCAAGTCGATGCTGACTCAGCAATCCTAGGGGGCGGTTCTACTCTTGTAAAGAGCTACAGCCTCAGAAACTCACCGAGGTGGTTCTACCCTGTCCTATAGGGTTGCTCGGTGAAGGGGAGCCCAGATCAGGAAAAGAACCCCCTGGAGGCTGACTTGCCAGGGATGCTCCTGAACTCAGCACACAATGAGCGCCAAAGACCTGCGGAGGTCCTCACCAGGGGAGAGCGAGAAAGAAAAGAAGAGAAAGCCAGGGCCACCAACTTCCCTCTAGCAACTGTGGGGTCGAAGGGCTGTCTCATGCAGGGAAAAAGAAAAGCTTACAATGAATGTACAGTAGTCATCAACCTTGTTAGATTGAAAGGCACCATATCAAAATATAATCCATTTTCTTTGTGTCAGTAAAAAAAGGGGCAGGGACCACGGAAATTCAATTCCAGCAGGTGGACATTGGGCCTCCTCGTGCACACTCCCTCAATACAATAGCACCTTGCCCAGCTAAACGGTCATTTCATGATACCCACCTTCCCGACATGATCGCTGAAGACAGACATGTGCATAAGCAAATGTGGTGAAGAAAGCTGATGGTGCCCAGCTATCAAAAAGATATAGCATCTGGGGCCTTAAAGGCTTGAAGGCAAACAAGTGGCCATCTAGCTCAGAAGCAACAAAGCCCATAGAGAAGTAGGACACAAACCTAAGTGAACATGAGGTGTTGAAGGGATCAGGTAGCAGACACCAAAGAACAAAAACCATCATTGTATGATCACCTTCTCCACATAAACGCTGAAGACGAATGTGTGCATAAGTAAGTGTGGTGAAGAAAGCTGATGGTGCCCGGCTATCAAAAAGATATAGAGTCTGGAGTCTTAAAGGCTTGAAGGCAAACAAGCGGCCATCTAGCTCAGAAGCAACAAAACCCACAGAGAAGCACACCGGCCTAAGTGAATACAAGGTGTTGAACGGACCAGGTAGCAGACACCAAGGAACAAAAACAATCATTGTGTGATCACCTTCCTCACATAAATGCTGAAGATGAATGTGTGCATAAGTAAGTGTGGTGATGGTGTCCGGCTATTGAGAGATATAGCATCTGGGGACTTAAAGGCTTGAAAGTAAACAAGCGGCCATCCAGCCCAGAAGCAACAAAGTCCACATGGAAGCAGCACACCAACATGTGTGATCATGAAGGGCCGAGGGGACCAGGTTTCAAACAACAAAGGCAGGGACGGGGCGGGGAAATCACATCACCGTGAATGAGGGGGAGTGCGTGATGGGGACCCAATGTCCATCTGTAAACAGCTGGACATCCCTTGCAGAGGAATAGTGGGGAGGAGATGAGTCACTCAGAGTTCAGTGTAGCAACAATGAAACTCAAAACCTTCTTCTAGTTCTTGAATGCTTCTTCCTCCCCAATTATCATGATCCCAATTCTGCCGTGCGGACCTGGTTAGACCAGAGGATGCACAGCGGTGCAGTAGGGATCTGGAAACACAGGGAATCTAGGACGGATGAACCAGTGGTGGGAGTGGTGACACCGGGAGGTAAGGGGGGTGTAGAAAGGGAGAACCAATCTCGGGGATCTACGTGTAACCTCCTCTCTGGGGGATGGGCAATGGGAAGGTGGGTGAGGGGAGATGCCGGGCAGTGTAAGATAAGATAAATAATAATTTATAAATTATTATGTTCATGGGGGGCAGGAGGCGGGGAGGGAGGGGGAGGGAAAAAAAGGAAACCGAGCTGATTCCAGGAACCCAAGTGGAAGGCGAATTTTGAGAATGACGAGGGCAACGAATGTATAAGGGTGCTTTACTCAATTGATGTTTGTATGGATTGTGATAAGAGTTGTATGAGCCCCAATAAAATGATTTACTAAAAAGAAAAAAAATTCAATTCCAGTAGAAAACCAGAACACACCACTTTCAGAACAAAGAAACAGACAAACACACAAAGCAGTTGTCCTAGAGGAGAATCCATCGTGGGAAACTCTCTGTGTACAGAGCAGAGCCAAACTTCGGAAGCTTTTCAGGGCTGTGACCTTTCAGAAGGAGCCCCAGTGGCTCAGGGGTTAAACGCTCAGCTGCCAACAGAAAGGTTAGTGGTAAGAACCGCCAGCTGCCCCATGGGAGCATGATGTGGCTGTAGGCGTCCTTGAAGCTTCCCACTGTGACTCACAGAGACCTTGAAAGACAGAGTCGTAGAGCTGGTTGGAGGTGTCCCCAGACTCGAATCTTTTCGGAGGCGGGCTGCCGCATCTTTCTCCCCAGGGAGCAGTGAGTAGGTTTGAACCACTGACCTCTTAACCACTATACTGCCAGGGTATAGCTCCTTCCTTAAAGAAGTTCTGTGGAAATTGTATGGGGCCCTGCCGGGTCTCGATGAGAAGCAAGTAGGAGAAAAAGAGTTCCTGTATATTCTAGGAACCTCCACTCCTACAAAATTTATTTTCAAGTGTCCGTGAGCCGTGTTTCAAAGCTGTGCATGAGATTTTTCAAACCAGAAGGCCCTCAGGGAGGGGATTCGCAGTGTGGCTGCCACGCTGGCCGCAAGCTTGGGGACGATGGCGAGGTCTGCTTGGGCCTGGGCAGTGTTTTGTTCTTTTGTTCCCCGGGGCTGCTCTGCATCTCGATGGCACCTCACAAGAACACTAGACGCGCCTCACCCCTTGCTTGCCAGTTTGTCATACGGTGCTGGCTTCCTACTGCTGTGCTTTGGACAGATATGCCACCGATGGTTCAAATTTCAACAGCGTCACCCGGGATGGACAGATTTCTGCGGAACTTCCAGACTGAGGACAGACTGGGAAGAAGGAACAGACGGTGCACTTGTGAGGGATAAGCAAAGGATAATCTCACGGGTTTTCATGAACGTTGTTAAATGGAGTGCCGGTAGATGAGCCCTCTGATGGGAAAACACTCAACATGTAGCTGAGCAGAGTAGAGGACAGTAGAGTCCACCCTGAGGACATGAGCGAGTGAAGCTTCCAGGAACCTGACTTGCTGGCGGAGCATCTGCAAGCATCCATTAACCATTGGAATGAATAACGGACAGTGTATGAATCTAGGAAAATTGTGTCTCAAAACCCAAAATAGAATGCATAAAGATTGATATCCTAGGCATTAGCGAACTGAAACGGGCTGATATTGGTCACTTTGAATCAGGTAATCATGGTTTACCATGTTGACAATGACAACTTCCAGTGGAATGGCCTCACCTGCATTGTCAAAAAGGACATGTCAAGGACATGTAGAAGTATAATACTGCCTATGATAGGACAGTATCTATATGCCTCCAAGGAAATCCATCTAACACAACTATTATTCAAATGTATACACCAGCCACTAAAGCTAGTGGTGAAGAACTTGAAAAATTCTACAACTGAGATGCATTGATAACTATTGGGGATTGGAATGCAAAAGCTGGAAACAACGAGGAAGGGAGAGTAGTTGGAGACTATGGCCTTGGGGATAGACATGATATTGGCGATGGCATGATAGAATTTGCCGGGCCAACTGCATCTTCATTGCAAATATCCCTTTTTCCAGCAACATAAATGGTGACCATGCATGTGGAAGCCCCCAGACGGGATACACAGGAATCGAACCAGTTACATGTATGGCAAGAGTCGGTGGAGAAAGTCAACGGCATCAGCCTAAACCAGATCAGGGCCGATTGTGGAGCAGACTGTCAGTACATAACCAGGTTAAAGTTGAAGCAAATTAGAACGAGTCCACGAGAATGAAAATAGAACCTTGAGTCTCACCCAAATTTAGAGAACATCCCAGGAACAGTGTCCACATTGGACACTAACGACAGAGGACCCCGTGAGTTGTGAGATGACGTCAAGAATATGATACACGCAGAAAGCAAAGGTCATTCGAGAGATAGGAAAGAAATGAAAGACGTCAATGGAGGAGAGAAGAGACTGAAAATTACTCTGGAAAGTAAAGTGGCCACCGCAAGTGGAATGGATGACGCAGTCAAAGGACCGAATAGAAAATCTCTAAAAGGCAGTTTGAGAAGACCAAGTCAAGTGTTACAATGAACCATGGAAAGGCTTAGAGTTAGAAAGCCAAAAAGGAAGAGCAAAGCTTTGCTGGATATAATTCAAGATTGGCTGCAGCAGTCCATCAACATGGATCTGGCCAGAAATTCAAGTCAGTTCAGAAGAACATGTGCAATGAGGGATATCGTTGCTGGTGTCCGCTGGACCTTGGCTGGAAACAGAAAACAGCAAAAAGGCATTTACATGTGTTTTATTGACCATACAAGAGCCTCCGATTCTGTGTGGCAGGACAAACTATGGATAGCGCTGTGAAGAATAGAAACTCCACACTCACTTCCTTGTGTCTGGGTTGTATCATTCCATCACACTTAATCAATGTCTATGTTGAGCTAAAACGTGAGAAGCTGACTCTGTGAAGAAGAAGGTGGCATCGGGATTGGAGGGAGACTCTGGTAACCTGCGATCTGCAGATGGTACAACCATGCTTGCGGAAAGCGAGGAGGACCTGAAGCTCTGGCTGATGAAATGAAAGACTGTCACCTTTAGTATGGGTTGCAACTTAGTGTTAAAGAGCAAAGAGGTCACGCTGAGAACTATGGTTTTTCAATTGCCTCACCTGCGTGGGAAAGCTAGACAACGGCGAAGGCAGGCCACAGAAGAATTTACGCACCTGAGCTGGGGAATGTGTGGAAATTATTGCAAGTGCACACAGACTGCCAGAACAAAAAATCCGCCTCGGAAGAAATATAGCTTGAATGCTCCTTAGAAACAAGGATGATGGGATTTCAGCTGACATACTTTGGACATGTTACCAGGGAGATTCGTTTCTGGGAAAGGGCCTGATGTTTTTTAAAGCAGACGGCCAGCAACAAAAGAGGAAGCCCCTTGATTGGGTGGATTGACCCAGTGGTTGCAGCAATGGGCTGGAACATGACAACCATTTTGGGGATGGTGGGGGACCCAGCCGTGTTCCTGAGGTCACATGGAGCCCCAGGGAATGGGGGAGGCTCCATGCATTTTGCCTACTTTTGTTCCATAGCTTTGGAATTTCGTTAGAATTTATGAGGAGTTAACCTGCCTTTCCTGTCTCCCTTTAGAGGTTCAAGGTTAATCGATGTTTTATAGGAATGAGGCAATCACACAAGAATATGAAATAGATCCATAGAAGCATGAGTGGATAGTGCATTGAGAGTTATTAAAGTTTTTGACAAATTATTTTAGTGTAGTTTCTTTTAGCTACCTTGCGATTTGCTTTCGTTTTCTTAGCAGCGAGAATGGAAACAAACGAAAAGCCTATGATTGTAGGCCAGAGAACAGGAGTGCTTGTGAAAGAGTAACCAGACTAAAGCTCGTTATTTGGAGTCCCAGAGAAAAGCAAGAGACATCCTTCCATTGGGCTGTCACCGCCTGAAGCACCGGGACCACCAACCTCGGGAGCAGAATGCAGTCTAAGCGAGAAGACGTGGTTCTTATTAATTGATACCCATGGCCAGGTACGATTGTTAACGTTCCTTTCCCAAAGCACCTTCTTTGCTTCTCCTGTGCATTGCCAATAAGACTGTCTCTCTCTTTACCAAAAAAAAAAGCTGATCTCAGAGGATTTGGGCTAGACTGGCAGCAGGCAGAGACCTGGCCTTTGGGATCACATTTTGCTCTGTTGTGCAAAGGGTGACTCTGTAAGGACTCCTGGCACCTCACCACAGCGGGAGCCCTGGTGTCATGGTGCTGAAGCACTCAGCTACCAGCCAACTGCTCGGCCATCCAAACCCACCAGGAGAAAAGTCTCATTGCTGCCATAAAGATTGTAGTCTGGGAAACCCGCTGAGGTCACTCTCCTCTGTCCCCCTGAAGCAGGGGTGGTGACTGCGTGGTGTAAATGGTTTGTGCTGGACTATAAGGCAGAAGTCCAGGGGCCCATGCCCACCAGCCATCCTGTGAAGAAAGGCTTGGCGATCTTTCCTGTAAGAAAATCCCAGTCCGGAGGTCACCATGAGTTCCAAGGGCTCATTGCTTTGTCTGAGACAGGCACCCCTCGGCTGAAAAATCAAGTTGAAAATTCAAGGGCCCCATTTTTTCTAACCCAACTGGAGTGAGGGGAGACCACTGCTCCCCACACACTCATCAGCACACGCACTAATGATGGATCGGAAAACGCTCTGCTTAGTAACTCTTAGGTCAAAGAGGAAATCAAAATTATATTTATAGACACTGGAGCAAAGAAGACAGCAAGAGCATGCTCAGTCCAGTAAAGCACAGAGCGTCCGGCGGCTGCTCCCCTCAGCCCCAGTTTCTTCACCTAGTGAGGCTCAGCTGCTTCGATGCGTTCACTGTGAACAAAAATAACAGACAGAAAACTAATGTGCTCAGGAATTAACTCAAGAACTTAGGAAGAGCTTGAGTAAGGAAGGCAGGAAAAGAGCGATCTAAAACGAACTCAGTAGCCCCCTGCTGTAGAGCTGATGCTGACTAATAGCAACCCCAAGGGGCTGGATCGAATGGCCCCATTAGTTTCTGAAACTAATTCTGTACAGGAATAGAAATCTCCATCTTTTCCCCCAATCTAAAACTAAAGGCAGATGTTAACGAATCAGGAAAATAGCCAACCTGAAATTGATACACACATCAAAATTTGTTTCCTTGGGGCACGCAATAAAAGAGGTGATTCAGAAGAGAACATGTCATCTGAAAAGACAGACTCTTTGGAAAAGAAAAGACAGAAGTCCCCATCTCCAGATGTATTCAAAGTGACTCGGGGTGAAGTGGTGTTTCTTTGGGACCAGAATCCATGTACCGAACAAGAGAAGAGGGTAAATTAGACAGGGGCCTCAGAAGGCCCTGGAAACCACATTGCATGCTTTGTGACAAGGGCGATTTCTAACTATTTGGGATATATGAAGTAGTTCTAATCTACCAAGAGCTGGAATGTGCCCAAAAGGAATGTCCAGATCCTACCCCCCACATCTGGGCACTAGGGTCATTGCAGACACTCTTTGACTCAGGACCGTGCAGTGTTTCCCTCTGAAGGGCACAGAGTCTCTACAGGCCAGGGCCGACTCAAGGACACCTAACAACAACAACCACAACCACAACAGATGTTATCAGTTGGGTTCACATGTCTACTGGAGTAGAGTGGATTCTCATCCAAGAGGACTGGTACCCTTACTAAATGAGAAATGACCCAGGAGGAAAATAGTCCTGCGAAGTTACAGCTACAAGCCAAGGGACTCCTGGGGCCACCAGAAGCCAGATGGAGACCCTGTGGAGAGACGATGGCCCTGCCCGGACCCTGAATTCAGACTTCCCACCTCTAGAACAGTGAGAGGTAAGTAGCTGTAGTTTTAAGCTAGCCAGTTTGTGGTTCTCTGGTAAAGCACCCACAGGAAACCGATGTACCGTGCGCCAACACCGCTGCAAATTTCAGATACAGTGTACAAGAAGGAGAAGTGTGTTGATTTCTGCGTGAGAAAACCTCAGCACAGAAGCAAAGGAAGGAAATATCGAGAAGGCTGCTTGACTCTAAAAATGAAACATCTTCGGACACAGAGAAATTGATCATGCAAAAATTATTTAAGATGTACTTAACGTCAAAGGTTAACGGCAGCCTCAATATCTAAGTAGATCTTAGGAATTAATAACAAAAAGTCCAGTGCCCGGTAGAAAATATCAAGGGCTATGGAACAGATAATTCACAAGAGAAGAAAGGTCACAGAGAAGAAAGGTCATTGGTAAAGAACCATGGCAAGGTCAAGTTGGTATGTCGATCAGAATAATGAGGTTACCTTTCCCCCTCTCCAATTTGAAATGTTTTGAACATTTAAGATGCCACCCAATGGAATCCTCCGCTGCAACGAAAAGGGACACGTCAGAGGGACTGGGGCGTTTGGGAACAAATACTGAAGGCGGGAGGCGAGAGGACCCATGGAGCTGATGGTGATTTCACGGTTCATTTTGGGGGCGATTCAACCACAGAGGAATTCTCTAGGATGGATGTGGTGCTAATTGTACAATTCCCCCTTGATATGATCGAACGATTGAACTCTTCAGTTGTATGATATATAAATTATGTGTTAATAAAACTCTTAAAAAATAACAAAAAAATAGCTATTTTTTTTTTTAAAAAAAGGACGTCAGTAAGCAGCAACACAGATGGCTCTCTCACCAACACACCGCTGGTTAGTAGCAGCCACGCATGAGGGGTGCCCGCCTTCTCTAGGATCTCACTGAGATCAAGAGTCAAATGGAAGCATGGAAGCAGGGAGGAGGGTGAGAGGAGGGGAGAGGAGGAAGGGGGAACTGATCGCAATGATCAGAGCATAGCCACCCCCACACCCCTCCCCCTGAGGTACAAACAACAGAAACTATGGGGGAAGGGAGACAGCAGTCGGTGTAAAATATGAAAATAATAATAATTTATAACTTATCAAGGGGTGACGGGGGTGGGGTGAGGAGGGAGGGGAAAAAAGAGTCTCTGATACCAAGAGCTCAATAGAAAGAAAATAATGATGGCAATATATGTACAAATCTGCTTGATAGAATGGATGTGTGGATTGTTCTAAGAGATGTAAGAGCCCCCAATGGTCTTTTAATAAAATTTTTAAATAATAATAATAATAAAAAGAGTCAAACGCTCAGGAGGTCTGCTCAAGGGTGGGAAGAGAGGAAGGGAGAGGGTAAAGGCATGAAGAAATCCTTATGTGGGATAATGTCGCAAGCCCTCCTACGTCAATGAAAACATTCATGGGCAACTCATCCTGTGCCTTCGATAGGGCATAAACACGGGTGTCCTTTCCACGTGCGCGCGAGTGAAAGGCATTCTTCTCTGTCCACTCACTCAATCCATTTAGGGTTGTGCTCACAAACCCAGGGGCCCTGACCCGACCCCAGGGCATGGCAACTCCATGGTGTCAGGGCAGACACGTGTGCTCAATGGTTTCGTCCCCTCTTGGATATCAGTGGCGAATTTTCCTTAAGTAAACCTCCAGCCCTCTCTTCCAAGGCACCTCTTGTTATTAGCTGCGTACTTTTACTGTTTGCAGCACTGGGGCATCCTAGGAGTGGGTGTTGTTGATCCAGTGGCTGCTGAGTCCATTTCAACGCCTGGTGACTTCCTGCGTGCCCACCAGAACTGCTCCCGGGGTCTTCAAGGCTGTGACCTTGCTGAAGTGTTTTGCCAGGTCTTTCTGCCAAGGGACCTTCGAACGGCCCAGAACCTCCAACCCTCCGGTGAGTGGCTGAATGAATTTGGAACACCTAGGGTGTCTTGTGAGTGTAGACAGTCCTACATCTGGGTAAAGTGATACAGGCAAGAGAAATCGTACTGTACAATGTTTATCTCCTGGCTTCAGTCTGTCCTGGAAGAAGCATGGTGAGAGTGCTCCTTAGAGTCAAGGATGGTGAGACTTTGTCTTATGCACATTGGACATGTTATGAGGAGAGACCAGTCCCTGGAGAAAGAAGGGCATCGTGCGTGGTAGAGTGGAGGGCCAGTGGAAAAGAGGAAGGCCCTCAAGGACATGGACTGACACCGGGGCTGCAATGGGCTCCGGCACAGGAACAATCGGGAGGCCGGTGCGGGACTGCACAGAGTGAAACGCTGTGCACAGAGATGCTATGGCTCAGAACGGACTCAGTGGCACCTAGCAACAACAACAACAACAACTTCTTAAGACAATTTTAAAACATTGAAGTGAATTCAAGCCTAAAAGCAATATCTTACATTCTCTTTTTCTTCTTCCAATATCTTACTTTCAAGATAGAAAGTAAATATTTGGGGAAAAATAAACAAACTTAAAAATGCTGTTTCACCATGCGTAATGGCATTATGAATCTTTTAAATTTTTTCTTATTTCTTTTTATATTTTCTAAATTTCTCCAGTAAACATATACTTCTAAGCATATGACATTTTAAAATTCAGACATTAAAAAAAAATCAGGATTCCATGAGGACTGATGAACTGCCCTGAATTTTTTCTCCAGATTTCAAAAGGCGTCCCTTTTTATACTCCTACTCTGGGCATTACTGAGTGTCGGTGGGAAAAACTGGGACTGATAGACCTCATGGGACCTCCCTGCTGGGGCATTTACCCATGAGTCACTCATTCAACAAGCCTATGCTAGTCTCTTTCCTGGGCATGGCACTGGGGGGAAACTTTCTAGAGTCTTTGGAGTCTGGCTCAGCCCAGACCGTGCAGCTCCAGAAGTAGCATATGGGCAAGAACCCATGTTTGAAGCCGTTTTGCTCCATAAACCATCACCCAATTCACCAAAAAAGAGCCCAGGAGATTGAATAAAGAGGCCCACACTGCACTGAAGGCATCAGTGAAAAGCCAGACTCCAGTGAAATAGCAACTGAAGTGTTTCAACAAACCGCTGGTCTTAATACCGAGACATTGAGAAGACAGCGACTGGCTAATTGACTAGAAGAAGTCCATCTTTGCCTCCACCAGTGAAAGGTGATACAACAGGTTTCATCACTATCACATACAAGCACATTTTTGCTGAAGATAATTCAAAAACGGTTATATCAATACATTAACAGGGATTTGTGAGAAATTCAAGGTAGAATCAGAAGAGGCTGTGGAATGAAAGACATCGTTGCTGATGTCAATGGACCTTGACTGACAGCAGAGAATGCCGGAAATATGTTGTTGTTGTTGTTCTTGCTGCTGGGAGGCACCATCCAGTCAGTTCTGACTCACAGTGACCCTGCGTACAACAGCACAAAGCCTTGCCCAGTCCTGTGTTAGTCTGACAGCTGTGCTTATATTTGAACCTATCAGTACAGATACGGTGTTAATCTCAATACAGACACTGTGTTAATCTATTGTGTCGAAGGTCTTCTACTATTTTGCTGCCCTGCTACTTGACCAAGCACGGTGTCTGTCTCAAGGGACTGGAGCACATGCCCACAGTACATGATAAGAAGTCTCGCTGCCCTGGCCTCCAAGGAGTATCATGGTTGTACTCCTTCAAAGACAGATCTGTTTCTTCTTTGACCAGTTCAGCACACTTTCAATATTCTTCGCCAGCACCATGATTCAACTACATCCATTCTGCTTCAGTCCTCCTTATTCAACGTCCAACGTTCACATGCAGGGGAGGCCATTGGAAATACCATGGCTTGGATGGAACCATGCTATAAAATGATAGCTGGTCATTTGATCTTCCTCTTGACCTATTCTGGATTTGTGCTAGGTTTTATATATCTCTATTTCTATCTCTATATCTATATGTCTTGCTTGCTTCTTGACAGAGGTTTTCTCTCTGGCTTATTGTATATATAAGACATATACTGGTTTTGGTTTTGGTGTGTTTCCCAGTTTATGAAGGACAGAAGGGACAAATTTATACAGACCACAATTCATGTAATAGCTTATCAGAGATGGGGGGAAGTTGAGGAGAATTGGGAGTAAATAATGAATATGGAAGGGGAAGAATGCACTAGAATTGATTGTGGTGATGTGTATACAACCCTTTTTAGATACAATTGAACTATGGATTTATATGATATGTGAGTTATATCTCAATAAAACTATCAGAGGACAAAAAAGAGAAACCACCATTGTTGGGTTAGGTTCACCTCAGTCCTCAATGTAACATTCTTACTTTTCAACACTTTCAATAGGTCTTGTGCAGCAGATTTACCCAATGTAATGTGTCATCTAATCTCTTGACCCTTCTTCCATGAGCATTGACTGTGGATCCAAGCAAGACAAAACCCTTGACAACTTCAATCTTTTCTGTTTCCCTATTAGCCCAGTTGGAGGATTTTGGTTTTCTTTCCGTTGAGTTGTAGTCCATACGGAAAGGTTCAGTCCTTGATCTTCATCAGCAAGGGCTTCAATTCTTCACTTTCAACAAGTAGGTTGGGTCATCTGCACATCGCAGGTTGCAAATAAGCCTTTCTCCAAACTTGGTGCTACATTCTTCTTCACACAGTCCAGCTTCTCTGATGATTTTCTCAGCACACAGATTGAATAAGTGTGGTGAGAGGATGCAACCCTGATGTGCACCTTTCCTGATTTCTTGGTTCGGTTTCCACAGCTGCCTCTTGATCGTGTGCAGGTCCCACATGAGCATAACATAGTGTTCTGGGCCTCCCATTCTTCTCAAGGCTGTCCATAGTTTGTTATGGTTCACACAGTCAAATGCCTTGGCATAGTTCATAAAGCACAAGGAAACATCTCTCTAGTATTCTCTTCTTTGAGCCAAGTTTCATCTGACAACAGCAATGATGTCCCTTGTTCAAGTCCTCTTCTGAACC
Source organism: Tenrec ecaudatus (assembly GCF_050624435.1). Lineage (NCBI taxonomy): Eukaryota > Metazoa > Chordata > Mammalia > Afrosoricida > Tenrecidae > Tenrec > Tenrec ecaudatus. Next base: position 208,174,828 of record NC_134531.1, on the reverse strand, counting down.
TTGCCTGAACCTCTGGCAGCTCCCTGTCAATGACCCGCTGCAACCATGATTGGATGCTCTTCAGCAAAATGTTACTTGCATGTGGAATTAATGATACTTTTCTATAATTTGAGCATTCTATTGAGTCATCTTTCTTTCGAGTGGGTACATATGTGGATAGAGATCCAACTCTTCCAGCCGGTTGGCCACGTAGCTTCTTCCACATTTCCTGGCCTGGATGAGTGAGTGCTTCCAGGGTCTCATCAGCTTGTTGGCATGTTTCAGTTGATATTCCAACTCTTGGAGCCTTGTTGTTGGCCAATGATTTCAGTGCAGCTTAAATGTCTTCCTTCAGTAAGATGATTGGTTCTTGCTCATGCTAGCTCCTGAAGTGGCTGAAGGTCAATGAGTTCCTTCTACTCTGTGACTCATCTCTGTCGTCTTTTGATGCTTCCTGCATCACCCCATATTTCGCCCACAGAATCTTCAGGCTTGCACCTCAAGGTAGGACTCTTTTCTCCAGTCTTTCCATTTAAGGTATGCCGCTCATGTTCTTCCTGGTTGCTGTTCCAACTCTGGGTCTCGGCACAGTTCATCCTCATGTTTTACTTGACTTCTTGAGCTGCCCTTGAAAATGCCTGTTCAAGTCTTTGGCTTCATCATTTCTTCCGCGTGCCTTAGCTGCTCTGTGATGAAGAGGACGTTTCAGATCCTTTCTGACGGCCACACGGATCCTTTCTTTCTTTATCGCGTGCTGTTTCGGTGATCTTTTGCTTCCGACACGGACAATGTTCTTCATGTCCCCCCACAGCTCATCGGGGCTTCGCAGAACTATGTCTGCCTGCCGTTTGTCGATGATGCAGACATTCGACTGTGCGGATCGTAACAGATTATGGGTGCCAATGTGAAGAATGGGAACGTCAGAGCACTCCATTGTTCTCAGGTGCAACCTGTAGGCAGACCACGAGGCAGTCTTTTGAACACACCAAGGAGACACGGTGTGGTTTGAAATCAGGAATGGAGTGTGTCGGGGTGCATCCTTTCGCCAAACTTACTCAGTCCATGTGCTACACAAATAATAGGAGAAGGTGGACTGTGTGAAGAAGGATGGGGCATCAGGATCGGAGGAAAACCCTAAAAACGTACGGTAATCAGACGACACAGCTTCCCTTGTGGAAAACAGAGAAGACTTGAAACACTTATTGCTGAAGATGAAAACGCCAGCCTTTGATATGGATTACAGTCCCCTCACCCCCACCCCACCCCAAAAAGCAGACAAAAATCCTCACAACCGAACTAATAAGCAACATCATGACAAATTCAGAAAATATTAAACTCATCAAAGATTTTATTTTACTTGATACCCCCATCACTGCCCATGGGAGAGACAGGCTAGAAATCAAGTGATGCGCAGCACTGGCCAAAGGCTGTGGTAACAGGCCTCTAGCAAAGATGTCGCTTAGACTAAGATGTGTCTGCAGAAAGCCATGGACTTGTCAATAGGCGCGCAAAAGTTCAAAAATGAAAACCAAATGAAACTATTATAGGGGGAAATAATCAGGGTTCCTGGGGGAGGGTGGGGGAGAGAGGAGATAAAGGAGAGCTGACATCAAGGAATTCAAGAAGAGAGAACGTGCATTATAACTGAGTGTATTATAACTGAGTGTATTATAACTGAGTGTGCTGAAGTGATGGGACTATGGATTGTTATGGTATCTGCAAGTGTTCCCAATAAAATGATTTAATAAACAAACAACAGCACAGAATTTTAAAAAATTGTAAACAAAAACAAAAATGAAAAAGCTGGGCCATGAATAAGGAAGTCTAAAGAAAACATAATGCATTTCAACGCCGATGCTGCTGAAAAATCTTGGGAGTCCTTTGGAAGGCGGTAAGAATAAACCAATCTGCACTTGAAGAAGTACAGTCAGGCTGCTCCCTGCTCGGGGCAGCTGGAGCTTTCAAACAGCTGACCTTGAGGTTAGCAGCTCAGCGTGGAACCCCACAATGAAGCCAGCGATCCTAAGAATACCTACAGTGGGGAGCAGACTCACAACCCACAGGATGGTGTGCGCCCAAAGTGGACTCTAGTGTTAACCACGCAATTCTACCAATAGGAGCATGTCAGTATTGTTTCAATGCACCCCACCCGTGCAGGATGTCGACAACAGAGGAATCTGTACAGGGGGCAGAGGGGATGGATGAGAATTCTAAGTACTCTGTGCACAATTTTTCTGTAAAACCTAGAACTGAAAAAAAAAAAGAGGACCTGATGCAAAGGGCTTAAGTGGAAAGCAAATGCTTTGAAAATGATTAGGGCAAAGAATGTACGGATGTGTTTTATACAATTGATGTATATATATATGTATGGATTGTGATAAGAGTTGTATGAGCCCCTAATAAAATGTAAAAAATACAAACAAAAAAACCTAGAACTGAACTAAAGAATAAAGTCTCTATTTTAAAAATGAACTGGTGGAAGGGCTGCTTTGTGGGGCCCCCAGAGTGCTAAAGCATGAGTCTCCATGCGGGGTGGCAGCTGGTGGCTTGTCTTCCCGTGGCACACTAGCCTCAGCTCCTGGCCTTGCCTCCCAGGTGGCCAGGAAGCCTCGAGGACCACTTCTCGCTGCAGCCAGCACCATGCCCAGACACGACCCTCTCCTGGAGGCTTCTCAAGTTCAATCAGTTATATGTGAGCATCCGAGAGGCCTGACACCCCACAGCCCCTATATCTGGTACCAATGGGGCCTGGCTGCTCCATGTGTGGTGAGCAGGAACCACAGAGGAGGCGGCTGTAGAAGGACCAGACCCATCCATGGAGGGGATGGCAGTCTGTCTGCCTCTGGTCCTGCTGCGGCTCCCTGCTGGAGCTGTGTGCTGGGCACAGGGGTGGGTACTGCTCTCCTGTGGCCTGCGCTGCACTGGTAACCGTGGCTTCAGTCCACCCTCACCCACCGACCCTGGATGCCAGGGAAAGGGTGCCAGACGCCTCCTCCCTTTCACAAGCATTAGGGAAATGAGTCCATCATCCGTGCTGCACGGCCAGGATATGTGGCCATGGTGACTAAGTCGGAGCTCTCAGTCCCACGCCACCTCTAAGTCTGACTTCTCACCACCCATGGCTAAGTCATGTCAGCCTCTGGGCATTGATTTCCCCTTATCACAGAGATCCAAAGCTCCCACACATGGGGCCTGAGGTTTAAGGGCAGGCTACACGGAAGGGTTCTGCGGCACTGTGAGGAACCCTGGCAGGCAGACACACAGACACGCAGGCAGGCAGGCAGGCAGGCAAGCTGTGGTTCTGCTCAGGGCATTCAGGAGGTGCGAGGGACAGTCAGAACCTGCTTTTTCCTCTCTATCGAAGCCTGCACTGGAGGGTGTCCAACCTTTCCCCCCAGCCCTCCTCTCCTTGAGGCAGACCTTAGTAGAGAGGCTCTGTGCGGGGCGCACACAGAAGGAGAGTCCTGGCTGTGAGCCTCAGGCCCTGCTCTCCTTGATAGGCAGAGGAGGGGACCCTAGACCAGAGAAGAGCAGGCCTGACCAGGGCCTCATACTGAGTGAGGTGTGGGGTGTGGCCTGTCCCTTCTAAGCCTCACCCCAGGAGCACACCTGCCATCTGGTTTAGTGCCCGCATGGGCACAGCAAGGTGGGGGAGAATAACTTGAAGCCCCCCACTCTTTTCAAAGACTCTGGCCCAGGCCTACCCTCAGGAGTGAGCCCAGGAGAAAGGGCCCTCCAGTCCTGTCTGGTAGCAGGTGGGTAAACACTTGGGCTGGAGGAGGACGACCCATCCAGGCCATCAGCAGAGGGTGATGAGGCTGAGACGCACCCCTGCCTGCCTGTGCCTGCCTGTGCCGGGCCAGGGTGTGGAGACAAGGCTGTTCCTGGCCACCATGGGCAGCAAAGAAAAGGACTCACACATCCCAGGAGATTCAGACAGATGCCAGTCCCTTGGGCCAGGGCTCACCCCAGCCTGGCTGCTTCCCCCACTCAATGGGCTCACTGCCATTGAGTCAACTCCTGGAGGTGACCTCGTGCCTTGCTGTGCAGGCCTGCTGTAGGGGTTGCTAGGCTGTGATCTTTATTTTTTCATGTCATTTCGTCAATTTTTTTCTCTCGGTGGTTGGGGGAGTTTCAGTGGGGTAGGGTTGGGGGGTCTTTAAAACACGAAGCTGCTGGAATGACTGAGCTGCCCAGAAAATTCGGTGGGTGTCTGTGAGTGTTTCCTGAGCCCCAAACCCATAGCTTCCTTACATTTACACAGACTCCAGGACATGCCAGTGATGTGTCCGTGTACCAGCTCTCCCCCCATGTCTCCCTGATGCTCTCCTCCCAGAACTCCCCCTCCCCCTGCATGCTCTGAAGAGGAGAGGGCATATAGGACCTGGCTGGGACAGTGGTAACAGACCTGACCCCAGGGGAGGTGTGGGAGCAGCGGACAAGAAGAGCTGATGAAGGATGTAGGTGGTGAGGGCACATGTGGGTGCGGGGCTGCCCCCACCCGAGTATCCGGGCGGGCCCCTAGGGGATGGCTTCTCCCACACACTCTGCCTCTAGCAGTTGGTGTCAGTGGAGGGGAAGAGCTGTTTCTGAGTCACTTTGGACCCAAATCACAAGCCTGACAAGCGTTGCCCTCACACTCCATCATTGCTGACGTGTTTACTGGGACCCTTAGAGCGGCGGTCTTAAACTCACCAAGAAAACGCACTGTGCGCGCACGCCTGCCTGACGCCATTCACCATCACTCCCACCGTGCGTTTACATACGCCATGCCGACCATGCACACGCTCGCACACAAATTCACCACACATGCTACACGCCATCACCACCCCGCAGACCACACCCCTCCCACACCTGTACAGACGTCACACACACCACACACATACTGCACCTGCACAAACACCACACCCAGCCCCCCCTACAGTCACACGACCACACATGCATACGACACACACCACACACATGCTCCACATACCACATACAGTATGGTCAGCAGAGCACACATAGACACCACGGTATACCATCCGGCCCCTCACGCAGACACACTGCCCTCCACCACTACTTGGCCGAGGACTTCAGGGTTCCTCCGAGCAGCCAAGTGCTAGCCCAGCAGCATCAGTGACTCCATTCTCGACAGCCGTCTGTCCCACCTCAGGAGGGCCAGGGAGGCAGGCTGAACACCCAGGACTGTTCTCATTGGAAGAAAGCTCGGGGCATGTGTTCACCAAATGTCCCTTGAGCACCTACCATGGGGTCCTGCCTCACGGGTCCCACACCACTGCCCTGTGATGTGCCGAGAGTACGGCACGCAAAGACCCCCTTTCCCAGAAAGCCAAGAACAGCCGGAGGGTCCTGGGCACCCTGTGTAGCACCATCTTCAGATACCTATCCATGCCAAACCTCAGAACAGAAAATAAAGTCCAATAGCTATCGGTAGGGGGTTGAGGGTGACTGGGGTAGGGGTGAGGCAGGGAGGCAGGAGGAGGACAGGGCAGCTGCAGACCCCAGGAAGTCCTCTTTCACAGCCCAGGGGAAGCCGCACCGGCGTCTGCCCAGGATCTTGCCTGCTCCCCCAAAGCCCCCATGTCCTCACTCTCTCATCCCCTCGGTGGTGGTGGCGCAGGAAATGTCTGGGACAAGTGGAGAGCCGCTGGGCTCCCGGGCCCGGGGCCTGGTTTCTCTTTACGTTCTCTTGGCGGTGCTGGGGTCCAGCTTCTGCTCCCTGAGACCGAGGGTCGCCCTCCTCCGCACTTCCCCTCTCTGGTCAGAGTGGGGCCTGCAGAGACAATCCTAACACTCTTCCTGGTCAGCGATCTAGACTGAGGCCACTGGAGATCCACTCTAGGGATCCACTTAGAACGGCCTCCCCGAAGAAAGACCAGAGCTGATTGCTCTAGGGGAAGCCACAGGCCTCCCAGGCCTCCGTCCCCTTAAAATAACAAGCGAACGCAGAAACAGAAGCACACACCACTCACTCACCCCACTCATGTCCTAGGTCCCCGGTGCTGAGTGTCCTGGCTGGGCTGGGTCAGCCGATCTGCGATCGTCTCTGGGCTGGTCCACTGTCACGTCTTGGAAAAGACACTGGCTCTGAAGCTTCCTGTTCTAAGTCGGGCACCACAGAGGAAGTTGAACTGTGTGTGGTTTGATTGCACCACTCACTGGTGATAAAACTCCAGTTCTCAACTCAACACCTGCTCCCAGGGGAGGGACGTCGGGGGAACCACGGAGAGAGACATGCAACGTGTGTGCACCTTCGCCGCGAGAGGGGCACCGGAGTGTAAAGTGTGGGGCAGTTATGGAGGAGAGGACTCTGGCCACATCAAGAATCCAGTCACTGGTGAGTGATGCTTCACATGGGAGGCGGAGGGATGCCTGACAGAGAGAAATGGCATTGGACTCTCACTTGGGGAGAGGGGGTCCAGCCTGCAGGTGAAGCGTTTATGTATGGGGAGAGTGCATCCACTACAAAGAAGAGGGAATCGAAGCCTTGGAAATTACAGCTTGGATTGCAGTAATCCATAACTCATAGATGGACTAACAAGCAAGTGGGGAGAAAGGTCATGATCTAGATGCGGATAATAAAGAGATGGAAAAGAGGGGATAAACATGTCGACACATGGATGCTCCAATATCCCTCTATTCGCAGGAGTCCCAGGAGGAAAGAACACCGTGGGGGGGGGGGGGAGACACTCAAATAACACAAGAGAAATTACAGAGCAGAGTAAGGAACCACTCCTCGCTCTGGGGATGAACACAACGCTCCTGTGATTTGCTTGGCCGCACGATGGGCTCATGCACAGGAACGTTTGTGAAGGTGCGCGGGCCCATGCAGTGGTTGGTTCTGTTGTGACACAGGGTCACCGTGGGTGAGAGTTTACGCAATGGCACCTAACAGCAGCAGTGTGACTTGGCACGCCCTGCTTCTCCTGGCCCCTATATCGCCCCTTATTTGTACATCTTAAAAATCACTTCCTTAGAGGAGGCCTAGCCTCATATGAGACCAGCTTCTCGTGCTGTGAGGAGAGGGTGAACATCAATCAGGTCCTGCCATATAACATTGTCTTATGGACATCTGAACTCAACAGACAGGCTTACAAGGCTACTCAGTAGAACTGAATGGAAATTCAAGTCCAGAGGTTGGGGTTTGGGGGGTGATATGTCTGTCTTGGAGAAAATGATTTCACACCTATTGGTGGATAAACCAGGTGGGGCAACCTGCCATTGGGCATAATGCTTAATATCACTTATTTAGACCCCAGTGGGAGAATGTGCTTGATATTATATTCCCAACCAGGCACTTTCGACCAAGTTTCTATCCAGCTCTTGATGATGGGGCCTCATGCTATAGACCAGCGGTTCTCAACCTGTGGGTCGTGACCCCTTTGGAGGTTGAATGACCCTTTCATAGGGGTCGCCTGATTCATCACAATAGCAACATTACAGTTATGAAGCACCAGTGAAAATAATTTTATGGTGGGGGGGTCACCACTACATGAGGAATTGTATTAAAGGGTCGTGGCATTAGGAAGGTCAAGAACCACAGTATAGTGTAGTCAAGTAGACTAGAGTAGAGAGAGTTGGAAACCCCATTAAGTAATGGACCTTACTTTAAACACACCTGTATTAGATTAAATAAACTGAAACAGTCCCTTGGATTTAAAGTTTAAATGCCCAAGTATGAGAAGAAGCAGATGACTACTATCCCAAGGTTATGCATTTGGACCTCTTTGGGCTTTGCTTCAAATCTCTTGCTTTGAGGGTGCCCAACAAAGGGCAACCTAAGACTCCCATGTATACTCATTCTGAATTTATTCTAGGTTTAAATATTTTTCACTTGTTTTTCAACAGAAGTTTTCTCTCTGGTTGATTTTAATACCGGCTGTGGATGTTTCTTTCCTGTCTTTGGTGTGTTTCCCAGTATACAAAGCACAGCAGGGCAGTGTACAGAGACAATCATTGCTGCAATGACTCCTTGGGGGTACAAGGGCAGGGGAGATGTTGCAGAAGTTTGGGGAGCAAATGGCCAATGCTGGAGGAGGGAGAAGGAACTGGAACTGATTGTGGTGATGCATATGCAACTCTTAAAATAGGACCGAGCTATGAACGTGTATGATATGTTAACTTTATCATGGGGGAAAAGACAAACAAAAAACTAAAGCAGAGGGTCTTCAGGCTGAGCTGATGGACGAGTCATACATCCTCTGTGCATTTATTGGTAACCCTTAGAAAGCTTGGGAACATAGTCTGAGCAGGGCAGAAGGCAGACTGGGAGGCTGAGGGGTAGAGCGAGGCCTATGTGTCGGCACAGCAGAGACCGTCCAGAAGGGACAACTGTGTCCTGAGCATTTCTTCCCAGAACTGTAGCCAGCCTGTTAACTTCCCTAATAAAACTCATCATCATGAAAAAAGGACAAAGACTCCCATGCATTCGCCAGCTTCGTGCTTGGTCCAGCAGGCACAGTGCTCTCGCCGTGAGTGAGCGTTGTGGAGTGTTTTGTCCTGTCTCCAGCCCTCATTATCTGTGCAGTGTCCAGTCACCTCAGGATTTCAACGTACAGGTCAACAAGCTGTGCATCCTCGTCTGATGCGTGTACTGCACATGTACTCTTTCCTTTGCTCGACAGCATCGTCCATACTATACCATTGACTAGACCCCATGAGGATGCTTATGATATTACTCCATAAAATGAGAGTGATGTAAGTAAAGTGGACCAGGGACACATATAAACCATAGATTTATGAATGGATTTTGAGTCTGCACGTCATTGTAGACCAATCGAACAATTGTTTCTTATGACCTGGCTCTACTTGATAGTTGCCTTCATGAGGAGATTACTGATGATTTAGGTGCTACAGCAAAGTGAAGAAATGGTGAAGAAATCAGATGGTGCCTGGCTATCAGAAAGAATAGCATTTGGGATCTTAATGGCTCCTTTGTTTTGCTCTGTCTTATTTTTGTGCATATTATTATCTCTGCAGGTCTATCTAGATAAGATAGGCCGGATAAACAATCTGGAGGAGAAAACAATGGGTCTAGCTGGATTTATAAAGTAGAATTGGGAACATGATAGTGGGGGTGGGTGGGTGAGGAAGCATTAAAGAACTAGAGGAAAGTTGTATATTTCATTGCTATGCTGCACCCTGACTGGCTCATCTTCTCCCTGTGACTCTTCTGTAAGGGGATGTCAATGTCCAGTTGTCTACAGATGGACTTTGGGTCCCCACTCCACACTGCCCCTCATTCACAATGATATGATTTTTTGTTCTTTGATGCCTGATACCTGATCCCTTTGACACCTTGTGATCACAGGGGCTGGTGTGCTTCTTCCATGTGGGCTTTGTTGCTTCTCAGTTGGATGGCTGCTGGTTTACCTTCAAGACTTTAAGACCCCAGACACTATATCTTTTGATAGCCAGGCAACATCATCTTTCTTCACCACATTTGCTTATGCACCCATTTCTCTTTAGTGAACCTGTCGGGAAGGTGAGCTTCATGGAATGCCAGTTTAATAGAATAAAGTGTTCTTGCATTGAGGGAGTATTTGAGTGGAGGCCCAATGTCCATCTGCTACCTTAATACCAAACCTATAAATATATGCACATAAATCTATTTCCCCATTATCATATATAAATATATTTACATATGTACATGCCTATCTTTAAACCTCTATAAATGTCCTTTGCTTCCTAGTTTTTTCCTCTATTTCCTTTTACTTTCCTCTTGTCCCACTGTCATGTTCAGCCTTTATTTGTGTTTCAGTAATTTCTCTCAGTTACACTACCCTTGATCAAGCCCTACCAGGTCTCTTACACCCTCCACGCAACTGATTATTCCTTTGTCCTTAGATTTGTTAACACCACTTGCTTCCCCCCACCGCCCCCTCTCCCATGGCCCTCCCAGAACTGTTGGACCAGTTGTTTTCTCCTCCAGATTGTTTATCCAGGCTATCTTATCTAGATAGACCTGCAGAGATAATAATACGCACAAAAACAAGACAGAGCAAAACAAAGCAACAAAAGAAAACAAAACAACAACAAAAAACCAATGACAGAAAAAAGAAAAGCCTGTGAATAGTTCAAGGTCTGTTTGTTGACCTTTAGGAGTGCTTTCTGGTCAAGTCTGATGGGGCACCACACCCCGGCCCCAAAGTCTATTTTTGATACTCCCTTGGGACTTCTTTGCTCTGCTGCCCTTGCTGTTCTGTTGCGCCCCCTGAGTGTTTTGTCTTAGTGTGGTGGGATCAGATTGGGCACAATTCCCTCACTGTGTCTCCAGTGTTGTCCCCTGTAGGGCTATGGGTCAGTGAGGGATGTCGTGTCCATAGTGGGGCCAGCCATATGGTCCTCTCTGTGCATTGGCTGCTCTGAGCAGGGATACTGTCCTCAAGACTTGGTGGGCCAGGATGTCCTCCACTCTTTTCCTCCTCCTTCATTTGCTCCCATGATCGGACATGTCCCTCTCCCTGAGCTGTAGCTTCAGTGCTGTCCTCTGAAGTAAACTCTTCTGTGGGGCGGGAGAGTTGTCCATGTAGGTGGGATTGGGGCGGGCCCCTTAGACCTCTCTACTGGTTCCCTGCTCCATGCCGCTTTGTTGCAGTCACATCTTGGAGCACCGGGTTGAAGTCTTTCAACTCTTATGACAATTCATACATCAATGGTATCAAGCATATTTGTACATATGTTGCCTTCATTCTTTTCTAGACATTTACTTTCTTTTTATTTTTATTATTATTATTTTTTAGACATTTACTTTCTATTGAGCCCTTGTAACCAGCTCCTCTTTTTTCCCTCCCTCCCACCCTTGTGGCCCCTTTATAAATGATTTATTATTTTAATATCTTACACCAACTGCTGTCTCCCTTCCCCATGGTTTCTGTTGTTCGATCATTGTCATTGGTTCCTTCCAACCCGGCCCCCACCAACCTTCCCCCTTCACTTTAGACATACAATATATTCTCACTCACTCACTGCCATGGAGCGGACTCACAAAGACCCTATAGGACAGGGTAGAACTGCCCCTGTGGGTTTCTGAGTCTGTAACACTTCACGGGAGCAGAAAGTCTTGTTGTTCTCCCAAAGAGTGGCTGGTGGCTTTGAACTGCTCACCGTCGGGTTAGCAGCAGCCCCATGAATATCCACTACGCCACCAGGGTTCCTGCAATGTAGTCTAGTTACCACAAACCACATTTATATAACATTCTCCCTTTCTGCCTCTGTGTGTATGGGTTTATCTGTCACCACAAAGCTGGGTCTCTGCCACTGAGGTCCAGCCCAAACACCCGGAGACAAGATTATGGAAAAAGGAAGGGCAGTTTTATTGGCAAGATTTATAGTGCCAAGGAGGTAGAGAGTCGTTGCCTTTAACTGCCTCCCTGAACAAGGGAAGGGGTGGGTGGAGGGACTTTTCTACGTTTGAAAAGGAAGGGAGGTGCTTTGGGAAAGGAACGTTAACAATTGTAACTGGCCATGGTATTGGTTAATAAGAACCAGGTCTTCTCCCTTAGGCTGCATTCTGCCCCTGAGGTCAGTGGACCCGGTGCTTCCGGCGGTGACAGCCCGATGGAAGGATGTCGCTTGCTTTTTCTCTGGGTTACTCTTTCACAAGCACTCCTGTTCTCTGGCCTACAATCACAAGCTCTTCATTTGTTTCCATTCTCGCTGCTAAGGAAACGAAAGCAAATCACAAGATAGCTAAATCAAACCATCCTAAAATCATTAAAAAACCTTCCTATCTCTTAACCCACTTTTTAACTTATTTCACTGTGGGGATTGCTTAATGTCCTTCTTTACTGGTGTCATCTCAATAGGAACTGCATTCAGCTCATAAACCTAAGGCAAGACAGCAAAGCCAAGCTAGTCCATCAGACCTTCTGTAAAATCACAAAGTGGATGAACCCAGGAGACAAAATGCATGAGCCCCATGGGCTCCCTGAAGCTGGATGTGACTTCATCATGGGTCGTCATATAAGAAGCACGTCATTCGCCGAGGCCATCGTTCTGGGATGCTCACACACGGAGGCTCGGTCCCACGACTTGCTCTTCAAAACACTGACAGATTTCTAAAGATGCCGCCATCAGTGACTTAATGACAACCTTCCACAGGAGCATTCAACCTGTGTCAGAACTGACTAAACACGGGATCCTCCCTGGAAGGGAACAGCTCCCTGAAAGAGCAGATCACGTCCATACAGGCGAAGGCCAACAGAGCAGGGAAAGCTGTGCTTTCTGAGCATGATGGGGGCAGGTCTGTCCCCAAGCCAAGAGACGCCAAGATAAGATTTCTCTACCAGAGTTGACAGCAAGAGTGATTCTGCCTAGAGCCAGTGACCTGAGTGTGAATTCTCAGACCCCTGAACTCTGAGAAAATAAATCCCAGTTTGTTCAATCACTGCCCCCCCCCCACCTCTCCCCCTTTCTGGTCTCTCTGTTGCAATAACATTAAAAAAAACCCAAGACACTCCCTATTTGGTAAGTTCCATCCAGAATCTGGGGCTGGGACCAAGTTTCTCTGAGTGGGATGGATAAGACCCTCTTCTCACTGAATGTTAAGCGCCAGAGCGTGGTGGCCAGAGGTGGCAATCACATCGGGGAGCTGGGCGCCCCGTTGCTCAACCCCTGACTTCAGAGATGAGGAAACAGGGCCTGTGGGGGAAGTGCCATGCCACCCAGGCATGGCGCAGGGCATGATCAGAGCAGCCCTGCCCCCTGCCAGCCCATCCTTGGTCAATGTGGATCCACAGAGCTAAATAAGAGCTAACTTGAAATTTTAAAAAAATGACTGAAATAGCAGTAGCCTGTGGGTATCCGTAATGTAGCTGTGTCCTCCAAAATGATGGGTTAAAGTCTGACCCCCTCCTCGATCTCTCCTGGGTATCTATCTGTGCGTGGGATGGGCATTTGGAAACAGGGTCTCAGATTCCCAGGTGCTCCTACTGACCTGGGGCCCTAATCCAATGGGGGCCCTGTGAGAAGAAACAGACCCAGGAAGGAGACCCACACAGGAAGGCCAACTCAGGAGGAGGCATGAGCTCGCCAAGAACCTGTGTGAGGATACATCTCTAATCGCATAAGCCACCAACTCGGGGCCACTTTGCTCGGGGCGCTCTAAAGGACTCAGCCAAGCAGCCAATTACTCAATATAGTCTTCGAAGCCAGCGAGGAGGGGACTTTGGAGTATTTCTCATAGAAAACAAGCAAAGAAGGGCCGTAGCTGGATTCTATGACTCATCTTCTTCTCTGAGCCAACAAAGGAATTCCATCTGCAGGAATTTTCATCTTCACTTGTGGAAAACGGAACTTTCTTGGTTGGACGAGAACTTTCCCTGCATTGGGCTCCTTTCTCAGAGGCTGCAAGTCCCCTAGGCCTCGTCTGGAAGGCAGGTGGGTGTAAGGCAGAAAGAGAGAGAGCCCCCTAAGGGGAACCTATGGGTGGGGAGGTCCTGGAAGTTTTCCACTGGGGAGATGTCACTGGTACAGCACTGGGGGAATAGGGGAGAGTTTAATGGTGGAGACTGAGGCAGGGGGTCCAGGCTAAGTTTACTTAGGTGTGTGGTGGTGATGGTGGGGGGTGGGGCAAGCTGTGACAGGAAGGCTCTTGGAGGGCTAGGCACTGCATCCAGTGACTGTCAGGGAAACAACAACTCTTTGAGAACTCCAGAGTGTTGATTGGATTCCTGGTACAGCAAAACTGCCCAAGGGAACTGCCAGCTCCCAGGCTCACCCTCCAGTGTCTTCCACAACTTCCCTCTCAACATTCTCTCTCACACCCAGCTCTTATCTTCTCCTCGCCACCACCCACCCCTCCCTGAAACTTTGCTTTTAGCTTTTGCTTTTTCATTTCTTCCCACCAGTAACTTCCTCCTGCGATGTTGACTCAGCGTTGCTCCCCCTGTGGGGGTGGTAGGAACTGAGGAGGATGGAGCCGGCAGGGGCTGTGCAACAGGGTGGGGGACACAGACCCCCCCTTGGGGTGGGGGTGGGGGCAGGGCTGCAGGGCTGGAAGGGCCCTGTGGGGAGCCCTGAGCATGCTCTGAATGATTCTTTCTCAGCTGATCTTGCACCAGCCTCCGAAGGCGATGTCTTAATCTCTATTTTGCAGATGAGAAAAGAGAGAGGCCAGGGTCTAACTTCAAGTCACCCAGCAAGGAGACAAACAGAGTACTTCAAGTGGACCCTGAACTTGGGGGGTGGGAGCAGGTAGGCGTGTGAAGGAAGCAGCAAGGAAGAGCAGAAAAGAGAAAGAAATGTGAGAGATGAGAGGCCTGTTTCACCCATGAACTGCTGGCCTGGGCTCCTCCCCATATTGCCTCACACCCAGCCTCCACCCCCACAGCAGACAGACTCTTCTTCCTCCTTCAGCCTTCCTCTCGGGGCTGTCCTCCCCTGTGGGTGGGGACCCAACAGACAGCATTTCTGCTTCCCTGAGTCACTCAATCAGAGTGACCCAGGGAGGGCCTGGGGGACAAATTGACTTTGGCCTGAACAGGGTGGGCCAGTATCTACCCACTCCCTATAACTCCTGTTATTGGCGAACCACCGAACTCCCCGGTGGGTTCGAGTATGTGAAAAATTATACTGAGAATCCTCTCAGAGAGTCGTTGAAGGCTTGCCTGTAATTTCAAAGGAGGTTAAGCAAGTAAAAAGGCAAAGGATTATCAACTAACTCGGGGCGGGGGGTGGGGGTAGTGGGGGGGGGCAGATTAAAAGGCTGTACCAAGAAAGAGAGAGCAAGAGAGAATGAATGAGTCACTTGGCTCTGGACTGAGCGTCATTGCCCTGGTTAGCATCCTCCAAGCCCAGAGACTGGAAGCTGGGCTACAGCTGGCTGGAGAGGAGGAGGGATGGGCAGAAGGTGTGAATGAGCGGACACCTGCATCTACGGGAACTGGAGAGTTGGCAGGCCCTTCCAGAGTCCTCGGGATCTGAGTCTCCTGCCACCACAAAGGCCAGGCCGACCTGGGGCTCTTACTCTTCGGCCACAGCCGTCCTCTCCTGGGTACTCCTCAAAATGGCCATTTCCTGTTCATCTTGGGCTTTTCCCTAGTGCCCAAAGGGGCCTTTGGAGGGGCCTTCGGGGGTGCATCACTGCTGAAAGTCGGGGTGCCTTCGTCAAAGCAATGTCACAACTTCTGCCCTGGGTTTCTGTGATTCCGTTTCTACCAGTATTTTCTCGTCTCTTCTTTGGCTGGGGCCTGACCAGGGCCATGGAGGCTGAGGCTGGGGCACTGGATTTAGTTGAACGGTGGAATCTACTGGAGAAGTGGAACCTTCCTTCCCTGGGCCTCAGTTCCCCTTCTGACACCCTCCTCCCCCATGAGAACATGTGGCAGCCTCCCTCAGAGGGCCTGGCATACAGAAGGTGCTTCATAAATGTCAAGATAGATAAGAAAAAGATTTATAAATAAAATAAAGGTAAAACTTTTTTTAAATGTATAACTTTTTAAAAATAATTATATTGTGGGTTTATACAATTCTTATCACAATCCATACATCCATCCATTGTGTTAAGAACATATGTACATTTGTTGCCATCATCATTCTCAAAACATTTGCCTTCTACTTGAGTCCTTAATATCTGCTGCTCATTTTCCCCCTCTTTCCCCACTCCCTCCACCTCGTGAACCCTTCATCTTTCTTAAATTATTATTATTTTGTCATATATTACATTGTCTGACGTCTCCCCCTGCCCTCTTCTCTGCTGTCCTTCCCCCAGGGAGGAGGCTATACGTAGATTCTGTTAGGTAGCTAGTATCAGGGATTGGGAAGTCCATTGACGCATGCCCAGGAGAGCCAGCATAGGACAAAGCTGGATTTTCCCCTCCAGTGGGCACGGATGGGCGTTAACCTGGAGCAGCCCACCTGGGCCAGGTGATTGCAATTCAGCCAATGGGATCAGCCTGGGATCGTTCACCACGCCTCCCCCAGGAATCCTTGAAAAGGCAGGAACTGAGAGGGAGAGGGGGGTCTGGTCTTGTTTCAGAGGAAACTTAGGAGAGAGATCTTTGCATGACCCTGAGCAGTCTCTGCCAGGCCGCATGGTCAAAGGAATCCTATGGGTGCCACGTAAAACCTGATGCTTCTTTTAACTCTCATTAAATTCACTTGGATCATGAGCCAGGCTCCGGCGTGAATTCTTTCTCGTGTGGAGCCAAGAACCGAGGTTGGAATTTAGCCCAAAGAGAGAGACCTTACAATTCCTGTAATCAGTTCCCCCTTTCTACCCCACATTCTCTCCACCCTCCAGGCATCGCCACTCTCACCACTGGTCCTGGAGGATTCATCTGTCTTGGATTCCGTTTTTCCAGTTGCTATCTGTACCGATGTATATCCGCTGCTCTAGCCAGATTTGCAAGGTAGAAATGGGATTCTTGTAATAAATGTATAACTTTTATAAATTTAAAAATAAAACCGAAAAAAAGAGAGATGAGCTTGCAATAAAGATACCCCTGGTTTTCTTTTTTGAGGAGGGTCTATACTTAGATCAATTTAGTTATTTTAGGAAGAGGCCATTGCCATTAAGCAAATTATGTTGTCCTTCCAGTTCCTCCTGGACGTTTTCAGAGATGAGGTAATAGTTTGGGTGTTACGTGCTGCAGGAAACTCCCCGACAAGGAGGCCAGACTTGGGTGAGAGGTCCCACCCTTGGCCATATCCCAAGAGCCTCTCCACGAGGTGGCCTCTAGCTCCGGGCGATCACGGCCACGCAGAGAGACCGCCCCAGGCCAGGCTTGTTGCGTGACTCTCGGCAGCCTGCTGCTGTCTCAGATCGGGGCTCAACCGCTCTTGGCAACGGGTGTATCGTTATAAACCCATGGCCAGTTGGCCCCACTGGTGGGGAGCTGGCATGTGTGTAGGGTGGGGAGGGGATAGCCCCATCCCACACCACTTCGTCTCACCACCAACTCGGACCGATGGAGGCACAAGCCAGCCTCCAACCTCTGCTCTCCTAGTGGGACGGAGGCAGACATCCAGGGTGCCGAATGGAGGGAGAGAGAGACGGGGGGACCTCTACATTATGTGGAGGATCCTGTTGTCCATTTAATCACCCCACACGAGACCCCAAGATGTTAGGATCCTGGGCGGATCTTCGTGCCGCTTAGTGGTGGCACAGTGACAGACAGGTAGGAGGCGGCAGCACAGCAGGTTTATTGAGCAGTAAAGCGGAGACACAAGGGGCCAGGCCCCCAGCGGATCTACTTGACAGACAGGACCAACACAGTGAGACTTCCGTATCTAGATCTACAGAGAACTTCCCCTCCACGACGAGAGCCTAGTGGTTACAGGCTGGCCCGCTCACCGCAGGGTCAACAGTTCAAGACCAGCCGGAGTGGACGCAGTGTCAGTGAATGGTGTCCTTTGGAATGTCTGCTTCTCTTGTAACCACTGCACAGCTTTGCCTTGGTCTCTTGATATGCAGGACAGCCGAATCAAAACCATCCTTTCCACCTTCCTGCTGGGAGTTGACTCTGCCGTACAGCATCCTTCCAGGCGAAGGATGCGGCGGTCTGCTCCCGTGAAGACTTATAACCTCAGAAACGCACAGGCCGCCCTATTTTGCCCTCTGGGGCCTCTATGATTAGCAATACACTCCGCCTTGTGTGCTTTCACAGGACAGACCAGACTGCTCCGCAGGGTCTCCTCACAGCCTCCGTGGCGCCGTGGCTTCAGCACTGGGCTCCAACGGTGAATAGCGTGCGTTCAAAAGCCCCAGCCTACCCCCAGGAGGAGGATGGAGCAATCTGTACCTCCCCAGAACCCTCTGGAGCCCCGACTCGGCCGACAGGGTAACTGCGAGGCAGCATCGGCTCAAGGGCAGCAGGTCTGCAGGCTTTCCAAGGCTGAAATCTTCACAGAAGCAGCCTGATCCATCGTTTTCATGGTTTCGAACCACCGACCTCTCAGCCGGGACTCCTTTGGCTTTCCTTAGCTTATCGTGGCCGGGACTCTGGGCTGCGCCTGAACACCAGGTGTAAGGGTACCGTGGCGCTGGGCAGTGTGTGGTTCCGTGGTACTTGGGTCACAGAAGTGGAGGTAGATGAGATCTGGGCGTTGAAGTCGGAACAAAGCAGAGGAAGGGCGAGCCCCCCGCCCCGCCCTGCACAGTTAGAAGAGGGAGAGCCTGCCCCCACAGGGCCTCAGGGGGAAGGTAGACTTTGGAGGACAAACAGACAAAAGGCATGTGAGCCACTGCTGGCCCAGGCTCTCCCACTCCCAGCAGAGGGCGGGATAAAGCCCACACTCCCCACACAGACTCCTGGACCCCCAGAGGACCATCCAATCTGATGACTTCCCATGTCCCATGTTCCGCAACACACCTGTGTTGTCCTTCCTGTGCTGAGCACTCTGAATCCTTTTCCCTGCCACCCACAAAAACAGAAGACCCCAAAGTCCAGTTGTCTGCTCTTGACCAACTAAGGAGAGGGTGGGGATGAAAGGAGAAGAAACGGAAAGCTAAAGATCATGTCCGCCTCTAGACCTACCTCCTGGACGTAGACCATGCGCTCCTGGCCCTGATAAGGTGACCAGACGTCCCGCTTTTGGCGGGACAGTACCGATTTTTAACAATTTGTCCCGTGGCATTTAAAAAAAGTCCTGATATTTGGAAAGAATGCACGACAAGCTAGGGTATACGGTTTTCGGCTGCCATGTGGCTATTTCGCCCGGATAGGAGTTTTATCAATGGTGTCCCGCTGGTGTCCCGCTTCACCGATGTTAGACCCCGTCTCTGGCCCCTTAGCTGAGCAAAGTCCACTTGCTGAAATCACCCCTAAGGCTATCTCTTCCCCATTCTTCCTCCTCCCTGGCCTTGCCAGCACAAGGGCTGAATCACTCTGCCACGACTCCGTGGACCCAGCTCACGTCCTGACATCACACTCTTCCTCAAAATGTCCCTTGGTAGTCACATTGTGAGTTGGCCACAGTATTTTTAGCTTGGGAGTGTTTAAATTTAGGAACCACATCCCACGCCAAGTTCAAGTCACACTAGCGGGTGTGGAAAGGAAAAGGCATCCCAACCCGGGGTCTGATGCCCCCACCCCTCGCTCCCCCTGATGGATGTTAGCACATCCTCCTGAGCGCCTGTTCTTTGGGCAGTGCTTCTGCCTGGTGTCAGCCCCATCCACATGTGTCCCTGTGCAGGGAGGGAGCTGGGGCCTGGGAGCAGTGATGTTGCACTAATGTTGCAGGGGAGATCCTGCCGCTAGTGCTGACTGTGTGACCCCAGCATCCAGTAGAGAGGTGCCAGCACTGCCATCTTGGTGCTGTGGGGCCTCTGTCCAAGGCTACCTTGTACCCAACATGTCCTCTGTGCTCACTGAGCAGAGCACCCATCCCAGAGGGATGGAGTTCTTGAGCCACTGGTTGGACAATGAGAACCCACCCACCTTGTACTGGCCCTTCCTATCCTCTCACCTGGTCCTCTCCCACCTGGACCCTCTCTGCCTCCTAGCGGAGCCTTTTCAACTCTCTCCCTTGTCCAGCGAAAAGACCCATCCAGTGAGGATGGAGTCTCAGGCCTGGATATCGATGGGGTTTGGGGGAACAGCCCGGGTGTCCAGATCTATGGGAGGAGAAAGAGAAAGCTCTACTGTTAGGGTGGGTCTGGGATGCAAAGAGAAGCTGGCTGACAAAGGCAAGGAGGGGGCATATCAAGGGTGGGAAAAGCTGGAGCTTCGGACACCTCTGTTCCTGCTGAGATCCCTCCCTGGAGGACCACCCCCTATTTTTCCCTCCCATGTGAGCTGAGGACCCCAAAGGAGTCTTTGCAATTCAGCTCCAGACATAGGGCACCATTGTTGGATGCTTTCTGCCTGCCCCTCTGGGCTCTGAGCACTTCCACCCTTCTCTCTGGGGTTGGCCTTTATAGCTGTTGCCTGCCTCTCTGTCTGCTGCACAGAATGACCCAGCCATTCTGCCTGCTTGCGCGCGCGGTCCCTAGCCTAACTAGCCTTGCCCTCAGGGAGGGGGACAGGCTCCAAACACTCCAGAGGCCAGGGGATCTTGGGATGTTTTGGCTTCTCCTGTTGGGTGACAGCCCAGGCACAGGCCACAGAGCAACTCTTTCGCAAGCAGTTTGAAAGCCCCCTTTTTTTTTTCGTGACTGTGAGAACTGGTCCCCGCTCGCCTGTCTATAGGTTGTACCGTGATGGCTTCAGTGTGGCTGTGAGGCTGAAAGCAATGGCACCGGGCTCTCAAATACCAACAGCATCACCGTGGTGAACAGGCTTTAGCAGAGCTTCTGACTAAGACTAGGAATAGACTGTCCAGTTCTGGGGGATTCGCCCCTGGCTGCTTTATGAATACACAAACATCATCAGATGTAGCACCAGAAGGCGAGCCCCGCAGATTGGAAGGCACTCAGAACGGGACAGGGGGAGGGTTGCCTCCTCCAAGTGGAGTCAAGCTTATTGATGGGGATGAAGTAAAGCTCCAGGGATCTTTATTCATCCAGGAAGCAGGAATCAAAATGAGAAGAAACAGCTGCGACCATCCACTAATAATCACAACGTGGCCAGTTCAAGGTATGAGTCTAGGAAAACGTAAACCATTGAACATGAACCAGGACGGTCTCTGAGGTGTTACTGGGTAGATAGAGACCAGGATTAGATGAGCAAATGATCAGATGGGTTATGCTTCCAGGAATGACCCTTCCAAAGGAATAGTGTCAGATTCATCATCAGAAAGAACATTTTGAGATCTGTCTTGAGGTACAATGTTGTTTGTGATAGAATACTATCTATATACCAATAAAGAAGTCCAGTCAATACAAAAATTTATGCCTCAGTCCCTAAAACTAGTGATGAAGAGACCAAAGAATTCTACAACTTCTTCCATCTGACATTCATCAGAAATGCAATCAGTCTGCACTGATAATTACTGCCCATGGGAACGTGAAGCTGGAGATCACATGATAGAATTCTGAAATACCAATTGTGTCTTCATGGTCTCTTCCACCAATACAGATGGAAACTGTAAGTGTGCCTTTAGCAGATGAAGGCACAGGAACTAAAGTGCCACTATTGGTGAGAAGATAACGGAGCAGCTCAGTATCATCAGCCAAAACAAGTGCAGGCCCAACTGGGACCAGCTATCGTTTCCTCAGAGGCAAATCCAGGTTGAAGCTGAAGAAAAGTAAGGCAACCCTAAGAGCCAAAATATGACTTTGAGTCTATCCCACCTAAATTTACAGACTAACTCAGGAACAGAGTTGACACCCTGAATATTAATGACGGAAGACCTAATGAGCTGTGGATGACATGAAGACACCACATCCACAGAAAGCACTCAGTCATTAAAAAGACGGGGGTACAGCAGAAGGCCATCTGTCAACTGCGAATGTCTATGTCACAGTAGAGACAGTTCGGAGTGACAAACTGCACGGCATGCACACATAGGCACGTGTGCACACACGTACACACACAGGCACACAAATTTAATACAAACCAAAAGCCTAAAATAAACTCTAGCTCTTAAAAAAAAAAAGACGGGTGGGTGGGCGAGAAGACCAATGTGGATGTCCAGAGGCTCTGAAACTCGCTCTTGAACATAAAGTCGCTAAAGCAAATGGCAGAACTGATGAAAAGAGCTGAACAGAAAGCAGCAGGTGCTCATTATAAAGCCTTAGGTTATCTGTGAACATAGATACAGAAACCCAAGGTCCTGCGCCATCCTCCCATTGTCGCAGCCATTGTGTCAATCCATCTTGGCGAGGGTCTTCCCCTTCTTCACGGCCCTTTACTTTTCCAGGGACCAGTCTTTCCTGATAACTTGTCCAAATTACGTGAGACAGAGTCTTACAACTTTGCTTCTAAGACGCATTCTGGCTATAATTCTTCTAAGACATGTCTGTCTGTTCCTTTGGCAGTCCATGGTACTTCCAGTAATCTTCTCCAGCGCCACAGTTCAACTGCACTGATTCTTCTTCAGTCTTTCTTATTCAATGTCCCGTTTTCACAGGCTCAGCCTTCTGCAAGCGGCGTGCTCAGAATCATAGCTCTACTATATTAGTCGATGTCCTCCCATGACGGCTGAAAGTTCAGGATTTAGGTCAGATATGAAAACTGCATTCAGTGGTATTGCAGGGTACAAAAGAGACCCCAGATCTCAAGTATAATTTGGGAAGAGCATGTAGTCAGTCTTAAACAGGACAAAGGCAAGACCGAGGCACACCATCCTGATGAGGGAGACCATTAGCATGAGGTCACATTGGAGTCCAAGAGTACACAGGGAACCCAGAGCTTAAACAGCACACGGGAGGGCAAAGGAAGTGGTCACAAAGCATGGCTGCACAAAAGCGTCCCTATCCCATTTCTACTCCTACTTCTATAGTAGGAATGGGACTAGGATTGGGACATATACATTACGCTAGACAGAATTTACAAGACTGGTCCAGGGCCCTCCAACCAAGGCAGACAGGATGACTATTCCACCTTCGTACCCCAAAGTTCCATCAAGGACATACCCAAGCAAGTCCCTAAGGGCAAAGCCACACTTGCCTGGGCTGGCTAGAGAGTGGTAATAATCTACTTCCTAGTGCACTGGGGCAAAGTTATTCACATAGAGGGTTCATGGTCAGAAGCAGGTCAATGGAAGCTTAATTCATGTAGAGACTCCAAATGGATTTAGGGCTTTCAGTGTCATCTATCACCTTCTGCAAATTTGTTGTTCTTGTTGTTAGGTGCCATCAAGTATGTTCCAACCCATAGCGACCCTGTGCACAAGAGAAGGAAACACTGCCCAGTCCTGTGACACCTGGCACACAGGTGTTGCTACTCTTGGACCCATTGCTGTAGCCATTGCGCCACTCCATCTCCTCGAGGGCCTTCCTCGCATTCGCTGTCCCTCCACTTGAGCAAGCATGACGTCCTTGTCCAGGGACTGGTCTCTTCCTGACAGCATGTCCAAAGTGCGTGAGAGGAGGTCTTGCCACCCTTGGTTCTAAGGAGCAGTCTGGCTTCCAATACAGATGTGTTTGTTGTCTTAGCAGGCCATGGGTTTTCGATATTCTTCTTCAGCACCATATTCCAAATGCATCGAGTCTTCCTTGGTCCTTATCAGAGGCAAAGTTTGGCATGATTTTTACAAAATCAAAATGAAAACAGACAAGATAAAACAAAATAGATAGGACAAAACAAATCTGGAATCCTTCAATAACATGTCGACCAGCTTAACAGCAGAAGGCTGAGAGGCGTCTGCCCAAGGCAGTCTCACGAGTCTGTGGAAGGAGATGGGCTCCAGTTGGAACCAGAACCCCAGATCTTTGCTTTCTCTGGTGGGTTAGCACTTACATCCTGACACGCCCGGTTTGCTAAAGGCTATGGATGGTAATGACAGCCCCAAATCCATTTGCAGAGTTCCCACATTGATGGAGCTCTTAGATCTCTCTCGTGGGAGAAATGCCTCGGACCTTGGCTTCTCCCGAGAAAGAACTCACTCCCCGAAGGCGGAATTTGATCCAGGGGAGTTTTATAAAGATGGAAGAAGGTTCAGGTTTCACACTGGCCCCCTCAGGGCCCTTCACCCCTGCACAGCCTGCTGAGAAGCTTCTCCAGAGAAGAAAAAAGACAAGGTGGGCTCCGGATCCCGCCTTTTCAGTTGCTCTGCGGGGAGGCATGGTCAATGATCCTGGTCAACCCCATTGGCTGAATTGAATTCACCTGGCTCAGATGGGCCAATCCAGGTGTAATGTCAACCTATGTGTACCACTCATTCCTGGCCGGAAGCTCAAACCTCTGAGCATGCAACGGAAACCCCAGTCCCTGTGCTAGCTACCTAACAGAGCCTCCTTTGAATGCTTTCTCATGATGAACCAAGGATGCAGCTAATCTTGCCCTCGGGGAGAATTTCCTGGAGGGTGGATTGCTTCCACCCCCCTCCAGCCAGCCCAGGGAGGGCCAGTATCTCTCCTTGTTGGCTGTCACCATAGGGGAACAGTGCAGGGGGAAGCATAGGTAAGAGTCAAGCTCAATCTGACTGCCTTGGTTGGAAGGCCCTGAACAAGCTCTTCTATCTTACAATGTTCGTGTCCCCATCATGATCTTGTTCCTGCAGTCCCACCTATAACTGTGATGTATAGATCTGCCACCAATCATGCTTTTGTGAGTTCTCTTTGCCCACCCTTTAAAGCTTGGTAAGTCAATGAACCCTTGGGTGCTGTGAGGTAAACTGAGGCATGGGACGAGAACAAAATCGGGACGAAGTAGGTGAAGTCAGAGACAGCTTTACTGTAGTGAGGAGAGGGAGAGGAAGGGATTTCCGGGTAAAGCCCTATGGTCTAGCAAGTAGTCCAGGGGAATCGCGGGCTTTGCCCGGGGTCTGGGGTTTTTAAAGGAAAGCGGGAGAGGCAGGTCCGTGGTACAGCAGCACGTTTTATGGCCCAGGATGTCCTTTATCAGCGCTGGCAGGTGTTCCAGGCGTTGCTCTTCAGGCTCCTCATTTCAGGGGGGGCACTGCTGACCTCCGGGGACGTGCAGGGAAGCCGGCCCTAACCTGCTGCAGCTCAGCCCAATCAGGTGCCATTTTAACTTCATATTCATGGTCCCCCTCATTCAGATGAGGGGTCTGTGTCTTGTCTTTGCATTGTTTAAAACTTAATAAGTCTTCTCTTTAAATGATCTTTGAAACGGGGCTCTTGTCGAACTGCTCTGATGTGTCCAGGGCTCTCGGTCTCGAGAACCCAGGATTGAACCTCAGGGACCACAAGGGCGAGCAGAGTAGAGTTTATCTGGAAAGGAACGAAAATCCCGGGTCTGATCTTATTTCTCAGGTCCAATCAGAAACTTAAGTCATGCTCTCCCCTTCAGCTGGGTGTTGCCTGGGCATGGGCAGGGAAGCCAGCATGCAATGTTAGGCAAAGAGTGTTTGATAACCTTGGAGTTTAGAAGCGGCCTACGGGTCTAATGCCTGCATGTTTAAGATAAGATTGTCCCAGGTTGTTGCCATCACCCTGCCAGATATGCTGCCACTCCCAACGCTTCCAGCCAGGGGGCCTCTTTCCCTCACTCTGCCTCCGGGCTCCCGATCTCTCATTTTTACCCTACAAACTCTGGGCTCCTGAAGATAAGGCTTCTTTGAATTCCCACTTCGGACAACAAACAAACTGGAGCTTCTGTTAGAAACTCAAATAAAAGCTTCTTGAAGAACAAAACAACTCAGGATTGGGCAGGATTATGTAAGGATCCGCAAAGTGCTACCAAACCCCAAACCAAATCCACTGCCATCCAGTTATTGGAGATCGTATACAGAGGAAATAACGGCTGTCAAAATTAAATTAACCCAGGAAGCAGACGAGATAGAGAGTAGGCACAGCATGCAGAAGCAATGCTTGAGCGGATCCTTGTGTCATAGTGATTCTTGTGGCACAGTGGTTATGCATTGGGCTGCTACCTGCAAGGTCAGTGGTTCGGAAGCACCAACCCACTCTGGAAGAGAAAGATGAGGCTTTCTACCCACAGAAAGAGTTACAGTCTTGGAAACCCACAGGGGGAAGTTCTACCCTGTGTGTAGGGTCTCCATGATGCCCAATTAGTTAGGCTAAATATCCCAGATATCTTTGTGACAGAGTGGATGTTGACTCATGCACACAGACTCACCGCCATCAGGTCAATTCCGGCCCTGTGTAAGGCTTCTGAGGCAGTCCATGTCGTGGTAGCAAATAGCCTGAGCTTTCTCCCAAGGAGAGACTGCCGGTGGGCTTGAGCCACCAATCTTGTAGTTAGCTGACCAATGCTGGCCAAACAGGGCCACTAAGGCTCCTACAAAGTATTAGAGAGAAAGAAAACGCTTACAGAGCTTAGAGGGATATAGAAAATTCTGATGGGCTGGTATTTACAAAATCAGACTTTAACAGACAATGGCAAGACCGTGGAAACATTGTGCCGGTCATAGAAGTCTGTGTCACCGAACAACTTCGTCCAGGGCTATTCTGAGAGCTAACCTGATTGAGTGCTCTTCCTGAGAGCATGCTGTGAGAGGAACGGGGTAGAGAGGAGGAGGGTACCTACAGAGTTCTTGAGGTATGTTTTGGAAAGTGGGTTTAGAAAAATCAGCAACCAGACCTAAACAAAGACTCTGGCCTGTATCCTGGGCAGAAGCCTTTCTTTGAAGGAGCAAGCAAGCACCTCTGTTGTGAGCTCCTCCACATTCACGATCATTTGGGCCTACATCCTCATCAACGGGACCCCAGTTTATAATGGAAATTAGATAGTAAGTGGCTATTTCCAGTAACTCATGAAGGGCATGCTGAACCTAAGATCCTAATTCTTTGTCTAAGACCGAGGGCAAACTTCCCCTCCCTGGGCTTGCCTGGTCATTCTAATCCACTTTCAGCCACTCTCCATACTACACTTGATCTTAGCCAAAAGGCCGAGAAACGATCAGCCACTCTCCACAAGGGCAAACTTGTCCCTCCGGGGCTTACCCAAAGGAGACCTGGTGGTGCTGTTGGGTAAGCTTTGACTTGCTAACCACAAAGTTGTCAGTTCAAACCCACCAGCTTATTTGTGGGAGAAAAATGAGGCTGTCTGCTCCCAGGAAAATTCACAGCCTCCGAAACCCTATAGCATTTTTTTTTTCTTTCCTCTACAGTCAACAGATTCAGGATGCAGTAGCCTATGCCTGGAAAATCATCAATAACATTATTATCTATCAATCTTCTGAACAATGGACCCCCAAGATTTCTTGAGAAAGCAAGTTTAATTATAGACACCTAGAAAAATCTATTCTGCTTTGATCAGCCACCTTCCTACAACTAATTGAAGAATACATCTACTATAAATATATATCTTTACCAATCAGGTAGGAAGCCCTGGTGTCGCAGCAGGCCAGCAGCTGGAAACCAAACCACCAGCCACTCAGTGGGAGAAAGATGAGGCTTTCTGCTCTCATAAAGATTTACGGTGTTGAAACCCCACAAGAGGAGTCCTACTCTGTCCTACAGGGTTGCTATGAGAATGAATTTGATGGCAGAGTTAGAAAGGTGTTGTTGTTGTGTGTTTTTTTTGACCAATCATGTAATCCCATTTACATGTTACCCCAAATAAAATTCACTGCTGTCAAATTGATTCCAACTCATCGTGAGCCTATATGACAGGGTGGAATGCCCTGTAGGTTTCCAAGACTTTTTACTCTTTATGGGTGTGGAAAGCCTCGTCTTTCTCCTGAGGAGCTGCTGGTGGTTCTGAGCTGCTGGCCTTGTGGTTGCCAGCCCAATGTGCAGCCACTATGCCACCGGAACTCCTGTTGCCCATCCACAAACTAAAAGCCAAACCCAGTGTCATGAAGTTGATTCCGATTCAGAGACTTCATAAAGGGTTTGTTTCCGAGGCTGTAAATATTTCTGAGAGCAGATAAGCTCCTCCTCCTCCTGTGGAGTGCACTCTGGGCTCAATCCATCAACCCTGAAGTCAGCAGCCTCAAGTCTAACCCACAGCACCTGTGCCGGCTCACAGATATCTTACCAGAAGCTCCCCAAGCATGATTTTCTAGATTCAATCTGCTTCGACTACATAACAACACCAGCTTCTTTCTTGTCTCCAGGGTGGCTCTTTCCACTGTGATTGTGGACGTTTTCTCAACCATCTCTGCATTTTCAATATAGGTCTTAGTTTTACAGAATTGTTGATTTTCACTCTAGCACACACTCAAGTAAGAAATGTCGCCCAATTTGCAAGCTGCACAATAAGTAAACCACAAATCAATTTCTGTTCTTGGTCAATGCTATTTTTAGCAATAGCAACATGGGAACTTCTACTACTGAGAGGTGGTGGCAGCCAGGAGGCGCCTTGGCCAACAGGAACCAAGCTCTGGTCTGCCAGGAGGCGGGCAGAAATCTTACCACTGAGCCACCACTGCCCCCTAGTGTCTCAGAGGGAACCTTTATGTCCCTAGTGGGTTTGGTTCCAGCCAGGCATGGCTTTGGATGTATTTCACCAACACCCAACCAAACCCATTCTGAATCAGAACTGTGACGTTTGGTACCTGGGCTCCAAACCTGTGTGGTTGTGTTAGGGTGCAGAGATAAGCCCGACTCACAACTCCCCCTCTCCTTACCCCTCCCCAGCAGTAGTAGCAGCAGCAGCAGCAGCAGCAGCAGCAATTTTTTTTTTTTTTAGAGAAATGTTGTGTTTAATGGTAAAGCGTAGCGCACTCCAGCACGGGGCATGGCCTGGAGTTGAAGCAGCAGGGACAGGTCGGTGCAGCCCACAGAGCCTCACATGGCAAACAGGATGAGGAAGGCGACCATCAAACAGAAGAGCCCCATAGCCTCAGAGAGGGCAAAGCCCAGGATGGCGTAGGAGAAGAGTTGCTGCTTGAGAGATGGGTTCCTGGCATAGCCAATGATCAAGCTGCCGAACACGGTCCCAATGCCAGCCCCCGAACCGGCCACACCGACTGTGGCCGCCCCAGCACCGATAAACTTGGCCGCGGTGTCAATATCCCGGGAGACCACGCTGGTCTGGAACTCCCGCCTGGCCACCTGGAGCGGGGAGCTGCTGTAGGAAGGCTGTTTAGATGGGATCTCCGGCCTACTCAGGAAGGAGGCAGACACAGGCCTGACGAGACCCCTGGCACAGCAGCGGACCAGAGCTGGAGGAATGAGTAGTGCCCCAGTGGTCTGCATATTTTCAATCTGCGCTCCAACTGCCCTGCTGCCCCAGCTTGGACCACAGTACTCGCCTCGCTCAAGGTGACTGACCAGTCACAATTTTTTTAAAGCATAGAGTCCCTTCAAAATAAACGAAGTGGGTCCTTCTCAGGAGTTGTCCCTTTGAGAGGTGAGAAGGAGACCTTGAAGGGGGCCACGTCTAGTTTCTAAATGGCATTTCCAAATGGGAGGGGGACGTGGCAACTTTCAAATGAGCTAACTCCGTTCTCGCTTGAGGCTTATTTATGCCTTCTTTCAGTCTTCTCTGGGTCACTGCGCCAGGCCAGCACGTTTCAGAATTATCTTGGAGCACAGTCCTGTGTCGGGATTTTCACTGGGGCCTGGCTTCAAGGTGAAGGTGTTTCCACGCCGGTTCTCACAGAGTCCTTAGTTCGTTGCTTGTTTCAAAGGGTGCTTTGCTCATTGGCAGGGCAGACGTCCCCGTTCTGTCCCTATGGACCCCTATAGCTGTCACTCCATAGGAGAAGGAGGAGGCGTTGTACTCCAGTAAAAAGTCACAGTTTGAGAAACCCTCAGAGGCCATTCTACAGTCTTGTCTGGTTAGGTGCCATTGAGATGGGTCTGGCCTAAGCACAGCAGAACGCAAACTGCACGGTCCTGCACCATCCTCACAATTGTTCCTACGCCTGAACCTATTGCTGTAGCCACTGTGTCGATTCATCTTGTTGAGAGCCTTCCTCTTTTTTTGCCACCCCCCCCCCCTCTTTACCAAACATGACGTCCTTCTCCAGGGACTGGTCTCTCCTGACAAGATGTCCAAAGTACGTGAGAGGAAGCCTGGCCATCCTTGTCTCTAAGGAACACTCTGGCCTTACTTCTTCCTCTTAGCAGTCCATGTTGCTTTCAATATTCTTCTCCAGCACCACAATCCAGATGCATCGATTCTTCTACAATCCTCCTTATTCAACGCCAACTTTCACATGCATACGATGCAACAGAGAATACCATGGCACATCTTAGTCCTCAAAGTAACATCCTTGCTTTTCAAAACTCTAAAGAGGTCTTGTGCATCAGATTTACCTAATGAAGCATGTCTGAATATGTCTGAATGAGTACAATGAAGTCTTTCAAAATTCCATTCCTCTCAAGTTAACCACAGTTTATAAGAGTTCACACGGTTGAATTTCTTGGCACAGTCAATGAAGCACAAGTAAACATCTTTCTGGTCTTCTCTGCTTTCAGCCAAGATCCATCTGACGTCAGCAGTGCCGCCCCTTGTTCCACATCCTCTTCTGAATCCGGCCTGAGCTTCTGGAAGTTCCCTGCCTATGTACTGCTGCAACTATTGTTGAATGATCTTAAGCAAAGTTTTCCTTGTGTTTGCTCTCGGTGGGATTATTCTGCAGTTGGAGCATTCTGTTGGGTCACCTTTCTTTGGAATGGGAACACATATCGATCTCTTTCAGTCAGTTGGCCAAGTAGCTGTCTTCCAAATATATCCTGGTATAGATGAGCGCTTCCAGTGCTTCGTCAGCTTGCTGAAACATTTCAATGGGCATCCCCTCAGTTCCTGGAGCCTTGTTTGTGGCTAATGCATTCAGTACAGTTTGAACGTTTTCCTTCAGGACCATTGGTTCTTGCTTCCGAAACGGTGGATTGTCGACCGGTACTTTTTGGCGCAGTGACTCTGTGTAGACTTTCTGTCTTCTCGGATGCTGCCTGCATCATAGAATGTTTTGCCTAAGGAATCTTTCAAGATTGCAGCTCAAGGCTTGGATTTTCTCTTTAGTTCTTTCACTTTCAGACACCATCAGCATGTTCTTCCCGTTTGGTTTACGAATTCTAGATCCTTGCACCATCTGTTATATTTGCCTTGTCTTCTTGAACTACCCTTTTGAAATTTTCTTCAGCTCTTGACTGCATCCTTTCTTCCCTTTGCTTTAGCTGCACTACAATTAACAGCCAGTTTCAGAGTCTCTTCTGATATCCACTTTGGTCTTCTCTTTCTATCCTGTCTTTTTAATGACTTTCTCCATGAATCATGGTCTTGATGTCCTTCCACAGCTCATCAGGGCTCTGTCATTAGTGTTCAATGTACCAAATCTGTTCTTGACATTCAGGCGAGATAGACTCAAGGTCCTATTTTGACTTGTGAATTTGTTTTAATTCTCTTCAGCTGTATGCTGAACTTACACATGAGTGATTGATGATCTGGTTCCACAGTCAGCTGCTGGTCTGGCTTTAGCTGCTGATGCAATTTGATTTCTGTGTATTCTGTTCGAGGAAGTCTTTTGTGTTGAAAAAAAGGTATTTGCTATGAATAAGTTGTTGACTGTGAAAAATTCTATCACGCGATCTCCATCTTCATTTCTATCAAGTCCATATTTTCCAACTACTGTTACTTCCTCTCTTGTGGGAAACAGAGGATTTCTCTCAAGTTGTCTCCCCCAAATATATGCCAAACTTAGCTGCTTGCCAATGACTAAACACTTGGAGGTCATCAGAAGTAGGTCAGGGGTTATTCTCCCTAAGGGTTATCAACCATCTAGACCAAGAAGACACCACTGTTTATCCCATAACAAATAGGGCCCACTCCCTTCTGATAAGGATAGTAGTTGTCTGTTTCCTTGTAGGAGACCCAGAGACATCAAACCAGCCCAAGGGTGGCCAAAGTTAGGCCGACATCATGAATCTAGGGTCCACCCTTCTTGTCACTTGTATACCTTTAGACCTTCCCATTCCTATTGGCACACCCCAAGCTTATCCCCTTCCTGTCACGTTTATGCCTATCATACATCCCCTTCCTTCCTACGATGTGTATGTCTATTGTACTGCCCCTTCCTGTGACATGTGGTTACCTGTAATCATGCCCCTTTAAGACCCCAGACACTATATCTTTTGATAGCCAGGCACCATCAGCTTTCTTCACCACCTTTGCTTATGCACATGCTTTTAGCAAGACCCATTTATTTATTTATTAAATGTTTTATTAGGGGCTCATACAACTCTTATCACAATCCATGCATATACGTACATCAATTGTATAAAACACATCCATACATTCTTTGCCCTAATCACTCTTAAAGCATTTGCTCTCCACGTAAGCCCTCTGCATCAGGTCCTCTTTTTTTCCCCTCCCTCCCCGCTCCCCACTCCCTCATGAGCCCTTGATAATCCACAGATTGTTATTTTGTCATATCTTGCCCTATCCGGAGTCTCCCTTCCCCCCCTTCTCTGCAAGACCCTTCTGACAATGAATGGCACAGGCCATTCCTCTTGATGGTGTTCCCGGCTTAGTAAAACATAGGATTTTCTGATTCAAAATGGCCAAGACCGGTCCATTTCAGCGCACTAATGCCAAGGATAGCACTCTTCATGCATTCCATTTAATTTTTGACTACTTTGAGTTTTCCCAAATTCATACTTGGCACATTCCAAGATCCAATCATTAGAGGATTTCTGCAGCTGTTTCTTTTCCCCTTGAGTCGTGCCCCATCAGCAGATGAAGACCCCAAAGGCTCCACTCACAGGCTTTACCGGACTTATGTTGCCACAGGTGATTCCCCTCTAAGAGATCAGCTCTTCACTCGCATTTCGAGTGCCCTCGGACCTGTGGAGCCCATCTGCTGGTAGCATTTCTGGCAATAATCTGTTCCCTTTGTTTATGTTTTCGGTATTTGAAAATGCTTCAAAGCTTTGCATAAGGCTTTCAGCTTCTTCTCCCTCTGAAGCGGGGAGCGGAATCCTTCGTTGTCTGTTCTTAGTCTCGAGGTTCCGCTGACACCTGTTCACTTTGGGCAACCTTGCTGACATTTGAAAGACCAGTGACATAGTGCCCAACATCACAGCAACACACAAGCCACCACAGTACCGACAAACAGACCGACACGCGGTGGCTGCATGTCTTATAGGGTTGCTCTGTGTCAAAACTGACCCACGCGCAATAAAATAGGAATCTTTAGGAGAGCGGACAGCTTCATTTTCCTCCCTCAGGGCAGCTGGTGGGTTTGAACCACCAACCTGGGGGTTAGTAGGCCAACTGTCCAGGACAGGGCTCTTTCTGAAAATCATACCAAACTCTGATCCCACTGCCACTGAGTTGGTTCCGATGGCAGCCCTAGACGGCAGAACTGCCTCTGCCTTTTGGAGACTGTATGTAAGTCCCTATGGGCGCCTCATCTTTCTCCCTTGGAGTCACCGGTAAGTTTGAACTCTCTCAGGCAGCAGGTCAATGAGTAGCCCACTGCTCCTCCCACAAAGCATCTCAACCAAACCAAACCAGACCAGACCAGACCAGACCAAACCAAACCAAACCAAACCAGAAGAACCTGTCTGCCAATGAGATCGATTCCAACTCATAGAGACCCTATAGGACTCTATAGCTTGGGCGGGGGTGCTATAAGTCAGTAGTTTCTGAGTAGAAAGTCTTATCTGCCTTTGGCGGGGCGGCTAGACTGTTCAAACTGCTGACCTTGAGGTGAGCAGGGTCACGTGTAGCCCATCACAGCGCCAGGGCAGGGAGGGGAGGTGTTAGCACCGCAAAGCTCGCTTTTGAAGACCCCAGAGAGAGCTCCAGGTCTCAGTCTCGTGCCTCGGGGGCGGAGGGGTGGGTCACGGGTAGCGATTCGCAGAGAAGGAATCAAACCTCAGGGCGTGGGGAGCGCCTGCAGGCAATCAGTAGACTTCAGGCCATCAAGTGCAGCGGGGCGGGGCGGGGCGGGCCGGGCGGGGCGGGGCGGGGCGGGGCGGAGGGGAGGGGGCGGGCCCGAGCGCTCGGCCCCGCCCCCTCCGCCCAGTACTTCCTGGCGGCCGCCGGCCCGGATCCGAGCGTTCGCGGCGCTGGTTTCCCGCGGGAACGTGAGGTGGGAGGACGCTCTTTCCGCGAGCGCCGCAGCGTGCTTCCTCGCCGGGCTCCTCCGCGGCCATGGGGAAGGTCCGGCAGCTCCGGTCTCGGGTGCACTCGGCGGCCGTGAGGTTCACCGCGGAGGCCGCCCCCGGCCCAACGCCTGGGCTCCGGGCGCAGCCCTCGGCCGAGCCCCCGCGCGTCGGGGCCGCGGGAAAGGTCAGTTCGGGGCGGGCGGCGGGGGCCTCGGGGGCCGGGCCTGTCCGACTGCGAGGGGAGGGTCCGGGCCGCGGGTGCTCGGCGGGCCGCCCTGGAGAGGCGAGCGTCCGAACCCCTGCTCCCGGACGCCTGGGGGCTCGGGCTACCTGCATGACCTCCTTTGCTGCCAGAGTTGGAGCCTAGGGGTCGGGGGTCCACCAGAAAACCTTCCGCCAAAGTCAGGGACGCCAGACGGCAGATTACAGTCTGTAGCTGAGGTCCCGTGGGAGGGGAGACTCCCAAGTTTAATTTACGGGGAAGAGCCTCAAAACACTGGAAGAAACCCGCTGCCTTGTATCGTTCCCCTCCCCCGTGCCCTCGACCCGAAATGAAGCCCCCACCAGGGTGCTCTCTCCGTAATCGCCCCATTCTGGACCCGCCGTAGGAGTGGAAGCATACGGCTATTTATGAGGGACTTTCCCGTAGCGCAGTGTTTTGAAATTGAGTTCATGTTTCTATTGGGTGCCGCGAGTCGGTTCGACTCATTGTACAACGAGAGCGAAACAACACCGAGTACTATTAAGTTTGAGCCCGTTGTTGCAGACATTGCCAAGCCTTCTGGCCCCGGGTCGCCACCTTTCTCCTTGCCCGTCTTCACCAAGCGTGATTCAACCCCCCCCCCCCTTAACAATTGGTTTTATTGTTCTAGCCAAGAGAATTTCTACTTAACCCCTACATAGCGGGGTTAAACTGCATTTTATTTATTTTTTTGCCTGGTAGGTCATTGCTTAACACCCCCCATCCCCCAAGTCCTGAGAACTTCCAAAGGACTCCATTCAGCCATTGTTGAGTGAGTTGTGACCCACAGAGCCCCCTCAAGCCTAAGGCTTTCCAAGCAGATTGCCAGGCCTCTCTTCCCAGGTGTTTATTATTGGTGGATTGGATTGGAATCCCACCCTTTCGCAAGGACTTTTAACAGCTCAGGCCCACCAGAGATCAGTACCTATGTTGAGGTGCCAATCAAAGCCACCTTGAGATAACACCTTATTCCCATTAGAATGGTCTTGATCAAGCCAGAAAAGGATCGGCACGCATCAGTACTCATCCCTTTTACTGTTGAATAGTATTTATCTAGCTGATGGGCAGATAGGCCCTTTCCACTTGTTGGCTGTCACAGATTATGCTGTAGTGAGTTCATATGCACATTTGTCTATAAACAAACTGCAATGTCTGTCTATGGGCTCATGGTGGTGCTGTGGTTTGGGCATTGGGCTGCTAACCCCAAAGTCTGTAGTTTGAACCTACTAGTCATGGAGATAAGGGGTTGTTTTGCTCTGGTCAAAAACTAGTTTCAGAAACACTAGGTAGGTAGGGTCGCTATGAGTCAGATTCGACTCAATAGCAGTGAGTTTGGCTTTGTTTTTTTAATCAGACCAGGTTAATCCAGATTTGGTATAACCAATGCCCACTTGGGTCAGATTTTGCAAATTTGTGTCTGTCCAAAGTAATGTTAATCAACTCAGGCTCAAAAGTACCATCCTCAGTTAAATCATGCTGTTTTGGGAACATTCCCTATACCTGGCCCTGGGCAGCATGTGTTTTCCACAGAATTGTCCACCCCACAGCCTTTGTGCTTTACAAGTTGTCCGCAAGCAGTGGAGCCCACCCAGTCTCCTTCATACACCAGCTCATGTATCCAGGTGATTGCTAGGGTCAAGCTTGTTGATGAGCTGGGGCTGTGTGCTTCATCCTTTTGGTTCAGCTGCTGACAAGAGCCAGTGGCTGCTCCCTGGTCTGGTTGTTAGCTCTAGCAAAGCCTATGCCGTTGGGCCCACTGCTGAGGAGCCTGCTGGTCTCTGTGAAGTAAGAGCATATTAACAATCCCCCCTCCCCCTACCTCCTATTAATGGAGATGCTCGTGCCCTATGACTTGAAGAGATGGTTGCCTGGATCTAGCCACCTAGGTTATCTGACCCACAGTCTCTAGCTGGAAGAAAGGTTACATTTCGGACATAAGAATTTACCATCACATGATGCCATCCGTCCATACTCCGGGATTGGGGTTCTGGAGACTACTAGAGGAACCCTAGTATCTTTGGCCTGCACTCCTGGTGTGTGTGGGGGGTGGGGGGGTGGGGGGGATGTCACAGGTAATGGGAACAGACTGGTAACTGCTGTTGCAATTTCACAGGCACGGCTAATCAGGGTACAGGCTGGGCCTCGGGGAGTGAAAGCTCAGCCTGGTGTGTGTGTGGGGTGAGGGGGTGTCACAGATAAAGGGGATGGACTGGTAACTGCTACTGGGATTTCGCAGGCACGACTAATCAGGGTACAACCTGGGCTTCAGGGAGTGAAAGCTCAGCCTGGTACCATCTTGCCCATCAGGCTTGTGTGCCCAGCCCTGCCCTGTTTCTCAGTCTTAAGCACTCCTGGGATTGGTGCTGTGGGCTCCCAAGGTAATGGGAAAGGAAGCATCCAGCCCGGGCTTGTGGCTTGTGGCCGCTGGAGAGGGCAAGGGGAGGTGAGAGCTCTGGGACTTGAGAGGGCTTGAAGTCTTGATAGAGGAATGGATACACACGACAGAAACCTGAGAGGGAACCAACCCCAAACCTAAACTTGCTGCCATCAAGTCAATGGCAACTCCTAGTGGCCCTATAAGGCAGGGTAGAACTGTCCCTGTTGGTTTCTGAGACTGGAACTATTTTTTAAACATTTTATTGGGGGCTTGTACAACTTATCACAATCCATCCATCCGTCTATTGTGTCAAGCACGTTTGTACATTTGTTGCCATCATTATTCTCAAAACATTTTCCACTTGAGCCTTTGGTATCAGCTCCTCATTTTTTCCCCTCATGAACACTTAAAAAAATATTTTTTCATGAAACTAACACATAAGAGTAGAAAGCCCATTTTCTCCCACATAACAGTTGGTGGTTTTGAACTGCTGACCCTGCATAGCCCACTGTATAACTGCTACACCACCAGGGCTCCACTGAGAACAGTACTTATGAAGGGAGAGAATGATTAGGAAAGAAAGCAATGGGAGGTTGGTGGCAGACATTTGTTTCCTATCACAGGTGCTTCAGGTGTGGAGCTAGATTTGTCATCAGTATTGGCTAAGGCTGCTCTAAGCAGTCATCAGGAGCCAGGTCTGGTGGTTTGAGGTGGGGAAAGGTAGCTGAGCCCATGAGCTCTGGAGCTGAGGGAGGCCTCCACTCTGGGAAGCAGGGGATAGCCATGGGCTGAGTCCTGTGTATCTGTAGGACCTCCGTCCTGGTGGGAGGGGGAGCCCTTCTAGTAGGGGCCCCTCAGTGTGGGTCTGAAACCTCGGAACCAGTCTGATAAATGCTCTTTCGTTTTTGTTGCCGCTTTAGGATTTGGCAGCCTTTGGCACCAAGCTCTTTGCTGGTACCAACATAAACCTCAGCACCTTGGTACAGCAGCTGGACTCGACTACACGGAACCTCAGTGCTCACCAGAGAGGTGAGAGGGAAAGGGGGCAATGGGGTGGGGAATGCTAATGCCAACCTGTCATCCGTCCACCCCCAGCGGCGCTTTGTAGCTTTTCCAGGTTTCCACGTATGTTTTGTAAGCAACTGAAAGCTCTGGGTTGTAGGATTGTCATTATTTCATGGGTGTAATTTGTCTGCCCAGCACGGTTCTTAGAGTTCTGACTGTTGTCCTGGGGAGACTACTTAGGTGCGTGCACACTGGATTCCTCTTCCTAGAACAGTTGTCTGAGAGGAAGCAGTCAGTGTCTGGCCAGGACTCTGGGTCCAGGTCCTGGTGAGAGGGCCACCCACACCCAGTGGCAGCTGTGCGAACTCCGGGCAAAAGCCTCAGAAATGGCAGGTTCTCAGGCTACCAACACAGCTGGGCCGTTTTCTGCCTGGCTACTGGCTCTGCTTCCGTCAGTTTGGGTGGCTCTTTTTGAACTTGAGTGGCTGCTTTGTATCTTGTAGAGCTGAGCTCTTTGTCACTGCACACAGATAGCCCTTTAGAGGCTATCTAGGAGAGGTATTCCACCAGCGAGCCGGTGAGCAGTGCCCTAGCCGGCTGTCTTCATGTCAGGGCTATGGAAGACCGAGCCCTCCGTCAGTCAGGCTTCTGGCCCATTCAGCGGTAGCACCGACAGTGTGGGGACTGACTGACTCATTCTAGGGGTTTAGACATCTGCTCTCCTTGGGAGCCTTTTCATGGCAGAATTCTTGGTGTTGATCCGGCCTGTGCCTTTCCAGTGCGCCTGGCGTTTCAGGAGCTCTGAGGCCACCACAGCCAAGCCCCACATGTCCTGTCCAGTCTGGGTTCTAACAAACTGTGCTGAGGGGCCCTTGCCACAGGTGGCCTCCACTGGCCTGTGGAAGTTAGCACCGGACAGACACCTCCATCTCTACCCCAGCCTGGGCAGCCTGCCCTATGAAAGAGGCGACTTGACATCCCCTCGTGAATAGTATGGCTACAGTCCACAAATTCAGAGTGTTTCTGCTGGCGCGTGGCACTCAGTAAGGGCTCAGCTGGGATCTGGGGACAGCGAGGCCCTCGTTTTGCTGGATGAGGCTGCCGAGCCAGGGTGCCCAGAGAGACAAAATCGGTGACACGTATGCATAAGAAAGAACTTGATATGAGGAAGGCATCCCTGCTCAGTTCAGCTCGAGTCCACGATTTCATTGCCCTCTTCACACCCAGGCAACTGCAGGGACCCCACCCCACCCCCACTCCCACCCCCCGCAAGGACCCTTGATTAGCCTGTGCCCTAATTTCCAGGTTGAGGTCTACCTTTAGACTTCATACCCATTTAAGTTGACAGGAACTTACTGCAACACAGGGCTCACCTGGCTGCAGGGCCAGGGGCTGTGCGATAAGGGTAACAAGTAGTAGTAGTAGGGAGAGCTCATGGCTAATCCCATAGCTCATAGCCATGCGACTGGGTGCTCTACAGGTCAGTCCCCTGTTCTGTAACGTGGGGTGGGGGGGCACAAGTGCTGCCGCTGCCCCTTGTCTCCTGTAGGGTGGGGCGATAGATGGCCGTGAGGGTTGTGTGCTGCACTTTCCTACATCAGAGGTTCCCAAACTTAGTACTGCCCCCTTTTCAGAACAAAGCGACTCAGCGCCACCCTCGCATGACAACCTTATGTACTGTAGCCTACAATCCAGGGCCAAGTGAGGTCTCTGCTTCTGCCGCCCCTGGATGATTGGCTTTGGGAGTGGGAGCAGGCAGGGGGCGCACCCTTGGTCAGGACCTGCTGCCTTAAGTGTGCCCTGTGGCGTGGAACGGGGTTTCAACCTGGTGTGCAGCTGTCTGGTTCAGACTTCTTCCCACCAGTGCACTTCCATTGTTACTTAGTGTCCCTCCTCTTGCCCTGCCACATCCGACCCACTGAAGTTTCTTCTTCAGTGTAGCGCTGTCCCCTAACCAGGAGAGCCTTGAGCCGTGGCTATGTATGTGTTTGTGACCCTAGAACGTGGGCAGACATCTGGAAGCCAGTCCATCCTCTCAGGTGCTGCTGCCTGTGGAACTCCTCCCCCCCCCCCCAGGTGTGTGTGTGTGTGTGTGTGTGTGTGTGTGTGTACCTGTGAGCCCCATTGTGTCCCTCTTCTGCCATTGTTTGGAGTTTGTCAGATGGGACCCCACAGGCCCGTCCTGGGCTGGGGGTGGGTTAGCAAGTGGCACAGTCTTAGGGAAAACTGGCTCCCTTGCCTGTGGGATGCCTGTCTGCTCAGATGAGCAGTTACGTCACTTCTCCAGCAGGGGCGGCCGTCCTCACTGTCCTCACCAATGGCAGCCAGCTGCGAGCCCTGGGCTGACTCAGAAGCAGCTGCCCTCCTGATCTCTAGGGTGAGGAAGGAGCCTAGCATGGGTGGCAGGCCCACCACCTTGGTGAGCAGCTGCCAGGTGAAGGCTCTCCCCATACCTGGGTGTGTGGGAGGCTGTGTGTGTCCCTAAGGCACTTTGGTGGCTTCCTGGGTTCCAAACAGCCTCTCAGAGCTGGCCTGGATCTGGAAGTCAGCTCTGCACCCACCACCCCCTCCCTCCTCAGTTTTGAATGTGACCCCCACCATCCCCTCCAGGCCACCAGCTGGCAGGCAAAGGGGCAGTATGGGGATGGAGGGGGCTCTGTGGGGGTGTTGCAGGGGTCATCTGAGGCCTTGAAGGTCTTGGTTTTGTTGCTGTGTGTGCCATATGCCCTGCCTGCAGACAGCACCACCCACAGACCATCCACCTCCCTCCTTGGACCAAAGAAGGCTAGATGGCCGTGTGGCGAGTGTAGGGTCAGACCCAGGGCCCTTCCTTCCATACACAGTGCACTTAGTCCCACAGCTGGCCAGCATGCCCGGGTGTGGTGTGCTCCTTAGCTGCCGGGGCACATGGCTGCTCTGTCCTACCATTCTGCTCAGAGGAGGCAGCCGAGAGCCCACCCCAGAGCTCTCCTTAGAGCTCTGCCCTTCGGAAGGTGGCAGGCAATTAACCCACTTTGATTTGAGACCTAGCATGTCAGTATCGCGGGGTCCTGTACCTAGATGGGGACCCCAGGCCTGGTGTGGGGCTCCTAGGACAACGGTGAGGGAGGCTGGGGTGGGTGTTAGCGACAGGCAGAGGTGCTGGTGGGGAAGGCTTGCAGGAGGCTGGGGAAGGGTGGTGACCAATGGAGAGACTCAGGCCAGGAGGGAACCGTGCTCAAGGGACAGTGGGCACACACCTACAGACAGTTCTCCCAGTCCTCCAGTCCTCACCCTGGAAACGGGTCAGTCAATGGGCATGGGCATGGAGTAGATATTGGCTTTCTCCCTAGTGGGGACTGCTCGCTAGAGGGCAGCAGAGGAGCGCAGTGCTCTGACCCAGCCAGCTGTGGGAGGACTGGCTAGAGCCCAAGGACCTCCTTTCAGCTCCCAGGGTTCTGAGTCCCAGCACACTGTGGACACCAAACATTTGTGGATTGTGATGGCAGTAGTCAGGGACTGTTCACGTTTTCAGGTGCTTCTGTGGAAGACCCTCCTTCCTCTTCAGCTCTGCAGTCAGTGTGATAGAGCCATCCTGCCGAAGGGCTGCGGGTGCTGGCCGCGTGGATGCCCTGTGAAGGAGAGGGCGGTGGGAGGCGGCAGCGACTGCTGCACACATGGGCTGCTATTTCTAACTCCACACTTTGAGCTGGTGGCTGGCAGCTATTTCAGGCTCTCCGTGTGTTTCTGCTGTGTGTGGATCTGCTGCAGCACCCTGCCGTGGCCGGCTGCTCCGTGCTCACTCAGCACTGGCAGCTGGGGCCGCGGCCTGGAGAAGCGTGGGCTGAGGCCCTCAAATAGAAACCGAGGGCACACGGGTAAGGCGGAGGGAGGCCTGTGCGCTGCTGTCACATCACCGTGAGGCGTCTTCATGCTGGAAATCATCCTGTGAAGTAGGAACCTGCCCTTCAACCGAAGACAGCTTGAGCCATCTGAATTCTTTGTAGAAGACAGGTCTTCCACCCATAGAAATACCTGTTTTCCGTCATGTCACCTTGTTGGCATGTGAGTGTGTTTTAGAAAAAGGGTGGCTGTGGGCAGTTTGCTCAGTTTACCAGTTTCCTCTAGGACATTGCCTCTGATCGGCACACTTTATCCTTTAGGGGGTTTCTTCTCATAACTACCTAGTGACACCTCTCAGGCGCTGGCCCAAAGGCATCAAACCCCCAGCAGCTGGCACCAGCAGGGTAACATGTGGCAATATGATTCCATCAAGATTGCTGCCTGGGGAGCCCTGTGGGGCAGTTTCTATGCTGTCCTTTCTATAAAGGTAAGTAATGGAATTGACTCAGCGGGAAGGCTCTGGTTTTGTTAATAGCCACAAAGTTGCAACGCAAGACCATGAAAAAACTTGGAAAAGAGTAAATCAAAAGGGCAAAGATCTCTCTCTGCTGCCTCCTGAGCCCTATTCCTAGTCTTTATTAGGTTGTTAGTCTGTTTCTGTTTTTTTATCATTTTATTGAGGGCTCGCTCATACAACTCTTATCATAATCCATACATTCATCCTGTGTCGAATTTGTACATTTGTTGCCATCATCATTCTCAAAACATTTGCTTTCTACTTGAGCCCTTGCTTAGTCTGTTTCTTATTGGTTTGGAGAGGAACTCTGTTCCACGGGCAGGAAGCTAGCTCATCGGGTCTGTTGTGCTTTCTCTGCGAGCCTCTTAGTTTTGTAGCTCTTGTGTTTTTGGTGTTCTTGGACTGTCATGGTTTCATGGTCACTGTGCCTTTAATCTATCAGGCCCTGTTTGAGTCTGGAGAGAAGGGAGGGTATCAGCTTCCTTTTTTCCCCAAAAGGCCAGACTGATAAGTGCTTTTCAGAAGATGTTTACAAGGATGAGCCTGTCCAGCGGCAGGGTTGTTAGACGGCCGCGATCTGGGCACTTGCGTTCTTTCTGTGCGCTCAGGTGACGTGCTTACATAACTTGTGGCCACTCACCTCTTAGTACCTGTGCAAAGCCAGCATGAGACCTCGTGATGGAATGAAAATCTGA
Source organism: Tenrec ecaudatus (assembly GCF_050624435.1). Taxonomy (NCBI): domain Eukaryota; kingdom Metazoa; phylum Chordata; class Mammalia; order Afrosoricida; family Tenrecidae; genus Tenrec; species Tenrec ecaudatus. Next base: position 208,132,708 of record NC_134531.1, on the reverse strand, counting down.
GCTGCCCAATGGTATTTGCAGACAATCCAATTACAAGCTGGTTGTCCCCTCTTCCATTATCATGCCGGCTATGCTGACAGAGGCCCATGGCTGCTGCAGTGACATGCAGTGGCCTCTCTTGGTCTTTGCCCCTTCTGCTAGGCTGGAGCTCTGGCAACAAGAAGAAACAGCACAGCTCAGTCCCTTGGCCCTCACATAGTCTTCATGTCAGCTGAGAAAACCAAGACCCAGGCATGGGGGCTATTTGCCTGCCTAGAATCAGAACTCCCTAAGCCTCCCTCCTTTTGCCGCTCCTGTCCCTTGCCCCATGGACACTGGGAGCCATAGGCATGGCCCAGGGCTGGGTAGGGACAGCATAGAGGAGGAAGCAGCTGGGTGGCCAGCCTGGGTACCCCATGCTCCCTTCTGGCTTCCTTCCTTTCCCTCCCCCTTCCCTCCCTCCCTCCCTTCTTGGAGTAGAGTCTCCTGCAGCTACTGCCCTTCCGTAGTGCTTGCTTGAGGCTCAGGGTGTAGACCGGGGGAGCCAGCCACTCCAGCCTCGCTTTGCCATGTCACGCTTCCTCATTCCTCAACTCAGCCAGTGACATGCAGAGCTGGGGGACACTGCAGGGCTCAGGGTGAGCGGAGTGAATGGAGGATCATCTCTAGGTGCGCCAGCTCAGTGCGCTGCTCGTGGCACATGGGTGGGGACCTGTGTGCAGGGACCTGTGTACAGAGACCATGACTCAGGAGTGGGGGTAGGAGGGCAATGACACTCAGTCAGGCTCCAGGTTCCTGGAGTGAGTGGTCAGGAACAGGATTAGTAATGGATTCATTCCTGTCTCTTGACGGGACTTGTTAGCTGTTGGCCTTCAGGCCGCATGGATGTGTTTTATTAGCCAGGAAAATTGGTGTGAAGGAAAACAAACCCAGAGAAGCACATATCTTGCTAGGATGTTCTCTACAAAACGTCATCGATGCCTGGGAGATGCTGGTCCTGAACACACTTGCGAGGGTGTAGAGGCGTAGGCGGGGTGGGGCCGGGCATCTGTCCAGACGTGCTGCCTGCTATTGCTCACTGGCCTTTGTCCAGCTACTGGCCCCATGCAGGCCACCTGCCCTGGGGGCACCAGTGAGCAGGCGGCTCCCTATGGTATGTCTGGCCAGACATTCACTCCTGCAGTGAAGGGCTGTCGCATCCATCTCTGCCCACTTTGATTTTGATTCTTGGTTTATTTTGATAACCAAACCTCCAGATCTGGTGTTCCCAGTAGCCTCCCAATGCACAGTCCCTGGGGTTGATCAGAGGAATAGCAAGTCTAGTGTCCCCTCCCTGGGGCCACCGTAGTTCCTTGCGGTCAGATGCGTTCCTGCCCTAGCCACAGAAAGTCCCAGGACTTCAAGCAAGTCTGGTTGAAAGGTGGTCAAGGCTCCTAAAGAGCAGTTGTTACTGAATGGACCAGACCTCCCATCTCCCCAGCCTGTAGGGCTCCATCCCCTGCTCCACTGGGAGTGGGAGGTGGGGAGCAGCAGGCTAGTCTGCCAGGCAGAGGGGCTGGTGAGGCGACTGCTCTGTTCTGACATGCTATCCTCGTGGGGGTGGAGGGTAGCTGGAGGATGTGGGTGTGGCTCCCCCACACAACTTGTACTCCTTTGGGAACCAAGGGGGCTCTTTTCCCTGCCTGTTTGTTATTTTATGTTTTCAAGGAATGAGTTGCTGTTGCTTCTAGAAGGAACTCTCGATAGAAAAGCCTCCTCTTCCCCAATTTTACTCAAGACTGCTAACGTCATTCCAGGCCTACTGCCTGCAGGGAATACAGAGGTTCCCTCCAAACTGCTATCATAGGGTTCAGGAGGCCACTGTGAGTCCCAATGACCCGGCTAGCTCAGGGCAGAGCATTGGTGACAGGTGCCATCCAGGGAGACCACTGTCTCGGGTGGGCTGAAGGCTCCGAGTGAGCCAGACCACAACTGCTGGCCAGGCCAGGGATCTGCACCCGGACTGCATTCAGTGCCAAGATGCTGCCCCACCCTTTCCCAGCAGCCCCTTCCAGAGGCAGGAAGCAAGCTGGGAGCTCGGGCTGTGGCGGGTGCTGAGTGAGACTGAATTGTACTCTTTGACAACCCTGTGGCTGGACAGGCTGCAGGCAGAGGACTGGAAGGAGGCCTGCGGTGTGAGCATCTCCAGTGCAGGCCTCCACACCCTCTCAGGCCAGGCGATGTCTCCGCTGACAGTCTCAGCAGGCCTTGCTGGGGTTCACAGGCTCAAGGAGCAGACGGTTCTGGCTTCTGGCCTGAGGACACGCAGATGGGGAGCAGTCGCTGGGAGACTGCAGCCTTGGCAGGGCACAGTTCTCTTCATGGTTGCCCGGGGAGCGGCTGACTTCTCCAGGACATGGCAGCCTGTCCTGTGGCCATCCTGGAACTGGGCTTCCCGGCCAGGGAGGACTTGACCTAGGACCTCTCTGTTGCTAATCACAAGTTCAAGGCCTGCTTGGTGGTGAGGGACTGGGTTCTTACCTCAGGGATGCTGGCATTCTGGTGTCAGGGAGCACTCCAGCATGCGGCCCACGTGGCTGCCAGCACCTTGACACTGGGTGGCACTGTCTACGGGGTCCTAGGCTTCGGGTGTGTGTGGGGTGCCTCTGGTTCCTGCTCGAGGAATGTCTCAGTAACCCACATATTCTCTGTCTTCAGATGAAGAGAAGAAGGCGCCTTTGAACAAGAAGGAAAGAATGAAGCTGAGACGGGAGAATTGGCTGCACAGTAAGTTGTGACCTTGTCGGGATATCGTCAGCGTGGAGCAGGGGTGGCACACCAGTCGGGCTCTGGGGGATCAGATGCTAGGAGAGCGCTGGTGAGCCCTGGAGAGGCTAAAGGCCACAGGAAAGCCTCACCCAGCAGCCCCCCTGGTGTGGGTTTTAATGTGGCGGCCGCATGCCCCAGGAGTAGGTACCACTGAAACCCGCAGTCTGCCCGCCTCGGCCCCAGGAGCTGCTAGACGCGCCTCTTTGCTTGTAAAACTATTTTGGTGTTTGAGTCCCAAGATGAATCTTCAGTTACAAAAATATGTGCTTGTTTGGAATATTTTATGTTACAAAAGCAGGGCTACGAACCAGTTCTTCCCTCTTTGGTCACGGCTCAGGAGCAAAGTGAGTTTCCAGAATTTAAGTGAATCCGCGTGATGACCGGATGGAAACGAGAAAGGGGTCGAGACTCTGCCAGCAGCGTAATCTTCCTCTTAGAACACGTGGGCAGTGCCCTTCTGCTTTGAGCAGGCCCAAATCAGTGGTTTCCCTGCTCAGCGTCTCCTGCCTCACACCCTTTTAGGGCAAAGGGCTCATGCCTCCAATTCCAGGCCTTAGGCCCCTAGTTTTTTCCATCTCTTGTGTTCTGGATGACATCCACATTTACAGTTAAGTCTGTTCCAGTTTTGCTGTAGCCCCATCCTAAGCTGGTTTGAAGCCCTGCCCAGCAATCTCACAGGTGAGACCGGTGTTAGCTTAGGTATGCGTCCATCCAGACAGCTTTCCACGCACGCATATGAAGGACGGCACGTGTGTGCACCAGCAGCTCTGAGCCCTGTGGTTGTCCTGCCTCCTTGCTGCAGAGCATCTCCCAGCATGTGGAGCACGAAAACGACTTTTTCACGACTACTTCAGAGGGAATACCAGAGGTGCTTCAAGAAATTTGTGGAAAAAGGGAATTCAAAGTGATGAGTTTTTCCACAATAAGAATTTTCAGAAGCCCCCTCACATCATTTTTCATGATGCATTATTTGTTAGTGTCAGATGAGTTTCTCATTGTTTTGAAATGAACTGGTGTTCTGAATGCTTTTGTTCTAGTGTTGAGTACAACACTACAAACAAAAGCTTGGGGGTCTTCAGTGCTTCTTAAGCATGTGCAAGTGCATTGAGACCAAGAAGGCTGACAGCTGCTCATCTGCAGGACTGGCCAGGGCTGCGGGGCTGTCTGCACCGCGCATGCCGGCCCTGCTTCACGAGCTGAGCTGCTGTCTGCTGACAGCGATCTCAGCTGGGGAGAAGCCCGTGGTGCTTTAGTGGTCAGCGCTGTGCCACTGGTGAGCTGTGAGTTGACATGTTTTTGACATTGTTAAAAGAAAGGGCCTCTCCTTCTCTTATGTTTTCAGGGAAAATGTACTAAATTTTACCCCATTTCTGGGCACCTTTCCCCTGTGCTCACCATTTTTTCATTGTTTTATTTTCCATGTACTGTGCTGGCATGAAGAGCTGCCCAAAGGATGCCTTTTATCCTGGAATAGATTTTATGTGAACATGCTGGGCTGATTTTATTTTTAACACGTTGAGTATTTGTTAGTGGAATGATATTTTTCCCCGTAAAGATTGCTCTACCACTGTTTTTTTTCTTAGAATCTTTCGTATGGCTTTGCTGACTTTATAACATTCATGTTGACTGTTTTCTTAATTTCCTATTTTCTACCACTTTTTAGATGTTTCCTAAGAAAATGATTCATCTCTTTTATAGCTCCTAGTGTAGAGTTGTGCAGTGTTCTTTGGAAAGGGGAGTGGAAAAGTTAATCATCTATGACCATTGAGAACATAAAAATTTCTTGACTAATTCTTTCACTCAAGTTTCTTCCACAGTGGTTGGCTTTTTTTTGTTGTTTAAATCATTTTATTGGGGGCTCATAATCTTACACAATCCATCCATCCATCCATCCATCCATCCATCCATCCATCCATCCATCCATTGTGTCAAGCACATTTGTACATTTGTTGCTATCCTCATTCTCAAAACATTTTCTTTCTACTTGAGCCCTTGGTATCAGCTCCTAACCCCCCCCTTGTCCTCCCCTCTCCCTTAAAAACTCTTGATAATTTATAATTCTTTTTTCATGTCTTATACTGTCCAATGTTTCCCTTCACCCACTTTTCTGTTGACCATTCCCCAGGGAGGAGGTTATGTTGATCCTTGTAATCAGTTCCCCTTTCTACCCCACCTTCCCTCCACCCGCCCTGTATCGCAACTCTCACCACTGGTCCTGAGGGGTTTTTCTGTCCTGATTCCCTGTGCTTCCAGTTTCTATCTGTACCGGTGTACATCTGTACCAGTGGTACATCCTCTGGTCTAGCCAGATTTTTTGTAAGGTAGAATTGGGATCATGATAGTGGGTGTGGGGAGGAAGCATTAAAGAAGTAGAGGAAAGTTGTTTCATCATTGCTACACTGCACCGTGACTGGCATGTCTCCTCCCCGCAACCCTTTTATAGGGGATGTCCACTTGCCAACAGATGGGCTTTGGGTATCCACTATGCACTCCCCCACATTCACAATGATAGGATTTTTTATTCTTTGATACCAGATCCCTTCAACACCTCGTGATCACACAGGCTGGTGTGCTTCTTCCATGTATGTGGGCTTTGTTGCTTCTCAGCTACATAGTCACTTGGTTATCTTCAAGCCTTTAAGACCCCAGGCGCTATATCTTGATAGCCAGGCACCATCAGCTTTCTTCCTCTTTTTTGTTTTTCATTGGGGGGAAAAAGTCGACTTTGGCTACCTATTTTCCCCCATAAATAGTCAGATCTCAACTCTGATCAGCAATGAATTGTACATAACATTACTTTCTCATTTTTAAATATCTCGCGGACCCTCTTCCTCATTCTTCAATCCATTTCATTGAGTGCCTTCCTCTTGTTAGCTGCCTGCCCCTGTATTTCTCCAGGGACTTGTCTTCAGATAATATGTCCAAGTATGTAAGACAAAGTCTTGCCATCCTTGCCTCTGAGGAGCACTCTGGTCACACTTCTTCCAGGATAGTAACGTTGTATTGCCCTGGAAATCCTAGGGAGCACATCTGCTCTGTCCTGTTGGGCTGGTATGAGTCAGAATTTACATCAGTGGGTAAGAATATGTTTGTTTAGTAGGTTTTGTCTTGATCAATTCTCATGTTTTCTACATTATTGGTTTCAGTTTTTCTAATTTCCTATTTTTATGTCTGAGTTTCTGACTTTATTTTCCTATCTTTATCTTCACATGCAAGTATAATCAGCCTGTAGGAAGAGTATTGGAGAGCTAAGGTATCACATTGAGGCCTACGATGACCTGACCCAAGCTGTGGTATTTGCAGTCACCTCATGCATGTGAGACGCCCTGGTGGTCTAGTGGGTTCCAGTTGGGCTGCTGACGAAAGATCAGCAGTTCAAAACTACTAGTTGCCCCTCCGGAGGAAGATGAGGCTGGTGGTTACAGTCCAAGGAAACCCATAAAAGCAGTTCTACCTTGTTCCTATTGTGTCCTTAGGAGTCAGAATCGACTCAGTGGCTGTGTGTGTGAGGTTTGGAGGGTCTTCCACGCCCATGTGAAATCAATGAAGGCCTGTGAGTTGGCCTGTAGATACAATTTTAGCTCTAATCTCTTAAGTCAATCTTAGTTTGAAAAGTTGCCTAGAGAAAAGTTCAGTTTTAAAATGGACACATGTACTCCCGCATTGATTGTGCAGATAGCATTGTGCTTATTTTCATCACGCATCTGTTCATTTACCCGTCGTCCTCAACCCACCGTGACTATAGAACTTTTAAATGCTGCAGCATCAGTACATGGTCCAGATGACTCCAGTAGAGTACAGTGTTTGATTCTTCTCTTTGGGAGTTCAGATGTGTGCGTGATGAAATGCAAATCTCAGGCTGCCCCTGTAAGTGATGGCTAAGAAATGCTGCAGGTTTGGGGTGTATTTTTTGTTTGCACTCAAAAACCCCTTTCTGGATACAGACCATTAATTTCCCAGAAGCCTCCCATGTCCCTTTCCAGTCGGTTCCTACCCGAGTGCCCCAGAGCTCACGCTGCTCTGACTAGTTGGTATGCGGTATTGTTTTGTTTGCTCTAGACACCCTCAGTGGAGTCCTGTCCTGCAGGGCTTGGTTCCTCCGTGCTGCATGCACCAGCCAGTCTGTTGATAGACACCTGGGGGGCAGGGAGGGGTCCCATCTCGAGTGACTAAAGAGAAGGCTGCTCTGAACATTCTTTCCAAGTCCTTTGGTGCACATGTGTTTTCATTTCTCGTGGGTAAGTCCTTGGGAATGGAATGCTGGGTCAAAGGGCAGGGGTATGTTTAGTTTTATCAGCAATTGCCAGACACTTTTCTCAAGTGGGCGACCATCTACCCTCCCACCCATGCTGAGGTTCTGTGTAGCTCCACATCTTCCCAGTGTCTGGTGTGTCTGACTCTCACCCTGGCTGTTGGCGGGGATTTGAAGCCGGGTTTCATTTTGGTTTGCCACGAGAGCACTCTGTTCCTCTTCTGCTGATCTGGATATCTCTCAGTGAAGTCTCAGCGCAAATCTTTGGCTTATTTTTTTTTTCATTAAATTTTCCTTCCTTTTATTGAGCTGTAGAAACGCTATATAATCCAGATACCAGTTCTTTGTCAGAAATGTTCTGAAAAAATATTTTCTTGACTATAGATGACTTGCCTGGTTGTTTTTTTTTAAGAAAAATTGTATTTTTATAAACAGCAACATATTTGAGAAGGCCTTTTTAAAAAAAAGAACAAAGATAGCCCTTTGAGGGCTAAGATGCCCCTAACCTAAGCGAGGTGCTTTCAGCCACGGCACATGCATGTGAAGGCAGACGGTGACTGAGCACAGGAGGTGGAGCCTTCCCCTATGGTGCAGGTGACACATGCTCGGGTACCACAGCCATGGGCTGCCGGAAGCATGAACACATCTGTTTTGGAAGAAGTCCATTAGGAATGCTTCTTGGTAGTGACATACCCTGGGTACATTCTCTAGAGGAGCCAGCCCTAGTAAAGTAGGACATGTGAGCTATGAGCATCGGCTCAAACAGCAGCGATTGCAAGGACTCTACAGGAGTCAGTGTTTCGTTCTGCTTTATATCGTTACAGGGTTGCTGTAAGGCCGCCAGCCGCAGTCACACAATTGTTGCTGGTGTATATCCTGGTTAAGAATATGCAATAAGAACTCTAGTTATAAGACTACCCTAATCCGCAATAAGCTGGTTCCCAAGTGGAGGAATCCTGTGCCCTCTCATGGCATTGTTTCACTTGGGTTGCTAAGTCATTGGTAGGCTGTGGGGATTCTTGGAAACATCTTCACAGCAGTAGATATGTAAAGAGCTCCAGGCTTCACTATCAAAAGGAGCCAGTAACCTTGCCAGAGCAGTCTCATTCCCATCTATCGGGAACTTTCAAACAGGAAAATGACCTCACTTGGCAGACTTGGCTATTGGTCACACGTCTCAGTGGGGGGTTGGTCTTTATGCTCGGCTGCTGCCCTCGTCTGGGTCTGCTCATTGTCTGATTGTTGTATCATCACAGCCAGGCTGCTGGCGCCGTCTGCTGTGGGGCTGACTCACCCACAGAGCTCTCTCTCGGGCTGCAGTGTTACATCTCTTGACCCATATTGCAGCCCTTTCACAAGGGCGCCTCAAGAAGTTCATGGACAAATGGGATTTTCCCATGAACTTTTGAAACTCCCTTATCTTTGGGTGTAGGATGTGTTCTCCTACCTCTTCGTGATCGTCCACCCCTCAGGAAAGCCATGAGGTTGGCCACTTAGGGCATTGTTGTCATCTGCAAACCCACCAGTCTTTTAGGTCCTAGGTTCTACCGCCCCCTTTTCAGAAACTACTCTGTGCCGCCCTGGAATGAGAGTTTTCAGTCCTGTGGCCCATCATCCTGGGTGGAGTGTGGGTATGTGCTTTGGCAGCAGCTTGCGTCACACCAAAACCCCGTGATATTGCCCACTTTGGGAAACTCTGCTTTAGGTGAATCAAACTGAGTAGCTTAAAAAAAAAGACAAGACTTTTATTGTAAATTAGGTAAAGGCTTGCTGAAGAAATCAGAGTTTTACCCTCGACAATCTGCATGTATTTCAGCTCACGCATTGCAATGTGCCATCGTGCTCCCTGCTTCCTGTGGTACCTGCTTTCGTTCCTCCTCTTCCGTTCCTTCTGCCCTCGGATCGTACAGCCATGGATATTCCATTTTTTTATTGTGCAGATGCATTTTTTCTTTTTAAAATCATCTTATTGACGGCTCTTACAGCACTTACCACAATCCATACATCCATCCATCCATTGTGTCAGGCACATTTGTACATGTTGCCATCATTTTCAGAACATTCTCTTTTTACATGTGTCCTTGGTATCAGCTCCCATCCCCCCAATCTCCCTTACCCATCCTCCCTCACGAACTCTTGATAAATTATACATTATTTTTTCTATGTCTTACACCGACTGCTGTCTCCCTTCATCAGCTATGATTATTTTCACAGGACCTGAATTGTGTTCTAAACATGAAGGGTGAGGGCCATAGTCTCGGGGCCCCACCAATCTATTTCACCAGTAAGCTCCATTTCTTTCAGGGGTTTGAGGTCTGTCAAGCCATTTTCTGCCACGTCCTCCACGACCTTCTGCTGTGACCCTCAGAGCAGTTGTCGAAGCAGCCAGGCTCTCTAGTTCAGGGTAGTGTTTGTTTTTGCATCCATCTTGACTTGGTGCTGTTGGTGGTGGGAGTATAGCGGGTTCTCAGCTGCTAGCGCGAGGCCAGCATTTGGACTCCATCGGTTGCTCCTGGGGAAAGAGGTGGGACTTCCTCGTACCACAAAGGCTTGAGCCTGTATAGGGCCTATGGGTCAGAATTGACTCGACAGCAGTGAGATGGTACGACCTTCCTGCCCCGGGAGTGTGGGTCTGTCTACACTCTCTAATGTTCCATGAATCTGTTTATCCTGCCAGCCTTGTTCTATGATGGTAAGTTGGGAAATAGAGGATTGCCACTAGGATTCCCATTGAGGCATACAGGGGTTTTTTGTTCCAAAGAAGCTTGCTTAAATGTGCCGCCGACCAGTGTGTAGACACTGATAGTTTGCCTTAGAAGAGGGTCCACTGAAAAGAGCCATCTCTGGGAGGTGGCCTGGTGGGTCAGTTCAATTCGAGACAAAGAGGCTAGTTAAGAGGTTTTATGAGACTGGAGTCCAAAAGGGGGTAATCATGACATTTTTTTTTTAGACACAGGATGTTCACGGGGGCTTATTAAAACCGTTTTAAGGAAATGGAAAGCCACTTTGATGAGAAAAAGAGGAAAGTTATGCCAAGGAAGGCTTTTCAATCGAGGAGGGCAAGAGCTGTTCTCCGAGCCATCTGCGGGGCAACATTACCCCTGCATCAGCCTACAGCCCCGGCCTTGCCACTTCATGTGTTTAGGGGCCGTGAGTCGTGTGGGCTCTAGGTCACAGCAAGCCTGTGCACACAGAACCGAGCGCTGTGGGCTCGTGTGCACAGTTCTGGTTGAGCCACTGCTGCGGCCGCCATATCCAGCTCACCGAGCATGGTGTCCCTCCTGAGAACGTGTCCCAAACAGGTGAGACGGAGTCTCACTACCCTCCATTGTAGGGAGTCTTCTGGCCTTACTCCCCAGAACGATCTAGCAGCTCGCAGCAGGATATTCCCAGTATTTCAGCGCCGTAACTCAGACACATTGCTCTCCTCTGCTTCTCACTGCCATGGTCCTGCTGTGAGGCTATTGAAAATGCCATGGCGTTGGCAGGCCCACCCTAGGCCCTAAAGGAGCATCCCTGCTCTTTAGCATTTTAAATAGGCCTTGTGCAGCTGATTTTCCCAATGCAGTACGTAGTCTGCTTGTGGATCCTCGTAAAAGTTAATCCTCGACCCCTTATGTCTCTTCTCCGTTTGTCATGATGGTAGCTGTTGGTCCACCTGTGAGGATTCCCGCATGTCTTTGTAATCCACACAGAAGACTGCAGTCGTCAGCACGTGTTTCAGGTGGGGTCTGCATGTCAGGGACTGGATAGAGAGCGGGACGCACCACCTTCACATGCGTCCAGATGGAGAATGTGTCATGAAACAATAACGTCGTATTTGGTGGTTTTGAACTGATGACCATGTCGATCACAGCCCAATGTGTAACCACCTCATCACCAGGTCTCCACTTGTTCAGGAAGGTTTCTTCAATTTTGTTGAACTATTTTATGATTTGCCCTTCTTTTAAAGATTGGTAATTTTAGGCCCTTAAGCGTCCCACATAAACTTTACCATCAGCGTTTCAGTTTGTTTAAAACAGCCACCCCGCACTGAGCGAGACTGATAGGGAATCTTAGCCTCATATCTTCAGCCACATGGACAAAGAAAGAGCATCTCCATTTACTTCCATTTTGCTTAGTTTCTGTGAGCCAGGCTTTGGGGTTTACTTTGTCTATATAAAATTGCTTTTGTTTTATATATATGTAATCTTATATCTAGTGACCCCACACTGAAATTTAATATATTCATATTGTACAACCAATTTGTTTAAACTAGCAGTGAGCCAGCTGGGCCATCGCCCATCTGCAGTAGTGGACAGCAGTAGCTCCCCTGGGGAGTTGGGCCAGGCCTATCAGGGAGTCCCTGCTGTGCTGTGGATCCTCCGTCTACTCTTGCTCCTGAGCTTCCCTTCTGCCTTCGGATTGTGCCCTAACGTTTTCACGTACTACTCTTTGGGGGCAAGCGCTCCCTTAGCTTTGACTTTGGCTGCTGTGCTCTGGGGCCCAGCCGGGACAGCCCATCTTCATAGTGGGGCTTGCCTGCTCAGTACCGTCAGGCTTCCAGGCCAGCACCAGGATGGCTGGTTAGTCCCGCCCACTCCCTCAAAGACAGGTTGCTTGAAGAGACCCAGGGCCAAGGAGGGCAGAGAGAGTTGTGGCCAGAGTCCCTGGATAGGGCCACAAGACGTTGAGAAACCGGTGGGTGCCACCTCCCTGGTGAATAGATTGTTTGCTTTCAGAAGGTGCTCTTAAACGTCTGCCCAACATTGTCTCACAGCCCGTGGTAGTGTGCTAGCACGCTGGGTCCAGGATGTACGTGGCCAGCACTGGGGCTGTGCTGAATTCTGGCTGTGCAGGTCGAGTGTTGTCACCTGGCATTTCCAGCCTCTGGGACAGCTACCTTATTGCCTCTGCTGCCACCTGATGAACAGCAGGGTCCTTGTGCTTGGGGAGTCGTGGGGCGAGGTGTCCCTCTGCTTCCCTCAGGCATTGCCTCTTGCCCTGGGGGCAGGGGTGTGTGTGGGAGGGTTGGTCTAAAACCTGCAGAGTATTTCTAAGTTTGGAAGTTAAATATACTTAGAAATACAGCTTAAGTCCCAGGGCTCTGTATCGGTTCCTAGACTCAATTCCCTTCTCAGGGCCATGCTGAAGTCAATCATACATGGCCACCCTCCACCCCCCAGTTTATTCAGCTAGACACCAGCTTCCACCGCCTGGCAGTCCACGTCCGTGGTCCTCGCTTTGCCTTCAGATCCCACCACTTCCCCTGGCATCAGCCCGCAGTGGGAAGAATCCTTCCTGCTGGCATCCTCTCCCCTGGGCGACTGCCTTGCTGACAAGTCCTTCCTTTCTGTGCTTTTGTCCTTTTTGCCCCTTTCTTTGTGCCTCCTCCAGCCTTCCCCACGTGCCCAGGCCACCATGCCAGCCTCCTCTTTCAAAGGAAAAACCCTCAGTGCTTATAATGCTGGTCTCATGACCAAGCCTGTAATTAAATCGCGTGCAGAGCTCTGTGATTAAGGGAAAAAATAACTCGAGCCAGCCGCCTCCCAGGTTTCTAGGGCGGGAGGTAGGTGACAGCAGGAAGTTGCGTGGCGACAGGCTTCCAGCCTGCTCGTGGTGGCAGCCTACCCCAGAGGAAGCGGGGCCGGCCAGTGTTGGGGCTCAGGCAGTGGTGGGGAGGGTACTCTTGCTGGCCCTGGTCACCCTTGTACACCCAGCTGGCTGGCACTTTAAAAATATGTGTTCCCCAGCACCGTTTGCTGAAGCATGGTGGCGCTCCATCTGGTGACTTACAAAGTTTGACTTTGTGTGGGTCGGGGAACCTGTGGTTTCCATTCCCCTCTAACTTCATGCTCTTTCCAATTCATCCCAGAAATTGAGGCTGTCAAGCAGGCTGAGAAGAAGCGCTTAGAGGAACAGCGACGGAGGGCCACCGAAGTAGTGGGAGATCTGCGCCCACTACTGGAGGCCCTACCCACTCTGGCGGAGCTAGAGAGCCCCAGTGGCCAGAGGCAGCTCAAGAGGCAAGTATGGTACCTTGGTCAGAAAGCAGGCCGAGTTGTGTGGTCCAAGACCGACTCCTACCCTACAGACCAAGCACCAACTGACCTGGGTCCAGAGGAAAAAGAATGGTGGAAGAGGGAGAGGTGGGAAGGGTCCCTGCAGTTTCGGATCTCATCAGACTCCAGATCCTTTCACCTGAGCCCTGCCCACCCTCACTCTGGGACAGGCAGGCAGGAGATGCTGGGAGTGCCTGGCCCAACTGTGGCAAGCAGGAATGTGTTCAGGTTGGTGAAGTGGCCGTGATGGCTACGGCTTAGGCCAACTAGTCTGGGTAGGGGCAGTCACACAGCCCAACCTATCAATGTCTGCGCAGCCTGATGACACCTTGGTTCCGTAAACCTGTGGTATAAGGGAGAGACTCGGCAGAGTGCTCCTCCAGCCTGCATAGCAAACGAGCCAACAGCTGCTGGCTTGGAGTGAAGACTCTTCAGGTCGAGGCAGCTGTACAAGCCCCTCTGCCATGAGGGCCTCAGGATCCAGCTATTCCAGTGTTGCTTGAGATCCAGGGGCAGAGGTCTGGCCCCTCACAGTGCAGACTGGGGATTTGGAGCAGAACTCTACCATCCTGAAGACCACTCCTCCACCTTTGAAAACCAGCGTCTGGCCTTAGTGGAGACCAAACACCTTACAGGGCCCACCAAGTCACCGTGCCCATCGTGACGACTGGGTATTATCTACCTCTGCGGCTCACCTTACTTGGCCCACAGTAGCATTTCCTCTCAGTGGAAGCCGTGATATGTATGAGCTCGGACTAGAGCAGGACCTGAAGGTACAGGCAGGCCGAATGAAGAAGTGGCCCAAATAAATGCCTACAGTCCCCACTCCACTCCGGTTACACTACCTTCCTTCTCTCAGCCTGCACCTGTGGCCTCCATGACGGCAAGGGAGGCGTTCCTGGTACGTGGTGTACCGATGCTCTGCACTCCATGCAAGTACCTGAACGGGCCAAAGAAAGCGAATGGTCATCTCTGCAGACGAGGATTTTAACAGTCAAGTGGATGGGATGATGCGTTTCACGGAAACTTGTCCCTTGCACGGTAGGGGCCTGAACAAAGTGGACACGGTGGCAGGTTGTGATTACGGAGGGCTCAGCAACGTGGACGTCCGCTCACCAAGGCCGCCTTGACTATTGCCGCTGCTGAGTGCCCGGTCTGCCAGCAGCAGGGGCCGACACTGAATCCCAGCAGATCAGTTTCCTATCCCTGCCACCTTCTCAGGTCTGGAGACCCCTGTTCCCAAGGGAGCCTCTCAGATGAAAATGGGCTAGTGCATTCACGGTTGTGTGCATGTCAGTTGTAGCACATCGGGAGCAACTACGATGTAATTTATTGTCTCTGGCGATTGTGATGGTTAATGAGTAATGTACAGGTGTTAGATTGACAAGGGGTGATCTATGCTGGCTAAGGATGATGCCAACTAGACACTAGGTAAGGGTGTGGGCGGAACTCAAGCTGTCAATGTGTCTCAGCCTGATGACACCCCCATTGGTATCAAGAGCCTTTGGCATAAGAGACCAAGCAGGGTGAATTCTCTTGGTCCTCTGCTGGAGCTGGATCTCGCACAGTGTTCCTTGATCTCCTATTGAGTCACCTGCCGATAGGCGCCCTCAGCAGGCTCCAGACAACGGATTTATTCAATCGGATTTATTCAATCTACTTCCGACCTCTGCATCCACCAGCCTGCTTTCTGTTCACCAACTTCCCTGAGTCAGGAGAAGCCTGGCTTGAACGGATGGGACTTAGCGATTTCTCCAACCATGTGAGCCGTTTCTTGTTATAAAGCTCTGCACAACACACACAGTGTCCGTGGTCTTGCTTCTGATTGGACCCAACACAGTGGCCAAGGCGGACTCTCACACCCCTCTTTCAGCTGCGTGTGCATGGCCACCCTAGCCCAGCCCTCTCCAGCTCCCCCGCCCGGCCACACCGCCGTGGGCACCAAGGCTGCTCTGCCCTCTCAGGCTGAGACGTCTGTGGGCCTTGTCTGCGCCTGCGCACACCTTCCCCCTGGGGGCTCCTCAGCTGTGCCGCCTCCCTGAGGTGGGCCTCACTCAGGCTAGTTTGTTCCTGGCACATTTCCGATATTTCCCTGTCACCAGAATCCTAGCTACCAGAGTTTTGGGGGTACTCAAACACACCAGCATGTTCATCTTCATGAAGGAGGGGCCTCAGCCAGGTGTGGGCCCACACCTCGGCTTTCCAGGAGCAAGCTGGACAGACGGAGGGGGCTCTGTTGTGATTACCGTAACCTTGTTTCTGGACCATCAGTATTTATTGCTGTCAGTTCTAACTTTGCTTTTTTGAGCAATAATACTTTCTGTAGCTGATAGCCCTGACCCTTGTCTGCCCAGGTTGCTCCTTGTCTACCCCATCACACAGAAGAGACTGTCCAGAGGGAAACCACCCACAGTGATGACCAGACTCTGGGGAAGGGGCCCTAACCCCCATTGAGATTGACAGCTGAACCCAAGCCTGAGATACAAATTCCGTTCTGGTACCTCACAAAAATGCTGCCCTGGTCAAAGCACATATGTGGTTTCTCAGTTTTCTCATCTGAAGAATGTCCCCTGAGAGCTGCAGAAACCTTGGTTTGCTGGCTGGGGCGGGAATGCGTGTGGGACCCTGCAGCCATGGGGCTGGGACTGAGTCAGCTCCCTCAGGTCAGAAGAGGCAGTCTAACCTGGTCTCAACCTCTGGATGCCCAGCCTCACGTGGTTGGTCCTCCGGGAACCCCAGGGGCACGTGGGGGTGGTGAATACACTTCTCACATCATAGTTTCCTTTAATTTTTTCATGTTTGAAATGAACTGGCCTCAGTTTTTGTTGCCTCCCCTTTTTAGCCTCAAGAAGGAAGAAAGTCTCGGGTCTTCAGAGTGGTGTCATCACAGCCCGCTACTGGCACGCACACGCAGTACGTGCAGGGTGGTGGTAGGCCGAGCCCATGCTGGCAATCAGTCTCGGCTTCCCAGCAGTCCTGGCCATGAGCACTTGTCTCCCTAGGCTGTGCTTGGCTCTGACAGCGCCGTTCGCCGTGGCCTTTTTGAGGAATGCCAGTTAGCTGCTGAGTGCCTCGGCATTTGTGATGATTTGCCATAAGGAGAGATTTGGGGACATGGTGATATCGGCCCTGGCTAAGGTCATGCTTGTCAGCCTTCTCGCCTGTGAGGTCCTCTTCCCCTCTCCCACCCTGGCTCTGAGCAGTCCCCGCATACACCTCATGCTTACGGAGTGGGGAGCTAGGACAATCTATAGAAGGTGCCGGCATATTGTGCACAGCCTTGCACACACACACTTTTATAACTTGAAGGCTGTGCAAACAGCCTTGTATCGAGTAATGCAAGCAAAGTTTACGTTGCACTGGGAAACCAAAATTCCACACCACTCTGTTACAGCGCTTGCTCTATTATGATCATCTGGGCCCAAAACAGTACCCCTGAGGTCAGCCGCCTGGATGTGGGAGTCCGTACAGTACAGGGTGTTTGCCTCGCCTCGCGCGCAGGTGGTTCTAGCTGGGGCCCCACCACTGCGTGCAGTGCAAGACGACTTGCGCACTGCCTTCTGACATCAAGATCCTCCAGGCTGACGGGCACGTTTCCCGCCCTGGCCCTAACCCTCCCACGTCTCCCTGTATTGTAAGGACACATTTCAGGAACAGATTGGGGTGCTTGCCGTGCTCAATGGAGTACGCAGTGCTTTTAGGGCCCCCCTGCTGTTGGTTACTTCTGTGTAGAACCATCTCTGCTGAGCTAACCCTGAGCTGTCAGCAGCACGTGGGTCGCTGCCTGCCTCCCTTTGCCTGCTCCCAGCACCTTCCGTCGAGTATTCCACCCCAGTGCGTATGATCGGATACCAACTTGTGCCCTGTGAGACGCAACGTCACCCCTGAGCACAGTGCTTACCAGCAGTGCCTTTCCCATTAATTTCCAGAGTTATGGCACCTTCTTCAAAAGCCTTTCCTGGGGAGCAGGAGCCAGGACTCTTACCTTCCCCTGGCCTCTGTAACCCCAGCCGGTGGTCAGCCTCAGCACCTCACTTGGCCTCTGACCGTCACCATAGCAGAAGGCAAAGCTTACCTGCCGGGGTGACAAACCTGGATCCCTGACAAGGGCTTTCAACTTGCTTAGACATTCCTGGAGAGCCCTGCATACGAGCCACCTGGCTGTGGGGCATCCTCGCCCTCTGCTCTGGCCTGTGGCTGAGCCCAGGCCACCATGGCTCAGGAGATGGACGCTAGGAGAGCCCCTACACAAGATGTCTTCATGAGGCCCATGTCTGACCAGCACCCAAGATGTGGGCTGTGGACATTGGCCTGAGCTTTCTGACTCCTCTCAGAGAACTGAGGAGCAAAGGATCATGAGACAAGAGGGTCAGCTCTGCCTTGGGGTGAGGGGAGGCGGCCGAGCCACCCCCACCCCGAAGAGACTCAGCAAGGGCTGAAGAAGAGTGGGACTGAGATCATTTTTGGTGCACATGACATGTCTTACATTTATATTTCAAAAAGTAACATGAATAAAACACTAGGTCTGGAGTCTAAATTTAGCTGAGGAGCTCGGAGTAGATTCTCCGGCCCTTCCTACCCTCTCAAGCCTTCGTCGTCTCTGAAAGGAAGCCTGGTGGAGCCCCTTTGCAACTCTGCTGCTACCCTGTTTCCCCGAAAGTAAGACATCCTCTGAAAATAAGACCTACTTACAGTTTTGCCTCACTGAAATATAAGGCATCCTCTGAAAAAAGGCCCTCTGAAGCTACCATAACGACCGTAGTGCAGCTGGTGCGGACGAAGTGTGAGGTCTCTTAATAAAACAATAAATGTGCACCGTATTCTTCATGGAAAAATAAGACATTCCCTGAAAATAAGACCTAGTGTATCTTTGGGAGCAAAAATTATATAAAGACTTACTTTGGGAGGAAATGGGTAGAGACCCCGGGCCTTGTCCTGACCTTTGAAGAATGCCTGATTTTCTGGGGCCCACATAGACCCTCAGGATAAGCTAGGTGCGATGGGAGGTTCGGTGTGTGCATTGGTGTCTGCTTCACCCCAAGCCAGCGTAGGCCCTGGGATGCAGCCTAGGTGCCGCCAGCCCCGGGGCTAACCCAGTGACCAGCTGGCCCTTCAGGTTCAAGCACCTGTGTGAAAGTCGCTTGGTGTGGTTGGTCAGGTCCCAGTCCGTGCAGCCCCAGCGTGCAGCTCGGGGGAGCCTGGCAGGGCTCTTGCCTTCGCGTTGGACTGCTGACCACGAGGGGACCGTTGGGTGTGACTAACCCGGCTTCTCCCTGTGCATGGCAGGCCGAGCCGCAAGCCCAGGCCCACGGAGCTCAGGCAGATGAGCGGCAACCAGAGGATTCAGTTCCTGTGAGTATGCGCCGCCTCGGGCTGTCCCAACCACCCACGATGCCAGTGTGGAGGGAGCAGCAGCTCTTGGCCCTACCCCAGGGCGCCCTGGCCTCCTTGTCCCAGGACAGCATGCCACTAGGACTTCGGCTCCCTGTCCGCCTGGGTGTCCTCAGCGCTGTCCCCGTCCTAACCTTTAGGTATTTGCTTACAGCATGGAAGAAAGCGCCCGGTTCAAGGCCCTGCTGTCCAACCCTGCCTACCGAGCCAATCCCCTGGAGGTCATTGGGCAGCGGCTGCCCCACCAGCTCTCGATGGACGGCATTCTGGCCTTCCAGTCCTGATGGCCAGAGCCTCTCAGGCGCAGTGTTGCAGGGGCCTCCTGCTTTTGGTGTCTGTCCTGCACCTGGGGGCATTCTTTCTGTTGCTGGGCATTAGGGAGGAGAATGGTGAGTGTAAGAAACACGGAATAAAGTGTTTGGGGCTGAACTGTGATGTCTCCTGAACTGCACACCCCAGGCTCACGCCTCCACTGTCTTCCGGGCATGTCTGTCCCTGCCAGGTCATGCCCCAGCTGCCGGGTGCTCAGCTGAGCACGCCCTGCCCACTGATGCTGCCCATGCCCCTCTCCCTGGTCCCTGAGGGCCACAGGAGCTACATGGTGACCCCTTGCTGAGAGTGTGGAGGGAGCCAAGTACCCAGGCTGCCAGGGCTCGCCACTTGCTTCCCCACCTCTGCCCTCCTGGTACTGAGTCTTTTTCCAGGACCCCAAATGGGCAGATGACACCAGGCATGAGGGCCTGCCCACTTCTTGTAGGTTTTCACCTGGGTCGGTAGAGTTGGGCTTGTTTCCTGACCACTGGGTGCCCCCCACCCTCCAGAGTGGTGCCCCTGGAGGTGGAAGAATAGGCTGCTGAACAGTGTGGTCCTGCCTTGGCAGATGCATCGGGCATCTCAGGACTTGGGCCCCCCAAGATGTCCATAACTAGCTCTTGGCAGAGGGTTTCCATATGACAGAGCTAGTTACCAAGAATCGTCTGTGGAAAGCATAAGGGTGCGCTAGCCATAGGGCACTGACCATGAGCAGCAGGCTGGGTGCCAGGAACTGTCCTTACATGAACTGGTCACAGCGGGCAGGAATCTGCAGCCTCCCCTCCCCACCCCCACCCTTCTGGCCAGAACGGACTCCAGGAGACCCGATGGTTCTGATGTGTGGACCGCCAGGCCAGGAAGGTATGCAGGCACTTCTAAAGGACGGCAGGGGGTCTGCAGCATTAAGGGCCCCATAGGCTGGGCCTCCCCAATGTGTTAGTCTGGGTACTTTAAAGAAACAAATCCACAGAAACTCATGTATAAGAGTTTTATATAAAGGGTAAGTGCACATCAAGAAAACGCCCCAACGCAGTGCTGCCCAAGCCCACAGGTCCAACACTAGCCCATATGTCCAATACCAATCCACAAAGTCCTCCATCTCACAAAACACACTATGATGCCGACTGCAGGAGGAAAGCCGTGTCAGCATGTAAGCATCTCAGTGCTGGCAGGGGTCTCCACACGACTGCTCCATCACCCAGGGCTCCTTTGGTGTGGCTTCTCAGGCATGTCTTGCAGGAAGTGAGCCTTGCCATCTGAAGCAGGAACTGGCTAAGGAAGCTGCACCTTGGTCCGACCAACAGAAAGCAAGAGACCTGAGAACTAGAAAGGTGAGGCTCACTGAGCCATTTATCCCTCCTTCCTTCAATTAACCCCATGTGTTTTATCAGCCAGGTTGGCACAATAAACTTTATGTAAATCCACCCCTTGGCACCTGTACATCATTATTTAGCCTCACAATTACAGTTAAGGAACACCTACATCTTAATCCTATAATCCTGGGAATATGTTCTCCCACCTATGAAAGTTTGTAAGCCAACTGCTTCATGCCGTTACCCCCCCAATTTTGGGTATCCAATTTATATACTGCCCACTTACATCAACCCAGTGCGCCGAGGAGACAATCATTTTGTGACATGAAATCTTCATCCCAGTTGGAACCTTGTGCAGTCTGCATCCATTTAAGCAAGGTCAAACCCGGACAGGCCATCCATAAAGTCAGCAACAATATTCACCAGTTCACAGGCTGAAAAATCTCCAGCTGGTCGGGTTCTGGTCAACTCAACGTGGGCTGTCTCACTCAGCCTCTCCAGAGAATGTCCATTGGTCGCCTTGCCTTTAGACCATGGGCTCTCACCAATACTCCACAAGCCTCCCCTCGTGCTAGGTCATGAACTTTAGACCAGTCAACCCGCTCTTGTCTTCACCTCTTTTTCCTATAAACCAAGTCCACAGGTGTCAGTTGACAAACTCAACCTCTCTTTATTGCTGTATTTCTCCCACTTCCACTCAACAAGTAGATCCAGGTGGTCACCAAGCAAGCAAGTCCCCCACACGTAGGGACACCTGGCTCCCTTCAAAGAGCCAAGTATCAGGAAACCTACGTTTGACTGCTGGGCAAGGGCAGCGACCCAGGGGCCACAGTTCACTAAAGAGGTGGGTTCCAAGGGTGTGCATTGTTCATGATCTCACCAAGTGCCTATCAGGACCAAGTGGGAGCAGCCTCCTGCCCTGCTGCCCCAGTGAACAACCCGTGTAGCTCCTGTGTGGGAGGTGGCCTGGAACAGCAGATTGAAGCTTCACAGGACTGGGAGACGGGGGCAGCTATCCCAGCCCTTGGAGGAGCTCGGCCCACAGCAGGCAGGTCCCAGTTCTGGGGAGCTCATTAGCCCTTTTCCAGCCCTGTTTCCCAGGCATCTTGTAGGACACAGCCCTCAGGCCATTTAACACCCTTGTCACCAAGCCAGGGAAGACCAAGGGTGGGAGTGGGTATCCAGTGGGCCTGGAGTGGTGGTCCAATCTCCCACTCCCAAGGTTTCCTCTGGGTCTTTCCCCTCCCCGCCCTCTGGCTGTGCTGCGTGCCAGGGCTGCACTAAGGCTCCTGGGCCAAGATCCTGGGGAGCATCCCCGTGGCTCGAGCCCCTCCCGCCAGCTCGGGCTCCAGCAGTGAACAGGCCTGGTTTTCCCCAAGCCTCCCTCTGTTCTGGCCTTCTAAGCCCCACTATCACCTGCCCTGACCTACACCTCAGACCCAGGCTGTCTTCCGGGGGGCACCTTGCTGGGGGCATCCAGACATCCCCACACCCCACCACACTCACTCCTGCATCCCTGCACACACCCACACCGAGGCAGGCCACTTGGCCCCAGCCAGTGAGTGGTGGGAGAAGCCATTAACTGCAGTTCATCCACAGGGAACCCTGGGCAGGTGGGAGTGGGGAAGCAGCTGAGGCCTCTGGATTAGTTGTGATGGGTCAGGGTCACCCCTAACTGACGAAGGGGAGAGCCACAGAGGGCTTATCATCCACCTTGCCCAGATGGGCCACCTGGCGCGCTCTAATCCCAGTGCCCAGGCCCACCAAGTCAGGGGATTGGTCGGGGGTGCGCTACTCATCAGGATTCCTTGAAGCTGCCCAGGAGGTGCGGACCCTTGCTGGGAGTGCACTGGTTAGTCTGGGTAGACTAGAGAAACAAATTCAGGGAGACTCGTGTATAAGAAAGAGCCTTATATCAGAGTCATATATTAGGGAAACAACCTAGCCCAGTCCAGATCGTCCTAAATCCGATAATAGCCCATAAGTCCCATATGAACCCATGAAGTCCTCTTCAGACTCATGCAGCACATGCAATGGTGCCGGATGCAGGAAGATCACAGGCGGGTGGGTGGAAAGTCCTGTGGGTCCAGTGGTGGTGGAAGCATCTCCGGGGCTCAGGGTCCCATCAGCATGGCTCTGGTTGGTCAACAGGAAGGTGAAGCAGAGAGAGTGTAGTCTTCCAGGAGAAAAAAAAGTTCCCAGAATCATCCTGGTGGGTGTGACCTTGTGACCTGATTGACAGGGTAGACTCCACCCCTACATTCTTGTTATCAAGTTGACCTGAAATTATGTCACCATCACAACTGGGGACACTGAGATTGGCCCATACTCAGAGCTGGCCGCAGGGCTGTGTGCTAGGCGGGCAGAGGAGGTGCTGGGCACTGTCCTGCACACGGCTCCCAGCCTGGGCCCTCTCGAGGCACACTGCCTGCCTTGGGTCCACTCAGGGCCTGCTCTGCCCTGCAGTCCCCTCTTGCTCTGGTCCTCCATCCCTGGGTAGTCTCGGGTCCCCCAAGGTGGTTTGTTGCGTTCTCCACACAGAGGACCCTCCCACAACAGCGGGCCACCTGGGGCCCATACGCAGATCCATGTCGTCAGGTCTCAGGACGCGAGGGAGTGGATGAGGTCTGAGCCGAGACAGGATGCTGTCTCACCACTCTGCCCTTCAGGACAGCTTCCACACCGGCCGCATGCCCACTCCCCGCATTCAAGGGAAGACATGGACCCTGTCGGCAAGTCTCCCTCCTCTCCATTGTCCACAGCTGGTTTCCATGCCGTCCTCACAGCATCAAGCCGTGCCTGATGTGGGAGGTGACCTGGAGCCCTGAGGCTTGTCAAGGGCTAGACATCCTTCACTGGCTGTCCCTTGAGAGGACAGCTGTGGACATGGGTCCCTGGCCGCAGTATACTGTCCACCAGCACTGATCCAGCCTGTCACAGGGATGGTGGGTGGCCGGAAGCACCCGTGGGCAGAAGTGAGCATGAGTCAGTCAGGGTTCCTGCACGACGGGAACGCCTGCCGAGCGTGGTACATGCCACCCAGCGGGCGAGTTGCTTCTGGAACGTTCCTTGTGCAGTGTTAACGCAGTGACGGCAGCCTTGGTAACCACACCAACATCCGGAGGCTGGGGCTGCCTGGCCTTGTCTGCCCTGGGCCCCAAAGGCCACCGCCTTTGGGTGGGATCCAGGACACCAGGAGAAGCTGCCAGCGGCAACAGAGCCAGGTGACAGCAACTTCTGCCTTCCGCTGTTGTGCCACTGCTGCCCCTACTGGGAGACCAGCTTGCGGGTAGAAAACCTTGCCTTTAAATGTGCAGGTGTGTCTCCCAGGAAATGGAGGCTCAGGGGACAGAAACCCCCTCCGGCTGTCACAAGGCTGAGCATGTGTTTCCAGCACCCCAAGCTTCAGCCTGCACTCTCATCTTTTGGCTCGACGGGTGTGCCCTCTGCCCCCTCAACCTTCCCTGATGACCCCCCCAGCCATAAAATTATTTTCGTTACTACTTTATCACTGTCATTTTGCTACTGTTATGAATCGGGCAACCCCTGTGAAGGGGTCATTCAACCCCCAATGGGGTCGTGACCCACAGGTTGATAACCGCTGCCCTAGAGGATGATGGGATGGAGCAGGGCTGGCCAGGCTGGTTTGGAAACTGGATGCTTTATCTTCGGGGTCAGCCTCCTGTCCTCCAGCGGGGAGGGGTTAACCCTGCCCATCCCACCTCTTAGAGCTGAGTCCCACCATGGGCAGGTCCTGAGGGAGGTGACCACTCAGTGAGTGAGGTAGGCAAGGGACTGGCTGCCCTGCATCCCCCACCAAGAGTAGGCTGTCCACTCACTGCCCATGTGTGGAAGTACAGCTGGGCTCTACCTTTGGGGCTTCAATTGGCCCTGCCCACTAACTGTGCTGCAGTCTGGTGCTGGTGCTGACAGCTGGGTACCCGGCTCAGAACCTGTTAGGGTAGTGCCGCAGTAATTATCTTAGCCTCCGGGTTGGGAAATGATCATAATCACACAAATGATGTTTAATTAGTGTGTCCCTGGTGCCGGGCACACCCTAGCCTTCCCCAGGACTGGGCCCAACCATCGCCATCTCCTGGGAGTGCTGCTCCCAAGGCCTCTCGGGAGGCTGCCCTGCAGAGCCAGCCTCTGCCTGAAGCAGCCTGACTGGGAGGCCTCAGGGTCGGGGCCCCAGGAGTTTCCTGATGTGGATGGTGGTTTTCTGCTGGGTGAGGATGAGCCCCTGCAGGAAGACCAGAGCATCATGGGGTTTGAGAAGGCTTGACTGGGCTCAGTGCTGCCTCTCTGTTTCAGTGGAGGGGACCAGGAAGGCAGGGACTTGTCCACACCATTCCTGGAGACACAGAGACCCTCCCAGCCACAATTCCCCTCCCACCTGGGCCAGGTTAGAATCATTCCCTCAGGTGAGTGGGGAGCAAGTTAGGCTTTCTCTCCTTATGAGCCTCGGTGGAGTCATGTAACCAGGTGGTCAGCCCCCATGATGTGATCCGATGAGATTGTCAATCAGTTAGTTATAGGGGGATTGCTGTGGGAGGAAACCCCTGCCTCGGGTCACAGCCCAGATTCCAAGAAGAAGAGTGTGTGAACTGTATCACCCTTTCTCTTGCAGGAGATAAGAGGAGAATTAAGTGGGATGGGTGTTGTAGAATGGAGAGCATGTCCTTTGGACCCAGGGTCCCTGTGCTATGAACCTCCTGGCCACAGGGGAAGAGTGGGGCCAGGGCACATAGAGAGCCACAAGGGACTCGGGCCCACGGATGCTGGAAGGAGACGCATACCTTCTCTCAGAACCGACAGAGAAAGAATCTCGCCAGAGCTAGCGTCCTGAAGTCAGACTCCGGCCTCCTACACGGAGGGAGAGAACGGTCCCATTTGCTAAAGCCGCCTGCATGTGGCATTTCTGTTAGGGCAGCACCAGGTAACCAAGACGCATGGGTCAGCAGCTACCCATTGATCTCTCTCGCGCGCTGTCGATTCGGATTCATAGCAACCCTATAGATCTGCCCACTGGTTTCCAAGACTCACTGTTTCCTGGAGGAGAAAGCCCCGTCTTTCTCCCATATGCTGAGGGGGTACTGTAGTCGTTAATAAGAGGCACAGAGTCCCTAATAGTCTTTCTCCCTGTAGACAGACGGGTTTAAGAGGATTAATGGAGAACACGCTTCTTCATTATTGTGAATCAAATGTGATTGGGGTCAACCTTTGGCCCCCTTAAGAGCTGACTCAAGGTTGACTTTTTCACTCCGACCTGACCTGAAGTCCTTGCCTTTAGCTCTTTGGAAACGAGGACCCCGTGACCCCCATCTTTAGCTCGGCAGATTTGGGGCCCTCCTCTTGCTGGAGAGCCCCTTCCCAGCAGCGCCTAGAGGAGTATCTGCATGCACAATGGGGCCTGGTCCTCTTAGAGCTTGACTTCCACCGTCCACCCTCTGGCCCCCAAGACTCAGACCCCTCCCAAAGGCAAACAACACCCCCTGTGATCCCACAGCCTCTCCCCATTACAGCACCACCTCTCTCCTCCAAAAGCTCGCTTTCTGGATCGTCTAATGTGATGGGTGATCGTAGTTACACGAAGCTGCAGGACACCTGGGTCCCTGGAAATGTGGGGCAGGTGACCCAGCCCTAGAGCTCTAAGAATGAGCCGGGCAGAGGGGAGCTCTTATGGACATTCTGGGTTAGAGAGGGGCCAGGAGCGTGAGGACATGATACTGAATTCCGTGCATCTGTCCTGGCCTTGTGCACTGTGGTGGTTACATAATCTGGTGTCAATTTGAGAGGATTACGAGTGAAGGGGAGGATTCCAGCCTGTTGATCAAGATATAACCAATGAGGCCTCTGTGTGGGCATGACCGTCTCCTGAGAATTCTGGGAACTCCTATTTTTAACTCCTTGGAGGCAGGAGACATTTCTTACTCTCTGCTTCTTGTGAGACATCCCTGAGGAGAAGTCACATGGACTTACCCTGATGCAGCCCCGGGTGCTGGAGAAGCCATGTGGAGACCCCTGCCAGAGCTGAGAGACTTACAACACCACTGGATCCAAAGATTTTCTACCCACTGGCCTGTGATCATCCTGCATTCAGCATCATTGCATGTGTTTCATGGGTCTGAAGAGGACTTTATAGACTGGTATCGGACATATGGGCTAATATCAGATTTAAGAGCTTGGACTGGACTGGGTTGGAATACTTTCTTAATGTACATTTACCCTTTACATAAACTCTCTCTTATACACATATGTATGTCTATGGGTTTGTTTCTCTAGCCCACCCAGACTGATACATGTACTGAGGACCCAGGCTCACCTGGCCAGGAAGCAGGGACAGAGTGGACCGGATCCCTCTGCCCTCCAGCTCTGTTCTGTTAGGGATCCTTGTCCAGTGTTTAGGGGACATCCCCCGTTTCACCCACTGGTCTGTCAGTTTGTTGTACTGCTGTGGTTTGTGGGTAGCTGTGATGCCAGAAGCTGCCTCATTGGTACTTCAAATACCAGCAGGGCCAGCATGGTGAGCAGGTTTCAGCCAAGCTTCCAGAAGAGATTCCGAAGTCCACTTCTGAGCAACAAACTCAAACTCCCTGTCATTGAGTCCATTCTGGTTCGCGGTGACCCAGCAGGACCAAGTGTAACTGCTGTGGGTTTCCAAGGCTGTGCATCTTTACTAGAGCAGACAGCCTCCTCTTTCCCCCAGGGAGCGGCTAGTGGATTCAAACTGCCCACCATGAGGTTAGCAACCCAAAGCATCACCACTATGCCACCAGGGCTCCTCTGAAGGATTGGCCACTGGTCCGGGCTGGCCGCTGAAGGTGCCCACAGGATGCGGGGGGGAGAACTGCCTCCTCTGATCACATGGGCAGTTAAAAAGAGCAAATGCCTTCCTGAGATGGACGGACGCATGCACGTAAGGACGCGGTGGTTCACAGGCAGCAGTTGTGAGGATGGTGTAGGACTGGCAGTGCCTCGTTCCCTTGCACACAGAGTCCCTGTGAATCTGGGCCCCTGACCACCCCACCCCACTTGCAGGGGCAGGCCCAACACACGACCAAACCCAGCCTGGCTTTTGGTGCATTCGCCATCATAGCAGCGATGCTGATCCGGCCATCTCGACTGTGGGCATGCTGAACCAGAGGGCCGTCGACTTTGAATCCGTTTTGGGCACCTCTTGAGAAAACCATGAGTCTCCTGACTGTTTTCCCCATTGTGGGCGAATGAGGTTATTAATTTTCCATAGCTCATGCCGGCTTAGCAGCCCGGGTCTGCGTGCCGGGGCACAGTGGCTAATTCCTCTCTGTGCTGGGCCTGCTGCTCCAGCCTTGCTTCTGGCTTGCCTCTCTGCTCCCAGGGAGCTGACCTGTGGCCTTCTGTTCTTCCCGCTGCAGCATTCCTGCCGCAGCACCAGGTTCCCCTGGGCTCGGCGCCTCCTGCTTTTCCCAGAGGTGACTGCCCCATCTGCAAACCTTGGGTCTCTCCACGGGGCCGCTGGGTGGTCTCTAGGCTCACTGGGCTCGGAGTTGTGGCTTCCCCACCACATCGCCCCAAAGCCCGGTGCTCCACCGGGGATTGGGGGGTGGGGGTCTGAACACTGTAACCACTCAGAGCCCCTCTTCCCACATCCCCAGTGAATGGTGTGGGAAACAGAAGCGGGGAGAGAGAGTGGACAAATTCTCTACGTGCATTTGTTAAGGAGGCTGGGAGGCTGGGGCTCCCGTGTTGTGGCTTGGAGACGGGAGTTCCACTCACATTCTCCTAGGTCAAAGTTATTCCCGACCATGTCCCCCATAATAATACCCATTTTAAGACAACCCTGGCGAGCACAGGGTTGCTACTGGACATCCTTGAAGGTCAACTCCTTGAAGGCTACTTGCCTGAAGGGGGTCTGCCATCAAAAGCAATCAGACCCTCTTGTCTGTCCCACCCCAAGTAGGGCCCACTCCCCTCTGATAAGGATCCTAGCTTGTTCTCTCGGAGCAGAGCTCAGAGACACCCAAGGTCAAGTCACTCAGTGAGGACCAAGGTTAAGCTGTCATCCTAACTCTAGAGCCCTCCCATTCTTGTTACGTATGTACCTTCCTGTCACATGTACACCTCTAGCACTCCCCCTTCTATTGCGTGCATACCCCTAGCTCATCCCCCCCTGTTACATGTATCCCTCTGATACAGCCCCTTCCTGTTACATCAGTGCTTACCATGGTGTGCATGCCCCAGATTACATAAGCTCCTGAGAGAATACATGACTGCCTCATTCTGATTTTGGTCGCCATGGAAGAGGTGAGCTCTTGCATGCCTTGTCTGCTGTCTCTTTAATGTACCCCTCAATCATACCACCGTCCCCTTGGACCCATTCAGTGTGGGGAGGTGGGCCCCCCACAGAAGGGTGGAGCCCTGGTGGTGTAGTGGTTCTGTGTTGGGCTAACCACAAGGTCAGCAGTTTGAAACCACCAGCCCCTGTGAGTCCGCAGTGAGTTTGGTCTTTGGAAAGCGTGACAGTCTCAGAAACCCACAGGGACAGTCCTGCCCTGTCCTCCAGGGTCCCTGTGAGTCAATAGTGACTTGACGGTGTTCCTCACCTGCTGCAAGAGTGCTGGTGCCGAGGTCTGAGATGCCGACACAAAGCTGAAAAACTCTGTTCCCCTTTGTGATACCCGAGCTCCGCCCTGGCTCCCGACATGCCTTCCTCCCCAAGAAAGCCGGTCCTAGCACCCCTATGAGTGTCAGAGAGGAGCCAGGGTCTGAGTTTCCAGAAGCACATCCCCAGGACTGTCTCCCGCGGTGCCTTTTATTTTAGTGTGCTCCTTCCCTCCCCCCCATCCCCCCCAAACAGCCTTCCTCCTGGGGAGCCCGGGAGAGCCAGCCACCCCCACCCTGTGTGCCGTCCCTAACTAAGCTGTGTCTCGGGCTCCCTCCACACTTAAACCAGCCCCAGGCCCTGGGGGCTGAACAGGACAGTCCTCTGCCTCTTTATCTCTGTGGGCTTCCATGCAGGGCCAACCCTGCCCAAGCACCTGTCATCACACTGGATAGATACCATGTGGTATCAAGCACACCTCCCGCCAAAGTCAGGGGATGCCACCTGAGTCAGGAGCCCAGTTTGGAAGGATGCTCTCCCCACTCACCCTCACCCCATACAGCCCTAATAGACCTAGAGCCAGAGTGGAGTGAGACTCAGCATCTGGGTCACCCAGTCTGCAGGTGGGACAGCCGCCTGACTTCTTAGGTTTAACAGTGGGTCCTCACCCTGGGCTCTCTGGGTCCCTGCCCTCGGCGTTGGTAATGACAATATACAATAGTGGCTCCACTGCCCCCCCACCCCTCACCCCTGCCCCGTCTGCTTCTCCTGTTGCCGATTCTCTGGCCCCAACATCCCACAGTGGCCGGGGCCTTGCTACACCCTCTCTGTGGCCCCAGCTTCTCCACAGGGACTTTTCTCCCGTACTCCAGACCATAGCAGCCCCTCCCTGTTTCCTTGCTGACCCCTCTTGGTTGACAGTGAACACAAGCAGCTTCACAGAGTATTTCTTGTCCTGTTCGGGGACAGCAGACACTCAGCACAGGCCCCTGGCGGGGCTTCTGGAAAGTCCGTCAGACAGGGAGCTTGGGGTCAGAAGGAAACCGAGTCATCAATGTATTATCTAGTTAAACCTGGTGCTTTTCCACGGGGGCTGCCTCTGCCCCTGCAGCAGGAACATTGGGCTGTGTGTGGAGCCTTTGGGTCACAAGTAGGGTGGGGGTGTTGCTGAATGCCCCCCAGTGCTCCGCTTGGCCCTTCCTGGCTCCCAAAGTGGTGGATGGACCTGGCCTGACCCCGCTCTGAATGTATGTGATACAGGACTCTCGTGAGTGCAAGAAGAAGCTTCTTTCAGCCAGGGGCCAGGGTGAACAAGACACAGACCATCACTGATCTAAGCTACTGACTCTGGGCAAACTCACTGCCTTCGAGCCAATTCTGACCCCTTTCGACCCTATAGGACAGAGTAGAACTGTCCTGGTGTGTTTCTGAGACTGTAACTCTTTATAGGAGTACAAAGCCTCATGCTTCTTCCGAGGAGTGGCTGGTGGTTTTGAACTGCTAACCTTTAATTACATTACCAGGGTCCTTCACAAAATCTACCAGCCCTGACAATGGATGGCACTGGAGCATCAGCCCATGCCAGACCACTGCTGGCAGTCAGAACTGCAAAAGCAAGAGACTCAAGACATTGATTGGTCCATGATTCTGCAGAGCCGGTAACCGGATCAATAATTCTCTAGGGGCCTGGCAGGAGCCCCGGTGGTTTGTGGGTAATGTGTTGTAAGCCCCATAAATGGTTCCAGTCTCAGAAACCCACAGGGGGCAGTTCTATCCTGTCCTATAGGGTCCCTGTGAGCTGACATCAACTTGATGGCAGTGAGTCTGGTGTTTTTGGAGGGTCCTGGCAGGGGAGGTTGGGGCAACAGGGAGCTAACAACAATGGCTACAGAAGAGGGGGACCTTGTTATCCAGTAGATGACTGCACAGCTCTTCTTACTTCGATTGAGCCATGAATTGTGAGGGGCCCCGTGGTGCGGCAGTCGTGTGCTGACTGCTTACTGCAAGGTCCACACTGTGAAGCCACCAGCTGCCCCAGGGGAGCAACGGGTGTTCTACTCCTGGGCAGAGTTCGTCTCTGGCCCACGTGGAAGATGCACTCCAGCCTGTGTGATCACAAGGTGTCGACAGGATCTGGTATCAGGCATGAGAAGACAAAAAAAAAGCATGCCAGTGCAAATGAGGGGGTCAGAGTGCAGACCCAAAGCCCATATGTTGAAAGTCGGACACCCCCTGACAGAAGGGTCACAAAGAAGGGACAAGTCAGCCAGGGTGCAGTATAGCACCAACAAAACACATATTCCTCTAGTTCTTTAATGCTTCCTCCCCATGCCCCCCACTATCATGGCCCCAGTTCTACCTTACAAACCCAGCTAGACCAAAGCATGTACACTGGTACAGATAAAAGAGCTCTTGACACACAGAATCCTGGACAGATAAACCCTTCAGGACCAATAATGAGAGTAGGGATACCATGAGGGTAAGGGCAAGGTGGGGGCCGGGGGAGAAAGGGGAACCAATCACAATGATAGAAATATACCTGCCCCCTGAGGGGCACAAATAACAGAAACGTGGGTAAAGGGAGACAGCGGATGGTCTCAGCTAGGGAAAAATAATAATTTATAATTTAGCAAGGGTTCATGAGGGTGGGAGGGAGGGGCAAGAAGAAAAGTGATACCAAGGGCTCAAGTAGAAAGAAAATGTCTTGGGAATGATGATGGCAACATATGTACCAATGTGCTTGATCCAATGGATGCATGGATGGTTATAAGAGCTGTAAGAGCCCCCAATAAAGTGATTTATATAAAAAATAAATAAAATAAAAACCAAACAAACATATCCCTGAGAAAGGTAGACAGTATTAAGGGTGGGGGTGGGGAGAAGAGTTAGTCTCTGAGACTCATAGGGGCAGTTAGTTCTACGCGGTCCTATAGGGCCGCTCAGAGTCAGGCCAACTTGAAGGCAGTGAGTCTGGAGTCTCGTTCATCTGACTTGTGTGATTGGTGAAGAACATGCCAATTAAAAAGTAAGTGATCCTGCCACTCCCCAGCAGAGGAGACACAGAAAGGGAACCAGTGATGTCAGCAACGGGGGGGGGGGGGGGGAGGGGGTCGGGGCGGGGCTGCTATTAGAAAGTTTGTTAGTGACCTTTGAGGGAGAGGTTAGATGGGGCAGCGGTGGGAGGGGGGGAGGGGGGAAAGGGAGGCTAGAAGGCAAAACAGACAGGCAGGCAGAGGATTAAAGACAAGGATTGACAGCAGGAGAGGTGTTAGGATGCTGGGTTCTGAACCAGGCCACATGCACTTTAGAAAACTCAGTGATCCTGTTCCTAAGCTCCCAGTGGCTCCCACTGCCTCAGCTCAGTACCCTTGGTCAGGGACCTACCTTGTGTGACACCCACTTCCGGCCCTCTCTCCCCCACTGGACACGCAAAGCAAAAATACAGAGGAGCCAGAAGTCGATCTCTAAGTCACACCAAGGAGAGGCAAACAATTCACAGATGAAGCAAACTCTGAAATCACACTTGGGTGGAAGAGGAGCTAACACCACGCTGACAGCTGACTTAGAAAGCACTCCTGGTGAGAATGCAGCAGCGCCAAGCTTGCAGACAGCGGCCAAGAATGCTCTCAGAGGGAAACTTATCATCTTCAGTGTTTTCACCATCAACATGGGAGGAAAGGCGATCAAGGAGCTCCTGGCTGCAAAGACACTGCCTGTGTGGAGCACACAGGAGGCACAGCCAGCGCCCTGGGCCTCGGGGGACACCGCACCGTCTCTGTGAAAACACTAGGGAAAGTTCCAGAGGGCAAAACAGAAAAACTAGAGCAACCAGAAAGTGGGTGGAAGTGTGTGGCTTTCCAAAAAGAAAACGGTAGAATCGGCACCCCAGACTTGTAGATGCCCCGTGGGGGCTGCCGGAGGAGGCGCGCTGGCCTGGCCTGGCCTGAGAAGGTGTCCCAGAAAGTCCTGGGAGGGGCAGCCAGTAGGTTTGGCTCTTCCCTGTATGTCCCCTTGTTCTTCTGCATGCATGCACACACATGCACCACTGGCCACCTCTTGACCCTGACTCGTGGCCACTGTGAGTCTCCGTGTAGCACGGTGCCCCATGGTTGGTTTTTCAGAAGTAGGATCTCCAGGCCTTTTCCCGGGCCACCTCTGGGTGGATGTGACCCTCCAACCTAAGCTCCATCACTTGCTCCTATACCTGAGGCCCGCCCCGAGGCTTGGGTGGATTCATGGAACAAACCCCCAGGAGCCCACCCTCCAGGAAGGGAGCGTTGAGGTGTTTGGTTCTCATTGACCACTGGGCATCCTCTGGAGCCATGTCTGTTCCCCCGTGCGCTGTTCTGTTTTTCTGTTTCAGTGTGAGCAAGGCCCTGGAGCCCTGCTGTTGTCCCGGGTTACATGTCGGGCAACTAACTGCAAGGTCAGCAGTTCAAAACTACCAGCCTCTTGGAGGGAGAAAGATGAAGCTTTCTAATCCTGTCAAGAGTTAGACTCTGAAACCCACAGGGGCAGCTCCCTCATGCCCTATGAGGGTGTTGGCATTGGAACTAACTGGATGGCCATGAGTTTAAAAAGAAATTCTTATTAGCAATGTAAGCTTTTCTTCATGTCTCCCTTAAAAAAAATCATTTTATTGGGGACTCGTACAACTCTTATCACAATCCATCCATCCATCCATCCATTGTGTCAAGCACATTTGTACATTTGTTGCCCTCATCATTCTCAAAACATTTGCTCTCCACTTGAGTCCTTGGTATCAGCTAGTTTTCCCCCTCCCTCCACACCTGCTTCCCTCACGCACCTTTGATAATTTATAAATTATTATTTTGTCATGCCTTACACTGTCTGATGTCTCCCTTCACCCACTTTCTGTTGTTCATCCCCCAGGGAGGAGGTTATATGTAGATCCTTATAATCGGTTCCCCTTTTCTACCCCACCCTCCCACCACTCACACCACTGGTCCTGAAGAGATCATCTGTCCTGGATTCCCTGTGTTTCCAGCTCCTATCTGTCCCAGTGTACATCCTCTGGTCTAGCCAGGTTTGTAAGGTAGAATTGGGGTCATGATAGTCGGGGAAGGTGGAAAGTTGAATGTTTCATCATTGCTACACTGCACCCTGTGTGGCTCACCTCCTCCCGCATCATGTCTCCTTCTTGAGAAAGGGCTGACGGACTTCACTACTGGCTGTAAGTTTTTTGCTGCATGCTTTTTCCCTTGAGGGGTCTCAGGACCACATGGCCTTAGTCAACGACTCGGCGGCTTACTTGCCAGGTGTGCCTGGCTGGCTGGAGCACTCTGCCGCATGGCGAGGCTGCCCACGGAGGCTGGTGATGGCAGGCAGCAGGCCTGGTTTCTTGCTTGTCTGGTCCACTGTGCCAGGGAGAGCATCCAGGACATGTTGCAGGGACTGATGGGCAGTCAGGGGCAGCATCCCAAGAGGCAAACTTCGTCTCAGCCCCCCAGTGACTGCACAGCCCTTTGGGGAAGGCAGCCCGTGGCCCTTTGAGTGGCTGAGACGGAGCTAGGCTGGAGAGGGCCTGTAGGCCAGGAAGCGGCCTGGTGGCATCCCATGGCTAGAGCTGGTAGGGATGGGCACTGAGCTGGTAGGGTGCCCAAGAGCACCCGTCAGAGCAGGAGGCCCTGGGGGATCTCAAGCACAGTGGTGGCTGTCCTGGGGTCTCAGGCACCCCCAAACCAAAAATTGAACTCACTGCTATCCAGTTGATTTCAGCTCATAGTAACTCCAGAGGATAAAGTAGAACTGCCTGAGACTGTAACTCTGCATGGGAGTAGAGAATCTCGTCTTTCTCCCACACATAATCGGCTGGTAGTTTTGAACTGCTGACTTTGCAGTTAGAGCCCAGAGTGTAACCACTAAAGATCGATTGCCATGGAGGTAACCCGACTCAGGATGTAACTGTGTGTGTCCCAGTGGACACACAGGGTTTGTAATGGCTGCTTAAAAAAAAAGAATTAGATTGCCAGGCCTTCTGTGGTGCCTCAGAATGGATCCAAACTGGCAGCCTTTTAGTTAATAGCCAAATACCTTGCCGTTCAGACCACTCAGAGACTCCTCTGGGCTGTACTAAAGAAAGGAAAGAAAGAAAGAAAGAAAGAAAGAGAGAAAGAGAGAGAGAGAGAGAGAGAGAGAGAGAGAGAGAGAGAGAGAGAGAGAGAGAGAGAGAAAGAAAGAAAGAAAGAAAATGCCTGTGTTAGTCCGGGTAGACTAGAGAAACAAATTCATGGACACTCTCATATATATAGGAAAGCATTTTATCTACAAGAGCAGTTGGATGTTGAGAAAACATCCCAGCCCAGTCCAGATCAAGTCCATAAGTCTGATATTAGCCCATATGTCCAAAACCGATCTATAAAGTCCTCTTCTGACTCACGACACACATGCAATGATGCAGAATGCAGGAAGATGACAGTGGGTGGAAAGTCTTGTGGATCCAGTGGTGGTGGAAGCATCTCAGCGTTGGCGGGGGTCTCCTTGTGACTCCTCCGGCTCCAGGGCTCCAGCGTAGTTCCATGTGTCTTGTCATCAGGAAGACCAAGCAGAGAGGGTGTGTGTATCTGGCCTCCGGTGAGCCTTTTGTTCTCTGTGGTACCTCCAAAGAGGTCATCAAGCTGCAACCTGATTGACAGGCTGGACTCCACCCCTTTGCAAGTTGACACCAGTGTATGTAACTTCCACAACACCCCAAACCCCAAACCAAAACTCAGTGCCACTGAGTTACTTCCAGCTCATAGCCACCCTGAAGGACAGTGTAGAACTGCTCCCAAGGGTCCCAAACTGTACATCTGTACAGGGGCAGACAGCCTCATCTTTCTTCTTCGGAACTACTGGGGTTTGAACTACCAGCCTTGCGGTTGGCAGTCCAGCATGTAACCCGCAGCACCACCAGGGCTCCTTCGGGGCCACTTAAAAGGGACCTTGCATCCTGGGCAGACCTCTCGATACTAGCATACTTCCTACACACACACACACACACACACACACACACACACACACACACAACTGGTCCTGGGTCAAAAAGTAGGGTCCCTCCTGGGACAGAGCCTCTGGAGCGTTGGGGAAACCCTGCAGCCGAGCTGCCCCCTTTCCTCCCAGATCCTATAGGGGTGAGGGGGTGGGGACAGCAAGGTTGAGATCACCTCCTCCCTGTCCTGTGGGACCAACAGCCCTGCCAGCAGCCCCTTCGCCAGGGCACAGTGGCCGTGTGTGTGGGGTGGCGGTTGGCGGGCAGGGCCAGGGCGTGCAGCAGCTGCCAGGCCAGAGAAAGTTGTTTGGAGGAAAGCAAAACAAGTCATCTTCATAGATCAAAGCAGCTGTAAAACAGAACTTAGCCTTGTAATAATATTTTGGTTTAATTTTCACTCTGCACGCCTAGAAAAATGCCCTTCCCAGAGCCTGATGCCAGCATCTCTGCTGCTGTTCAAGAAGGCTACTACCCGCCCACCCCTGCTTGGAGCCTCTGCCTCATGCCGCCTGAGAAAGGGCCCGAACAGCGGGCAGGCCACCTGCAGCCCCACCTGTCCTCTGGAGTCTCCGGCTAATGCAGCTGACCTCCAGGTGGGTGTCAGACAGGTTACACACACATCTTCCAGGTGGGGAAACAGAGGCACAGAAAGGTCAATGTCCCCTCCGTTTGCTGAGGGGCCATCAAGTTCCCTAGGCCATTGTCAGCACTGGGACTCGTGGCAGCCTTAAACACCACAGGAGGAGCCGTTGCCCGCTCCTGGCCCATCTTCTCCACGATTGTCACGGATGCGATGATGTTCCCCCCAAACTGTGCTGGAGCTCCCAACACCTCTGCCTGTGGCTGCTGTTCCATCTGAGCGTGGCTTTTCCCTGCCATGTGAACAAGGCTGGTGCGTGTAGGTTGTGTCTGAACCTCTTCTGGGGTACAAAGGAGCAGGCGGCGGGAGCAGGCCAGCACAGGAGGCAGGATGAGACCTTTGAGGAGCTTAGGGATGGAAGCTGGAGAGAGGCAAGGGCCTTCCCCCAGAGCCACTGAGGAAGAACACCGTCCTTTAGAGCCGACTCTGAGGTCAAGCTTCTAGCCCCCTGGGCCATGGGGAGGACACGTCTGTTAGCCAGCCCGTCCGTGGACAGTAGTTCTGGTGGAGCAGCCTCAGGGAAGGAAAGCACTTTGATGCCCCGCTGTACCGACCCTGATGTCCTTCTCCAGGGGCACGGTCCCCTGGCCCAGCTCTGGCCAGCCTGGCTCCCCGCCGGGGAGCACGCCGATGGTCCTTCCAGGCCCAGCGTGTCCGTGCTGGAAGCTCACAGCATCATGTGTGCACTCACTGCCCTTCCCCAGCCCAGCCGTGTGCAAGAGCGTGCAAGAGCACACCACTGCTCACTCTATCCTCTGTGCTGCCCAGCCTCCACGCAGGAACACAGCCCTCGAAGAGACCGGGGCGTGGTCAGGGGCACCTCGGTCCTCAGGGATGCATTGGCTTGTTTAGAATTAGAAATGGCTTTTGCCTCAGATTTGCCCAGTTGGGGGCAGCGGGGGCATGCGAGCTGTGTGCAGGATATACGCCTGCTGAGATCAATACTTGGTTTCCGTCACGGCTGCTCCCAGGTGTGTGGACTGCTGATCTCAGTAGAATGAAATCCAGGGCCTGAATGGCTGTCCAACCTGCAAGAAGGGACTCAGACGTGAGTTGGCTGCAGACTCCAAGGCCTCGCTCTCTAGTCCCCATGAGCTCTCTCTGGAGAGGGAGAGCACCGCCCTGGGGCACACCCCTTGTGTCCCTCCTCTGTGTGTGTGTGTGTGTGTTCACCCCTGGCACACCTGAATCCTGTGCACAAGATCGCATCTCCCTTTCCGCAGCAGTGGTGGAATGGCCCCAGCGATGAGGGCAAAGGTGACATTTCCTAGGGTAACGACTGACCTCGGTGGGGCCAGACTGTGTGGCCTTGGCAGCTAGCCTCTGAAAAAGCCTTCAGGATCCCCTCCTGG
This sequence comes from Tenrec ecaudatus, assembly GCF_050624435.1. Classification (NCBI taxonomy): domain Eukaryota; kingdom Metazoa; phylum Chordata; class Mammalia; order Afrosoricida; family Tenrecidae; genus Tenrec; species Tenrec ecaudatus. The sequence continues at coordinate 208,095,045 of NC_134531.1, read as the reverse complement.
TGGGTACTCTTGGGCATCCCCTTCCCATACCAAGCACAGCAGGGTTGGCTGGGTGGCCCACGGGCTGGGTGGCCCAGGGTTGGCTGTGTGTTGGCTGAGGTGACGCTACACCAGTTGCAAGCTTAGCATAGGAAAGACCGTATGGCTTCTCTTGGAGCTCTTGTGGTGTAGTAGTCATGTGCTGGGCTGCTCCTCAAAAGGCCCGAAGTTCGAAACCACCAGCTGCTCTGTGGGAGAAAGATGAGGCTTTCCAATCCCATAGAGATTTACAGCCTCAAAACCCCATAGGGGCAGTCCCACCCTGCCCTACAGGGTCACTGTGAGTCGGAATCCTCTGACGGCAGTGCAGTATTGGCTGGTTGTTTTGGTGGCTTCTGGTGCTATGTGATGAGACTCAGGCCATGTGGAAGGCTGCGAGGTGAGGAGCTGAAAGCTTTAGGTAATGGCATGTGAGCATGCCACCTTGCAAATGGGGCTCCCTGGACCACCGAGCCCTCTGATCATGTGACCCCAACTGCCTACGACCACGACTCCATGAGGGACCCTGAGCCAGAGCTGCCCACTCACTCAGCCTCCAGAGCTCTGACCCTCAGAAACCACATGACAGTACAAGTTGGTGGTTTTAAGGTGCTGCATTTTGGAAGTAATTAATAGAAAGCAGCTGGTCCCTGATCACCGGTTTGGGTCATTTGAATGTGGGGTCTGCTTACCACCGGACTGGTCACTCTTTCCCTGCTGGGCATCTCCCCAGACAGGCCTTTGGCTACCAGTTAGAGGTCTCTGCTGCCCACCGGCTCTGAGCACCCGATCCCATCTTGGACCCCATCTGCACTGTACTCACGTCGACCTACCCATGACCCTCCCTGCGATGCTCACCCTGGATGTCCCTGCCTCCTGTCTCCTGCCCTAGCCCCCAGCCTGCACTGCATAGAGCTCTCTAGCCCCCTGGTTCCATCTCCAACTCTCCTCACTATTGGCCCCTGAACATGACCCCCTTCCTGTACCCCCACGAGCAGTGTCCCCCACACTGCCTTCCACAGCACCTCCCTGACACCCAGTCCTGCAGTGAGTGATCATGCAGAGGCACAGATGCTTCTGCCTCTGGCCTCTTGTCTGGGCCCACGCTCTCCAGGCTGGCGGCTCTGCTCCCTCCTCAGCCTCAACCTCCTCCATCTCCTCCTCCTCCTCCTCCTCCTCCTCAGTCTTCTCCTCTTCCTATCAACCCATACTTGCAATGTCTGTGATGGGGTCAGCTCTCCACAACCCACCTGTCAGCCCCCATATGGCACAGGGGCATTCAGGACAGGGGGGATGATGAGGGTGTGTGTATGTGTGTGTGTGTGTGTGTGTGTGTGTGTGTGTGTGTGAGAGAGAGAGAGAGAGAGAGAGAGAGAGAGAGAGAGAGCACAGGAAGCCCCCTAGAGCACAGGAAGCCCCCTGGACCACTGGGCGAATGGGCCACGTGCTGCCTGGCTCTCTGGAGGGCCATGAGTGGAACCTGCTGGGATATCCCCAAGGATGAGGCCAGAGTCCCCACCCTAAACCTGAACAACCCAGATCAAGTGTGGTGTCTCCAGGGGCTGAGGAGCATGGCAGCTCTCGGGGACGGTCTAGGGCTGTGGGCACCCACCTGAGAGGGGTGGGCAGTAGGGAGTGCAGGGTTCAGAGGGCCAGGGACAAGCAGAATGTTTCTGGGAACCATCGTGCCTGGAGGCTGTTAACAGATGGCGAGGAAGATGCTTCTTAAATATGTCCTGCATGAATGCATTTGATAAACAATTCCCACATGACTTTTGTTTGTGAGGCTTTGTTAAAAATTTATACTTCTTATCAATTATTGATTCGACGTTGACGGGATATTTCTGGACATGCCTCTATGCTGAGGCCAGGGCCTGTACATGTATGTGCATCTGTGTCTGTGTGTGTTTATTTCTGTTGGCAACAAAGGCATGCTTGTGTTCCCTTGTGTGTACGTGTGCCAACATATGTATACGTGTGTGTATGTAAACACGCCTGTAAATCAAGCCCCTAAACTTTGACGTTTGGCATCCTGAGCCCAGCGTGTCCGTGAACTTGAGGGAGTGACTTACAAAGGAAGATGCAGCAGCAAGCCAGTCCCTCGAGCTCTCTCTTTGAGAGTGAATTGTTCCTCTTTCCTGGCATGCCACTCCTTCTCCCTTATCACCTCTTGGGGGCCCCCACCACCACCCAAATGGAACACATTTTTCTGGCACCGGGAGCAAAATAGTGCGTCTCCCAGGAGGGAAAGTAAACAAGAAGCTGTTGGTGGCCACACCCCAAGACAGCTGGGACCCAGCAGACCTGGGCTCTGGATAGAGGGGGAGGTTGTGCAAAGGCCCTGTGGGCATACATGCAGCAGCCTGTACATCTGGGAGCCCGGCCTGGAGGCAAGGCAGGTTCTCCCAGAGACAGGAGCAGGGACCAGCTTGATGACGCTGGGGAGGCACTGCCTGTCTCCTCACTGCCTGAGTGCCCTGTCTGGTGCTGGAGGGTCCACCCGCACAGAGACTGGCGCTCCTGTTACATTGGGGGGGCTCTTGCATGGCTGGAGCTGCCCTTGACTCAAGCACCCCCCTCTCTGACCCTAGAAATACAGGGGATTCTGCCTCCTTCACCTTCCACACCGGGACCCTGGGGCAAGGGTCTTGGGTCTGGAGGCCCAGTTCCGGGATTGGTTGTGGGCTTCCAGAGGAGGGAGGTGCCTTGCCTCCAGGTTGGTGCCCAGGGCAGGCTCCTTTGGGTCCAGGCCCTCTCTGAGCACAGCTCTAAGAAACTCAGAATGGTTTTTGTGTTGAACACCTGTCCTGCTGTGCTAACCCATGCACTACCCTCTTAGAGGCGGAGCCTGCCCGGTTCTGTCCCCTGAGCACTTAGTTGGAAGAGCTGCTCCCGCTGCCCGAGGCCTCTGCTGGAGGACCCTGGAGGTGAGGTCGTTCTGAGCCAGGGGTCAGCGTCCTGCTCCAGATCCACTGGCCCTCTAGCTCTCTAGGACCTGCCTGCTCAGCTGTGGGCCAGTGGTGGCTTCTGCTCTGTCCCCACTCAGAGATGGGAGAGGGTGAGCAAGGGGTCCCGCAGTACTGGATAAGCCTGCATGCGCCTGCTTCCCCCCACTCCTCCAGGACCCACATTCATCCTGGGGGTCATATTGAAGAAGCAGACAGGCCCCAGAGTTGGCCAAGGTCCCGCTCCCAGACACACACAGATTTTCCGGTTGGTCTGTCAGGGCACCAATGCCCAGGTAAGGGTGGATTTGGACCTGCCTCCTTGGTAGCCAGGCATGCCAGGTCAAGGTCTTTGTGACAAAGTGAGGGAGGGCAGGGCCCCCTCCCTGAAGCCACTTGAGGCTGGGACACCTTCCGGGTGCTAGACACAGGTGATCGGCCTCCTTCTCAATGGCCCGGACACCACAGTGAATCCACAGACAGGGTCGTAGGTAGCCATTCACGACCTGGGGTGGCACTCTGGGGGTCGGTGTCAGGGGGGGGTCGGGGTGGGTGGGTGGTGGGCAGTGACTGAAACAGGTCTCTTACAGCACCTCCAGTTCTCTGGAAGGACCATGGGGGGAGGGCATCTCTGCAGCACTGGGGAGTGGCAGGGAGTAGGGGAGGGTGCGGGCCCCCGGGGACACACCCGCTCCACTACCGCCTCCTGGCAGAGCACATTTATTTTTAGTCCACATTTTGCGCTTTGCTGGTGAGTTGAGGGCGAGCGCCGTCTCTGGTTCCATTTTTAACCCCGTGGGGGAGGCTAAGTGAGACCCGGGGCTGGAAACCAGCAGAGAGGCACCCCAGTCCCTGTGCCACTGTCTGGGCCACTCCTGTGGATCGGCTCAACCCCTCCCCTCCGGCACTGCTCAGCCTCCCCACAGGAAGCAGGTCCTCACAGGGGTCTGTCGCCCATTAAGCCTGGTGTTCTCCACTCTCACAGCACCTCCAGACCTCCCTTCTCCCTCAGGTGAGTGCCCTGCAGGGTGGACCCTCCGGCTGGGGCTCAGGAGAGATGCTCTTGTGAGTGTTCGAGGTCTACATCAGAGACGGGAGCTGGTGTCCTGAACTTGCCCTCTCTCTGCCAACCCAGTAGCCAGCACCCTCCATCTATGGTGCAGGACCCCCTTCTCCCGCCTCCCCTTCTTCAAACTCCAGGTCTGACCCCAGGGGACTACTGGCTGCCCTGGGAATGGCCCCTCCTTCCCCCAGGCAGTTTCCTTAGGAGGCAGGTCTGTCCACTCAGCCAGCGGAGCACCTCTCTCTGAGGACGGGGACAGCAGCAGGCAAGTATGAGGACAAAGGTGTTCTTTGGTCAAAATAGTTGGAGGCATTCACGTTAGACAGCCTTGAAGCCTGGGCTGCCTTTCATGACCCCAGAAGGGAGACTTCCGGGTCTCTTGAACCCTGTCCACGGAAGTCCTCTTGGCTCCAGTGGCTCTGGTGCCTCAGAGACCCAGGAGCCTTCCTTCCTTCGTCAGCAGCTGAGTGTATTCACTGTTGGCACCCCAGGGCTCCTACCTCTCTCCTACCATCAAGTTCTTCTGATGCAGAGGGATCCTGTGGGGCTGAGGAGCATGGCTCCGGATTCCCAAGGCTCTAAATCTTACAGTCGCGGCTGGGGAGTCCGTACTGTTGACCCAACCGGTCATCACTGCGCCATGAGCCCAACGCTCCAGTAGGTTTGCTTTATTTTGCACTGAGTGGAGAGGGGTGACTTTGACCGCTCCCTTAGACTCTAAGGAATTCAGCATACTATTTTTCTTTGGATGGGAACGTCATCGCTACCTGGCATCAAAAGCATCTGTGTGTGCAGGAAGAATGGTCCCTGAGCTCGGTGCTCTCAGGCAAGCTCAGGTCCCCACAATCTTGAGGGGCGTGACTCCGGGATTTCAGTCCAGGCCTCCAGGAGTCCCCAGGTGATACTGTGCAGCTCCCACTCTGCAGGTTTCATCTGACACACAGACCATTCCAGTCACAATGTTCAGGACCATGTTGGTACCTACCCTGCCATGTGCATATCCCAGGTCACAGAACCGGTGGCTCCTGCCTCCTCTGTCCCAGCTGCCCTAAGGGCCAGGGCCCTTTGGGGTTCACACAGGAGGTTGTCTGCTGGGCTCTTAGCCTTCTATCTGGATCAAAACCCACCACATGGCCCCCCTCCTTCCTGGGTACCCTGGCTCCCAGGACTTTCACCCTCCCCAAGCATCCTGTCCAGACCTGATGGTCAGAACGGGAGCCTCTGCACCTGTCTGCCCGGCTCTTCCAGAAGCAGGTGACTGCAGAGCCACACCCTGGAGTGATCTTGAGCAGGTATTGGAGAGCCGGGCCAAAGGACAGGTCACCAGCTCTCACTCCCCTCCTCCAGGCACAGTAAGATGGCAGTGTCTCCTCCACACTGGCTTCTTGTTAGGTACCATCGAGTCCGTTCCGACCCAGAGCAAGCCCATGCACACCAGAAAGAACCACTGCACCATCCTCACAGCCGATGTCACGTTTGAGCCCATTGTTGCAACCACTGTGTCAATCCATCTTGTCAAGAGCCTTTGTTTTTTTCACTACGCATCTACATTACCATCCAGAAAAAGATGGGGCATCATACGCCGCCATACAGAGCTACCATCTCAGAAGTCCACGGGGAAGTTCTACCCTGTCTTCTAGGATCGCTAAGAGTTGGAATCAACTTGATAGCAATGAGTTTGGGTTTTGGTTTTCCACTTGGCCAAGCATGTTGTCTGTGGTAGATATATAATCGTTTGTCAATTTGAGGATTAAGAGTGTAGGGGTGGTGAGTTAGACAGGGTTCTCAAAAGAAACAAAACCAGGACACTAATAATTTTGTATATATCTATATATAGATAGATAACATAAGAAATAAACAGTTAACTAATCTATAAAGCAGTACAAATGGTTCAGTGCAACTCACTCCCGTGAGACAGTTAGTACACCGGCAATCCTTCAAGTCTTGAGGGCCGCAGGGTAGTGCTCCATGGAGCAATTCCGGCTATTCGGCCACAGGCAGCAAACAGCAAGCAGGTCACCAATAGTCAGCCAAATGACAGGGTCCGACAGTCCAGCTCAAGAGATGTACCTTCCAGTAGCGTGGCAAAGCAGGTCTTGAAGGAACCTCAAGTGACAGCAACACAGTCCACAGGTAGGCAACCCACAGGTAGTGTAGCTTGCAAATGGAGGCACAGAACAAGCAAGGCAGCCGCACACTCGTCTCATGATCAAAGAGCAAGCGAGAGAGAGGCTCGCCTCGCTATTTATCTCTTCGCCCTTCAACCAATCTCATGTGTTCATTGGCCATGTTGACACAACAAACCTACCAATCATAGGTGGAGTCTAGTTTGTCAATCAGATCATAGACAATGAAGCCTCTTTGTGGGCATGGCCTACAGAATTCTCTCCTGAGACTTCTGGGAAATCTGGTACTTCCTTCTTGGAGTGGGGAGACTGCTCACACCCTGGGAGACATAGCAGCTGACAAGATACATGGACCCACCCTGATGCAGAGACCCCTGCCAGCACTGAGGTGTTTCCAATGACACTGGATCCAAAGACTTTCTACCGACTGGCCTATGATGTTCTACATTCGGCGTCATTGCATGTGTTTCGTGAGTCTGAAGATGACTTTATAGATTGGCATTGGACATATGGGCTAATATCAGACTTATATGGACTTGATCTGGACTGGGCTGAGATGTTTTCTCAATGTTCAATTGCTCTTGTAGATAAATCTCTTTCTTATATACCCAAGTGTATCCATGGATGTGTTTCTCTATATGCAGACTAACACATTGTCATTCTTCACACACTCTTGACAATGTGTCTAAAGTACGTGAGGCGGAGTCTCGCCATCTTTGCCTTCAAGAAGCATTCTGGCTGTACTTCTTCCAAGACAGACCTGTTTGTGCTTTTCACCATCCATGGGATTTTCACTATTCGTTGCCAGGACCACAATTCAAATGCACTGACTCCTCTTTGATTTTCCTTATTCAGTGATCACCTTTCCCAGGAGTAGGAGATGATGGAAAATCTGGCTTGGGTCAGGCGCACCTTAGTCCTCAAGGTAATGTCTTTGCTTTTCAACAAGGGGCCCTATGCAGAACACCCCCTTTGTCCTCACGAGAGCCTGTGCATGGATTAAGAGGCAGTTGTAGGAACGGAACAAGAGAATACTGCTGCATGGTTTAAAATCAGGAAAGGTGTGCGTCCAGCTGTATCCTCTTGTTCAAGCGTGCTTGTTCGAGCTGTATGCTGAGTAAACCCTCAGAGGAGCTGGATTCTATGAAGAAGAGGGGGGTATTTTCACTGGCAGTGCCCCTGTAACCCGCCTCCATGGAGTCCAAGTAGGCTCAGCGTGCCTCTCCAGCCAGAAGCACCCCTAAAGCCTGCTTCTCTTCACCCTGGGAGGTCTGGGTCCTGGAGTGAAGACCGTGAAGGTGGCTCCCCAGCCAAGCCTGCAATAGGGAGACCTGGATTTTATTTGTCCCGTGGTGTAACCCAGCTCACCTTGACTGGTCTCTTTGGCTTCTGTCTTGGGGATGTATGTTCTAATGGCACCTGGCTTCCCCAAAGCAAAGAAAAATGAAGGTGGTCTCTGCACTAGGTTGGAAATTGGATGGGAAAGGCCTGGCCTCTCCCTGCATGTCCCCATTGCCGGAGATTTATGGCCAACGTATCAGTCATGGGACGTGGTTTCCAGGGCCAGGATGATTCCTATGTGTACTGTGAGATTGTTGAACTCTGCAAGAGCAAACAGTCTTTGCTGTGATGACCTCTGTGGTGGTTACATACTCTCATGTTAACTTCAAGTGCAGGGGTGGAGTCTAGCCTATCAAGCAAGTCGCAGCCTGATGGCCTCTCCTTGTGGGCATGACCTCCTCAAAAGGAGGATCCTGGGAAACCTCCCCTGCCCTTTCTCTGCTTCGCCTTCCTGCTGGGGAGATACTTGGAGACCTGTTCCTGCCCTGGGATGCTTCCACCACCATTTGATCCACAAGACTTTTCACCCACCGGCCTGTGATCTTCATGCTTTGTGCATCATTGCATGTGGCTGCCTGAGTTTGAAGAGGGATTTATGGACCAGTATCAGACTTATGGCCTTGATCTGGACTGGACTGGGATGTTTTCCTGATATATAACTACTTCTTGATATAAAGCTTGTATGAGTGTCTCTGAATTTATTTTTCCAGTCGTTCCAGTCTAACACAGCCTCAAAGAAACACATTCTTCCCAGTGCCCTAACTGCTTTCTTGTGATGCTGTAGGGAGAGTACCAGGCCCTGGGCACTCTGGTCCTCAACATGAGAGGGATCATCTCCAGCTCACCATGGCACCAGCCCTGGGACAGCCTCCTGAGCCAGGCAGCTGTGGGGGCTCACGGCAGAGTGCACCAGGTCTTGGAAGTGGGGCCCCAGCAGAGGTCTTGGGTCCTGGTTCTGGAAATGTGCACCTGGTTCTACTCTCAAAGAGTAGAAGTATAATGGTGGAGATGGCAGCATAGGAGCTCAGTCAGAGCCCACTGCTCATGTCACTGTCACCTTGTGGCCAGGAGGCCAGACACTTCCCTGGGCCCCCTGCTCTCCCACACCTGAGCTCGATGGCTGGGTGGTCTTCCTCTCTAGGGATTCCCATGCTTTGGTACCCCCACAAGCTTACAGCCTCTGAATTCTTGATTGTTCAAAGAGTAAACAATAATTGAACTTTACTGGTATATAGACTGCCACAGTCACAGAATGGGGATTTTATAGATTTGTCCATGGGTTAAAAAGGGCTCACCTTGGGGAATCTCTCCCAAGCCCCTGATAACTCCATTCTGCTCCAATAGTTTAAGACTCCAGAGATACCTCTCTCAGGCTCCCGTGGCAGCCCTAAGCACCCTGCATGCAGCGGCTGGAGAGAGAGCAGAAATTCACTCTCTCACAGTTCTTGGACCAGAAGCCCAAATTCAGGGAGTTGGCAGCATCGTGCTCCTCCCAGGTGCTCTAGTGAGCTACCCAGGCCCCAGTCACAGGGGAGCAGTTCTTGGAACCTCCCCATCCCAGTGACTCCACCCCTCCATGGTAGACCCTTTCCCATTACCCACAGGGGCTGGGGGAAGGCTGACCGTGGGTGGTGTTGGGAAGGTCTACCTCTCTTCTTTGATGTGGCAGTTCCACCTAGCAGGGACTGCTTGCCCTCCCCACCATCTGGCCCCCCTCTTGTCTATACTGTGGGGGTCCTTGCTCCTGGCCTTGGTGCTCAGACTCTCAGGAGACACCCAGGAACTTGGCACTGGCCTGGTGACCTCGTAGGGCCTGGGCTGGGTCCAGGTCACTGCAAGTCCTCTCAAAAACCTTCCCTGACCTGTCACGTGTCCCATATTGTAGGCCTGTAGCCCTTCCTGCTGTTTTACCCATCCCACAGAAGCCCACATGACCCACTCCCTGAGCTCAGTACTGATGTCTCCTGAGAGCCTTGAGGTAGTGTCTGAGGGGTGTACCAGCACCCTGCTTTCCCATCGCATGTGCTGGTCTGCTGGAATCACTTGCTGAAACTCACTCTCACCTCCCTGCAATGTAAATACAAGACTTCCAGGACTGGAAATGAATGGTAGCTGCAGGCCAGGCTGACACCTGGTGGGTAGAGCAGGCCAGGTGGGCACCAAAGCCAGAGCCTGACACTCTGGGGGTGAAATGCCAGGGCTCTCAGCAAGGGGTGTCCCTGAGCAAGGACAGGGCTAGGAGCTTTCCAGGAGCCACAGTGAGGACAGTGTGTCCGTGCCTCCCCACCCCCACCCCCACCACCAACGTGAACCCTACCTATCTGGGTCCATAGCTGGATTCTCCTCTGGGTGGTAGTACCGGTTTGTCATTATGCAGTAAGATATTGGCTGTGAGTTTCTTTTTTTTCCCCCTTTTAAAAACATTTTATTAGGAGCTCATACAACTCTTATCACAATCCATGCATATACATACATCAATTGTATAAAGCACATCCGTACATTCTTTGCCCTAATCACTCTCAAAGCATTTGCTCTCCACTTAAGCCCTTTGCATCAGGTCCTCTTTTTTTTTTTCTTCCCTCTCTCTCTCTCCAGCTGTGAGTTTCTTGTAGATGTCTCTTATCAGGTTGAACAAATGTCCTTCTGTTATAGATTGAATCGTGTTTCTCCAAAATATGTGCTATCTTGGCTGGGTTATGGTTCCCAGGGGGTTGGCAGTCCCATAGTGATGTAATCTGGCAGCTATGCAATGATGCAATCACCTCCTATGCTGTGATCTGATTTCATCAGTTGGTTGAAAGGGATGATGCACTACCCGTATTCAGACCATATTCCTGTGTTGATAGAAGAGGTGTTTCCTTGTATGCATCCTGCATCGCCTTTAGTGTTATAAGATATAAAAGGAAAGAGAAGTTCACAAAGAAAGTGGGACCTGATTTCCACCCAGACAGAAGAGCCAGGAGGAGAGGGTATCCTTTGGACTTGGGGGTTCTTACATTGAGAACCTTTTATACCCAGAGAGATATTGATGTGAAGACACGTGGGAATCTCCCCCAAATGCTGGGCCCACAGATATTGAAAGGAGGCAAGGACCTTCCTCTAGAGTCAAGAGAGAGAAGCCCTACACCTGAGAGCCATGGCTCTGAATTCAGACCTCTAGCCTCCTAAATTATGAATGAATTTCTGTTTGTTCAAGCCACCACTGGGCGTATTCTTTCATAGCAGCTCTGGAGAATGAAAAAAGATTCTCTTCCCAGTTTTCTAACTTTTTTTTTCATCATGGAAGAGTGTTGGGTTGTTGAATACTTCTTCAGCGCTCATTGAGAAGACCGTGTGAAAGCTGTCCTTTATTCTACTAATACAGTAGATTCTGCGGGTTAAACCACCCTTGCATTCCAATGAAAAGTCCATCTTGGTCAGCCAACGTTGACCTCGACTCAGAGATGGGAGATGAGGAAGATTTCTGGCTTGAGTCTAATGTAAATATAACTGTGAGGCCCAGGTGGCAATGAACCTTACACACCATACCCTGTGTGGCCCATGCATATGAGGCTCAGAACAGGCAAAGACATCACCAAGACAGATTAGCACCCCAGTCACTTCGACGGGTGAAACTAAAAGGGAACAAGGGGTGGGGTGGGGATTGGGTAAATGGGGGTGTGTTAGTCCAGGTTGACTAGAGAAACAAATTCATAGTCACTCATCTGTTTATAAGAAAGAGTTTTATGTAAAAGAGCAATCGTATATTGAGAAAACATCCCAGCCAGTCCAGATCAAGTCCATATGTTCAATATTAGCTTATATGTCCAATAGCAGTTTATAAATTCCTCTTCAGATACACACAACACATGCAACAATGTTGAATGGAGGAAGAACACATCGCCAGTGGGTGGATAGTTTTGTGGATCCAGTGGCAGTGGAAGTACCTCAGCACTGGTGTGGGTCTCCACGTGGCTCCTCCAGCTCCGGGGCTCTGGCTCCATCAGTGTAGCTCCATGTGGCTTGTCAATAGGAATGTGTAGCAGAGAGAGTGTGCCTGACTTCCAGTGAACTATTTATCTCTGTGGTGCCTCCAAATGAGGTCTTCATGCTGTGACCTGTTTGATCGGCTGGACTCCACCCCTTCCTCAAGTTGGCAGATTATGTAACTGCCACAGGGGGGCAGTGCTTAGTTTGTGAAAACTGTGACTATCACGTACAAACTAGGACCTTGTAGCAGGAGGACAGACCCACAGCACCCACCCTGGACATCTCCAGACAACACAAGTGATTCCCTCACTCTAAAGATCTCCGTTTGCCTTTTGCTGATAGGCTGCCCAAACCAGCCCCTGCTGTCAGTAAAACATTCGGGTGATCAGATGTTCAGGGAGTTGTGCCAGATTAGCTTCACCCCTTCCCCAGTCAGTGGTCCCTATGGTAACCCCCCCCCAAAAAAACCCACCTCTGCCCAAGACAACACGAGCAACGCGGAGGGCAGCAGCTCTGAACCACTGCTCACAACTGCACATATTCCCATCAAATTAAGTCTTTCTATCCATTTGCTTGATGGGTATTTGAGCAAAGGAATTCAGACTTAAATCTAGGCCGAGTTCCTGCTTCAACCTGAATTATTTATTAGGAAATAGACAAGAATCTCCCCATGAGATCAATACTTGGCTCCCGATTTTGCATTTCCCTATAAGGATCGCGTAATGCCAGCAGACCAAGCTGCCTGGCGTCTCTGAGCTGAGCTTAGAAAGGAGTTCTGAACTGGAGCCATGGCCAGCTTGGTTTGGGGTTGTCTGCTGCCCTGCACGGTGGCCCTCTGGGAGGTGGGAGTGTGCAGTGGAGAGCCCTCTAGGTGAAGGACAGTCATCCCTTCCCCTTGAGTCTGCAAGAAACATGAGCCAAGAAAGGCTGAATGCTCTGATTTGGCTCCTCCACCCATTTTTTCCAGATGGGGAGACTGAGGCTGAAGAAGCAATGAACGTCCAGTGGGGGGCTTGCTGTTGGGGCCTGGGGTGGGCACAGGCATCACCAGAATTTGGGTTGGCATGACGGGGCCGCCCCCTCTTTGGGTGTGGCACTGGAGCTAGTGGAAGAGGGAAGCTTGCCAGAGCAAACATGGCAGGCCTGGCTCCCCAGGGAGGCCTGGAGAACCGGAGTGTTTGTGGGACAACGGCCTGGGGGTGGACCACTGCACCAGACAGCTCCAAAGTGAAACAGCCGAACGCTGTGTGACAAGGCTGGGATTTGGGGTGAGGCTAGAGAGTGAGTGGGCAGGGGCATGGGGATGCACCCTGCTATGATGCTCACCTCATCAGAACATGGGGCTGGGGAGTGGATTTTTGAGGACGATGTTTAAGACTGGGGCTGGACACACTGGGGTGCAGGGAGTACATACAAGGGCTCAAGGACACCCTGCCATCGCTGGCACCCCAGACCATGAGGTGGGGAGGCAGGGTCAAGAGGTTGGAACCATGTCCACTCGGGGAGGTTGGGGAGCTGGGACGTAGCCGACTCCAGAGGGACCATTTCCAGACTGAGGTCTTGCAGGGAGTCAGTGGGAGGCAACAGACAAATGGCCAGGAGTTTAAGGCCACTACCAAGGAAGGCCCAGACACGGGGAGAGGCACACAGTGAGCACCCCACCCACACTACAATGGGCCCACCAAGAGCAACAGGGCCAACCTCCAAGCAGAGGGATGCCGGGGCTGTGGAGACATCTTGGCGACTAGGTAGGTGGCTGTGAATGTGGGGGGAGTACTTAGGCTCCTGCCTTCAGGTTCCGGGCGAGCCGCTAGCCCCGTCAGGTGGGTCCGAGACACCAAGTGGAACCATGTGGATGTCCCCTTAAGGGGAGCAGCCACACGGAAGCAAAATCTTCTCACGTAGCTTGCGCATTTGGAATGACACGGTGTGGGTGGACCGTGGGCTCAGGGAGGGCTGTGAGTGCCCTTGGGAGGAGTGCCAGCTGGACCCTCGGCTGCCTGGGAGCACACCCTTTGTGGGAGCAGCTTCTGGCCACCCACCCCATCCCTGCGGAGAGCTGGTGTGAGAGCAGACTGCAGACTCCTGGCCCAGACATCACAGCCCCAGCCGGTCCAGGCGGGGGCACTGGGCGTCAGAGCCTGTCTGTGCTGTCATGAAATCACCATGTTTCCTTTAGAATGTTACAACACCCAGACTGGCGAAAACATGATAGTGAAACGAGGAACTGAAAAACCAGGGGCTTGAGTGGAGAGCAAATGTTTTGAGAATGATGAGGGAAATGACTGTGTAAATGTGCTTTGCCCAATTGATGTATGTATGGATTGTGATAGGAGTTGTATGAGCCCCCAATAAAATGATTAAGAAAAATTGATCAGGATTCCAACCACTTAGATAAAATGACTGATTTTAAAAAATTGTATGTGTCAGAGCTAGGTGGAGGCACCATATTATTTTTATCAACCTGTACCCTGCGTTTGGACTTCACACTCTCTGGCAAATATCTGCCCAGGCAGGCTTGCCATTTTAATGGACTGTTTCACGGTCCACTTGGTTAAATTACTATCGATTTAATTTGATCTTTGTCAGACATCCTGGTGGCTTTCATATTGTCACGATTGCCAATGGTGAATAGCTATGGTGACTTTATGGCTTCTCATCTGCCAGCATCTCTTGGGGACCCCCATCACCTCCATTCTCCGGGGCACTGAGCGTTCAGAGGTAGAAAGCTCACTGTGCATGAGACCCGGGCTTGATTCCAGGCCGTGTGCCTCCTGCACTGCCACCACCTGCCTGCCTGTGAAAGTTCCTGTGTGGTTCTGACGCCGAGCAGGAGCCCTGGCTGTGCCATGGGTCGGTAGTTTGAAAACACCAGCATCTCCGTGGGAGAAAGGCTGGGCTTTCTCCTCCCATGGAGAGTTACAGTCTCAGAAACCCACAGAGAGTCACACGAGTCATTTTTTTCTCCTTTTAACAAAAACTCATTTTATTGAGGGCTCTTACAGCATTCCATACATTAATTGTATCAAGTGTATTTGTACATATGTTGTCATCATCATTTTATAAACATTTACTTTCAACTTGAGCCCTTGCTATCAGCTCCTCTTTTTCCCCTCCCTCCCCCCACTTTGTGACCTATGGATAAATTATAAATTATTGTTGTTTTCATATCTTACACCAAATGCTGTCTCCCCTCATCCACATTTCTGTTGTTCATCCCTGGGGTGGGGTGGGGGGCTTGTACGTTGATCAGTGTGATCCGATCCCTCTTTCTCCCCCTTCTCCCCCCACCTTCCCCCTACCGTCATGGTATTGCTTCTTCCATTACTATTCCTGGGGGGTTTATCTGACCTGGATTCCGGGTGCCCAGAGCTCTTATCTGTACCAGTGTACCTGCTCTGGTCTAGCTGGATTTGTAAGGTAGACCTGTGGTCATGATAGTAGGGAGGAAGCATTAAAGAACTAGAGGAAGATGGTGTGTTTCATCGGTGCTGGACGGCACCCTGGCAGACTATGAGTCATTATTGATGCGATGGCAGTGAGGTGATGCTCAACAGGTGTCAGGGGAGCTTCCAGACCTTAGCCAAGACCTGTATGAAGAAAGGACTGGCGATGAATTTCCAAAAGCCAGCCGCTGAAAACTATACAGATCATGACAGTCGGATCCACAGTGCGTCACAGGGATGGCTCAGGAGCGGGCAGTAGTCTGCTATGTTGGTCACGGGGTCACCCTGAGTTGGACGGGTCCTTGGCAGCTAACAACGACCACCTCCGCTTCTGAACCAGGGGGTTTAGTGCGGATTGACACTAAGAGAAGACGTAGCCACCCTTGACCAACCAGAGCCTCCCATCTTCCTGATCGGAGATCGGGTCGGGGATGGGCGGGTGACCCAAGCTGACCCATTCAGAGTCCTCCGGGAACTCTGCTGACAAAGTCAGGCAGAGGGACTTCCTTTACGTGGACCTGGCAGCTTCCAAGGTCAGGAGATCACTGAGCAAACAGGGGGCTCTAAACCACCCCTGGGGGAGCGGCAACAGGAAGGAAAACAACCAGAGAGGGAGCAGGTGGTGTGGGTGGTGCTGGGGGCCCGGAGACGCCCATGCAGAGTTCTGGGTTTAGCTGATCTCTCTTGTCTGACCCCCAAGAACCACCTGAGTCCTGGGGACTTGGTTTTATGGGTCTGTCTGCTCTTTCTTGGCTCAGGTGGGCAGGCACCCCCAGAGGAAGGGCCGAAGCTTGCTATGGAAGGAGTGCCCATGGAGCCACAAATGGTGCCTGGGAGATGAGTGAGGCCGGAGGGGCGTAGGGAGGGGCAGGCCTGGGGCACCTCGGCAGAGCTGCTTCCCTGGGGCCATGGCAGTGTCTTGGACTCTGCCCGGGGCTTTGCCAAGCCCACACATTAGGAGACTGGTTAGAAAGGCACTGGAGTGTGGCTGCAGTCACCGTCTTGGGAGGGGGCCGTTGCTCACCTCCTTGGGCGTCCCTGTTGCCATGAGGCAAGGGTCAGAGACGCCTCCACCTTTACCCCACGGCGTGGCATCAACCCTTCTTCCCCCAACACTCCGAAGCCGGGGCCGAGAATGTGTGGTACAGACAGTGATGCCCACGGTCAGGGAGAGGCGGTGCTGCTCAGGAATCTGACAAGACACTCACCACAAGGTCTCGGCTGCTCTGCGGAGCCATCCATGGTTTTGGCCCCAAGTCAGCAGGAAGGGAAGAAATGCAATTGTGCAGGAGAAGCGGCTGCAGGAGGTGGCACTGCGGGAGGCCCCGGCTGGCGGCAGCAGAAGCAGCCAGACACCCTCACAGCAGAAAGGCAGGCTCCTCCTTGCCTACCGTGGGCCCGAGCTTGGCGCCAGAGGAAGCTCACTGCCTGCATCCAGTTGTCCATTCCTGTTCCTCCTGCCAGGTGACACCAGGCTTACTGCCATACCATCTTCAGGTGGCGACTGTGGCAGGAAGAGCCACTCCCAGTCTGAGGATGTCTCCTGCAGGTCGGCGCGAGAGCTGGGGCATGGATGGCTCAGAGGCAGAAGCCCCAGGCCAGCCCTGAGGCCAAGTACTGTTTTCTCTTGTTGGTTAATCCCTCACACACACACACACACACACACACGCACGATTAGCAGAGTCAATACAAACCAAGCCAAAGAATTCCCGCGCTCTACAAGCCGAGTTTGCAGGCTGGTGATCGCTGGGGTCCTGGGCACTCTTGGACACCCCCACCCTGCCCTGAGGAGAAAGAGGGATCTCAAGACGGCCCAAACTCCACTGCATCCTCTCTGTAGGGCTATGAAGCAGAAGTGTTGGGGTCCAGGTGGGCCAGTGCAGCCCCAGAAGTCTTGAGCTGTGGCAGGAACGTGGGACCTGCCTCCTCCCTGGTCCTCAATAACTCATGTTCTCACTGGGGCTTCTTGCAGCGGAGCTGAAAACAGGCAGGTGGCTTCTGGCAGGTGGGGACGGGGGCTGGCCTTTGCTGCGGGATCAGAGTGACCAGGCGCCTGTCCTCCCTCCTCCCCTACCTCCATCCTCCACTTTCACCTCACCACCCCGAGCCCTTTGCAGTCACTGAATCTGTGAGCTGATGAATGCCCCCACCTCCATTCCCTGCCCCCTACCACGGGGGAGTGAGTGAGAAGAAGCCATGTGAGATGAAGTCCCCCAGAAGTGGCTGTGTGGGGTTCAGGGTGGGAGGACCAGAAAGCTCACATCATCAGATGCCTCCAGGAGAGGTGGGGAGCCCGGAAGAGAAACCCCACCAGGGTGCCAACAGTGGGCAGCTCCCAGCAACCCAGGAGTCTGCTCCGCCGCACCCGTGGCCTGTCGGTACCAGACAGAGAGACGCCTGTGTGGAGAGAGCTGTCTCCACGTTTGCAGAGGGTCTGGAGCATGAGGCCAGCATTGCTGAGAAGTACAGGGGCTTGTGAATGCCAGGGGCACACTGGACGTGGGCTACAGCTTCCGGTGCCAGTGGGCAGAACCCTGGGATTCCTTATGGGTGCTGGGTGACTTTATGTGCAGATCCTCTTGAGCCAAAGCCAAGCCAAGCAGCCCACTCCAGAGGTTGGCCGGTTGAATCCCCTTCAGGCCAGAAACAACTCCCACGCCATCTCCCTTACCCCAGAGGGATCCCTTGTCTCTGCCCTTCTTAGACCCACTACATGAGCTCCCAGGCTTGTGGGAGCTTGCTGGGCTGCACCCTCAGACACTGGGTGCAATGCAATGCAGAAAGGGACAGCAAAGGACCAGAAGTGAGGACCCCGAGCCCCCAGCCCTCCCCTTACATGAGGGTCCAGAAACAGAAGGTTCTAGATGGGCCTGCCCCCTCCCTCCCACTACCGGGCCCCCTGCTCCCCCGAGTGGCGCCTGAGCCAAAGTCAGCAGCCAGACTAGAGGCCCTGGTGTTATCTCCCGCCTGCCTTCCTGCCACCAGGCTGCTGGGAGCGTGGGCCCTGGCCCGCCAGCCCAGCCCGCTATCGCGTTCCCAGACATTCTTTGAGCTCCTGGCACCCTGAGCCGGCGCCCCCCACCCAGGGCTGTCACCACTCTCCTGGTTGGGCAGGGCAGCCACGGGCTGCTTCCCATACTTCGGCGCCCACCCGTCCCCAGACACCAGGGGACAGCCCAGGACAAGCGTTCCAAGGGCTCAGGTGGAGAGCTTGGGTAGACCCTGCTCAGGCAGCAGTTCCTACAACCCCGGCCCACAGTGCTTTGGGGGCCTGTTTGCCCAGCACCCCGTCAGACAGTGAGGGCAAAGCCCACACCACGTACTGCGCTCCTTTCATTCCCCTGCCGTAGGCTCTGGGGACGGCCGGGATGCAGCCACGAGTGGGGTAGGGTGGGTGGGGAGGTGCAGACACAAAAGGACAAGAATGTATTGTCTCAGTCCTGGACGTTCCATGTCCAAACAGGGGCATTCACTCTAGGGGAGGGCCCTTCCCTGTGGGCAGTTCTCGTGTTCCTTGGCCTGTGGATAGATCCTGACATGGCATCTAGCCCCCTACGTGTGTCCCTGTCTGATCTGCCCTTTTTAATAAGACGCCACCAGAAAGTCGTCGGTTTCAGACTCACTCTACTGCGGTGCGTTTCATTCACCTCACAAAGATCATTTCAAATTTTAAGCACGGTCCCTTTCACAGTCACGGGGTTAGGGCGTCCCAGTTCCAACTTTGACAACCTCCACTCTGTCGAGGAAGGCATTCCTCCTGGGGTCCTGGCTGTCAGTAATGGGTCGGAATGTCTGTCTTATCCCCAGACCTGAGTGGGCCACTGCATGGTAGGCAGGCTGATGGAAATGAACCGCAACTTCGTCATCAAGTGCCAGGGCGAAGCTGTCTTTACCCAAAGAGCCAGTGATGGCCTTGTCACAGCCCTGGGAAAGAGGGACGGAGCTAAATGTCACCACTGGACTCCCCTGGCGGTCTGGAGCTCTGGCCTCGGAAACACCGTGGCACCCTGCAGAGTAGATAGGACGGAGAGACGAAAACATCATGTCTAGAAAACAGTTTCTTGTAACTTGGCCCCAATCTGGCGTTTTCTGAAGCAGAAAACCGAGGGCGGGCTTGGATCAGGAGTTGGGGGCTGCAGACAGGCAGGCTGAGCTGGGCTGCCCTGTGTGGAAAAATACAGAAGGAGACGGATCGCCTGAGCTAAGGAAGAGACAGACCCTCGGGAGATGTGAGTTGCCAAGATGGTCAGCTCAGGGCCACGCCCGGCTCATCACATTTATGCTTGGACAGGAGGACGAAGCAGACCAGCTTCTGCTGCAGCTGCTACAAAAGTGACCGAGCTGTCGGAGCTGGAACAATAGAGCCGCATTCCTGTGCAGTTCTGGGGTCGGAAGTCCCGCCCGGGCTTTCCGGAGGCTGAGATCTAGGCTTAGGCATGGCTGCGATCCTTTCCAGGGCGGATACCTGCCACTGCCCCTGCCTCTTCCAGCCTCTAGAGCAGTGGTTCTCCATCTTCCTAATGCGGCGATCCTTTCATACAGTTCCTCATGTGGTGGTGACCCCCAACTGCAACATTATTTTCATTGCTACTTCATCACTGTCATTGTGCTACTGTGATGAATCATCATGTAAATACCTGGTATGTAGAATGTGTCTTCATGTTACAAAGTGAACATTAAAGCATCGTGATTAATCACAAAACCAAAAACAACTTGTAATTATATATTGTGAAATATTTATTTCTAATTATAAATATATGAAATTTTGTCTTGAAGCATGGTGGAGCATGGGTAACAGTCTTCACACTGGGTACTCGTATGTGGGCACATCTGTGTCTGGGAGGACCCACCTGGAGACGCATAGAGGAGCAGTGTCTCGGTTCCTAAGACCATCCGATGGTCTTAGGTGACTCCTGTGAAAGGGTCGTTTGACCCCCAAAGAGGTCTCGCCTAAGAGGTTAAGAACCACTGCTCTAGAGGCTGCTGCACTCCTTGACTCCTGGTTCCACCTCCATATCCAAAGCCCACCTGGCAGGTGAGTCCTCACATTGCGTCCCTCAGCGGCCACTGGCTCCATCTTTGGTGTTTGTGTGGGGTTTGATTTCTGTTATTCTGCGGACCTTACAGCTGCCATCAGGGACTTTCAGGTGCCACCCCTTTTCAGGGACAGCCGGGTAACCAGGGGCAGCCCAGGAGTCTCTGGTTTGGGGGCCAAGACAGAGGATGTTGCCCATTGAGATCGACCTCTCCTGAAGGCTCCAGGGGGGTGAGCAAAGGAAAGATTCAAGAGGAAGTGTTAGCCAGAAGCTCGAGAGCTGAACCCCATGACTGTGTAGCCACTATGTCGGAGAAGCTTCCCTATTTCTCTAGGGGAGTCCTTCCCACCTGGATCAGACTCACCAGAACGTCGTCATTTATAGAGGCAGTTCCTATCGCTCAAAGAGGCTTGAGCTGGGGGTGTGCAGCAGCCCCTCTCTGACCATGATTTGTGGGTGACATCTCTGGGGGCTCGTGCTTGGTATGGGTTGAATTGTCTCCCTCAGAAGAGACATTGAAACCCTAACCCCGACATCTGTGAACATGACCTTGTTTGGAAATCGGGTTTGGGGCAATCTTATCAGTTAAGATGAGGTCATCGCGGAGGAGCTGTAATTCTCTGAGTCCAGGCTGACTCATGACCACTCCTTGTATGGAGCAGAAGCCCTCCACAGGGTATTCAAGCTGGAAGCTGACTGCCAGTCTCAGCTTCCAAGGTGCCACAGGGGGTGCGGGGCAGGGCAGGGGGAGTCTGAGCTGTCAATCTTTCTGTTAGGATTCTCATACTTACCCATTTGGACCACCCAGAAAATTTTTTTAACAGTTTTATTGGCACATAATCCACATATCATACAATTCAATCATCCAGTCATATCAAGAAGAATTCTATAATCATGACTACCATCCATTTTAGAACATTTCCTTTTTCACGGTGGTGAAATCGCTTTTAAAAAGAGTTGTGTAATCGCAATCAGTTCTAGTGCGAGGCCCTTCCCCATCCCTACCTGCCACCCCTTACCCCGACCTCCTGTCTGAGCCCTTTCATTGGTTAATATCTCTGTGCATCTACTCCCTCAGTGTTTCACAAACTGCGAAAGCCAACAGAAACAATAAAACACAAAACCAAGTGATAGTCAAAGGATAACAATTCAAACAATGAGTCAGAAAGAAAAGACCACCACCGATATTTAAAAATCCAGGGACAGAATTTTTGTCGTGGGACAAGTAAAAAACACATGCACCTACAACAAATTCAGGTTGGGTCAAGAGGGAGGTCAACTGACCAAGTATCAAGTTTGATCCAGTATAATCTAGATTACAGTGGTCTCTATCTGAGAGTAGAGCTGCTTGAGACCCTGGTCTGAGGCTAGAGGGGATCTGCTAGAGGCTTACTCTGACTAGATACTTGGTGTTTACAATTTAAGCACTGACACTTTTGCCTTCGTCATATTTGGACTTCGTTCTTGTCATCTAGGGATCACGCAGGCTGGTGTGCTTGTTCCATGTGGATTATTTGATGCCTCACTTCGATGACTGCTTCTTTGAAGGCAAGCCTATAAGACCCCAGACACTATTCCAGTTGATAGCCGGGCACCATCTGCTTTCTTCACCACCCTTTGCTGTAGCACCCTTATCTTCAGTGATCATTTCCTGAAGATGAGCATCAAGCAGGGCCATGTGATCAGAACTAACTGTTTTCGGATTGGGGCTAGAGTTAAGCGGGATCCCAGAATCCGTTTGCTTGTCCTTGGGATTTGCATGACTTGGGTTTCCTTTGGCAGCCGTCTTAGGACAAAACCAAAACCCCATAAGACCACCGACACCCGCAACAGCAACAAACCAACCAGCATTCAAACAAACCAACCAGCATTCAATCAGCATTCAAACCAGCATTCAAAACAAACTAAAGGCAGTGTGTTAGTCCGGGTAGACTAGAGAAACAAATCCATAGAAACTCATGTGGGCATATAAAAGGTTTATATATAAAAGCAGTTAAATATTGAGAAAACAACACAACGCAGTCCGGTCTAAACCTATAAATCTGATATTAGCCTATATGTCCAATACCAGTCTATAAATTCCTCTTCAGACTCACGCAACACATGCAAACATGCCAAATGCAGGAAGATCACAGGCCAGTGGGTGGAAAGTCTTGTGGATCCAGTGGCAGTGGAATAATCTCAATGCTGGCGTGGGTCTCCTCGTGGCTCCTTCAGCTCCAGGGCTCTGGCTGCCATCAGCATAGCGCCATCTGGCTTGTCAACAGGAATGTCTCTCAGGGAGAGTGTGTGTCCTGCCTCCCGGGAGGAAGACAGGAGTTCTGAGAATCCTCAGGAGAAGCCCATGCCCACACAGAGGCCTCACTGGCTGACCTGATTGACAGGTTAGACTCCACCCCTTCACTGGTAATCCTCTCAAGTCCCCAAAAACTAAAACAATGCCAACCATGTATCTCCCTGGAATATCAGACAATTGCACTGATGACATCATCGATGTTCCAATGACAGCTCTCTGGACACTGTCCGTATAAGGAGTCTATGGGAGCACAGCTCCTCCTGGAGCTGCAGCCTTGGAATTATTGCCCTGCCCAGTTCCATCTCCCCTTCGACTGAGCTCTGTTTACCCTTAGCATGGGGACTGATGCCAGAGCAAAACTTCCTGGAGCAATTCTTCCAAGTGCAGCTCCCTGCCCAACAGATCAAAACCTGCCATGTCACTGGGAGGGGGGCATCAAGGTACTAAATACATGGTGATTACGGCTCCTTTCATTAGACACCCACAAATCCAAGGATGTCCCCAATGACAGCCACTTCCACAGCCTGGGGCATCCACTCTCTGCTTTCTCTCCTATCCAAGTTCCCCAGTCCTCAGTCCAAGGTGCAGGCAGCTTCGAGGCAGGCCTCAGTTCATTGAGCCGGGCCTCCATGTTAAGTCCTTCTGGTGTAGCCCCTCCACCCAGGGATTCTTACTGGACCAGGGTGGCTCGAATTTCATCTGAGTCCCACTACCATGGAGTCAATTCCAGTTCATGGCGATCCTATAGGACAGAGTACAACTGCTCCTTCGGGTTTCTGAGATTGTTAAACTTGACAGGCACAGACAGCTTTGCTTTTCTCCCAGGGGTGTGAATGGCAGACTCTATGGTAAACTGCCCAATATGTAACCCACAACACCACCTGGGACTGTCCTAATGCAACAGCGTCCTTATAAAGGAGGTGAGACATCCAGGCTAGTGAGGAAGGAATTACATCGTGGCTGCAAGTTAAGGGACGTCTGGAGCCTCGGAGGCTGAGAAGGAAAGGGGAAACCCTCTCCTGAAGACTTTTTCCCTCCTGGAGTCTTCAGAGAGGACACGGCCTTTACACAGCCCAGACTTGGACTTCCAGCCTGGGATGCTGAGAGAACCCATTTCGGCTGCTGTACGGCACCTGGGTTTTGGTCCCTTGTTTTGACAGCCTCAGAACACCACTCAGTGTGGGAATGTGGCTCCTGATTCATCAGGTCAGTGTGGAGCTGAACTTCCCCCTTTCGCTCAAGCGCCTCTGGGGGTCCAACTCCTAGTGGGCACGCAGGGCAGAGTAGAACTGTCCCCAGAGGAAATTGGTCTGGAAATCACGCTTCAAGAAGCAAAGGCAGGAAGGTGGGAAGAACCCATCTGAAGTAGCAACAACCAGATTTGGGTTCAGAGAACATTCAGACTTGGTTCTGGGTCCAAAAGGCGGGGCAGTGTTGGGGGCGGCGTGATCTGGCCCAAGTGTGGGGAGCTTAGGGCACACCGAGTCTGCAGTCAGCAATCCGACTCTGGATAGCAATCCCTGAGGAGAGGGCTGGGCACGTTCTGGGCAGTGGCACTGTTAGCAAGAACCAGGCATTGGAAAGTTAAATGCCAATTTGTAAAGAGAGGCTACATCAAACACTAGCTCCACCTTCAGTACCACTGGCTGAGTGATGGAAGAAGTCCAAGGTGCTGTGGAGACATTGGCAGTAAACAAGGCTCCAGGAATGAATGGGGTACCAGTGGGGAGGCTTCATAAGTGGATGCAGTACTGGAAGCTCTCACTGGCCCAGGCCAAGAGAGGCGAAGACCTGGCTGACCGCCAGCCTTCTCCAAAGACAGATGACCCGGGGGTCAGTGGACCCCGTTAAGCAGTGCTTAATAATGTGGTCATTCGGATCACATGCAAGCAAGAGTGTGCTGAAGGTCACGGAAAAAGAGTGACTGCAGCAGTCTGTCCACAGGGAACTGCTAGAAATGCAACTCCGGGCCAGAAGAGGCTGTGTACCGACGTGCCTGTCAGTGCTGGTGTCAGGTGGGTCTTGAAAGAGAGCAGGGAATACGCTTTCTGGTTCTCTGAATACTCATTCTGGTATTAGATCCTCCTTTGCTTTCTTATGTTTTATTGACTGGGCCAATGTATTAGATTTTGTGGATTCTGACAAGCTTTGACATGTCGAAGAACGAGCATTCCAAGACACTTAGCGGTGCTCAGGCACAACTTGCTCATGGCCCAAGAGGCAGGTGTTGGGAGCTAAAAGGAGATATTACACGGTTTAGAATCAGAAAAAGTGGGTTGTGTTCATATCCATTCACCATACGCAGTCCGTGTAGGTGCTGACCAGTAATCCTAGCGCTGGGCGACCTGAAGCAGAATGCAGCTTCAGGGCTGGGGGAAGGCTGACCAACGACCTGCGATGTGCAGGTGACTTTGCCTCACTAGCTGAAGGCGGGGAGGACAGAAGCATTTGCTGCGGCTGATGATCCAAAACGACAGCCTTCCGTGTAGACCACACCTCGAAGGAAGGAAAACAAAAGTCTCCACAATTGGACTAATAAGCGTATCTCTGAGATATATGTCTTCTGGAGGAAATATTGAAGTTGTTGAGGCTTTTATTTGTTTACTTGGATCCACAATCAATGCCCATAGAAGCAGCAGCCAGGAGATCCACAGATAACTGCACTGGACAGATGTGCTGCACAAGACCTCTTCAAAATGTTAAAGGTCTATGATGTCCCTCTGAGGACTAAGGTGAGCCTGGCCCAAACTGTGGTGTTTTCAGTCACCTCTTACGCATACCAAACCTGAGCAAGGAATAAGGAAGACCAAGGACTGATAGCTTTGAATTACACTGCTGGCCAAGAATGTCGGATATCATACCAACCCATCTTTGAAGAAGGACAGTCAGAATGTTCCTGAGACGCGAGGGTAGGGAGACCTTATCTACGCATTTTGGACACGTTATCCAGAGGAAGCAGGCCCTGCGGAAGTACATAATGTTTGGTAAAATAGCAAACAAAAACCAAACTCCCTGAGATCGAGTCAGCAGTGACTCACGGTGCCTCCACAGAACAGGGTAGAACTGCCCTGTGAGTGTCGGAGACTAACTGTTTACAGGAGTAGAAAGCCCTATCTTTCTCTCAGGGAGCCCCTGGTGATTTTGAACCGCTGACTTTGCAGCATGTAGCCCAACTTGTAACCACTGCGCCACCGGGGCTCCTGGGTGGAGTGGAAGGTCAGTGAAGAGAGGAAGGCATGATTTGACACTGGTGCCATAGGCTCACAGGCAGCAACAGCTGTGAGGGCGGTGCAGGACCAGGCAGTGTCTCCCTCTGCCGTACATGGACTCGAGGAGTTGGATCGGACTCAGCGGCACCGAACAACAGCACCAGTTCCACTTTCAAAACGAATCCAGCATCCAACACCTCTTTCCATCCCTACGACTACCCCCAGTCCAACCAGCCACCTCGATGACTCGATCTTGCTGCTTCTGCCCTCTCCACACTCCAGGACCTTCTCTTGGACCCTCTCCACCCTGCCCCATCCCTTTCCTTCTCAGCGGGAATACCAATCACCCTGAGCCCAGCTGCCAAGGAAGAAGTCTGGGCAGGGAGCTGGAAGACAAGCATCCTCTGTCAGCAGCTGTGTGTGAAAACAAGGGCAAAAGGGGATTGAGGCTGACCTTGGTGGCCGGGAGAGGGATGGTGGCCGGATGAGGGGAGGCCCCTTCTGAGGGAAAGGTCAGAGTCCACTGACCTTTTTAGGGCAACCCAAGGTCTGCGGCAGACCCACCCTGAAAGTCGTGAAACCTCAGGGTGCTTGAACTTCAGCTTCCATCCCTCTTGTGGCTAGGTCTGCTCTTGCCTATCCAGGCAGACAAGAATATTCCAGGATGGTCCAGATGGACCACTAGGCCCATCACTTCATGAGGATCCCCAGCAACTAGGACGCAACCCCAGGGGGAGCTGTGTGTGCAGCCAAGCCTACTTCATCCAGATGTACAAAATCCACACAACTTCCCGGTGACATCTGCAGAATCAAGTGATCCAAACATTTTTAAGGTGTTTCTTACACTTTAGTAGGAGCGCTGCCGGAGGGGTGCTGGCTGATGCTGTCACCTCAGACTCTGAAACCTCCGGTGAGAGGGATGGAGGCCGTGTTTTGGAAGTCAAGGGTGGGGTGGGATGTGTGAACGCTGCACACTCGCACTTCACCTTCCTGGGGTGTCTGCACCCTTGAGATAGCAGACTGCCCTTGGGCCGAGGGGAAACAGCCTGGGTACAGTGCCCGCCTGCCACCAGCTCTGTGATGTCCACGGTCTTCCACGCAGCATGAGGAGGGAGGCACAGAGGGGCAGACAGTGGGACAGACTCCCTAGATGTGTGGCTGTCTTTCGTGCGTCTTGGAACAAACCGGCCATCCCTGCTGGCCTCCCTTGGGTGAACTTCTCTGGTCCACAGGGAGCTTTCTGGCACAATCTCTAGAACACAGAGGGGATCTCTCTTCTAGGAAGGAAAATAAAAGAGAACTTCCAGCCATGAGAGAAATCAACTTGCCATTAAGTCAATGCTCACCCATGGGAAGCCTGTGCCCAGAGTAGGCTTCTCTCCGCTATCATCTTTATGGGAGTGGATCCAAGGCCTCTCCTTTGCAGTACTCCTGGGTGGGTTTGAACCACCTACCTCTAGGTTAGTGAGTGCAAACTGTGTGCCACCTAGGGGCCTTCCCAGCTCCCAACCATACATGTGCAAATCATTCTCCCTGGGAAAAGGCATTTCTACTGTTATGCTAATGGAGACACACTATTGTAGTGGGGGGGCTAAACCTGACCACTTCTGAGCTCTCCAAAGAGCAGATCAGGTACAGACATGAGCACAAAGGGGTCAGACAGATACATGCGAGGATCACCTGGGACCAAGGAACACCCAGAGCTACTGACAAGGAAGGGATCCACATGGCTCAAACTCTGATTGGGACTCATAGCTTCCAGAACTGTAGGGAAAAAATATCTCTGTTCTTGAATACCCCAGCAGCACTAGGGGACCAAGGTAATCAATAGCTGTGGAGGATAGTTAGACATAAGAAACTAAGAAGGAATCTAAGAAATTCTAATGTGAGAACACAAGTCCCCCGCAGTCTTAGCAGAAGGGAAAGAGCACTCTCTCTCTTTTTCAAATATATAGATCGTTTTATTGGGGGCTCATATAATTCTTATCACAATCCATACGTGCATCCATTGTGTCAAGCACATATGCACATTTGTTGCCATCATCATTCTCAAAGAAAGCCCACTCTTGGCGATGTGGCAGAGCCGGCTGACACGGAACCCAGTACGGGTGTCACTCCCTATCGCCCCCTCAAGAGGCCGGTCACTCGGACATGTGAGCTACAGTAATTAAAGGCATGCACACTTTGACCTCAGCCTTTCCATTTGAGCATGATGCCACACCTCGTACTCAACGGAACTGCTGCATGAGTGTGCGAAGAGGCCCGCACAAAGATGGTCCAAGCAAGACCCCCAAAGTAGCAAAACTCCAGTGCTCCATAGCCAGGGAATGTCTGTCTCTTCCAGCGGCTCTCTTCCCGCCGTGGAACCCAATGCAGTCAGTAGGCGTTGAGCGAGATGATGGGGCTATGTGTTTGTTGTCAGGAGAAATGTTCACAATGGGGTGTGTGGGAAAGTGGATGGGGAAGAAGGAGAGTGGGGAGGAGACCCTTGTCGTAAACAGGCAGATACTGAGGTATGGAGGAAACGTTTTCCCAGAGGATGCGCTGCAGACGCTCGAGTATTGCTCTTTGGGTAGGAGAGTCAGTCTTGCCTGATTTCGTTGCTGCTCATCTGCATGGTTTAGAGACCTGACCACCTAGTTCAGTGGGAGAGAAGGGTTACAGCTGGCTCACCTGTGTGTTAGTCTGGGTTGATGTGCTAGTCTGGGTTGATGTGCTAGTTTGGGTTGACTAGAGAAACAAATTCATAGAGACACCCAGACATGTATAAGAAAGAGCTTTCTATGCAAGAACGATTGAATATTCAGAAAACATCCCAGCCCAGTCCAGATCAAGTCCACAAACCTGATATTAGCCGATATGTCTCATACCAACCTATAAAGTCCTCTTCAGACTCACGCAACATGCAATGGTGCTGAATGCAGGAAGATCATAGGCCAGTGGGTGGGAAGTCTAGTGGATCGAGTGGCAGTGGAAGCATCTCAGCTCTGGCAGGGGTCTCCACATGGCTCCTCCAGTTCCAATGCTCTAGTGTAGCTCTATGTGTCCTGTCGTCAGGAATGTCTCACAAAGAGTCAGTATGTGTCCCACTTCCAGAGAGCTATTTCCTTGGCGCCTCCAAATGAGATCATCAACCTGCAACCTGATTGACAGACTAAACTCCACCCTTTCACTCTTAATAGTCTCCAGTTGGCACCAGATTATGTACCTCCCACAACCAGGAAAAGGGCCAAAGACCCAGAAGTGGACATTAAGGCATTCCCAGTGGTGGCAGAAGCTGAACCCCCAGGTCACCTTGAGGAAAAGGACTGTAAAGACCCAAGACCTTACTGAGACACAGTGACCCCTAAATCTTCAGGACCAAAGACATCTGGGAACACGACCGGACAGACCCACAGATCATCCAGGATCATGACCCCATCCAGAATGGTGACCCTAGACACGGGACACCCCGAGGACAGACCCAGGGGCCTGCTAACCAGGGGCACAGCCTTGGCCCAGGACCCCCGAGCCACACAACCTCTGGAGCTTCTGGGTCCTGTAAAGTGAGTATGCTCATACTCCGCCCCCACGAGAGTGCGCTGAGAGTTAAAGACGCTAATGTATGCAGAAGTGCTCGGCAAACCAGCAGCACCGTGTGCAGAAGCCACCTTATTTTTATCACTGTGTGTCCTGAGGTGCCCTGATCACCTGACCACACTCCTCTGCACTCTCCTGACTGCACGGTCACGTGTCTCCCTGTCAGATGGGGCCTGCCTGCAAAGCGGTGCCTGATGGGCGGTCACTGCGAGGACGCAAGGTCATTTCACTCCCTGGAAGATGACAAGCCTTGGGCTGCCATGGGAACAGAGCGCAGGCCAAGTGTCCCCTGCCAGGTGGGATTTCTGCACTTCAGTCAAGCCCATTAGGGATCCAGAATGAAGCTGCCTCTTCGCAAACGCCAGGAGACAGCAGTGGCACGTGAATCTCAGAGCTAGCGCAGTGATGTGCACCTACCACGTGGCAGATGCGTGCTCTTTCCCAAGGGGCAGTGGCCATGACCAGGGGTCCAGGGACGACGCAGCGTCGCTGGTCCCACCAGCACCCCCGCCCGGTGCTGCAGCAGCAGGACATCTGCTTATCCTCCGGCCCACTCTCGCCCACACCAGGCCTGAGCCACGGTGCCCTCTGCACCCCTGTCTGAAAAGCAGAAGGCGGCCTTCTGCTCCTGGCAGTGTGATGGCTCTGCTTCCGGGCCATCACTCCCACTCTCCACCCCAATAGTGGTGCATAAACCACGAGGAGTGCTTTCCCAGACAGACGGACAGATGGACGGACGGACTGGCAGGGGAGCAGCAAGTACTGAGGAGCTCTGACCTGGAGGGCCGAAGGGAGCTTGGAAGTCGGTGGTGCCTGGAGGCGTTTGCTGCGTCTGTGGATGCGGCTGAGGCCTTCCTGGCCTTTCCAGATCCTGGTGAAAGAAGCCACGGCCCAGTGGCTACGGGAGGAGCTTGTCTGGTGGGAGAGCCCTGCCCATAGGAGGAGACCTTCGCCTGAGAACGAATCAGATATGCATCCCAGGAGAAGTTCAGTGGAAATGCCCCTTCGCAGCAGAGATGGTAAGATGCTCCGGACACGCATCGTGAGGAAGAGCAGTGGGCAGGAAAGAACACCGAGTTTGGTGAAGAAGAACACCGAGTTCGGTGAGGAGATGGACTGATGCAACAGCTGCCACCTGGGACCAGACACTCACTGCCATCGAGTCCGATTCGACTCATGACATCATTGTAGGACAGAAGGGTAGAACCACCCTGGTGGGTTTCTGGCTCTGTTGCCCTTTCCAGGAATAGAAAGCCTCGTCCTTCTCCCACAGAGTGGTTGGTGTTTTGGAACTGCTGACCTTATGGTTAGCCACTGTCTTAGGCTGGGTTGACTAGAGAACAAATCCAGTGACATTCATGTATATGTAAGAAAGAGCCTTATATCATGAAGTAATCTTATGTCGAGAAGGCGGCCCAGCCAAGTCCAACTTAAGTTCATGGGTCTGATGCCAGCCAGAGCCCTCTTCAGACTCACAAGCTGTAGGTCACTGCCGCAAGGTGCTGGCAGATCCCAGGCCAGTGAGGACAGAGTCACGGAGATCCAGGGTCAGTGGGAAAATGACAAGGGGTTGGCAGCTGTCGGGGTTAGTTGGCCCACATGGGGCTACCCTTAGAGGCAGGCACAGAGTCCCAGCAAGCAGGAAGGTGAAGGGGTAAAGAGGAAGGGGTGGGGTTCCCAATGTCTCTTATAAAAAGACCACATCTCCCAGGAGGCATCATCAGGCTGTGACCTGATTGACGGGTTAAATCCCACCTGTACACAATGACATAAAACCTAACTGTCACAGCAGCCTAAGCCATGACCAGTAGGCCACCAGGGCATCTCAGTGGGCTCAAACGTACCAGCAGTCATACAGAGGGCACAGGGTGGGGAAGCATGGTGCTCTTGTTTATAAATCGGAGCCAACTGGTGGCAGCTAGCAGCAGGAAGAAATGGCACTTCCTCCACTGTGAGGCGAGGTGGAGGAGGGCACCGCCCCTCCCCTGGCCTGATGCTCATCGAGTCAGCATCCCCAACTCAAACCACCTAGATGGCCCGCCAAGACTCACACCAAGAATTTTATTTCAAGAGGTTCCAGGCTGGCACTGACATGACAATTTCTCTATACTAGGAAACATTCAGCCGGGACCTCAAGACATTCCCCAAACTCGAGAAAGTTCGAGACACCTAGAATCATGGTCCCAGGCACGAGCCAGCAGACACAACACAGAAAAGGATGAGAGTCACAGATTCACCAACGGGGGTGTTCAAGAAAGGATGTAAGGTAAGTCAAGTGTGTTTTAACAACCGAAAAGGGGACTGTTCGTAACTATAACACATGATTAACAAAACAAAAAGGGACTAAATGTACTATCTAGAAGTGAAAAATATAATAGAGGAAAAGAAAAACTCAATGGACTGTTTTAACTGCAGCTAGATATAAAGAGGAGAGAGAGAGAGAGAGAGAGAAAGAGAGAGAGATAGAGAGAGAGAGAGAATTCACTGCCATTGAGTTGATTTGGATTCCTGGCAATTCTATAGGATAGAATAGAATTGCCCTTGTGGGTTTCAAGGTTTCAATCCTTACCAAAACAGAGTGTGACATAGGCTGATGGGCTTGGTTGATGGGACAGATGGAGAATGGTCCAAGGCCTGCTGGCATTCTCTGCCCAGGGACAAGCACAGAGCTGAGAAGGGTAGCAGTGGCGGAGAGACTTGTGGCCCAATCAGCTCCTGTGTCCAGAAGCATGAGACCAGAGGTCTCACCGCTCCCCCCGCCCCCCCCAGCCCCTTGCCAGGCTCCTTGCCTCCAACCTTCCATAGCCTTCATTCCCCTTGGGAGATGTGCAAGGAGGCCAGGGTGGCAGGAGGCCTCGTGGCATCTGGAGTGGTATGGAGCAGAGCTGATGCCTGCATAAGACTGTATGACCTTGCTTGTTTCAATGTCACCCAAGAGAAAGACGCTTTGGGCAGCTGTTTTTCCAAGGATCCACGCACTGGCAGGGAATGCTTTTAGCAAGTTTGCAAACTATGTTGCATTTTGTCATGAATTTTGGAAGGGTATTTTTAGCTTGTGGACTCAGGAGAGATCTCAAAATCTAGACTGTACCTGTCTTAATCAGGGTTCTCTAGAGAAAGAAGATTATGTATATTATAAATACATAAATAGATCATTATAATTGTATCAAATAACTACATATATATTTTAAAAATCAGAGATGACATTGAGGGGTTCACTGGCTTCTTATCCTGCTGCTCCATCATCCTCAACACTTCCTTGCTAACTTGAGGATGTATATGGGCATCCCAGGTTTCAGAGGAGAGCTGATTTTGCTGGTGGCTCTTTGGATTGGGAGTGGGCTATGGAGAGTAGAGGGTGTTCCCCCCCTCTGGGCAAGGCAGTGGGGCTCCCCTGTAGCCATAGCTTGCTGTCCTGCTGTCCCCATTCCCACACTCTGTGCATGAAACTAAATGAGCCTGAAGCCCTTTCTCCCACCTGACTTTAGGAGTCCATCTCAAGAATAGATTTGACCCATTTAAACACAATGAATAAAGACCGAACCGTTGTGGAATGGCATCAAGGACATCCTAGATGAAGCAGAAGAAAATCATCTACCAAACCGTGTTCTCGAAGGCAGAGTAGCTAAAGCAGTGGAAGAAGCAATCAAGGAAGAGAGCTCAGCAGAAGCTTTCAAAGGGCAGTTCAACAAGACACACAGGGAATCGTAGAATGAAATATGCAACCCCCTGGAGTTAGGGAACGGAGAGAAGAATGCTTGCAGAATTTCATAGGTTACAAGAACTGAAGAAAAAATGTGAGCCTGAAAAAATGGGGAAAAAAGTAAGTCTGTTTTGAAATACTGAAGGATTCTGTGGTGAATAGGGATTCTGTGGCCAATGATGTAGGAAAGCATAAAAAAAAAGATGGAAAAAACACAGTCACCGTTCCAAAAAGAATCAGAGGACAGCCATTTCATGAGGCCACATATGACCCAGAACTGATGGTAAGGAAGGAAGAGGGCAAAGTCTCACTGAAGACAGCGGAGAAAAACGAGGCTCGAGAGTCCAGAGAATGCCAGTGGCGATGTTTCCACAAACAGAGGCAGCACCAGAAGCCCTCCCTAGTCTATGGCAAGAAGTTTGGACGCTGGTTGCCTGGCCAATCAACAGGAAGAGATCCATATCCGTGCCTATTCCAAAGAGAGGTGACCCGACAGAACGTGGACATTATCAACCAGTACCGTTAATACCACATGCAAGTAAAATCCTGCTGAAGGTAATTAAAGAATGACCGGAGCGGCATGTTGACAGGCACCGCCAGAAAGCCACGCTGAAGAAGAATGACTACTGTGACACTGCTAACTACTGCACGACACCGTTGAACACGGAAGATATTCTGTGGGGTGAAACTTGTCAGGCCTATAAAGACAAACACTGTCTGCACCTGCTGTTATGAAAGGGGGAAAAAATCAAGAAAAGTTATTTGCACGCACGCACACACACACACAAATGATTTGCACACCCAAAGAAGCAGACGTTGGCAGTTATGAAGAAGCTGGGAGGAGGAGGGAGGGAAAGAGGGAGAGGGAAATGAATGAATAATTAATGAATCAATGAAAAAGAACTTCAAGCTAGCTTCAGAAGAGGACATGAAAGGAGGGGTGTCGCTGCAGCCATCGCAGGAGTTTCCCTGACGGGGCAAAGGCATTTGACTGGACAACCCCGGGAGAACGGGAATTCCAGGCCACTTCATTATGCGCACGCCCAGCCCGAGTCAAAGGGCAATGTGTTATTCCGACAGAACAAGGGTGGTGGTGGTAGAAACCCATCATTACTCCATCTGTATGCTGAGCAAGTGATCTGAGAAGCCGGACTGTCCTGAAGAAGAACATGGCGTCAGGGTCGGAGGAAGGTTCACCGGCAACCGTGTGTGATGCTGAACCAGCACCGACACCAGGAACAGAGACGGGGGTGGACTATGCACACATGGCGCTCGCCCAGGAACCAAACACGCTCACGAGACAATGGCCTTCCCCCAGAGGGACACACAGAAAAGCCCTCTCCTAGAGCCGGCTCCCTGAATGTGGAGAAAATAAACAAAGAAATGCTGCGTGGATCTCCCCAGGGGGCCCTGTTGACTGGTGCCAATGTCAGGGGTTAGCGTTGAAAATCCGCAGCTGGTCAGCCAGGTCACCGAGGCCCTCGGTCATGGCCACTTCTGGCTTTTCCTCAGAAGCCGAGGGCATGGCTCTTTCTCATGCACGGGGCTGGCCTAGTGGGCAGCTCTGAGCGGCAGAACAAGGCCAGTGGGGGGCCCTGGACCTCTTCCATTGACCTTCTCTTCTCAGGAACCCTTGGTTTGTTCTGTTTAATGAGGCCCTGGATGAGGACGGGATTCCTAGAGTGACAGCTCGGGAAATGAACCTAATTGGATGTCATTCCATGAACAAAGGTAGTCATGCTCAGAGCGTCCCTGGGCCTCTGACCTCCCCTCTCCGGGGCTGACCCTGTGGCAGGCAGCTGAAAGGCCCTTCTTGTAGTCTGAGGCCTTCCGCTGTGTTTAGCACACACGGCCCTTTGCAGAGAGTGGTCTTCAGGGCCCTGTGCCTGCCCACTCCATCCTCACAGCGCCCGGGAGAGAGTGGGGAGCAAAGGGGGTCTCACAGAGGCTGGACTGTTCCCCCAGAATGTCAGAGGCCAGCCTGCCTTGCATTCGGATCCTCCCACCTCGTCCCCATTTCTGCTGCTTTAAAAAAAGTTTTAATAAATCATTTTATTGGTGGCTCTTACAGTTCTTATAACCATCCATACATTAATTGTATCAAGCACATTTGTACACATGTTGCCATCATCATTTCCAAAGCATTTTCTTTCTACTTGAGCCCTTGGTATCAGCTCCTCTTTTTTTCCCTTCCTCCCACCCTCATGAACCCTTCATAATTTATACATTATTTTTCTTTTCATATTTTACACAGTCCCCTGTCTCCCTCCAGCTGCATTTCTGCTGTTCATCCCCCGGGGGGTGGGGAGGGGTAAATATGTCCATTATTGTGATCGGTTCCACCAATCTCCCCCTTGTCCCCCCACCTTCCCCCTACTCTCACGGTATCACGCCCATCATTTCTGTTCCCGAGGAGTTTATCTGTCCTGGATTCCGTGTGTCAAGCTCTTATCTGTACCAGTATATGTGCTCTGGTCTCGCCGGATTTGTAAGGTATTAGCTGGGGTCAGGGTCGTGGCGGCGGCGGGGAGAGGGCACGCTAAAGAACCAGAGGAATGTTGTGTGCTCCCTCAGTGCTACTGCTGCACCCTCGCTGGCTCGCCCCTTCCTGTGACCCTTCTGCGAGGGGATGCCCAGTGGTCATTTCTGTGCTTCAAGTTTGTTCTTCCCTGCAGCACTGGCTAATAATGGGTGGGCTGCAGTGGACTCGGCAGCGTGCTGTTCGCGTAAGATGAGTTGAGAGCAAGTTCAAAATCGCAGGCACGGCCCAAACGAAGCATATTTTCGGTCCAGAGCAGACAGCCAGATGGTTTTATGAGTAACACAACACCATGAGTATGCACAATCCCATCTAACCTTCAGAAGCGAGTGGGGAAAGGAAAGGGCGTTCACCAGACAAGCCCCACACGCATCCCAACTCGCTCTCTGGGGCTTCCTGGCAGTGCCAACAAGCTCCCGGATCGTCTGCTGTGGGTGGCAGAGCCCTGGGGCAGGGTTCTCATGCCCTGACAAGAGGTTGTTTCTCTGGGACCCTGACGAGAGACCTGGCCCAGTCCAAAACCTGGGGCCAGGGTCTGTGTGTCCTGAGCAGCTCCCGAGAACCGCACCGGCAGGCAGGTCTACTATCCACACAGGAGCACGGAGTCCGTCTATTCTCTCAGATGTCTCAGCTGCTGGGGGCGCACGTATGCCCACTGAAGAAACTCTGTATGGACAATGTTTGGAGAGCGGGCAACAAACAATTCCCGAGTGGACAAGGCAGAACACAGTCCACATGCAAAATATCTGGGCGGGGGTGGGGGTGGGGGCTCTGGGACTAAGGGATGACTGACAGACAGCATGGGGTAACTGACAAAAGGCTTGGGGTGACAGACAGATGGCTTGAACCAAGGTCCATGGAGCTTACAGATGGAGACAGACAAGAAGGACAAGGTTTGGGGTGGTAATGGTGTTACTAGGCAGCTTCAGACTTCAAGTGATCAGCTTCCCACCTGCAGCAGTGGTGGATGATAAAGGCAGGTGGCCAGTGTAGAAGAAGACATGGGGGGGCGGGGAATCCTCAATGGCATAAAAAGAAGCCATGTGCGCTGTGCCAGCCTATTCTATCCTTCCAGCCCTACAGAGTGCCCGGGCTAGGACAGCAGCCACAGCTCCAGAGAGCATGCTGGCCTTCCACGCCTGAGAACCAGGCTCACTTCCCAGTCGCCACATCAGGCATCAGGCTGCCGCTTCCAGGGAGAAGACAGGACTTTCCACTCCCGGGAACAGTGACCGGCTCAGAAACTCACAGGCAGGGGCAGTTCCACTATGTCCTACAGGGTCGCTCTGAGCCAGTCTTGACTCGATGGCAGTGAGTCGTTTGCACACCTTCTGTGCAGTCACCCACATCCGTCCCTGGAGGCGTGTGTGATGCTGTGACCTGGTGCTCACAGACTGGGGAGACAGAGACAGGCCTCCTCTCTGTGATCCACTTCTGAGCCCATGGATCTAATGGTCCAATCCATAGCCTAGCTCAGGAGTGCTGCGGAGACAGGCAGCACTTTATTCCGCTGTGCATGGGATCCAAGGAGCCTGGTGGTGCAGGGGGTAATGCACTCCAGTGTGAGCTCAAAGATCCATGGTTCAAACACAGCAGCTGCTTAGAGGGAAGATGGCATATCAGTATGCATCTGTAAGGATGAACAGCCTTGGGAAGCCAGGGGGCAGGTCTACTCTGCCCTGTGGCTGAGGGCCTGGGTCTGGGTGTCGGCAGGTGCTCAGGCTGACTAGGTTGCAGCTAGCTGCTTTTCCACCACGTGCACACAATTACACGCACACATTCCCCAAGTTCATATCTGTGCTACGAATTGGAGGGCCCCACAGGAGCAGGTACATCTGTGTGGTCGCCAGGCGTCCTGGAGGAAGGCATCATGGTGTGAGGGAAGCCCAGCCTTATTTGAAGAAAAGCAGACCATTCTCATGCTTCAAGAATGCTGCATGTGGAATGTACTTGCTCACAACATTGCCTTGTGAACCTCACGCCCGTCCTCAGGGGACTTGCCCAGTCATGTGCAGGTATGCACACAGGGGTCGTGTTAGGCAGGGTTCTCTGGAGAAATGAAAACCAGGACACTTATGATTATATATATATATATATATATATATATATATATATATATATATATATATATATATATATGATTATATATATATTTATACCATGTGTTAGACAGGGTTCTCTAGAGAGACAAAACCAGATTGCTAATAATTACATATATATTTATAAAGATAGATATACAACACAAGAAACGAACTGTTAAATTATATACAGATAGATAGATATATAATACAAGAAATGAACAGTTAAATTATAAAGCAGTACAAATGGCTCAGTGCAACTCACTCCCGAGAGAGACTTGTAAGACACTGGCAGTCCTTCCAGTCTTGAGGGCCGCCAGGTAGTCCTCTGTAGAGAGAGCTAGGCTATCTCGGCACAGGCAGCAAACAGCAAGGCAGGTCACCAACTGTCAGCCAGGTCACCAACAGTCAGTCCCCAGCTCAAGAGATGTAAATTCCAATCATGTGGTCTTAAAGGGTCCTCAACTTACAGCAGCACAGTCCACAGGTTAGGTGTTCCATAGGCAGTGGAGCCGGTAAATTGAGGCACAGAACAAGCAAGGCAGCTGCACACTGGTCCGATGACCAAAGAGCGAGAGACAAGAGAGGCAAGGCTCACCGAGCCATTTATCTCTCCACCCTTCAATTAATCCCACTTGTGTCTATCGGCCAGGTTGACACAATAAGCTATCTCATACAGCAAGAAAGAAGATAAAACTAATTAGTCCACACAGCAGTACAGACGGTTCAGTTCAACTCACTCCCTGGAACAGTTAATACACTGGAAGTCCTTCAACTCATGAGGGCTGCTGAATCCAAGGTCAAGGAAGCAGGCATCAGAGTCCTCCCTCGGACAAGGCAGGCAGAGTCTGCCCACAGGCAGCAAATAGCAGGACAATTCACCAACAGTTAGTAGCTCGGGTGCTTAGTGAAGCAGGCCCGGATGGGATATCAAACCCCGGATATCAAACCCCATCTATGCAAGGCGACAGGCTCCACCAGCCTCAAGCTCAAGTGCTGTACAGCCCAGCAGCGTCATGAAGCAGGTCTCGAAAGAACCTCAAGCCCTAGCCACACGATCTATGGATTTTCTGAGCCCACAATTAGTGGAGCGCATAGGTTAAGGCAGGGAGCTAGCTAAAACAGCAGCCTGCTGGTCCTATCACCAGAGAGCAAGAGAGACTGGGGCGGGCCTTGCAGAGCCATTTATTTCTTTGCCCTCCAATCAGACTGCGACCTGATTAATCCCACATGTTCCTATTGCCACGTTGACACAATAAACCTACTTATCACAGGGGTAAACTCACCCCTACGTCCCCAGCGTAGGTTGAATGCAGTGACAGTGCCTTCTGCTTTCTGCTGTCCTTCTGCAACCAAAAAGAGCCAGATCTGGCGCCGTGGCATTGATTGGGAATGTGGGACAGAGAAGATGGCCTTGTAGCATTTCCAAAGCTGAGCATCCTTCCAGAAACCAGCGGCCGCGTCTTTCTCCCAGGGAGCAGCTGGTGAGTTTGAACCACACTCTTCTGGTCGGCAGCGGAGCATTCATCCACTGTGCCACCGGGGTGCCCTCCATTCTGTACACGGGGGCCTTTTTCATGGTCTGTTGAGCACCATGGTTTCCACTTTTGCTCTGCTTTCCGTGGGTGAAGTTGCTGTTCAAACGGTCTTGCGCTGCCTGATGTTCCCAAGCACAAGAGGGCTGCAGTGGGACCGACAGGGGCGCCCTGCGTGTTGGAGACACTGACTTCAGGTTGAGTTCAATGTTAATTGGGGGTGGGGGGTGGGGGGAGAGGACCCTTTAAACTGTCCATTGGAAAATGGAATAGAAAGCCAGATTTTCCCAGGAACTTTCTGAAGCCCTTTTGTTGACTGAACAAGGTATCTTGTTCACTCATTGAATGGCTCCCCCTATGGACTTACCACTGAAAAGGTGGTGGTCAGAAGCTGAAGACCCCACCTGCCCTGCATCCCCCTGGAGCAGTGGTTCTCTACTCTGCAGTTTGGGGTGCCCAAGGCCTTGTTGATAGGTGACTCCCCTAGAAGACAGCGCTGACAGAAGCTTTCTCTAAACGCCCCCAGGCACGGGCCAGTGACATCATCGTGATGCCCTTTGCTCGCTGGCCCTCTGGTCTCTCTCTACTTCTGCCTCTCCTCTCCCTCCGTGTGTTGGTCCTTTTCTCTCTGTCATTCCCTGTGTCTCTCTGTCTCCCAGCTTCTCTGCCCAGGGCCCCTGCCGTGTGCACAGCTGGCCTGGCCTGCCCCACCCTGGTTTCCTCCGGGTCTGAGAGCATCCCGGAGGCAGCTCTGAACGCCTCGTTCGTGCCCGGTGGTTGCCGAGGGCCCTCACTGTCCCCACTGTGTGTGGAGTCAGTCGGCCCATTGATCTCTCCGCTTCTCAGCCCAAGTCCCCCTGGCTGCCTCAGCATTGATTTGTGGAGACGCTGACCTTCTGAAATGTGTTGGATACCAGTGTGACAGGCATTCTTGTCAAGTCGGGGTCCAGCCAGCTCTGGGGGAGGCCTTGGCTCCGATCTGCAGAGCCCCAGGAGGTGCTGTCCTGGGAGCGGGCTCAGAGCTGCGGTGGTGATTGGCTGCCCACGGTACCCGCTGGGAGGGAGGGCCTGGCCTGCTGGAGGCTGACACATGTACTGTGGAGCATCCACTGAGCCCTCTGCATTGCTTCCTTTGCCCAGGGTGTCGGGAGGTCTCTCCTCCCCTCTGTCATGCTCGGCTGCCTGGTGGCTCATATTGTAGCTGCCGGGGGCTGTCCAGTTGGTCCCCAGACATTGAGACCCTGTGCTCGGCAGAAGAAAGGCTGCCCGGGCATGCACCAGCCCCAGGATCAGTCTGGGGTTGGGCCACCCTTAGGGTTGATTGCCTCACCAAGCCTTTCTTTCTCACCTAGCTTCATTTGGAAGCTCTGCTGAAACCTCTTCCACCACGAGCTGGGAGACTCCGCAGGAGGTGCGTGAGCCGGGAACGAACATGCTACTAGGGGTCAGTTCCACCACTGAGCCGCCTGGATCCCATGAAACACTGTCATTTCTTTCCCACGAAAAGCTCCCACCTCCTTCACACGTGTGCCTCTTAGTTCCTTGGGCGGTGCCCCGGGGGGTGGGGAGGGCAGGAAGCTTCCAGAGCATGCGTCAGCCTTCATCATCAACCCAAACCAGACTCACTGCCCTCGGGTCTGTTTTGACAGGGTTTCTGAGGCTGGATATCTGTATTGGAGCAAACAGCCCCATCGGCCCCATGGAATGGCTGGTGGCTTTGAACCGCCTAATTGGCAGTTAGTAGGGCATTGCTTACCCCACAACCCCGCCCATTCGCACTCTTTCTCCCATCCCTCCTTGCACAGGTTCCAGTCTCTGGAACCCCCCATGTGTCTGAAGGTAGTGGGCCGGGCAGCCAGGCCCTCTTGGCGTGGGTGCCGACACTGGGTCTTGCGGTGTGGAATTAGGGAGTCAGGGCCCTGGGCAGCCCTTCTGACTCAGTGGGATGCCCTGAGTGCGCTCTGATGAGGGGGGCGAGTTTGGGAGTGGTCACGGGTGGTGGGCGTCTCCCTCTCCCCCCAGGAACCCTGAGGGGTCCTTCTCCCTGTCTGGCTGCAGCTTTGCTGTGAACTTGCAGCCGCGGTTGTTCTTGGCCAGGACTGGCTTGTCTTAGGAAATGGGCTGTGTCTATATTTAGCTTCAGGAATGCGATGCTTGATGTTATTCGGGTTTGGGGCCAACCAAGAACTATGTTCTTTCACCCCACACCAATCCCAGCTCACCCGTCAGAGAGAGAGAGAGAGAGAGAGAGAGAGAGAGAGAGAGAGAGAGAGAGAGAGAGAGAGAGAGAGAGAGAGAGAGAGAGAGAGAGAGAGAGAGAGAGAGACTGTGTCCTCAGGGCCGGGTTGCACAGCCCTGAGGTGTGGTCCCCTTCTCCCACCACTGGGGATGGAGCTGCAGACACCAGAGAAGAGAGCAGGGCGTGTCTCACATGGTTCACAAGCATCTGAGGGTGCATGCTGGGACCACTCCTCTCTTAGGACAGAGTGCGGCCAGGAGATGGGCAGGCGTGGGTCGTCTTGGCCTCCGACAGTGCCTTCCAAACCCGGGTGGGGAGATTTCGCTGGTAACAGATGGTCACCAGTAGCCCAGGTCAGGGCACAGTAGCAGTAGGTGATGCAGCAGCAGTAGCCTGGGATCAGGGGTGGCAGTGTTTACCCCAGCCACCCAGGATGAGGGGAATTAGTGGTAGGGGTCACAGGAAGGGGAGGACACAGGTGTTCCCACTGCTCCCATGCCCCTGCAGGAGAGATGGGGCGACAAGTGGGTACACATGCTGGGAGCCTCTTCATGTCTGCTGTGCGGAGCTGTGCTGCAAACGGAGACTTCGACTCAAGTCGGTCCTGGATCTTAGGCTTACAGAATCTTGAGCTGCGGGTCCCAACGCCATCAGCAGTGATACGGATCTCTGTTGCTTCCTGGTCCCAAGCCTTACTGGGAGGTTGAATAGGATTGTTCATGCCTAGAGGGGGCAGCTCCCAGACCCCCCAGTGCCACCAAACTGGGCTCATGCCATGAGTGAAGCCCTTGAGTGGATGCTGCAGATCTTAGCAGCCAACTTGCACCTCCTCCCAGAAGATGAGCCTCACAGGGGTCCTGGCTGACGCTAGGGCAGAGGCCCTGGTATGAGACGGAAGGTGGGGGCAGCTCTTTCTCAAGCCACTTCAGACAGGCAATGAGTGATGGCCAGAAATACAAGTGTGCGTTCCTGCCGGCCCAGAATAGTTCTGGGCTAGAACAAACATGGCCACATCAGGCACAGCGCTTGGCCTTCTCACCTACCTTGTGGGGAGTGGGCAGCAGCCCTGTTCCTGCCCGTCCTGCATCTCTGCCCTGGGGGTTAATAAAATGCAGAGCCAGCAACTGGCCTGTGACTTCCCAGGAGCTATCCCAAGATCTTGATGTCCCTAGGACTTTTTTTGGGCCAGGCAGTCATGGTCCCCAGTGTCCCCACGGGGTGGGAGAGCCTCCCTGGAGGCTGCATGTACGGTGGGGCTGTGACTGTTGAGTAGCATAGAGTCCTGGAATTACTACACACAGTGCTGCCTGGTCTGTGCCAACCTCACAATTAGGGGGCAATTGTTGTTAGATGCTATTGAGTAGGCTCTGACCCAGAGGGACTGTGATAGTTACATAATCTGGTGTCAATTTGAAAGGATTATGAGTGAAGGGGTGGATTGTGGCCTGTCAATCAAAATATAACCAATGAGGCCTCTGTGTGGGCATGGCCTTCTCCTGAGAATTCTGGGACATTGCAGCTGACAAGACACATGGAACTATGTTAGTGCCCTCAGCTGGAGAAGCCACATGGACCTACCCTGATGCAACCAGACCTCTGAAGCCGGAGAAGCCAAGTAGAGACCCCTGCCAGCACTGAGATGCTTACAGCACCACTAGATCCAAAGGCTTTCTACCCACTGGCCTGTGATTGTC
This sequence comes from Tenrec ecaudatus, assembly GCF_050624435.1. Classification (NCBI taxonomy): domain Eukaryota; kingdom Metazoa; phylum Chordata; class Mammalia; order Afrosoricida; family Tenrecidae; genus Tenrec; species Tenrec ecaudatus. The sequence continues at coordinate 208,052,229 of NC_134531.1, read as the reverse complement.
TTGCATTTGGTGCCATTGCATGTGTTTTGTGAGTCTGAAGAGGACTTTATAAGTTGGTATCGGACATATGGGCTAATATTGTACCTATGGGCTTGGACTGGACTGTGTTAGGATGGTTTCTTAATGTACAATTACCCTTTATATAAAACTTTCTCTTATACGCATGAGTCTCTATGAATTTGTTTCTCTAGTCTATCCAGACTAACACAGGGACCCCATGCATAACAGAACGAAACACTGCACGGTCCCGTGTCATCCTCCCAGTCCTTAACACACCCAAGTCCATCCCTGCAGTCACTGTGCAGTCCATCTCATCGAGATTTGCGCTGCTGCCCCTCCACTTTACCAAGCACGATGTCCTTGTCCCGGGACTGACCGGTCGCTCCTGACACTGTGTCCAAAGTCTGTAAGAAGTCTTGCCATCTGGCCTCTAAGGAGCACTCTGGCCTTACTTCTTCCAAGACAGATGAGTTTGTCCTTTCACAGTCCATGGTACTGTCAATATTCTTCTCCAGCACCCCAATTCAAATGCATCTCTGCATATTCTTCATCTGACTTCCTTATTCAGTGTCCAACTTTCACATACATATGAGGCAATGGAGAATACCATGACCTGGACCAGGAGCCCCTCAGACCTCAAAGTAACAGCTTTGCTCTTCAACACTCTACAGAGGTCTGTGCAGTGCAGCATTTGATCTCGTGACTGCTGCTTCCATGAGCTCTGATTGTGGATCCCAGCAAGACAAAATCCTGGACCACTTCAACCCTTTCTCCATTTATCATGATGTTAGGGGGCAGGGCATCCCTGGATCTGTCTGTTCTGGATATTCCGAGAGGTGCTCTTTTATGGCTAACTTCTGTCACGCAGCTCTCTGGTGGCGTGCTGAATTATGCCTTGTCTACTACCTGCTGGGGCAGCATGTCAAAACCACTGGCTGCTTCAACCCATAAAGAGTTATAATTCCGGAACCCTCCACCGCCGTGGCTCAAAATGGACCCGATGGCAGTGAGAACGTGCTCAGGGCTGTTTCTGCAGCGGCATGTCCCGGGCCTGCCCTGCTCACACAGCTGAGGAACAGCGCTGCATGTGCCCCAGTGTGCTGATGTGTTCATCCGCTGAGAGACCTCTGGGCTGGTTCCACATTCTGGTTGTGTGGACGGTGCTGTGGCCCAACATGAACGTACAGGCTTCTGTTGGAGTCCCTGTGTGCATCCTGGAAGTGACATTGTTGCGGGTACGGTGAGTGTGCGACGCGTTTCTGCAGCGTACGTGAAGTTTTATTAGAACACAGACATGTCGTTTGTTTGCTTGCTGTCTGTGACTGCACTTGTGCTGCAGGGACCTCCTGGTGGGGGCGGAGCTCACTCCCTACAGGTCCCAACTTGGGAGCCAGGGCAGTCAAGCCTTGGTGGGCATGCCTGGGCAGCCCGTGATTCCGCCAGGCATGCCTATCAGGCAGGCGGGCCCTGATGAGATTGGTGACTAGGACACAGGCAACGGTTTGTGGTGCTTGCTGGCCTGGACTCCACAAGACACCCTGGGACCGGCTTCCCTCTGCCCTCCTGCTCTGCGCCTCAAAATGTCACCGGATGAGAAGTGCTGAAGTCACACTCCCGGCGGGAGGAAGCTCAGGGTCTGTCCCTTTGTGGAGGGGCCTGTGAGCACATCTCTCCTGGCCACACCTGAGGGGACCAGCTGGGTGTCCACTCAGGGCTGCCACAACGAGGGGCACTGCAGGAAACTGGGAGATTCATCTCCCATGTCTCACCCCCAGAACCATGCCAACCCCTGATGACAGCCCCAGGGCTCACCCAACACAAATGCTCAGACATGCTCATACCACACATACATGTTCATACACTCCTACACTCACACACTTGTAGATGCATGCACGTCTACACTCACATGTGTACTCACACACATGCTACATTCACACACTCATGTGCACTGACACACACAAATGCTGTCACATTCCCTCTCATCAAACAGAGGAAACCAAGACAGTGAAGGATCCTGTAGAGCCTGCACGGCCTTACCCACACCTGGGTCCCGCCCTCCTCCTCCACCTTGGGTGACAGTCCAAAGTTCTCCTGGAACTTGGGTCCTTCCTGCACACTGGGTGCCATTGACTCCACCCACTCCATATGGCTGGGTGAAATTCTGTTGTATGGAGATACCACATTGTGTTGATCCATTCATCATTTGAAGGGCATATGCCTGAAAACAGCCACGGTATGAGAATGGACAGCCATGCTCCGTGTATCCATTCAGAAGCTGATGGACATGCAGCCTCCAATTATGACTTCACTGTTCAAGTTCTGAATCTATACTTGAAGCCCACCAAGCCCAGCCAGCCGTGACTTCTGAGTGTCTAATTCAGAGATACATCAATGGAGCACCGAATCTGGGGCCCTGGAATGGAGTGGGCAGCCTTATATGGTCAACCAGGACCCAGGTGCAGGCTTTCGGCAGGGACCAAGGTGGCAGCAGGGTTGACCATGGCAATCCTGGACAGAAAAGCTGAAGGTCATCTTTTCACCAGAGTCCTGCAGGTTCTCCCTGTGTCCTCACACACGAGGAGGATCTGGTGGGTATCTAGCTATTTTCTTCCCACTCTCTGTGGTCACTTTATCTGCCCACATTGTGTAATTGATGGAGGCATCCTTAATGACCTGGGCCTTGCTCACTGAAAGATGCATCTGTGTTAGGTTGGGTTGTCTAGAGAAATCGATCCGGTGACACTCATCTGTGTACAAGAAAGAAATATGTCAGGAAGGCACTCCAGCCCAGTCCAGCTCTAGCCCCCAGGTCCGACACCACCCAGGTCTTCTTCAGACTCACAACGCTGCAGGCCAGATGATGCTGAATGGTGAGGCAGGAGACAGGCAGCTCACAGGCCAGTGGGTTCAGGGTCACATGGATGGTGGAAGATTGGTGGAAGCATGACAGGATGCAGACAATGCTCAGGGTTGGGTGGCTCACCTGGGGACCCCGCTTGGTGGCAGACACAGAGACTCAGTGAAGTTCCAGCGAGAAGGAAGGCGAACCGGCAGAGAGAGCGAGCAGTTCCCATAGTTCCTCACTCTTAGGAGGTGTTATCAAGCTGCCACTTGATCGATAGGTTTGAGTTCACCCCTAGCCATGAGCGTCTAGCTGAAATAAAACCATCCAACTACCACAGTGTACCAGTGTACCAAATGAATCACTCAAGGTTTACCAATTTCTCCCCTGAACATTTTCTATAAATGATGATTCTTCTGGGATTTCTAGGTCATTCCTCCTCCTAGCCCAGCCCTGGCAGAGCCTGGTTCTTATGCAACACCACTCATTCAAGTTCAGCCAAGTTCTCATAGTGCAGGGTGATGTCTGAGGTGCTGGAGAAAGAGAGCTTTCTGCCTGAGAGGACATAGAGCAATCCCCATGAACTGGTGTCTGTAAAGCAGCTGTCAGGTGACACCCGTAATGGGAGACCTAGAGATGAGGGGGGGTGAACTCAGAGGTGAGCAGGCAAAGAGGGGCACACAGAGCAAGCCTGGATGGAAGGATAGGTGCTCCAGGCCGGCTGAGGGGGGACCGTCAGAGAAATCAGTACAAGATCTCATGCATATCCTCTTTTGCTGTGAGGAGCACAGACCCCAGGGGAGAGGAAAAGGGTTGGAAGGAGGGATACGGAGGGGAAGGAGGGAGAACAGTGAGGAGGCCATTGATTTTTCATCAGCATGACTGATGTCAGATGCCTTTGGATGATGCCTTTAAGACTGATGAACATGATTTGTAACTAGAATTCTATACCCAGCCAAATAGTCACCGTGGTACAATGAACTTTCTATGTGATCTTTCCCTGTTTTTTTTTTTTTTAAATCAATTTGTGAGATTTCCTCCCTCATCCCCGAGGCCCCGTTAACTTCACCCTGGCTAGCTCTTTGAGAAAGCAATTGAGGGGATCTTCTGGGTTATTGTTTACTCCAGAAAGTTTATTATTTTGTCAGGGGAGGAGTTAGTCTCTACAGAGAATATTAATTTGGTGTTTTTTTCCTCTCTCTTAAATATGGTTAGCTTTATTATAAATCTACTATATCACCTTTTTAAATATCAGGGGTTTTCTTCTTTTTATTGGCATATAATTCACATATTATACTATTCAATAGTTCAATCATATTAAGGAGAGTTGTACAGTCACCACCACAATTAAGTTTAGAACATTTTCTTCTTTCTTGTACTCATTGTTATTAGCTCCCTGTATACAAGACCTGAGTTGATTGACATCTCCTGCATAGTTGAAGATTGAAGGAGCTCCAATCTGGTGAGGGAGACCCCACCTTGTAACAGATGAGAAATGGCATATATAAAGGATTGAAAGACAACTATTATCAGGATTTCCTGGTTGGTAAGAGTCAGGAGAAAAGCACATATTTTGGGACACAGAGCTCTGCACTTAAAACCTCCCCACACCCAGTAAGGAGCTAAGAGTGATGCTGGATAAGGGCTGAGTTGGTAAGCTAAGAGAGAGTTGCTGCTGAGAGAGCTGAGCCGAGCTGAGTAGGAGAGCCAAGCTAGGTGAAGCAGAGCCGAGAGTGGCTCTACTGGGTATGAGCTTGTCCAGTTGGGGACTGACAATAGTACCAGGCAAAGGAGAACTGGCACACAGAGAAGCAGTAAAGAGGTCAACTGTGGACAGATGAATGGCAGAGAGGCCTGCCCAGTCATGAAGGTTGTCACCCAGCTGAGATGGCAGCTGCCTGACAGAGAAACCAAGGCTAGCAGATCACCAGCTGAGGGTAGTGGTGTCAATCAAGACTGATCAAGAGCTGTCCCTGCAGAGAGCTTATCTGCTCCTTGAGCCTTTTGCTCTGAGAACTGTCCTGGTGGAAATCTTTCTGCCCTGAAGATTGGAGGGATGAGTTTCCACACCTCACCTCGGTGCTCCTTGATGCTGGTCCCAAGTTGTCCTGTTACTTTCAAGTTGTCCCTGAGTCATTTCCCTAATAAAGCACACACATGTGGGTACAGCCTATGAGTGCTGTTAGACTGTTACAAGGAAGTATAGAAGCTAGTAGGGAGAAATAGAGTGCCACGGGATAGCTGGTGTCAGCAATCAATGGAAAAGTTGCCCAGTCGAGGTGCCCTTGACCTCTGCCTCATAAGAAGCAGCTTGATGCTGATGCAGATTCTTATTCATGAAGTTATTCCTGATGAATTTGGCAGCTCATACATTTTCTCCCATCATTAAGACTGATGACGAAATAAAAACATGTTCAGACATGCGGGAACTCCAAAAATGTGCTTCCAATTTAATTGGAAACAAAATGTGGAAAAAGCAGGTGGGCAGGGGATCTGAGAAAAGGTGGTCTGACCCCAAGAATGCAAACAGGAGCGGTCCAGCTGTCAGGAAAGCCATTGTCCAAGTAAGGCTTGGGGAGTCAGAGGAGCCAGGGGCCCCTCAAAGGCATGTCTTCCAACCCAGGTGGAGTTCTTTCAACAACAGTTTATGATTAATTAATGGGATGAGCTGGAGTGAAGACATATTTCTGTCATCAAGAAAAGAGAAAAGCAGTAAGACACTCCATGATAAACAAAACACTGTACAAATGAACCAAAGCCCAGATATGAAGCCAACAATAGTGTGGCAAGAGTTTGAGCAATTGGGAAGTGTGAGATGAGAAATTCCACTTGAACTTGATGCTTGGAAAGTTCTCCTTCAAATGACACAAGCTTCATCTCAGGTGACTCCATTTTCTTGCCTACACATTCAAATCAAAATATGAGAGGAGGTGTGCTTCTCATGATGTGGGGTGTAGCGTGAGAATAAAATAAGCTCACTCTTTGAGAGTGGGAAGTAAGAAGCCAGAAATGCAAGGCTCACGTTCAGACGGCAATCAGGTTTAATTAAAGAAAACCGCAGAGTGAATCATTGAGCCCGACAGTAAGTTTGCTTATTCATTATCAAGTTGAGAATCCCTCTTCTGAGAAGCTTAGAAAAGCTAACACTGAAGAACTTTTTGGACCCAGAGAGCTAGACAAGGAACCTAGATGAGAAGTGGCCAATGGAGTGAGAATCTAGAACAAGATGGAAGGTGAAGCATGCTTGCTACCTATTCTGTGAGATTGTTTCTCTGCTGTGTTTTCCTGGCTCAGTGTCAGACTCCAGGAAAGCCACTTTCTTATCCAAGCGCTCACCTTCATCCCCTGGAGACGTAAACCTTATGTTGTAGGAGATTCTGGTCATTCAGAAATTAGAGTTTTCTAAGCAGAAAATGAGAGCACCCTTCTCTCTTGGCCTCAATTCTAGACACGCTCTAACATGCAGGGGTATTTGTGGATATAGGACAGCTGGGGCTTCCCCTATTCTCTCGACCACAGAGGTTTCCAAACAGTGTAAGACAGTGTGTTAGTCTTACACACTAGAGAAACAAATCCATAGAAACTAATATATGGATAAGAGAGAGTTTTATATAAAGGGTAATTGTACATTAAGAAACCATCCCAACCCAGTCCAGTCCAAGCCCATAAGTCTGATATTAGCCCATATGTCTGATACCAATCTACAAAGTCCTCTTCAGCCCGCGAAACACATGCAATGATGCCAAATGCAGGACAATCACAGGCCAGTGGGTAGAAAGTTTTTGGATCCAGTGGCGTTGTAAGCATCTCAGCGCTGGCAGGGCATTTCTATGTGGCTTTTCCGGCTTCAGAGGTCTAGTTGCATCAGGGTAGGCCCATGTGGCTTCTCCAGCTCAGGGCACTAGCAGAGTTCCACATGTCTTGTCAGCTTCAGTGTCTCCCAGGGAGTAGAGGAGAGAGAGAGAGAGAGAGAGAGAGAGAGAGAGAGAGAGAGAGAGAGAGAGAGAGAGAGAGAGAGAGAGAGAGAGATTGATCTTGTCTCCAAGGAAGAAGTACCAGAGTTTCCCCCGAATCCCCAGGGGAAGGCTGTAACCCAATTGACAGAACTAGACCCCACCCCTTCACTCTTAATCCTCTTAAGTCCCAGATTGACACCAGATTATGAAACTACCACAGATAGTGAAGATGCTGCTGACAGGTTCTAAACCCACCATGCTGAGCAGAGCTCCCCAACTCCTTGAGATAGGAAGAACTGTACATTGTATAAACTTGGAACATGTGCGAGTACTCGCTACAGGGAGGGAAGGAGTGTGGAAGGGTATGTGTGGAGTCCTCATTTCCCTGTAGGCCCTGCGGAGACAAGACCACATCCAGGGTGGGCCTGGGGCTAGTGGTGAACTGGTGTGGCCAGGCCAGTATTTCCTTTTTCTCTTCCAGGAAGTCACCCAAAAGCAATGAGGAGAAGAAGAAACAAATATGCAAGCACCCTTTTCTGGAAATGCTGATCCCCTCACTCCCCCCACCCGCCACCACCACCCTCCATGACCAGAGGACAGAGATCCTCAGACTGTGGGCATCTGCAGGAGTGGGGCAAGGTTTGGGACTGAAAGCCACAGAGAGACAATCACTCCACACTTCCCTGCTGCGGGCCAGGGTATGGCTGGCGTCCAAGGAAGACAGTGCCGAGAGGCTCGGCGGAGAAGCCATACTTGTGCCTGCTCTGCTGGTGGATGCCCGTGGGCTCTGAGAGGTGGGAGTGAGGGCTCTGCAGTACAAAACTCAGAGGGGGAATCAGCAAGTGTGAATAACCAGGACTTTTTTTTCTAAAGAAGAATATTTAAGACACATCATAAAGCCTCCATGTGGGCGGGCAGCGGTAGTTTAATGGCAGAATTCTGCTCCTCACCCCCAACTGAGAGAACCAGGTTTGTTTCCCAGTCAGTGCACCTCATGTGCGGCCATCAGACATCTAGTACGGGGGCTGAGTGTTGCTCAAACGATGCTGAACAGATTTCAGAACAGGAGCTTCCAGACTTAGATGGACTAGGAAGAATGGTCTGGTGAGCTACTTTTGATCCCAATATTTCGTTACATTGTACAGGGTGTTGCCAGGAGTTGGGAGCCAGCTCATCAGAAAGCCTTGATATTGGAACAATATGGGAGTGCCAAATGAAGAGTCACTGGATCAGCATCATGGATCAGAAGGCCCAGAAATGGACTCAAATCCACAAAGGAACATAATCGGTGGCACCTCGTACACAGGCGAAATCAGCAACTAGGGGGGACACGTGGATTGCTGTCTGGAAGGGGCAACAAGCTGAGTTTTTACGTTGCACCATACACCAGGATAAATTCCACAATGGAATCTCAAAGGCACGTTTTTAAAATGGGAGGCTTCTTTCTTTATTTTTTTCCTACTACTAAGGTCCATGTTATGTGCCAAGGAAGAGGAAGTGCCTTCAGCATTCTGTGCCTGGGAAAAAGCATGCCCAGTCTCTCTCATCCAAGCACCTGGAGTCACAAGAGGAAATACATGTTCTCAAAGCCGGCTGCACATGACAAGCACTGGAAGGTTCCCAACACATTGTGTGAATGACAGGACAATGTATAATGTCCTCATTCAAGTTCATGGCGTCAAAAGATTTTTACCCATTTTCAAAAAACAGTTTGTATGACAACGATGGAGTATTCCAGATACCATTCCTGTATATGAAATCAACCAACAGTTGTGTGTGTGTGAAGTTCTTTAGAGCTTTACAAGGAGTTAAGACTTTAAAAATATGACACAATACCTAGAAATTAGATTTGATGATATAAAAATAAAGTGATTCCTGCTTTATTTTCTGCAAAAATATTGTAACCAAAGTCAAGAGATAAACTGGGGTAAGTAGAGTAAGTATTTTCTCTTATTGATGAAATGTAATTGCTCTCAGGTGCTAAGAATTCCTACAAAGAAAAAATAACAAAAAACAAGAGAAGACCAAAGGAGAAAGAGCATGTCAGAGAATTCACACACGCCCACATGCATACGGCAGTATAAAATATAATGATTCTAAAAATTATGGAAAAAGTGCTCTACTATATTGAACAGTGCCATCCTCCAATAGTCATGTCTACTTGAAGCCTCAGAATGTGATCTTATTTGGAAATAGGGCCTTTGAAATAGTTAAATGTGGCCCCACTGGAGAAAGGAGGACCCTAAATCCAACGTGGCACCTAGCCGTGGCGACCTGAGTCCGGTGAAGTCTGTGGGAGTGGAGCCTTCAGGGTCTTCACTTGCCGATGGGGCACAAGGTAAAGAGAAACAGCTGCAAAAACCTAATGACTGGAACTCAGAAGGTGCCAAGTATGAAGTGAGGAAAAATGGAAGTGGTCAAAAATAAAATGCAATGCACAAAGATCGATGTCCTGGGCATCATCAATAAGCTGAATTGGATCAATGGCCACTTTTAATGAGAAAATCCTATGATTTGCTAAGCCAGGAACAACACAATCAAGAGGAATGGTCTGTAGCATTCATTGTCCGAAAGGATCGTGCTAAATCCATCGTGAAGTACAATGCTATCTGTGATCAAATTCTATCTATCTGCCTTCAAGGAAACCCACGCAATACAACTGCTATTCAAAGTTATGCACCAACTACCAAAACTAGTGATGAAGAAGTGGAAGAATTCTACCAACAACTTCAGTCGGAAATTGATCAAACATGCAATCAAGATGTATTGATAGTTATTGGTGATTGGACTGCAAAAGTTGGAAGTAAAGAGGAAGGAACAGTAGTTGGAAAATATGGACTTGGTGATAGACATGAAGCTGGAGATCGCATAATAGAATTTTGCAAACCAACTCCTTGTTCATAGCAAATACCTTTTCAACAACACAAAAGGCAAATGTACGCATGGACTCCCCCAGATGGAATACACAGAAATCAAACTGACTACATCTGTGGAAAGACACAATGGAGAAACACAATATCACCAGACCAAGGGCTGGCCATGTTACAAACCATCAATGGCTCCTATGTAAGTTCAGCATAAAGCTGAAGAAAATGAAAACCAGTCCTCAAGGGTAAAAAGATGACCTTGAGTCTATCCCACCTGGGTTTCAAGAACTGCTCAAAACAGATTCGACATATTGAACACTAATAACAGAAGACCTGATGAGCTGTGGGAGGACAAAGCAAAAGGTCATTAAACAGACAGGAAAGAAAGAAAAGATCAAAGTGGATATCAGAAAAGACTCAGAAACCCGCTATTAATCATAGAGTAGCTAAAGCAAAGGGAAGAAAGGATAAAGTCAAGGAGCTGAATAGAAAATTTCAAAGGACAGCTAGAGAAGACGAAGCCGAATATTATAACAAAATGTTCAAGGACTGAGAATTCGGAAACCAAAAGGAAAGAGCATGCTCAGCATTTCTGAAACGGAAAGAACCCCCCCCAAAAATTCAAACCTTGAGTTGCAGTTTTGAAAGATTCTATAGGCAAAATATTGTATGGTGCAGGTAGCATCCAGAGAAGATGGAAAGACTACATAGAATCACTGTACGTACCCAAACAAAACAAAAAAACACTAGTCAACAGTCCGCCATTTTAGGAGTCAGCATATGAGCAAGAACCACTGGTGCGGAAAGAAGACGTTCAGACTGCACTGAATGCGTTAGCCAAAAACAAGGCTTCAGAAATTGTTGAAATACCCATTGAAATGTTTCAGCAAGCTGAAGAAGCATTGGAATCACTCATTCATCTGTATCAGGAAATTTGGAAGACAGCTGCTTGGCCTACTGACTGGAAGAGACCCATATTTGTGCCAATTCCAAAGAAAGGTGACTCGACAGATGCTCAAATTATAGGATGATATCATTGATCTCACATACAAGTAAAATTTTGCTTAAGATCATCCAACAAAAATTGCAGCAGTACATTGACAGAAACTCCAGAAGTTCTGGCTGGATTCAGAAGAGGACCTGGAACAAGGGATACCCCATTGCTGATATCAGATGGATCTTAACTCAAAGCAGAGAATACCAGAAAGATGTTTGCTTGTGTTTCATTGACTCTGCAAAGTCACTCAATTTTGTGGACCATTGTGAACTGTGAGTAACCCTGAGAAGAATGGGAATTCTAGAAACTTCATTGTGCTCATTCAGAACTTGTACGTGGATCAAGAGGCAGCTGTGGGAACAAGCAATGGAATTTTGCATGATTTAAAATCAAAAGGTGTGAGCCAGAGTTGTATCCTCTCACCATACTTATTCAATCGGTATGCTCCCCAAATCCTCAGAGGAGCTGGCTTATATGAAGAAGAATGTGGCATCAGGATTGGAGGAAGACTGATGAACCACCTGTAATGTGCAGATGACACAACTGTGCTTGCTGAACGCGAGGAAGAAGTGAAGTACCTGCAGATGAACATCAAGGATTGTAGCCTTCAGTACGGATTATGACGAAACATAAAAAAGACTAAAATCCTCACAACTGGGCCAATAGGTAACATTATAATAAATGGAGAAAAGGTGGAAGCTGTCCAGGATTTTGTCTTGCTTGGTCCACACTTAACATTCATGGAAGCAGCAGCCAAGTGATCAAAAGATGAGTCACCTTAGGTCAATCTGCTGCACGAGACCTTTTTAGATTATTGAAGAGCTAGGGGTCACTTTGAGGAATAAGGTGCACCTGGCCCAAGCGATGGTATTCTCCATGGCATCACATGCATGTGAAAGTTGGACACTGAACATGGAAGACCATAGAAGAATGGATGCATTTGCATTGTGCTGCAGGAGAAGAATCACACAAACAAAGCTGTCTTGAAAGAAGTAAGGCCAGAATGCTCCTCAGAGGCAAGGATGGCAAGACTTTGTCTTACATATTTTGGACATATTGTCAGACCAGTCTGTGGAGAAAGACATCATGTTTAGTAAAGTGAAGGAGCCGCTTACAAGAGGAAGGCCCTCCATGGGATGGCTGCATCCGTGGGCTCAGACATAGGAACAATTGTCAGGATGGCACAGGACCATGCAGTGTTTCATTCTGTTGTGCTAAGAGTTGAAGGTGAAGAGATGATACCTATAAAGAAGAACAACAAGTCTAATATGACTGATGTTATATGAGGGGGTACCCCAAAATCCAGAATTGCACTGGGTAGAGGGGAACTTTCATAGTAGGCATTTTTCCTGTTAGGCAAGCATCCAGCAACTCACTCTGAGTTAGTGTACTCAGTGGCATCGCCTGGGGAGGTTCTCTCTGGTCACAGAATTTTTTGGAAAAAGCAGTTTCCCTTTTTGTGACGCCAATTTAAGATGCATGCTGGCTATGAAAATTTGTTTCCTGCTCAGGAAAAGTGCCGCAGAAACTGTTGTGATGTTGAACACAGCTTACAAGGACAGGGATATGGGAAAAACTCAAGTGTACGAGTGGTTTTCTCTTTTCAAAAAAGATGAAATGTCGATTGGTGGCAAACCTTGCTCTAGATATCCGAACATACAAAAATATCGACTGGTAGTGCATTTGGGGTTCATTCCTCCAGGTCAGGCTATTTAATCAAGCTTTCTATTTAGAGGTTCTGAAAATATTGCATAACAGTGTATAACAAAAAAGGTCTGATTTGTGGCAGACTGGGAACTTGTTTCACCACCATGACAATGCACTTGCTCATGCAGCCATCTCAGTGAACCCGTTTTTGCCCAAAAAACCACCATGCCTCTCTCGTCCCACGCATGTTACTCACCAGGCCTCACTCCATGTTACTCACCACACATGTTACTCACCAGGCTTCACTCCATGAGACTTCTTTTGTTTCAGTGAATGAAGAGGGACATGAAAAGACAGATATTTGAGGACATGGAAGAGGGGAAGTAAAAATGAGGAAGGTGCTGTCAGCCATCCAAACAGATGAGTTTGAAAATGTTTCCAAGAATGGAATCACAGATTTGACACATGTATTAAGCATAATGGAGAGTACTTTGAAGGTTATTTTGTTAAAGTTTTTAAATACATAGTTTTTTTGGAATTTTTTCCAGGTTTTTTTGGGGGTATCCCCTCGCATAAGAAGTGGTACATTTGGACACAGCGATGTGGGCACAAAGGGAAAATAGTCGTGTGAAGAGTAGAGTGGTGTGCTCACAAGTCAAGGAGCAACAAGAAGCCCCAGAAGTAGGAAGAGACAAGGCAGGCTTCTCCCCGAGAGCCCCCAGAGGGAGCATGGCCTGCCAACCCCCCCCCCCCCCCCGGACTCAGTTCTGACCTGCAGAACAGAGAGAGAAGACATGTCCACATTTTCAAGTACCCCTTTGGGATACTTTGTTAGGACAGCCCCAGGAGCCAAATGCAAGGTTCAGCTAAAGCAGTGTGAACAAGACCTGCCTGGGGCAGGTTAAACAAAAAGAATTGTTTAAAGACCCCCTCCCCACACACACACAAAATCATTCATTCTGTTGTTGAAATAAAAAAATACAAGATACTTAGATACAATGGTGAATATATAGGGCAAAACAGAATCATAACTGCAATGTCGAGGTCTATCAGCTGAATGTTTGGGTCTTTGTATTGTCTTGGACTCAGTGGTTCTCAAACTTCCTCAGGCCGCGACCCTGTAATACAGTGCCTCCTGTTGTGGTGACTCCCCTACCATAACATTATTTCCTTTGCTACTTCATCACTGTCATTTTGATACTGTGATGAATTGGGCAACCCCTGTGAATGGGTCATCCTACTCCCCAAGGGGGCCACGACCCACAGGTTGAGAACCGCTGCTTGGACTGCAAACTGGCTTAACAATGGGTCTGTTCACAGTTCAGGGCAGTTGGATTTCGGATGAGAGTATGATTAAGGCAATTCCAATTGAGCTTCCGAGGACCTTCTCTCAAGAACACCCTTTAAGTGCTGCTGCAACTCACTAGTCCATCTGGATGGATTTCTTACCTTCCCAGCAGATCTAGGGAGAGAAGGCTGAGAGTGAGAACAGCAGCTAGGACTCCTGTCTTTGGCGTATGCTCCTCGATTTCTGACCTTGTGATAGGTAGCTTTATTGCGCCGACCTGGCCAACAGGAACATGTGGGATTGATCAGGTCGCAGTTTGACTAGAGGGCAAAGGGATAAGTGGCTCGGCAAGGCCTGCCCTCTCTCTCTTGCTCTCTGGTGATCGGACCATCTTGCGGCTTCTTTAGCGAGTTCTCTGCCTCAACTTGTGAGCTACACCACCTGTGGGACAAGCCAACCCGTGGACCTGCTTCGCCATGCTGCTGGTGTGTACATTGCTTGTGCTTGAGGCTGGTGGACTCTGTCATCTTGCATCATTTGAGTTCAACATCCCATCCAGGCCTGCTTCACTAAGCTCCCGAGCTGCTGACTGTTGGTGACCCGCCCTGCTGTTTGCTGCCTGAATACTCAGCTGTCTGCTTCCTTGACCTTGGACCCGGCAGCCCATGTGAGTTGAAGGACTTCCAGTATATTAACTGTTCCACGGAAGTGAGTTGAACTGAGCCCTCTGTACTGCTGTGTGGACTAATTAGCTGCGACATTCCTTCATGTGGTATAAATCTATCTATCTATCTGTCTATCTATCTATCTATCTATCTATCTATCTATCTATCTATCTATCTATCTAATCATAATGGCCTGGTTTTGTTTCTCTAGAGAACCCTGCTTCACATAGACCTTCATTCATCTTCTGATTTTAATCTTCTTCAAAAACAGTTGGAGGTGGGGGAGCAGGAGATATTGTGCCTTTGCTCCCATAGGTAGAGCACTAGCAGCTGTGGACACTACAGTTGACCATGTAGATGCTCTGCTGGGGCTCGTGGGTAGGCTCCACCCACACAGGCCATTCCTGCACAGAGGCCGCTGGGGCCCGAGGTCCATGTCTTTAAAGATGAGAGAAGTCAGGCATTTTCCTATGGGACTTCTGACTGTGTTCATGGTATGGGACAACTGCATCCAGAGGTGAGAAACCACCTTGCCTGCCTACTGATGACATGGATGTCTTAAGCAGGCAGGAATCTATGGGCTCTTTGGGGACCACCATTGATGACAATGGGGAAGAGGGTGGGGCATGTAATATCTTCAGAGGCAAGAACTTGAGCACCAGGGCTTTGGAGGACCAGTGAGAGGGAGGCTCCGTACTTTTAAAGAAAATCTTTGAACCTCATAAATGTACTCTCCATGCACATACGGGATTACGATTATCTTGAGATGAGCAGAGAACAGACCTGCTGGCCAGTGTTAGGAGGCAGCCCCTGTAGGTGCTCACCAGCCCTGCAGAGCCCCCTCCTGAGGAGCCTGAAGTGATCGGACGAGGGCAGGGGTGGTCTTTTCATTTTATGTATTTATTTTTCTGGTTTGACTATTTCTGATTACTTCTAAAAATATATATATATATATACACACACATATATATATATCATTTTGCACCTTCCGCTTGAGTAAATGAGCAGGGCTAAATGAAGTGGAAAGGAGGTTGTGCTACAAAATCGAGGTCTAATAGAGTGTTTGAAACACCTGCTGATTACTAGGAGACATGTTAATAAGGACGCAGAGCAAAGGCTCCTGAGATGGAGGAGGGGAAGGACGAGCGGGCCTGTCCCAAACGAAATGTCTCCGTTTTCAGTACAGGGGCCAAAGCAAGGTGGAAACCCTTGATAATTTACCAAAAGAAAAACATTTATTTTGAAAAAAAATCAGTATTATTAAAGACCACAGGAATTTTTTGTTATTTTTTTTCTTCAAAAGTTAGGACAGAAGGGGAGACTACTAGCACATGGGGTGTGTATGTGTGCGTGTGTGTGTGTGTGTTGGGGGCCGTGCCTGAGCCATGTGGGAAGATCATGGAGGATAGAGCTGGGGGATGGAGGGGCCCGGCTCTGTGGAGCAGGGGGATTGTAAGGGAGGGAGGTGGGGAAGCTCCTGGCCCCCTACCAGCTGGGGAGGGAGCAAGGAGAGAGCAAAGGGATGAGAGCAGGACGCAGCAGCCACCTGCTGCAGGCGGGGATGACCAGGCTTCAGGGACCACCATCCCCACAGACCAGGAGTGGCCGCCATGAGACCATCGATGTCGACAGCACGTTAAGAAGCAACATCACTCACTCAAGAGAAAACAAGCCTGGTGTGCTCAGATGTCATTTGTCACATTCTTCTGCCAATGTCTGAGGTCACTGACCATGCATAGGAGCCCAGGTCTGTCTGTCCTCCCAGGTTGTCCCTAACATCACCCTCTGGATGATCCACCCCGCCCATCTCGACACACACACACACACACACACACACACACACACACACACACACACACACCACTCTCCCATGTCCCCCAGTACGTTGCCTCCTAGGGGAGGGGAGTCCTACTGATCGCTATTCCCAGTCCTGTCCTATAGGAACGTTGGGCCCCACATGGCATTGGTGACCACATGGCATTGGGGCTGCCTTGGGCATGGGGATGGATGGATGACCTGGGTGCCATCCTGGGGTGTGGGAAGCAGTATGCAGCCTTGGTGGCCAGGGTGAGGTGGGTGCGGAGGAACCCGGAGCAGCCCGGCTCTCATCTGATTGGTGCATCAGAAATGCTTTACTGGGGGGAAAGCTGAGCGTTACAGCCGTGAAAACCCCACGTCTGTGTGGAGGACTGGATGCCTTGTCCTGGGCTCTTCAGCAGCCGAGCAATAGCCCCCAGCTCTCCTGCCGCTTGCTTGCCCTTTCAGCAGGACACACAGTGGGTGCTCCAGGCTGCCTGCTGAGTGGGGATGCCAGCCAATAGCAAGGATGGAGCCCATTCCGAGGGTTGGCAACTGTGATTTCCAGCCCTCATCCCAGCGTGTGGGTCTCTAATTGTGGCCTGGACCTGTGATGAAAGCAAGAGCCAGCCCTGGCGGCCCTGCTTCCAGGTTTATGTTCAGCCTGGCTTCAGTCTCACACTCACACCTCAGAGAGCCACTGAATGACTCCCCTCAGGTTCGGAATCTCTCTTAGGCCAGGAATTCCCAGCTTTGCCACTTCTAAAGCGTCTTCAGGGGTTTTGCCATGCTGCCCATGGATAAATCGAAAACAGCCCAGGCTTAAAAGTTGGAACTTTAAAAAAATTATTATTAATGCGTCTGGTCTTCTTCAAGTGTCCGGGTGATTCTGGGAAGAAAGAGGAAAAAATAACAAACTTGTCAGTGATTGGAAATCACTTGATCGTGGTGAGTCCAGAATGCCACCAACTTTCAGAGCCATTTTTGCGGTAAGGATGAGGTCTGCTTTCCGGAGGCTCACACCACCCAGTCTGGAGGATCCCACAGCCCATCCTGGCCCTCTCTGCCAGTGACGCAGGAGGGGAGTACGGCGAGAGGACAGCCAGCCTGCTCCCTCCAACGCACACACCCATCTCTTTTTAAGTCATTTTATTGGGGGCTCTTATAGCTCTTATCACAATCCATACATACATCCATTGTGTCAAACACATTGGTACATATGTTGCCATCATCATTTTCAGAGCATTTTCTTTCTACGTGAACCCTTGGTCTCAGCTCATTCCCGCCCCCCACCCCACCCCCCACCCCATGAACACTTGATAGTTCATAATTTTTTTTTCATGTCTTACACTGACCGCTGTCTCCCTTTGCCCACTTTTCTGTTGTTTATTCCCCTAGGGGGTGGGTTATATGTAGATCATTGTGATTAGTTTCCCCTTTCTCCCCCACCTTCCCCCTACCCTCTTGGTATCACTACTCACATTATTGGTCCTGAGGGGTTTATCTGTCCTAGAGTCCCTGTGTTTCCAGCTCTTATCTGTACCAGTGCTCATGCTCTGGTCTAGCCAGATTTGTAAGGAAGAATTGGGATCATGGGAGTGGGGGGCTGGGGGAGGCATTCAAGAACTAGAGGAAAGTTGTATGTTTCATCGTTACTCCACTGCACCCTGAGTGACTCGTCTCTTCCTTGTGACCCTTCTGTAAGGAGATGACTAATTGTCTAGAGATGGGCTTTGGTTCTCCACTATGCACTCCCCCTCATTCACATCGATATGATGTTTTCTTTTCAGTCTTTGATGCCTGATACCGGCTGCCATTAACACCTCGTGTTCACACAGGCTGGCGCACACCCATCTTTGCCCCATCACCAAAACTTCACCTCCACAAAAAGGCTCCGTGCTGCCAGGATGTAGAATTAGTTAGGCTGTCGCTGGCTCTACCAGTGCGGAGGGACTGTCACTGAACACTGTCTCACCTGAGACTGTGGAGAGACCCTGGAGCATCCCTGAGAGGGCGCCTTAAAATCAAAGGAAATTTCTCAACCTCTTGATTGAACAGGTAAATCATTTGTTCATAGCAGATTTTTTTTGCATTTCATTGTATTTTCCAAAGATTATGTAACAATCCATACACCCATTGTATCAAGCACATTTGTACATATGCTGCCATCATCCTTTTCAAAACTTTTTATACGTGAGCCCTTGGTATCAGCTCCTCTTTTTTGTCCCTCCCTCCACCATCCTCCCACCCTGGTGACCCTTTCATAATTTATAATTTTTTTGCTTTTTATATCTTACACCATCCGCTCTCTCCCTTCACCCATGTTTCTGTTGTTTGTCCCCCTCAAGGGGTAGTGGGGGTGTTATATGTCGATCATTGTGATCGGTTCCCCATTTCTCCCCCCAACTCCCCCTACCTTCATGGTATCACTACTCCCATTACTGTTCCTGAGGGGTTTATCGGTCCTGAATTTCATGTGTCGAGAGTTCATCTATACCATTGTACATGATCTGGTCTAGCTGTATTTGTAAGGTAGAGCTTGGATTATAATAGTAGGGAGGGGGAGAAAGCATTTAAAAAACTAGAGAAATGTTGAATGTTTTGTCAGTGCTATGCTGCACTCTCGCTGACTTGACCCTTCCTTGTGACCCTTCTGTGGAGGCAATTTTTAAAAAGTGGTTATCAAGTACCATTATCTTCAAATGTTGATAAGCTGCTACATATTAAGTCCCACTCATTCACAATTCAATGTCACACACACACTACACCCTCATCACAGGATCACAAGGTGATCAGGAAAACTGGACTACCATGACCAAAGGTGATACAGAATGCACATTTATGACAAGAAAGCCATGATGGCAGAATGGTTTTCAGACACAATTCTATTAAAAACAAACAAACAAAACCATGGAGACAAAGTTTTAAATGTTTCAGTCATAGAAATGCATGACACTGACTCCAAATTGTATTGTTTTAGGGATATAAAAACTTCACCCACCCCATGTGTAGCAGTTACATAATCTACTGTCAACTTGAGGAAGGGGCGGAGTCTAACCTGTCACTCAGGTCATAGCCAATGAAGTTTCTGTGTGGGCATGGCCTTCTCCTGAGGAACTTCTTTCTTCCTCCTTGGAGGTGGGACATATTCTCCCTGTGAGACATTCCTGTTGACAAGCCAGATGGAGCTACACTGGTGACAGCCAGAGCCCTGGAGCTGGAGGAGCCACGTGGAGACCCATGGCTGCACTGAGTTGCTTCCACCACCACTGGATCCACAAGACTTTCCACCCATTGGCCTGTGACCTTCCTGCATACAGCATTATTTCATGTGTTGCATGAGACTGAAGAGGAATTTATAGATTGATATTGGACATATGGGCTAATATCAGACTAGTCTGGGATGTTTATATAAAGCTCTTTCTTATACATGTATCATTGTCTATGAATTTGTTTCTCTAGTCAACCCAGACGAACATACCAGGGAATGTTATATTGACACCAAGATCAACATCCCACTGTTTCTGGTTGTACCGAAAAAAAATAAACAACCAGTAAATGCATTTACATGTTTTTTAAATGGGATGAAATTGGATTTTCTCCCTTTTAAATATGTTCCTAGAGCTACTAAAAACTTGCATTTACAAAATAGTTGATAAAAATATTCCTCTGGACTGTACAAGAATGAAGATAGCAGGGCCCACTGATAAGACATGGTAGGTAAATATTCATCAGACTTGGCTTCCTTTTCTCCAGCTGCATCAGAGGCTGGACGCTCCTTGTTGTTCGTTTCTCCGTTTTCACGGGTGCGTCTTCTTTAGTTCCTGGGTCAGCTACTTCAGCCTGGTTTCCCTTGGTTCCCCTTTCCCCTTTTGCTTGCACTTTTTGTCTGAAGATTTATCCTTTCCTGCTGCCTTTTTTGGTTTCAGCTATACTTTTGCAGGTGCAGGTTTTGCTGACAAGCTTCTCCTCTTGGGCTCCTCCTTTATCCACTCCCCACCCCCGCGGAGCTGACCTTCCTCTTGGGTATCTTGGCTGCGGGGAGGGCACTTGCTGGATGCACTTTCTCCCACCTGGGTTACCTGGCTGCCGCTGCTCTGCCGGGAATAATCTTTAGGATAAAATGTTATGTGAAAAAAGATAAACATGGCATGGACTATAGTGCGCACGCGCACACACACACACACACACACACACACACACACACACACACTCACACACACAATTCCAAAACATCGAGCTGGTCTCTGAAATGATAAGCAAAGGTTGTTGCTGTCAGGTGCCACTGAGTTGGTTCTAGCTCAAAGCAACCCTTTATATAACGGAACAAACACACTGCCCGGTCTTGCCCCATCCTCACAATTGTGTTTATGTTTGAGCCTGTTGTCGCCATCACTGTGTCGATCCATCTCCTGGAGGGCCTTCCTCTTTCCCTCTGCCCCTCTACTTTACCGAGCATGATGTCCTGCTCCAGGGGCTGGTCTCTCCTAACCACATGTCCAAAGGATGTGGAGCAAAGTCTGGCCATCCTTGCCTCTAAAGAACATTCTGGCTGTACTTCTTCTCTGGAAAGACAAAGGAAGCAAAAGGAGAGATGATAAAAGAAACAAAAAATAAAACAGAAAGAGGGAATATAATAATAACACACATAATATTTTGAAAAAATCAAAGTATTATATAAATTAACGGGAAAAAATGATGAATCTGGGGGGGTGGCGAAATAAGTGAGAGCAAAATGCTAGTAATAAGAAAGACAGAAAACTCAAACAGAAAAAAATGTGCATTTTAATTACTAAATCAAATGTAGAATATGAGAGGGTAGCCCCTAAAAGCCAGAATTGTACTGGCCAGAGCAGAGTTTTTGTAGTACAAGTTTTTTCCCGATGGGCAAGCATCAAACAAACTCGCTCTGAGTTCGTGTACCCAGTGGCGTCACCTGGGAAGGTTCTCTCTGGTCACAGTGAATTTTTTCATAAAAGCAGTTTCACCTGAATCTCTCTCTCTCTCTCTCTCTCTCTCTCTCTCTCTCTCTCTCTCTCTCTCTCTCTCTCTCTCTCTCTCTCTCTGTGATGGCCAATTTAAGAGAACAGTGTGCAGCTGTGAACTTTTGTTACCTGCTTGGGAAAAATGCTGCAGAAACTGTTGCGATGTTGAACACAGCTTACAAAGACAGCTCAAGTGTGCGAGTGATTTTCTCATTTCATAAAAAGGTGAAATGTGCATTGATGACAAACCTCATTCTGGACGTTCTTCAACTTCCTGAACAGACAAAAATGTCAACTCTTAATGCATGTGGAGTCTGCCAGGCCAGACTGTTAATCAAACTTTCTATTTAGAGGTTCTGAAAAGGTTGTGGAACAGTGTGCTACCAAAAAAGGCCTGATTTGACTGGTTTTGCCACCAGGACAATGCATCTGCTCATCCAGCCATCTCAGCGAACCAGTTTTTGGCCCAAACCAGCATGCCTCTCTTGCCCCACACACCTTACTCACCTAACCTTGCTCCCTGTGACTTCTTTTTGTTTCCTCAAGTGAAGAGGGACATGAAAGGACAGTGTCTTGATGATGTAGAAGAGATGGAGAAAAAAATGAGGGAGGTGCTGTCAGCATGATCCCTTCAGGACCAGTGGTGTGAGTGGTGATATCGTGAGGGTGGAGGGAGGGTTGGTTGGAAAGGGGGAACCTATTACAAGGATCTACATATAACCTCCTCCCTGGGGGACAGACAACAGAAAAGTGGGTGGAGGGAGACACCGGACAGGGCAAGATATGACAAAATAATAATTTATAAATTATCAAGCATTCATGAGGGAGGGGGCTGGGAAAGGAGGGGGAAAATGAGGAGCTGATGCAAAGGGCTTAAGTGGAGAGCAAAGTTTTTGAGAATGATGAGGGCAACGAATGTACAAATGTGCTTTACACAATTGATGTATGTATGGATTGTGATAAGAGTTGTATGAGCCCCTAATAAAATGATTTTTTTTAAAAGAAAATGGTTTCCAAGAAGGGAATTGCAGATTTGACAAATGTATTCATTGTAATGAAGAGTACTATGAAGGTGATAAGGTTGTTTTGTTAAATAAATAAATGTGTAGCTTTTGGGGAAAAAATCCATTGGGGGGGGTATTCCCTCGTAGCCACTTCCTCACCACCCCCCAAAGCCAGATAAATAGTCCCAGGTTCAAATGGCTTTTACAAGTGTTGTCGAGCAATACAATGGAACTAGTTTAAGGCATCAGTAACCAAACCAAATGCACTGCCATTGAGTCAAATTCAACATACCAGAACCCTAGCGGACAGGTCAGAACTGCCGCTGTGGGTTTCTGAGACTGTAACTCTTTACGCAAGTAGACAGCCTTAGTTTTCTCCTGAAGAGCAGCTGGTGAGTTTGAACCACTGACCATGTGGTAAGCAGCCCAACATGTAGCCCACAACGCCACCAGGTCTCCTACAGAATCAGCGGTGGAGATGACAATGTATGTACAAAGGTGCTTGACACAATGGATGGACGGATGGATTTTGATAACAGCTGTAAGAACCCCCAATACAATGATTTAAAAAACCAGTGATGGAGGTTTCTTGAAGGACGGCTCCCACTGGGAAGACGTCTGCTTTCACAGAGAGCACAGGGCCGCTCAGCCAGGCAATGAGGAAAAAATACAGCTTTGAACAGTTCAAAACCAGTCACCCGAAAGACAACCAGGCGAGTCAGAGATGGGAGAGCTGAATGTGGTGGTTGGCAGGGATAGACGGATGGCACCTAAGGGGTCTGCATGATTGGTTAAAGGTAGGTGCCCTTCAGTTTGCTGTAGGATGGTCACCAGAGGGTGTGACAGGCTGGTAAGATAGCAGGTCCTCAATCAGGTCTGTTTCTGGGAGTCCTTTGGGAAGATGGATCAATAATACATCAAAGACCCTTTGTGTATAAGCGATCACATCTTGCATCTGCTGGCCCACAGAGAAAAGACCCTCTGGAACAGATCGTGGTATCCTGCGCCTGCCAGACCTCAGGGACAACGAATCTCTTCCAGGAAACCTGGTGTGGTTAGCATCAAGGTTGGAGGTAACGCAGTTAGGCAGTAGGTTTGGTGCATAGCACTGACTCTGACTTGTAGGGACTGTGTAAGACAGAATAGACTGTCCCACAGGGTTTCTGAGGATATAATCTTCACAGGGGTACAAAGCCTCATCTTTCTCCTATGGAGCTTTGGTGTGTTTGAACTGCCAACCTCCTGGTTAGTAGCTGACCGCATAACCCACTATGTCACTAGGGCTCCTTGCTGTTAGAAAAGGCAGCTTTTAAAATACAGCATGATTTCCAGACTCATGTCAAGACTTTTAAATAGACACACACACACACACACACACACACACACACACACACACACCGGGTACCCCATTGTTAAGCTCCAATACACAAGGAAATTGGAGCACACTCTCAAGGCATTTATACTTGGAGGAGAAAGGAAAACAATTGAAAACCGCCATCTCATTTCATGAGGTTACCAGAATATTTAGTCCTAAGCTACAGAAGGATAGTACAGAAGAGACAAACTGAGTCTGTGGTATTTTATGAATGCAGATCTGAAAATCCACAAGACTAGCCAACCCGTATCCAACAAAGCCGTCAAAACGACACACGTACGCCGAGGCTGTGGGCAAAGAGCAAAGGCCAGAGGAATCGCACCCAGATTCATCCTTTGTTCAGCAGTCCCGTTTTTAGGGATCTAGTCCGAAGACACACTGGGGGAAAGGAAAATAAATAAAAGAAGTATGCACAAGCCAATCTATCATGGCAACGCGGACGGAGACCACCCAAATGTCCATTAGGAAGTTGTCAAAGCCCAACTCTGAATCCAATTAGGTCCCTAGAACCAGACTTCGGCTCTGTCAGTTTACCTGAGACAGAGAGGTGCAATGATCGACATCGGTGCAAACCCAAATCCAGATCAGACACTGCTGTCTCTCTCAGACACAGGTAAGAAAAGCCCGGAGATGGAACCTGAAATCAGAAGAAAAGACTTCAAGTGAACCGACCGGTGAGAGCATGTGACCTTCATTTTCATGCTCATTCTAAGGACCGCTGAAGTTCTCCAAGAGCCCTCCTGTTGAAATTTGGTGCCATAATTAATGGTATCACTTTAAAGGAGGGTAGAAAATATTGCTATCAAACCATTGAAACTTTTATTCAACATAAACATCAAACTGCAAAGCTGTTTTTCTCCATATGTCCCTCATGTAGGCCTATGCGCTGCCTGAAAGCCATGCGTCCATCTTTCTGTCTTCCACAAAGGATTCTGTGCTCTGGGGTGCAAACCACGGGGCATCGCTAGTTGTGCCGTGCCTAGGGACTCACATTGTGTTCTTTGCAAATGTTCTTTGTGTTTGGGGAGCACAAAGTTGCAGGATCCGGGCATTTAGTGTGGATGGGGTTTCCCAACAACACTCCCAGAGGACAGCCTTTGCTGACCTCGAAGAAAAAGCAGGTGTGCGCATGATCGTGATGGAAACTATTTCTCAGCACACATCTCCTTCCCTGTCCTCCCCAAGGCAGTCCTGGCGATATAGTGGGGTAACAACTGAGCTGCCAACCCAGAGGCTGGCAACTCCAACCCGATGGCAGGGCGACGAGAAAGGCCTCTTCCTGTAAAGATAGGTCGTCCTGGAAAACTTCCAGAGCAGTTCCACTTTGTCCTAAAACCAAAGCTAACTCACTGCCATCAAATTGTTTCCGACTCATAGCGACCCTACAGGACAGGTTAGAGGTGCCCCTGTGAGCTTCTGAGGCTGTAACTCTTTGCAGGAGTAGAAAGCCCCGTGTTTCCCTCTGCAGAGCGGCTGGTGGTTTCAAACTGCCCACCTTGCATTTAGCACTGGGTCACCATTATGCCACCAGGGCTCCTCTGCTCTGTTCTGTCATTTCCAATTTTCTTAAGACGTCTTCCTAATAAGCCCCCGTGACTATCCTGTGTCCTTCAAGAGACTCTATCAAGATTACCCCTTTGAAATCTCAAACAAAACCGTCGCCATCATCTCCTGAGCTAACTTCTCTGCCTTAAATTGGAATGACCCAGCAGATCCCTTCGCAAGCCGTCATTTTGAATTGGCCTTTTTTGGGGAGGTACCTTAATGAGACTAAGACAAATGCATTAGTACTGGGGAAGCTTGTCTGCAGCCATTCATGGACTACTGATTCATTTTTACATATGACTTCTTTGGAGCAAACCCACACCTGGAACCCAGGGTGTAGTGGTTATGCATTGGACTGCTAACGGCAAGGTCAGCAGTTTGAAACCCCCTGCCGCTCCTCAGAAGAAAGATGAGGTTTTATACAGCTGTACGCAATTACAGCCTCGGAACTCCATAGAGGTAGCTCTGCCTTCTCCTGTGGGGAGGCTGAGTCAGAATCCACTTGATGGCAATGCGCTTGGTTTTGACTTGTGTGTTGACTGGAACTTTAGTAACAATACCCTATTACTGATCTTCATAACATAGGCAAAGTTCAATAAGGAACCCCCATAGAGTCGTGGTGGAACTGGGAGTGAATATGGGGAGTTTGAGTGAAATGGGGTTGCTAGGGTGTCGGTCCCCAGGCTCTGCAGTCCACTGCCTGTTCTCAGGAGACGTGGCATAAATGCATCTTAGTTTTAAATGATTTGGAAGAGAGTTTCTCAACCTGTGAGTCGTGACCCCTGTGGGGGGTCAAATGACCGTTTCACAGGGGTCACCTGATTCATCATGGTAGCAAAATTACAGTGATGAAGTAGCAATGAAAATAATGTTATGGTTGGTGGTCACCACAACCTGAGGAACTGTATTAAAGGGTCGTGGCATTAGGAAGGTTGAGAACCACTGATTTAGAGGGGGGGAAATGTATGAGAGAGATTCAAACAGTGAACAGTTTTTAAATTGGGGGATCTAAATGAACGCACACACTTGTTTATTCTTTCAACTTTTCTGTGGGCTGACAAATGTTCAAAATAAAACATTTAGTCAAAAAATAAAAAATAAAACATTTAGTCAAAAATTCCAACCTACAAGAATCACGTTGTAACTTCCATGATTCTAACAGCCTTTCAAACACACAAGACCATTTCCCATCCCTGATTAAAGAGCACCCATTGTGTGGGCACCTTCTCCCCTTAGCTAAAGGCAGGCTGTCCTGGTAGGGGCCCCTCTCCACCTCTGTGCTGTCAGCTCCATCTGGCCGCTATTCCATGGGAGCCGCTTCCCAAAGCCTTTAAGGCCTATTTCTGACCAATAGCTCTCAGCAACTGTGTGTTTACCAGACAAGCAGCGCTGTAGGTTTCCTTGAGAGGCCGGGAGTCAGCGTTGTGTCTGTGGGAACAATACTGACTTGGAAGTTAAAAAGACCTGAAAATTCTGGTTCCAGGTGGGCCAGTGGCCGACTCGGGGGCCTTGAAAAACGCAGTTTCTTACCTGGCTTTTCAAAATAGAAATGCTATTAATTACTTTGACTGTATCACAGCTAGTTTGTAACTATCAACATGATACACTGTACACAATGTTTTTATAATATTACAAAGTGATGAATGTACAATTAAATTTTATTACTCGCACTGTTTTACAAAGCCATCATATATTTATTGCTCTGAGGTGTCAACCATAAAAAGGATCGTACGTTAAAAAGAGAAGCACTTATTAATAAATACTGTGTGCATGTGTTTTCAATTATTTTCTATGATGAATTAGATGCGTGTTGTTTTAATTTATGAAAGGATATAGTTTTTTAGAGAAAGCTACAGTAAGTATAGAAAGCCATCGGAAAGCATAGTAGCTGGGTTTTAAAGGTTTGTCTTCAAACAAGTAGCCATCTAAGTCAGATATCCACTAGGTCCACATGGACGAAGCCTCTGTGATCGAGGATTATAAATAATAAAATCCAAATCCAAAGGAGGGAACAGTGTCAGACTTTAACTTGCGAACACTCAGTTTGTAGAAGGCTATAGATAGCAACGGAATCCAAACCCATATGCAGTGTCCCTCATGGATTAAGCCTCTGATTCTCTCTGACAGTCGTCCAGACATGTGAATAGCATGTTAACAGACAGATGGCATTGTAAAGTCTATTGTGGAGATATATGTAAGTTAAATGTAATATCATTTGATCTCCCCTTTGATCTACTTAAAAGTTGTTTCAGTTTTTAATATTTTCTGCTTTGTTTTGTCATTGTTTATTTCCAGTTTGTGTTTTGCATGACTTTCTGTGTGTGAAATGTAGGATAGGTAAACCTATAGACATGGTAACTAGGGAATTAAAAATTACCTAGGGGCCTGACCGAGGAGGTTGAGGGGGAACAGGGAACTAAAAACAATGAGTGTTAAAAGGAAATGTCCTGAAATGGATTGTGGTGATGATTGTACAGCTCTTGTCAATATGACTGTACAATTAAGTTGTATGATATGTGAAGTATACACCAATAAAATTATTTGTATAACATATACTGCCAATAGTTTAACTTTATTCAATGTCATCATGATTTAGAAAAGTATTGTGCTCACCTCCTAATGGTCTGGAGAAATAAGCAAGGAGAAAAGAACTTAATGACATTTACTTTGGAATTTAAGAGTGGTTCCATATTAGAATAAATCTATCAATTTAAATTGTCGTTAATAGACAGGAGGAGGAAAAGGATGGTATTATCACCTCACGAATAGCAAGATCTTTATGCCTGATCATGATACAAAACACCTTGTAAGCGAGGGAGAGAAAGCATACTCCAAGAAAGCATGTTTATCAAATCCCTACATCAAATGCTGTGCTTACTGACACTTTTGGGGAAAAACAACAAGGCCACTTATGACTGTTCCTGTGCGTCCTGGTGCTGAGGTCCTGGCCAGCAAGATATGAGATGTGTAAGGACTGAACTGGAAATTGGGGAAAACTGCTTACAAGCGAATGGATCATCGACAGAGGAAAGCCAGGAGCATAGACACAGAGCCACTGGAACTAATAGCAGGCTTCAGCAAGGTTACCGGGTCTCCTCACCATCATACACACTAGAAGATGCAAGTTAAGGCACCATTCTGAAAAGAGAGCCAATTATGATGGCTCTACGGTATACCATTTTTTTAAAAAAGATCATTTTATTGGGGGCTCTTACAGCTCTTACAACAATCCATACGTCAACTGTATCAAGCATATTTGTACATATGTTGCCATAATCATTCTAAACATTTACTTTCAAATTGAGCCCTTGGTATCAGCTCCTCTTTTTTCCTCTCCTTCCTCTACTAATTATAAATTAATATTATTTTCATATCTTACACCAACTACTCTCTCCATTCACCCACATTTCTGTTGTTCATCCCCCGCGGGTGTGTGTGCGTGTGTATGAATGGATTATGCATCCATCATTGCGATTGGTTCCCCCTCTCTCCTCCACCTTCCTCAAACCTTCCTGGTATTGTTACTCCCATTTCTGTTCCTGAGGGGTTTATCTCACCTGGGTTCTGTGTACATGCTCTGGTGTAGCCAGAACTGAAAGGTAGAACTGGGGTCATGATAGTGGGGGGTGAGGAAGCTTCAAAGAACCAGAGGAATATTGTATATTTTATCAGTGCTATACTGTACCCTGGTTGACTCATCTCTTCTTTGTGACCCTTCTGTAAAGGGATGTCCTATTGTCTACAGATAAGAATTATCCCCCTCATTCTCAACAATATATTTTGTTTGCTTATTTGTTTTGGGTCTTCTGATGCCCGTTGCCTGATCCCATTTACACCTCCTCATCACACAGGCTGGTGTGCTTCTTCCATGTGGACTTGTTGCTTCTCTGCTAGATGGCTGTTTGTTTAACTTCAAGCCTGTAAGATTATATTTTTTGATAGCTGGGCACCATCAGCTTTCTTTGCCACATTTCCTTATGCACCCATTTTGTCTTCAGCGATCATGTTGGGAGTGTGAGCATCACAGAATGCCAGGTTGTTAGAACAAAGTGTTCTTGCATTGAGGAAGGGCTTGAGCAGAGGCCCAAAGTCTGTCCACTACTTCAATGTAGTGCCATATAAATAAATATATCTACATAGACCAATACCTCTATTTTTTGGAATTAATATATTTCCATATGTACACACCTATGTTTATACCTCTGTCCATAGCTTTGCTTCCTAGATCTTTCCTCTGTTTCCTTTTACCTTTCTTCTGCCCTACCATCGTGCTCACACTTCTTCTGTCTCTTAGTAATTCCTCTCAGCTAGATTGCTGTTTCTCCAAATACCACCAAGATCTCTCTGTCCTCCTCATTGTTGATTTTAATTTCCTAGTTGTTCGCTTTTCTGGGGTGTTGTTTGTTCACTGCTTTCTAGGGTGTACCTTGATTAAAAATACACAAGACCTCAAAGATGAAAAACCTTATTGAAACATGTAAGAAGTGAACTAGTGCAGTCTTTTCATGCTCTTGGGTGGGACAATTTAACACTTTAAAGCTATCAATTCTCTGCATATTAATCTAGAAATATAATGCAGTCATAATCAAATTCTATTTGGTTGGATTTCTTTTTTTATTTTATTAATCATTTTATGGGGAGCTTTTACAGATAGTATAACAATCCATAATTCAATTAGATCAAGCATAATTGTATAATTTCTGCCACTATCAGTTTCTAAACATTTTCTTTCTTCTTGTACTCTTTGATATCAGCTCCCTTTATCTCCTCCTCCCACCCTACCCCCAGGAACCCTTATTATATTGTATATTATGATGATGATTTGCCATATCTTACATCATCCAATGTATCTACCCACAATTCTGTTATTCATGACCCTCAAGTGGGGTTATACAGTCATCATTTCTATCAGCTTCCCCTTCTCCCTCTCCCTCAGGGAATCATTACTCCTGTTACTGTTTCTGAAGGGTTATCTAGCTTGGGTTTCATGCATTGAACTGACTTAATTATATAAGTGAACATATGTAGGTCTGAGAAGATTAATGAGGTAAAAACAAAGACCAAGCTAGTAAGGGGAGGGAACAGAAAAGAACAAGAGAACAGTCATGTGTTTCATGGAGAGAGCGTGGGGTGGAAAGGGGGAGCCGATCACAAGGATCTATACATAGAACCTCCTCCCTGGGGGACAGACAACAGAAAAGTGGGTGAGGGAGATGTTGGACAGTGTAAGACATGAAAAAATAATGATTATTTATAAATTATCAAGGGTTTATGAGGGAGGGGGGAGCAGGAGGGAGGGGAAAATGAGGAGCTGATACCAAGGGATCAAGCAGAAAGCAAATGTTTTGAGAATGATGAGGGCAACATATGTAAAAATGGGCTTTACACAATTGATGTATGTATGGGTTGTGATAAGAGTTGAACGAACCCCCAATAAAATGATTTTTTTAAAAACATGAGGGGCTCTGTGATCATATGGAAGCTTTCTTTATAGTTGTTGTCCACTACTTTTTGCCTCCAAACATTATTATAAAATCATATTCTTCAAAAATAAAATTAATCCTTATTAAAAAATAGTTATGTGCCACACCCCCCTCACTACCCTGGTAGGGAATGATCAAGGGTAAGGTTACATAAAGAAGAGGTATAGCTGTAACCCAGGTGGGGACGGAGCATGGTAGTAGGGCAGGAGGAAAGTCAAGGGAGATGGAGGAAAGAGCTAGGAGTCAAAGGGCATTTATAGAGGTCTAGAAAAAGACAGGTACGTGCAAACATATATGAGGATGGGGAAATAGATCTATGTGTCTATATTTATAGGTTTAGTATTAAGGTGGCGGAAGGACCTTGGGCCTCTACTCAAGCACTCCCTCAATGCATGAATATTTTCTTTTATTAAATTGGAACTCTATGATGCTCACCCTCCCGACACAACTGCTGAAGCCTAAGCGGGCGAACAAGTAAATGTGGTGAAGAAAGCTTGATGGTGCCCGGCTATCAAAAGAGATAGTGTTTGGGGTCTTAAAGGCTTGAAGGCAAAAAAGCGGCCATCTAGCTCAGAAGCAAAAAAGCCCACATGGAAGAACATACCAGCCTGTGTGATCACGTGGTCCCGAAGGGATCAGTTATCAGGCATCAAAAAACAAAAAATCATATCATTGACTGCACACCTCCATGATACGATCGCCGAAGACAAACGGGTGCAGAAGCAAATGTAGCGAAGAAAGCTGATGGTGCCCGGCTATCAAAAGAGATAGTGTCTGGGGTCTTAAAGGCTTGAAGATGAACAAGCGGCCATCTAGCTCAGAAGCAATAAAGCCCACATGGAAGAAGCACACCAGCCAGTGCGATCACGAGGTGCCAAAGGGACCAGGTATAAGGCATCATGCAAAAAAAAAAAAAAAATATATATATATATAAGGCATCATGCAATATATATATACACCGTAGTGAGTGAAGGGGGAAGTGCAGAGTGGAGACCCAACGCCCATTTGTCAGCCACTGGAGATCCCCTCACAGAGGGGTTTAGGAGAGGAGATGGGTCAGTCAGGGCGCAATGTAGTACCGATGAAGAACACAGCTTTCCCCCAGATCCTGGATGCTTCCTCCCCCCAACTACCATGATCCGAATTCTACCTTGCAGGACTGGATAGGACAGAGGTAGTACACTGATGCATATGGGAGCTAGAGGCACAGGGAATCCAGGGTGGATGATACCTTCAGGACCAGGGGTGTGAGGGGCGATACTGGGAGATTAGGGGATGAGTGGGTTGGAAAGGGGGAACTGATTCCAAGGATCCACATGTGACCTCCTCCCTGGGAGATGAACAGCAGAGAAGGGGTGAAGGGAGACTCTGGATAGGGCAAGATATGACAAAATAACAATCTATAAATTATCAAGGGCTCATGAGGGAGGAGGGAGCGGGGAGGGAGGGGCAAAAAAAGAGGACCTGATGCAGAGGGCTTAAGTGGAGAGCAAATGCTTTGAAAATGATTAGGGCAAAGAATGTACGGATGTGCTTTATACAATTGATGTATGTATATGTGTGGATTGTGATAAGAGTTGTATGAGCCCCTAATAAAATGTAAAAAACAAAAAAAATAGTTATGTGTTTTATCAGTGCTATACTGCACCCTGGATATTCCATCCCTTCTGTGTGGTCCTTCTGTGAGGGACTGTCCAATTATCTTACAGATGGATTTGGGGTCGCCACTTTTTCGATGCTCCTTCACGTCAATTTGATTGCTTCTTTCTGAACTTCAATACCTATCACCATTGACACCTCATGATCACACAGACTGATGTTCTTCTTCCATGTGCACTTGGTTGCTTCCCTGTAGTTGGATTTCTTTTGGATAACATTAATTCTATATTTTTATATAAAGAATAGAGATCCACTCATACCAAAGTCAACTTTGAAAACAAAGAGAAAGCATAAGGATCTGTCTTGGAAGGCATTAAAAGACCAATGGCTACTGGAGTGGTGTCCAAAGTCCACAGGAGGAAATACATAGACAAACCCCAAACTGAGAGACATACTACAAAATTCCCAGGCAATATACCTCAAAACAAGGTCATTAAGACAAAGCAAGTCTGGTGCTGTGTCACGTCCCAGAGGAGCCGAAGGAGACACAATGACGAATGTGATGTCCTGGATGGGTTCTGGAACCACAAAATTAAGTAAGAACAAGGAAATTCAAATAAAGCAAAGACATGCCTCCTGTCCCAGGACCCGGTGCCCACTCTCCAGGAACTCAGATGACGAGGACCCTGGCCATTGTGGTGTGTGCCTCCCCCAGGGTCACACTCTGGTCAGATGAGCTGGAAGGGAAGGAAAGGGATGGAGGGGGGCGCCTACAGATGAAGAAGACTTAAAGGCGTATCCAATTACACAGGAGCTTGGACAAAAACGAGTGATGGTGTCTGGGGACGCACATGGAGTGTCACAACTAGACAAACACCTGGATGTGATTCCGGGAAAGACAACTGCAGGGAGAGTGCCAGGTTGAGCCTGGCATGGGTATGTGGAAGGTTTCTGGGGAGCAGGGAGTTGGCAGGGTCTCAGTTCTTGATTCGGGTGGTGATTATAAGGGAGGGATCACTTTATAGAATTCGTTCATCTGTACGTTTATTTTGTGTGATTTTCTCTATCTGTGTTTTATTTTACAGTGGAAAACATTTCATAAAACAAGAAACTCCTTTAAAAAAAGCAAAGGCATAACAAAAAGCTTTTTAGGTTAATTAGAATATATCATCTAATTAACCAGAAGCCCTCCTTTGGAACCGGTGGCACCAGGTGCTCTCGGGTGGGGCTGACTCCAGGCATTGATCCTTGCTCAGAGTTGGCTCCTGGCCTCTAGAGGAAATTGTTAGCTGGCTCGTGCCCTCTTCACATTCCATCACAACAAAGTGTAGTATGTGTGATGTTGACTTAGCACTTAAAATAAAGTCGCCTATTAAGTACCTCTCCCCGGGCTTTGCTTAGCTTCCAGCAACCGTGCTTTTCCAGGGCTACAGCCAGCATGTCTGCATGCAGTTCCCGAGGTTGCTGCCTGCGGAGTGGAACAGCTCGAGAGTGCTTTCTCTCTTTTTTCTTTAAATCATTTTATTAGGGCTTGCACAGCTCTTATCACAATCCAAACACATATTGCCAACATCATTTTCTTATTTTTTTTACATCATTTTACTGGGGCTTGTACAAATCTTCCATCGTTTTCAAAACATCTTCTTCCTACTTGAGCTCATCCCCCTGCCCCTCCCTCATGAATCATTGATAATTTATAAATTATTATTATTTTTTCATGTCTTACACTGACCACTGGCTCCTTTTACCCATTTTTCCTGTTGTCCATTCCCCTGGGAGGGGGTTGTATGTAGATCATTGTGATTGGTTTCCCCTTTCTTCTCCTACCTTCCCCTTTACCCTCCTGGTATCACTACTGGCATTATTGGTCCTGAGGGGTTTATCTGTCCTGGATTCCCTGTGGTTCCAGCTCTTCTCTGTACCCGTGTACAAGCTCTGGTCTAGCCGGATTTGTAAGGTAGAATTGGGGTCATGATAGTGGGGTGGGGGAAGCATTAAAGATACCTTACTTGTTTGTACCCTCAGGTCCTGCTTTGGCCCGATGTCTCATTGGTGCTATACTGCACCCTGACTGGCTTGTCTCTTTCACATAATCCATGTTGAAGCAATTTAACCATAGGGGAAAGAAGAAGAGAGTGTTCTAAAATTGATGGTGGTAGACAGAAGGATGGTGATGGGGAAGAGGTGAATGGATTGTGCCCTCTAGAGTCACTATGAGTTGGCATGAAGTCCACAGTCTGAATTTCGAGAGTTGAGCTAATGGCACTGAGATCAAACCAAGCCCAAGCCCCCTGCTGCCGAGTTGATGATGACTAATGGTTACCATACAGCACAGCATAGAATCAGTCTATAGGGTTTTCCAGGGCTGTGAATCTTTATGGAAACAGATTACCTCATTGTTCTCCAGTGGGGCCGCTGGTGGGTTTGGCCTACCATCCTTCTGGTTTGCAGCAGAACACTTAAACTACTGTGCCACCAGGACCCCTAATGGCCGAGAGAAGCAAGCAAACACCAAACAAACCAGTGGCTATTGAGCTGATTGTGACTCCGGCAACCTCCTGTGTGTTTGCACACCCCTGTTCTCCAGGGGGATTTCCGTGGCTAATTCTTTGGGCGTAGATGGCCAACCCGCTCTTCCTAAGTGACTCGGGGTGGATTTGAACCTCCAATCTTTCTGTTAGCAGTTGAGGATATTCACTCCAGCCAGGAATGAGAGACACAGCGGGGAATTTGAAATACTGACTCATGAACACAACTCTGTAGTGGTTCACACAATGATGGTGAAAGGAAAGCTTCTTGGCTTGGGTTTCTTTTGTGTGTGTGTATTTAACACACAGCGACAAGAAAGGGGAAAATCATGTGACATAGTTCACCTATCTCAACAGGGCACACGAAGCTACAGCACTGGAGCAGGCAGGTGATCGCCACGTGGGCGTTCAGTGTCCCAGCCGAGGACGGAGAGGTCTTTCCTTTGGCTTGGTGCCCATGCGCTTTGACTGGCAGTCTCAGTACCAGCCAGAGAACGGTTTCAAAACTAAAGCATCAAACCAGAGCGGCTTGATTGCACCTGAAGCCAGTTCCATGCAGCGTCACAAGGTTTTAATCAGAAAGGGTAATACTTCCTGAGAGATTTCAAATAATTTACTTTGAAAATTTACTCTGATCTTATGTATTTCTCCCTCTTGCTGTTACCTGCATATTTTTTAATGTGTTATGGGACTGCAGTGGCCAATGAGCCAAAAAACCAAATGAAAACAAAACCTATTGCTGTGGGGTAGATTCTGAATGACGGTCGCCATGCCTTGTGGGATTTCCAAAGCTGTGGTCTCTGTGGAAGCAGACAGCCCTCTCTCCTCCCGAAGAGAGGCTGGTGGGCTGCAGCTGCAGACCTTTGGGCTGGAAGTCAAGAACTGACCCCCTGCACCTCCAGGGCTCTCTATCTGGGAACAAAAGAACGAGGCATGGCAGGTTCTGTTTCCTGTCATGACCAAGGAGCTCCCAACCAAACCCTCCCTTCACAGACGCACCCACTTCACTGCCACGAGTCAGTGCCCACTCACAGGGACCCTGAAGGACAGCGTAGAACTGCCCCCATGAGTCTCTGAGACTGCAACTCTTCTCCAGGAGTGGAAAGTGTCGTCTTTCTCCGGGAGAGGAGCTGGGGGTTTCTAAGTGCTGGTCTTGCGGGGAGCAGTCCTGTGCACGATCACTATGCCTCAGGGCTCCCTTGTCACAGCTAACAGCCACACATTCTAGGTAATCCAAAAAGCAACCATGTGAACATAGTCACAAGTAGACAACATCATGATAAACAGAGAAAATACGGAAATTGTCAAGGATTTCATTTTGCGTGGATCCACAATCCATGTCCATGGAAGCAGCAGTCAAGAAATTAAACAATATGTTGTCTTGGGCAAATCTGCTGCACAAGACCTCTTTAACGTGTCGAAGAGAAAGGATGTCCCTTTGAGGACTCAGATGCCCCTGACGCAGCCATGGTGTTTGCAATTGCCTCATATGCAGATGAAATTTGGATATTGACCGCGAGAAACCAAAGAAGAATTGATGCATTTGAATTATGGCGCTGACAAAGACACTGAGCGTATCGCGAACTGCCAGAAGAACTAACAAGTGTGTCATTGAAGAAGCACAGCCAGACTGTTCCTTGGAGGCAAGGATGGAGAGACTTGGTCTCACGTACTTTGGACATGTTGTCAGGAGAGACCAGTCCCTGGAAGAGAACATCGTGCTTGGTAAAGCAGAGGGGCAGCAAATAAGAGAAAGACCCTGACTAGACAGACTGACACTCACTGCCATCCAGTCAATGCCAACCCATAGCTACCCTATGGGACATGGCAGAGCTGCCCGGGGGAGTTTCTGAGACTATAATTTATCTCTTCAACTGCTGACATATAACCACTACCCAACCAGGGCTCTGAGATAGATGGACATAAGGACTGGTGGTGGGGGGGGGGGGGTGGAATCTTTCTATTTTTTTTCTCAGATAGATTGACACAGGGGTTGCAAACATGGGTGGAACATAAAACAATTGTGGGAATACTGGATCAGGCAGTGTTTTGTCGTATTGTACACAGAGTCAGTGAGTCAGAACTGACCGACAGCAACTAGCAATCGGTGGAGACTGTAGGACGGGGAGAAAAGGCAGGCGGATCTGGGAGCAGATTAGGTCCTTGGGAGAAGACCTTGAGCTGGATGAATTTGCTGCATTTTTACACTTTCAGCCTGAGGGGCAGACCATGCTTGGATCCACAATCAATGTCCATGGAAACAATAGTCAAGAAATTAAACAATATATTGTCTTGGGACAGCTAAAACCCAAATGCATTAGTTATTAGTCACTCTTTTCATATGCTTAATGCATCAGAAGAACAGGGTGAAGGGAAAAGATTTAAAAAATAAATAGATCCTTGAGGGATCTAGTGTGCATGTAATTAAAGTGTCAGAAGAAATGGAGAGAAATAAAACTGGAAAAATTCTCAAATTTTGATGGAAAACATTTACCAACTTAAGATCAACAAACTACCAGCAAAATAAATACAAAGCAAACCAAACTTGGACACATGATCATCAAATTGCTAAAAGCAAAAGACAAATAAAATACTGTGAAAGCAGCCAAAGAAAGAGAGCACACTGGGAACAAGGAGGCAAAGATTGGATTTTTAATATGGAGGCCAGAGAGCATAGGGACCAGCCTGGAGATGCTGAAGGACAGTAAAAAGAGCCTCTCAACCCACACTATGTGTGCATTTCATAGTGTATAAATGTACACAAAATATTCTAGTAATAATAATTGAATGATTATACAAGACTGGTGAAATGTCAGTCAATGCTCAGGTTGGGTGGTGAGTACATGAAGGTTTATTACTTAATTCTGTGTACTTGTGTATGGTTGAAAATTTCATAACACAAGGGTTATTTTACTTTTAAACGCCAACAAAGAGAAATACTCCATGGGAGCTTTTGAAGAAGAAAATTGCACACAATTGAATAAGCATTTAAGTATATACTTCCAGAGCACTCTATAAGTAAAATACTTAAATTTATAGTTTAAAAAGTCACATTGGATCTCAAGAAAAATGAAGACCCCACACCGAGGAAAACTGTGAACACCAAGACACTGAGGGAATGTGCTGGGTGTTGAACAATTAAAACAGAAATGGTTTTGATAGGCTAGCATCAATATTAACCTAGTTATATGGCCTCAGGTGTCTTCAGGTAACAGTCTTGTGGAGTCTGTCAGCACAAGCGTGCCCATGAGATCCTCAGGAGAAGAGTGTGTGAACACCAAGATTCACACGGAGCTGTCACTCAAGTGAAAGGTGACGGACAAACCTGCTGAACATGCAGAATTCCAGGCACTGGCCATCCAGCACGTGTGCATTGCGACTAGCCAGCCACTCGGAGGGCCCAAGAGGACACGACACAAAGGCCACATCACAGCCCTGGGTGCCAGCATTCTGCACGGACCTGAGGGCTGGGGGAGAGCAGCTGCCGTGCTCAGCGGGCGGGACAGCATCGCCTGCCGCACGTGCAAGGGACTGGCTACCTTCCAACCCAACCAGTAGATGTGTTGGCGGCTTTAATCCCACACAGTGACCGGAGGCGGCGACCTCAGAGAGCTAAGCAGTATGTCCCGCGGGGCGTCCATCTCGCTCCGTCTGCTGGCGTCGGCATTGGTGGTTTTTCCGTTTCCTCGGTCCAGCCCTTTGGATGGCGGAGTCAAAGAGGTGAAAGTCGGGTTTCATTGGGAGCGCGCCCTGGCCACGCTGGCCATCACGGCCACCGTGAAAACCAGGAACCCAGCGTCCTCCCCATGGCCGTGACCAGCCTGTCCAGCATGTCCAGCACATGAACACGGTGGTTGGTACATACGGGACAACTGATGACCCCTCATTCCGGCCTGGAGCGAGCAACGTGTATGTGGTTCTTCCAGAATCGGGACCCCACAGCTTCAGGAGGAAGAGGGCCGTGGGAAGGCTGCATGCTTCCTGACTGCTGTTCCTCCTCTTCCCGTTTCCTCCCGGAGGGCTCTGTGATCATGGAAAACAGGAGCTAGCACCTGGGGGTGGGGCGGGGGAGGGGGCCTCCAAACAGCTCATGGGGAGATGGCATTATGAGATCATGGAATTCTCCAGAACTTTTTGAAGTCCCCTCGGGTAATTCTGGGAGGGAGAAAAAAACTTCTAAGCTAAAGAGATTTGCTACAAATCCAGAAGCGGCTGTATTACAATCCCATGTCTCCGAAGAGGTTGGAAGCATTTGTCGGCGCTCACAGGCCACCAGGGAAACGCTTGGGGACACTGTGTATGACGGGAGAAGGCTCCGCGTCTTGTGAATGGCTGCTAAGAGCACTGCTGGGCAAGGGCTCTCCAAACGGTTCATGAAAAACACTCACCGTGAAAAACCCGGGGGGAAATTTCCAGGGAAATCTAGAGTGTAACACCAGCCAACTAAGAAACGAATGGAAAAATCTTTCCGAAAGAACTGTTGTGGTGTGGTTGCTGCTGTTGTTGCTCAGTGCCATCGAGTCAGCTCCGACCCACAGCGACCCTGTGCCCAACAGAAGCAAACACTGTCCCCATGCCTGAGCCCACGCGTGCAGCCACCGTGCCAGCCATCTCCTGGAGGGCCTTCCTCTCTTTCGCTGCCCCTCCACCTTACCAAGCATGCTGTCCTCCTCCAGGGACTGGTCTCTCCTGACATGTCCAAAGTAGGTAAGATCAAGTCTTGGATCCCTGCCTCTAAGGAGCACTCTGGCCGTACTTCAAAGAACTCAACCCAAACCAAACTCACTGCTGTGGCTTCAATTCCTACTCACAGCGACCCGATCGGACGGCGTGGAACTGCCCCAGCGGGTTTTGGAGATTGTTTCCATTTACTGGAATAGAAGCTCCGTCTTTCTCCCGCAGAGCGGCTGGTGGTTTCACGCTGCAGGCCACTGTGTAACCCACTATCCCACTCGGGGCCCCAAAGAACTAGCAGTGAGCTTTCTGCCACCAACTCTGGAACCCAAGTGACTAGAGCCAACTCATAAGGTAATAGAATTGTGACAGCTCAGGCATCACAGAGGTAACCATCGTTTGGAGAAAGGGGTAAGCAGGTAGGGCAACTCTGCGGATTTCCTCCTCTTTATGACTGGTGCATTCACAGCGAAAGGTCGGCACCGAGAGAATTAGTGGGAGATGGAGGAGAAGGGCAGTGAGTGCCCCCTCCACTCCCCCACCCTTTTTACCACTCAGCCTGCATGGTGGAACTAGATACTGCTTAGGGCCAGAACAAAATACTTTTAAGTCCCAAATTTAATGATCTGAGTTTAAAAAAATAAAAGAGATGTCTCCAGAGTTGCTTTTTAAAAAGTAGGTCTTTATTTTCCCCCAAATGCGGTAAGAGTAAGAAATATCGGCTGTATGTGGACCCTGCCTTTCATGGCTGGTCTCTTTATGTCATACCCACAAGTCATGGTGGTTAAGCTTGCGCAGTGCGACGCTGCCCCAAAGAAGCCGCTTCCAGTCTGTGGTTGCAGGATTATATTCTCCAGGGAGCTCGCTCAGTGAGGATTAGAGCTGCTTCTATCTCCTCACTGAAGATTGTGCTGCTTAGGCCAAAATGAGGTTAGGTGGTTCACTTTGAAGATTTTTCTGCAGAATACATTTCAACATTTCAAACTCCCCAAACCCAGAAATTGGCTGTTGGCCACGTGAAAGCCACGGTATGCCTTTCTCAGACCTGATTGTGAACTCAAGGCATTCCACTGACTGAAGAAATGACATTCCCGAAATAGATTCCCATCACTAGTTTGGTACATTTATTTTGCAAGAAATAATTTGCAAAGAAAATTTTATACTCATTAGCTACACTTTCAAAGGTATTTAGAATTCTCGATGCTAGAAATCTGTTGGGTAGAAACTCATCAAGTGATTCTTATGACTGGAAATTGAATGGTCTCCGATCGGGATAGCTCACGTCGGCCCCTTCAAATGGAAAGAAATCTGGAGATGACGATGGAGACTTCATTTCCCTTTACAGTGTTTCAACTTCGGGTGTCGACAACTGGGAAGCAGATGACACAACCAGGTCTCTTTCAGAAAATATTAAAACCAATGGGCAGGTTGGTTCCAGGATTCAGGCGTGTTCTGCAGAGGATGTGAAGCATCAGACCACCTGGCAAAGGGCTTCTCGGTAGGGGTGACCTGCACATGGTTTTGGTACAAACTGAAAGCACAGTATTCCATGGCAAAATAAGTGTGGTCACAGCAAAGTTGCCTGGGGATCAAAAAGTATAAAAACAGAAAAATACCTGTGAAGAAAAACGGTTTTTAAAAAATTAAGAGCCACTCAAAAATATGCAATTCTTGCCAAAACATTTACTTTTTAGAAAGTAAATATTCCATCTATCATTCTATGGCATTAAAAAACATTTTATTAGGGACGCATACAACTCATCACAATCCATACATACAGCAACTGTATAAAGCATATCTGTACGTTCTCTGCCTATGGCATTTTTTGTGTGTGAAAAAAACCCCACTTAGACAAATACTCTCATGACCTTGTGAGTCTCAAACTGATAGGTTTCTCTGCACATAAGATAACTATAAAATATAAATTTTTGAAGGAAAGAAAGTGTTTAGAAAGGCCAGCCTAAAGGGCTCGGCAATTATGTTTTCCTGATTGTCAGGATGAAATTAAAGGGATCTCTGGGTTTATCTGGGAGTATTTTCATGGATTTATGCCCCAAGTCATTGCCAAATGGAAAGCTCTATCATTTTTTGATTCTAGAAAGCGGGTAACTTGGTCAAGTGTCAAAACAGTCAACTCTTGATTCTCAAGGCCTACAGGTGCCTTGAGATTGATTCTCATGCCTACAGGTGCGACAGCGGCTCACTGTTCACAACTGTGTCTTCTTCTCGGTACACAAGTTGGGCGTGATTCTCCTTCCAGTCAGGTGAGCCATGAGTAGAAATGATGAGTCACTTCCAGAGGGAACCACAATGTCCTCCATTCTCCT
The DNA here is from genome assembly GCF_050624435.1 of Tenrec ecaudatus. NCBI lineage: Eukaryota > Metazoa > Chordata > Mammalia > Afrosoricida > Tenrecidae > Tenrec > Tenrec ecaudatus. The sequence goes on along the minus strand of NC_134531.1, from coordinate 208,010,650 downwards.
TGTCCAGTCCTAGAGCAACCTCGGGTGTGGTTTGTGGAAGTTGGACCTTGGATCCCTGAGTGACAGTGTGGAGGATGAACCCTCCTCCCCACCGAATGACCACTCCCATCCTTCCCAACCCCCACCAAACTCGTACATTTGTGGACTGTTGACTCCAACAATTCACACACTTCTCTTATGTTTGTGTGGGAGCCGTACAACTTGGGTTGGGGGGCTCTTTGTTACAACAGTTGTTGCTAGTTGCCTTGGAGTCAACTCTGGCTCGAATGACTGTCAGTATCACAGAACGAGCTGCAGTCTGGGGCTCCGCCATCTTCCTGGTTGATAGCATTGTGTGACCGACCATTGCGTCTATCCACATCATTCTCGCTGACCCTCTACTTTACTGATGGATCTGCTTACCGAGCATGATGTTCTTTTCTAGCGACCAGTCTTTTCTGATGATGTGTCCAAAGTAAGCAAGCTGACGTCTTGCCTTTCTCGCCTCTAAGGAACATTCTGAGGCTTAACAGTTAGCCTTTCCTAGCAAACTCAGTAAATTATACGTTTTCCTTACTGCTTTATCCTGAAATATTGCTGGGCATTTTTGTGTTTTCTATTCACCTCGTGTTATTAAATTCTGTTCTATAACTGGATTTACTGGAGGAATCTTATTTGCAGACACTGAATCGTTCCAGATTGTCATGTCATTGCTATGGTTTTCCCAGTAGCAATGGATTTGCACTCATTCAGAGAGGCTCAGCTCCAGTCGCTATGTTTTGTATTCTTCCTGGGATCTGGGTCCCCTGCCTGACCTGCTGCAGTTCCAGAACATTCCGTACCTGGGGGTGTCTGAGCACACAGCAGATGCTCAAGGGGGTTCAGTGACCAGCTCAGACTCCAACTCAATGTGCTTGGAGTGGAGAGCTCAATGAACTAAAAACTTGTCTGATACAAGGGTCTTTCCCCCAAACAGTCCACTGCGCTCAGCCAAGCATGCTGTGTTAGTCCGGGTGGACTAGAGAAACAAATTCATGGACACTTGCATGTGAATAAGAGAGAATTTTATGTAAAAGAGCAATTGTATATTGAGAAAACATCCCAGCCCAGTCCAGATAAAGTCCATAAGTCCAATATTACCCTATATGTTGATATTAGTCCATAAATTCCAGATCAAGTCCATAAGTCTGATATTACCCAATATGTCAATATTTTTTTTCAAGAAACATCTTTATTAATACAGTATTTATTTGTCTTCCCTCTGTCACACCCTGAGCCAATTTCTTTCCCCGGGCTGCCTGGGGAGGTGCAAGGAAAGCAGACATATAGGGCAGACGAGGCGTGGGACAGAGAACTATGGGAGGTGAAGCAGGCTCCTTCACATGGCGAAGAGGATGAGGAAGGCCACCATCAGGCAGAAAAGCCCCATGGCCTCTGAGAGGGCGAAGCCCAGGATGGCGTAGGAGAAGAGCTGCTGCTTCAGAGAAGGGTTCCTGGCATAACCAATGATGAGGCTCCCAAACACAGTCCCAATGCCAGCTCCAGAGCCGGCCACTCCAACTGTGGCAGCCCCGGCCCCAATGAACTTGGCGGCTGTGTCAATGTCCCTGGAGATGGCGCTGGTTTGGAAGCTGCGACTAGGGATGCGTGAGGTCAGGGGACGTGGGGCTGTCCAGCTGCTGAAGCGCTCATCTGTCAGTGTCTCGGGCCGTTTCTGCACCAAAACAGACAGTGGTCTGCTAAGCAGCTGGGAGGTGCTCCTGACCAGGGAAGGGGTGGAGACGAATTTGGCGCAGGAGTACATTTTTAGGGGGTGAGGGGCAGTAGCAGGCGAGCTGCTCCTAGTGCAGAGAAGACAGAGCCCAATATGTCAATATTATGCATAATATTAGTCCTCTTTAGACTTACGCAGCTGTGCAATAACGCTGAATGCAGGAAGATCACAGCCCAGTGGGTGGAAAGTCTTGTGGATCCAATGGTGGTAGAACCATCTCAGCGCTGGCATGTGGCTCCTCCAACTCCAAGGCTCTGACTGCCATCAGCCTGTCTCCATGTGGCTTGTCAACAAGAATGTCTTTCTTGGAGTGAGTGTGTCTCCTGATTCCAGCGACTTATTTTTCTCCTTAGCGCCTCCAAATGAGATCATTAAGCTGCAACCTGGTTGACAGGCTAAACTCCATCACTTCACTCTTAAATCTCAAATTGAGAACAGATTATGTAGCTACCACACTTGTGTGGTCACAAGAGTCTGCAAAGACTTGTATCCAAACCACAGCTTTGCAGCAGTCAGCTGAAGTCTAAGAAGCATATGTATCACGGGGGGGGGGGGAGGGAGGGGGACCAGTCACTTAGAGCCCATCACTCAGAAACCCAAAACCAAGCTTCAGGTTCACTGCCATTGAATCCATTCTGACTCATAGAAACCCTACAGGACGGAGAAGAACTGCCCCTGTGGGTTTCTGAGACTAAATGATTACAGGAGCATAAAACGGGAGGCTGGTCATTAACAGCTGACTGAGTAATTCAGGACGCCACTAGGGCTCTTTCCAATATCTCCTCTACACCTGGTGGTGCTGTGGTGTAGGTGTTGGACTGCTAACTGCAAAGTCGATGGTTCAAACCCAGTAGTGTCTACACAGAAGACAGATGAGGTACTCTACTCCCTTAAAGATCTACAGTCTCAGGAACTCTGCAAAGGGTCACGATGTGTCGGAATTGATTAATGGCAATGGGCGTGTGCGTGTGTGTCTATTGAAGAAGGAACTTTGTGGTTCCTTCTTGTGTCACTGTGGGTTTACAAGGTTGGTGGCTCCTCAGCTGAGCCACAGGGCAAAGGTGAACCAGTCTGGTTCGGTAAGACTTACAGCCTTGGAATTCCTATGGAGCAGTTTGGGGTCAGCCCATGGAAGTGGCTCTGGTTGGGGTTTGTAAGTCTATAGCATAGGTTCCCAAACTTGTTTGCGCTACCACCCCTTTTCAGAAAAAAAGTACTTAGCAACCTCCTGGTAATTAAAAACTTTTGTGCCCTAGCCCATAATCCAGGATAAAGTATAGGCTTCTGATTTTGCAACCCTCCCAGTACCATTCCAGCACCCTGAGGGATGGTACCTATAGGAACATAACAAAACTACCCCTACATTGTGCTATATATGCGTGATGACTCAGTATGTAAACATGTCATATTGAACACATTTTATATGTCGCATTATGTCATTAACAGTTTTTGATGCCATAGATAAACATCTACTGGATCACTTGGATAATTGCACAAAACACCACCGTCTGAATAAATACAACTTATTAAGTTAATTCTTTACTGTTGGGCATGTAGGTTGTTCCGATTTTTGCTATTATAAAAATACTGTGCAAACATCACACGCATCAGAGGCAGATCTCTCAGTGAATCTTCAGAATAAATTCCAAGAAGTAGCATTTTAAGTACAAAGGTTATATACATGAACTTTTTTTCCATACTAAAATCCAAACCACATTCACTACCACTGAGTTGAGTCCAATTCTTAGGGACCCTGCAGGGCAACGTAAAACAGCCTCTGCACTTCCTGAGGCCGCAGTTCTTGATGGGAGCAGAAAGCTGCATGCTCTCCTGAGGAGCGGCTGGTGGTCTCACACTGCTGATGGACCTTATGGCTCACAGCCCTCCTCGTCCCCACGATCCTTATATATTGTTGAATTGTTACACGGAAATCAATGGCAATGCCTCCTATGTTGACCCTTTCCCCTCGACACCAGGAATGACTAGCTCTTGAGCTTTGCTGGTCTGAAGCCCACGGCCTGTCTAGCAGAGCTACGGTGGTAGCTTGTTTGTTGCTGCTGCAGGACGCCATGCCCCAGTGTTTCAAACACGAACAGGTCTACCTATGGTGGACCAAGCCTGGGAGAAGGACTATGAGTGATCAGCCACTGGAAACCTGAGTGGAAGCGGAACGTCGGCTGATTGGTGCTGAAAGTCAGCACGTCAGGACACCCCGCAGCAGCAGCCATCTGAGGACTGAAACATGACTTATGTGATTCTTAAAATTTGAAGTTTATTTTTAAAAAAGAAACTAGCTGTATTTCATAACAGAATGTAAGTCCACTTCACTTTTACTCTGCTCCTTTAGAATCACTCAGACCAGTGTATAGGTCTGACGGGTGAAAAAGCTGGAGGTGTCTTTGAAAGTTCTCTCTCTCTTTCCCCCATTTGTTTGTATATAGCTGCACAGTGCACAGCATCCAAACAGTGACAGTATCATAACACCCCATGTATGTGGTTCTGTTTGGTTCTTCATTTCCGTTGTAACCCCTCTTCCCATCAGCCCTCCCTCCTTGCCGCCCTGTCCCTGTCCTCTCTCCCTCCCGAGTCCTGACCTCCATGTAACTTTTAGTCTTGTCCTTTGGTCTGAAGACCATTTTTATTTTTTCCTTTATAATAATGGCATCACACAACATTTATCTTGATAAGATTGACTAACTTGGCGGAGCATCATTTTGCCCACGTCATGAGGCGTTTCACAGACTCCCCGTTGTTTTTAAGAATGCCTAATGTCCCATTGTGTGTATATACTGGAGTTGGTCTATCCATTCCTTTACAGATGGGTTTATTTTTATTGTCTCCATCTTTCTGCTGTTACAGAATTTGCTGCAATAAGCATGAAAGTGCATGTCTGTTCATGTTTGGGTCTTTATGGTTTAGGGTATATAGCAAGTAAGAGATTGCAAGATCATAAGGTACTTGTATTTGCATTTGTTTAAGGAGGTGCCATACCGATTTCTATAGTGATTGTACAATTCTACAGTCCCACCAGCGATATATGAACATTCCAATCTTTCTACAGCCTCACCAACATTTATTATTTTCTGGATTAAAAAAAATTTGCTGAGAGTGTTGATATGAGGTAGTATCTCATTGTTTTAATCGGTATTTCTCTTATGACTAATGAGAGGTGTCCTGGTGGTGTAGTGGTTATGCATTGGGCTGCTAACTGAAAGGTCAACAGTTTGAAATCACCAGCTGCTCCACAGGAGAGAGATGGGGCTTCCTTTCCCATAAAAAATTGCAGTCTTGGAAATTCACAGGGACTGTTCTACCCAGTCCTATAGGGGTGCTATGAATCAGCATCAAGTGGATGGCAGTGAATTTCGTTTTGGCCTTGAACATTTCTTCATATCATTGTTGGCCAACTAGCTATCATCTTTAGTCAATTGTCTATTCATGTCTTGTGCCCATTTTTTGATCAAGTTAATGGCATTTTCTTATTAAGGTGTTGTAATTTTCTATAGATTAAAAAAAATTAACCTTTTATCCGATATATCACTGACAATTTCACCACCGCCACCAATCTGTAGGCTCTCTTTTTGCTCTTTTGATAGTCTTTTTATGTACATAAAGTTCATACTTTTAAAAGGTCCCAGTGCTCTATTTTGTCTTCTGTGGTGTGGGTATCCTTTATTCTGTTTGGTAGTGTATGAATGCATTGTACTAGGGCCCTAAAGTTTGTCCCTGTTTTTTTTCATTCATGGTCTTTATGGTTCTGAGGTCTTTAGTTTTATTTTATTTTATTTTATTTTATTTTTTTAATTTTAACAATATATTGGGGCTGATACAATTCTTTTCACAGTTCATACATATACATACATCAATTGTATAAAGCACATCTGTACAGGCTTTGCCCTAATCATTTTTTTTCTCTTTTCTTCTTTTACATTTTATTAGGGACTCAAACAACTCTTACCACAATCCATACATATACATACATCAATTGTATAAAGCACATCCATACATTCCCTGCCCCAATCATTCTCAAGGCATTTGCTCTCCACTTAAGCCCCTTGCATCAGGTCCTCTTCCCCCCCCCCCTCCCTCCCCATTCCCCCCTCCCTCATATGCCCTTGGTAATTTATACCTCGTTATTTTGTCATATCTTGCCCTATCCGGAGTCTCCCTTCCCCCCTTCTCTGCTGTCCCTCTCCCAGGGAAGAGGTCACATGTGGATCCTTGTAATCAGTTCCTCCTTTCCAACCCACTCACCCTCCACTCTCCCAGCATCGTCCCTCACACCCTTGGTCCTGAAGGTATCATCCACCCTGGATTTCCTGTACCTCCAACCCTCATATGTACCAGTGTACAGCCTCTGTCCTATCCAGCCCTGCAAGGTAGAATTCGGATCATGGTAGTTGGGGGGAGGAAGCATCCAGGATCTGGGGGAAAGCTGTGTTCTTCATCGGTACTACCTCACACCCTAATTAACCCATCTCCTCTCCTAAACCCCTCTATGAGGGGATCTCCATTGGCCGACACTTGGGCCTTGGGTCTCCACTCTGCACTTCCCCCTTCATTTAATATGGTATATATATACATATACACACATACATATATACATATACACATACATACACACACTTATATCTTTTTTTTTTTTGCATGATGCCTTATACCTGGTCCCTTGGGCACCTCGTGATCGCACTGGCCGGTGTGCTTCTTCCATGTGGGCTTATTTGCTTCTGAGCTAGATGGCCGCTTGTTCACATTCAAGCCTTTAAGACCCCAGACACTATCTCTTTTGATAGCCGGGCACCATCAGCTTTCGTCACCACATTTGCTTATGCACCCATTTGTCTTCAGCGATCCTATCATGGAGGTGTGCAGTCAATGATATGATTTTTTGTTCTTTGATGCCTGGTAACTGATCCCTTTGGGACCACTCGATCACACAGGCTGGTGTGTTCTTCCATGTGGACTTTGTTGCTTCTGAGCTAGATGGCCGCTTGTTTATCTTCAAGCCTTTAAGACCCCAGTCACTATCTCTTTTGATAGCCGGGCACCATCAGCTTTCTTCACCACATTTACTTGTTCACCCACTTTGGCTCCAGCCGTTGTGTTGGGAGAGTGAGCATCATAGAGTTCCAATTTAATAAAAGAAGGTATTCATGCATTGAGGGAGTGTTTGAGTAGAGGCCCAAGGTCCTTCCGCCACCTTAATACTTGACCTATAAATATATACACATAGATCTATTTTCCCATCCTCCTATATATATTTGCATGTACATGTCTTTGTCTAGACCTCCATGAATGCCCTTTGACTCCTAGCTCTTTCCTCCATCTCCCTTGACCTTCCTCCTGCCCTACTACCATGCTTCATCGCCACCTGGGCTAGAGTATACCTCTTCTCTAAGCAACCTTACCCTTGATCATTTTCCACCAGGCCTGCCGCTCCCCCTTCTCTACCATTTGGGGTCCCATGTTTTTCCCTTGTCCCTGGGTTTGTTAACACCACTTCCTTACCCCCCCTACCCCCCCACCCCAAGTCCCCCCGGAACTGTCGGTCCCGTTGTTTTTCATCCAGATAGTTCATCCAGCCTGTCCTATTCAGACAGACCTGTGGAGTCACTAACATGCACGAAAACTAGACAGAGGAAAACAAAGCAACAGTATACAACCAGACAACAAAACAACCAAAACAAACCACTGAAAAAGAACAGAACAAAACAGTTCACAAGAGAAAAGCTTGTAGTTAGTTCAGGGATCGTTTGCTGGCCCTTAGGAGCGTTTTCCAGTCCAGTCTGTTGGGGCACCATGCCCTGGCCCCAAAGTCCACTTTCGGCATTCCCTGGGGACCTTGCCACTCCATTCCCTTGCTGTTCCGCTGCACTCCCCCAGTGATTTGCCTTGGTGTGGTGGGATCAGGTCAGGTGCAATTCCCACACTGTGTCTCCGGTGCTGTCCCCTGTATCGCCCTTAGTCACTGAGGGGCATCATGTCTCATAGTAGGGCCAGCCATGTTGTTCTCTCTGTGGACTGGCTGCTCTACTCAGGAACATCATCATCACGGCCTGGTGGGCCAGGCTGTGCTCCACTCTCTCCTCCTGCCCCTTCATCTGCTCCCGTGTGCTCTGATCAAATATGTCCATCTCCCATAGCTGCAGAGTCAATGTCGTCCTTTGGAACAAATTCTTTTCGGGGAAGGGGCAGGAATCCACTTAATTTACGGTGCTGGGGCCAGCCTCCCAGACCTCTCCACCGGTTCCCTCCTCCGGTCTTTAGTTTTTGAGTGTGGTATGAGGTATGGGTACTGTTTCACTTTTTTGCAGGTGAAGATTCAATTCCTCCATCATCACTTATTGACAAGATTATCTCTTCCCCATTTAATGTATTTTAGTCCTTTATCAAAGATCAAATGTCTGGAGGTGCTCGGATGTGTTTCTGGGTTCCCAGTTCTAGTCCATTGGTGTACGTGTCTAGCATAACAATACCAAGCTGGCTTGATTACTGTGGCTGTATAATAGGTTTTGGAATCTGGAAGTGAAAGGTCTTCTACTTTTTCTTTTTTTAGTAGTGCTTTGTTTATCCTGGGTTTCTTTCCTTTCCATATAAAATTTGATTCGTTTTTCCATTTCTTTAAAGAATCGTGCTGGGATTTGGATCAGAATTGCATTGAATTTATAGATTCTTTTTAGTAATATTGACATGTTTGCAATATTAAGTCTTCTTATCCAGAATCGTGAAATATTCTTCCATTTGTGTCTCTTTTGGTTTCTTGTAGAAGTGACTTATAGTTTTCTTTATATAACTCTTTGTTTCTCTGATAAGATTTATTTCTAAGTAGTTTCTCTTTTGGGTAATTACTATAAATGATATTGTTCTTTTAATTTCCTTTTTGGTGCTATCTTTTAAAAATGTATTAATTGGCGTTAATACATATATCATATCTTGCCTTAGTTCAATCATGTCCAGCAGAATTGGGCAATTGTTACTACAATCAGTTTCAAAACATTCTTTTTCTTCCTGGACTCCTTGACATTGTCTCCCTTTAACCCCACCACCACCACTGTGCTTGCCCCTCCCTCCACACACACCCCAAAACCCTTATTCTACTAGCTGTCCCTATAGTTTCATCAATCCTTGGTTTCATATGCTGAAACACAGAAAAACATATAGCACAGCTTCATGAGGTGACTTCCTATGACATAACACCTCTGAGATACACCCCAACATGAACAAACAAGAACAAAATGAAACAGAACTAACCAAAAATACAGAAAACGTTGAAGACCAGATCAGGTCCAGCATGCATCAGAGGGGGCAATCCAATAAAGAGATTGATGCCGCTGACCGTCTATATGCTTCCCTCCAGTGCACTCTGCTCAATCATCACTTTCCTCCCTTCCCTCGATTGTGGATGAGGGAGGTCACTGGAGGCTTATTCCTATGTCATTCCCACAAATGGGTCTTGGGCTCATATTGTAATCAATAGCCTTCTGCAATTGGATTCCCACAATTTAGGATCTGATACTAATCCCTGCTTTGATTTCAGATTATATGATTTACAATCCTTTGAAGACTAGTGATGGTGTGCTTCTTCCATGTGGACTTAGTTGACATCTCACTTAGATGACTGCTTGTTTGGAGACAAGGTTTTAAGAACCCAGATGCTATTTTATGTGATAATCAGGCACCATCTAATTTCTTCACCACATTTTGTTATAGCTCTTTTATCTTCTGTGTTCCCTTCCTGAGGGCAAGCATCGAGCAGGGCCATGATGTAAAAACGAACTGTTCTTAAGTTGGAGCTAGGATGTAGTGTGAGCCCAATACCCATTCCTGGAACTATGTTTTAAAATATTTATTATTTCCAAATCGGTGGTGAGGAGGGTGTGGGTAGGGCATGATCAAGGGTAATATAACCAAGAGGAATTGCTGAAACCCTGGTGGGGACTGAGCATGTTAGTGGGACAGTAGGAAAGCCAAAGGAAATAGAGGAAAGAGCTGGGAGGCAAAGTGCATTTATAGAGGTCTAGATAAAGACATGCACATATGTAAATATATTTATACATGAAGATGGGGAAATAGATCTATGTGCACATATTATAGGTTTAGTATTAAGGTAGCGGAAGGACATTGGGCCTCCACTCAAGTACTCGCTCAATGCAAGAATATTTTCTTCTATTAAATTGGCATTCTATGGTGCTCACCTTTCCAACACAATCACTGAAGAAGCACACCAGTCTGCGTGATAATGAGGTGCCGAAGGGATCAGTTATCAGGCATCAAAGAACAAAAAATCATATCACCTCAATGATACGGTCGCTGAAGACAAATGGATGCATAAGCAAATGTGGTGAAGAAAGCTGATGGTGCCTGGCTTTCAAAAGATACAGCATCTGGGATCTTAAAGGCTTGGAGGTAAACAAGCACCACCTAGCTCAGAAGCAACAAAGCCCGCATGGAAAAAGCATAGCAGCCTGTGCAATCACAAGGTGTTGAAGGGATCAGGCATCATCAGAACAAAAATCTTACCATAGTGAATGAGGGGGTGAGTGCAGATTGGGGATCCAAAGCCCATCTGGCAACTGGACATCCCCTTACAGAAGGGTTTTGGGGAGAAGACAAGTCAGTCGGTACAGTGTAGCATCAATGACACATACAACTTTCCTCTAGTTCTTAAATGCTTCCTCCCCATCCACTATCATGATCTCAATTCTATCTTACAAATCTGGCTAGACTAGAGAATGTACATTGGTACAGATAGGAACTGGAAACACAGGGAATCCAGGATAGATGAATCCCTCAGGACCAGTGGTGAGAATGGCAATACCAAGATTGGGGAGGGGGAGGGGGAGTAGAAAGGGGGAACCGATTACAAGGATCTACTTAAAACCCCCTCCCTGGGGGACGGACAACAGAAAAGTGGGTGAAGGGAGATGTCGGGCAGTGTAAGATATGACAAAATAATAATTTATAAATTATCAAGGGTTCATGAGGGAAGGGGGAGCAGGGAGGGAGGGGAAAGAATGAGGAGCTAATACCAAGGGCTTAAGTAGAAAGCAAATGTTTTGAGAATGATGAGGGCAACAAATGTACAAATGTGCTTGACACACAATGGATGGATGGATGGATTGTGATAAGAGTTGTACTAGCCCTCCATAAAATGAATTAAAAAAAATAAAGTAAACATTGTAATTAAAAAAGAATATATGGCCTTTATTATGTTGGAGAATTTCCCTTTGAATCCTATTTTACTGAGTGTTTTTATCAAGAATGAATGTTGAAGTTTATCAGATGTCTTTTTTGCATTGCTTAATATGATCATATGGTTCTTTTATTTTGTTTTGTTTTTGTGGTGGATTACATTGTTCTTAATTTGTAGGTTTTATGAATGATGTTGGTCTAGTTTCATGTTAGTTGACCATTATTGCTCCTTTTTTATTAATTGCTTTTTCCTAGCCTTTCAAACCCGCTTATTATGTTTGTTTTTTAAGTTGACAAAGAAAAGCCATCAAATATCAGAATTCTAGCACTCAGTATGCTGCCTGTGCTGTAAATATATCTCCCAGTATATCATATTCCTCTTAACTTTGTTGCTTATTTTAAAAATATATGTCAATATATCTTTAAAAATAAATTTAAATATTCCTTTACATGAAAAAACGCCAATATTTCTTCCTGTTATTATTTATGCTTTCCATATCATTGTTGCCTTAATGTTATATGCCATTTTGTGGGTAGGTATGCTTGCTTTTTATGTTCAACTTTCAAAATGTTGGATACTTTTTCTGGTGTGTGGTGTGAGATGAAATTCCATGGTGGGGCCAGAACTAATTTGTGCATGATCCTGAAAATTGAGGTAGATTTCAGGATGACCAGATGCCCCCTGTACCCTGTCCTGATGGAAAGACAGCCTGGACTGATGACTGGAGGGTGTGGGCTGGCGCTACAGTGACAGAGGCACTGTGACAGGCTCTACTCTCTCAGGACAGTGCACATGTACAACAGAATGAAATACTGCCCAGTGCTGTACCATCTTCACAATTTTGGGTATTTTTTGATGCGTTGTTGGAGTCACTTTGTAATTTAAGTGCCTTTCAATGTGTTACTTGTTGGGCTGCTACCTGCAAGGTGTGCAGTTCAAACTCACCGGGTACTTCAAGGGAGAAAACATGAGGCAATTTGCTTCTGTAACGATTACAGCCTTGGAGACCCTAGGTAGTGTCATTATGAATTGGAATCAACTCTATGGGCGTCCAACCCAGGTGGCTTATCTCCCAGCATGATATTGAATGATGTTCTATTGTTACCTATTGGCTTTCAGGGATGGTTTTCAGAAGTAGATTCCCAGGTGTGTCTTTCTGGTCTGTGTTAGGCTGGAAGCTCCACTGAAGCCTGCCACCTGGGTAGCTGAAAGATTGTGAAGCATCCCAGCAGCATGGAAGCCACCACAGTACAACAACCTGACAGACAGATGATACACATAAATTTACTCACCCTTATGTGGGAATTATCACATCCTCAACCTCCCAGGGTTGTTTTGACAACTAAATACATGAGTGTGTTAGTCCAGGTGGACTAGAGAAACAGATCCAGACATGCAGATGGGTGCGAGAGAGCTGTAGCTCATAGAGTAATTGTACATTAAGAAAACGTCCCAGCCCAGCCCAGATCAAGTCTCTAAGTCCAATATTAGCCCCTATGTCTGATACCAGTCTATAAATTCCTCTTTAGACTCACACAACACATGCAATGACACAATGCAGGAAGATCACAGGCCAGTGGGTGGAAAGCCTTTTGGATCCAGTGGTGGTGGAAGCATCTCAGCGCTGGCATGGGTCGCTGCGTGGCTACGCCAGATCCAGAGGTCTAGCTGGGATCAGCATGGCTCCATGTGTCTTGTCAGCAGGAAGGCAAAGCAGAGAGTATATATGTTCCACCTCCAGGAGAAGGCCATGCCCACACAGAGGCCTCATTGGCTATGGCCTGTTTGACAGGCTAGCCTCCACGCCTTTGCTCAAGTTGACAGGAGATTGTGAAACTGCCCAAGAGAGTTTATACAAAGTGCTTAGAGTAATATCTGGCACCTAGTAACCACTATATAAATGTTATTGTTGTCAAATTTTATTTTAATTTTATAGAGATAGATGGTTGTTTCATTGCATACAATTACCAGTTCATATTTTCTAAGCACCCTCTAACCTTTCTCTAACCAATCATCTGGTCTGAACAGGAGTGACTAAATGCCACACATGGTTTCAGATGATGATGAACACCCGCTCCCGCAGGGTTTGCCCAGGGTTTCTGAGAAAGGTAGGAAAGAAACACCAGGAGTCGGGCCGAGAGTTGAACCATAGGGACTGGGATGCTAAGCTGAAAAATGGTTGACACGGACGGTGGCTTGAAGAACATCCATTCAGCAGGAGCATATCCGGTTAGGGGCCAAATTGGCTGCCCTGCATAGAACTCAGCTCTCCCCCCAGAACGAGTGGGACAGTGCATGCAGCCCACAGAGGGCAGCCACTTTCCAGACCCAAGTTAGTTTGCTTTAAAAAATATATTTAAAAAATAATGAATCATTTTATTGGGGGCTCTTATAACAATCCACACATCAATTGTATCAAGCACATTTGTACATATGTTGTCATCATCATTTTCAAAACATTTTCTTTCGCTTGAGCCCTTGGTATCAGCAACTCTTTTTGCCCTCCTTTCCCCACCCTTCCACCCTCATGAACCCTTATCAATTACAAATTATTATTATTTCCATATCTTACACCATCCACTGTCTCTCTTCACCCATGCTTCTGTTGTTCACACCCCTGGGGGAATGGGGGGATTTATACATTGATCATAGACCCCTTTTCTCCCCCTTCTCCCCTTACCTTCCCCCCACCTTCATAGTATTGCTACTCCATTACTGTTCCTGAGGGGGTTATCTGTCCTGGATTCTGTGTGCCAAGCTCTTTCCTGTAGCAGTGTACATGCTCTGGTCTACCCTGATTTGTAAGGTAGAACTGGGGTCATGCTAGTGGGGGGGGGCAGGGAAAGTATTAAAGAACTATGTTGAGCATTCCCTTGGGGCTATACTGCACCCTGGCCAACTTGCTCCTTCCTGGTGACCCTTCTGTGAGGGAATGTCCAATTGTCTACTGATGGGCTTTGGGTCTCCACTCTGACCCCCATCATTTGCATTGATGTATTTGTTTGATTTGGGTCTTCTGATGCCTGATACCTGATCCTGTCAACACCTCATGATCACACAGGCTGGTGTGCTTCTTCCATGTGGGCTTATTGCTTCTCTGCTAGAAGACCGCTTTTAAAAATTCAAGTCTTTAAGACCCCAGATGCTATATCTTTTATTTTATTATTATTTTTTAGATCATTTTATTGGGACTCTTAGAACTCTTATTACAATCCATATATCAATTATATCAGACATATTTGTACATGTGTTACCATTGTTCTTTTCTAGACATTTACTTTCTATTGGGCCCTTGGTATCAGCTTCTCTTTTTTTTTGTCTCTCTCCCCCCGCCCATCCTCATGGTCCTTTGATAGATTAGAAATTATTATTATTTTCATATCTCATACTGACCGCTGTCTCCTTTCCCCCATGGTTTCTGTTGTTCTTCCCCCTGAGTGGGGTGTGTGTGGTTATGTGCCACTCATTGCGATTGGTTCTCCCTTTCTACCCCTCTATCCCGTATCGCTATTCCCATTCCTGTTCCTGGTTTCCATGTGTCGTGAGCTTTATCTCTTATCTATACCTGTGTACATGCTCCAGTCCAGAGTGAGCTGCAACACTAGGGACATGGCAGTGGGGGGTGAGGAAGCCTCAAGGACCAGAGGAATACTGTGACCCATCTGTGCTCTACTGCACCCTGGTTGACTCATCCCTTCCTTGCGACCCCTCTGTGGGGGATGTTCCATTGTCTATAGATAGGCTTTGGGTCTCTGCTCCGACCCCGTTTCTCAACAATGTGTTTTTGTTTGTTTGTTGTTTGTTATGAATCTTCTGATGCCTTTTACCCAGTCCCGATGACATCTCATGATCGCACTATCTGGGGTGCTTCTTCCATGTGGGCTTGTTGCTTCACTGTTGGATGGCCGCTCATTTAACATCCGGTCTTTAAGACCACAGATGCTTTATCTTTTAATAACTGGGCACCATCAGTTTTCTTCACCACATGTGCTTATGCACCCATTTTGTCTTCAGCAATTGTGTTGGGATAGTGAGCATCACAGAATGCCAGGTTATTAGAACAAAGTATTCTTGTGTTGAGGGAGGACTTGAGCAGAGACTCAATGCCCATCTGCTACGTTAATACTGAACATTTAAATATATGTTCATAGATCTATATCCCTACTAATTAAACCACATATTTACATATGTGCATGTCTATATTTGTACCTCTATAAATGTCTTTTGCCACACTGTTCTTTCCTCTATTTCTTTTTACCTTCCTCCTGTCCCACTATCATGTTCAACCTTCATTCGACTCTCAGTACTTTCTCTCGGCTACATTGACTTGATCAAGCCCCACCAGGGTTCCTACGCCCTCCTTGCCATCAATTTTAGATTTCTTATTGTTCCCTTGTTCCTGGGTTTGCTACCTCCACCCTCCCTTTCTTCCACCTCCTCCTCTCCCATGTCTCCATGGAGCTTCCAGTCTGTTGTTTTCACCATTGGATCGCTTATCTTGCCTATCTTATATGGATAGACATGAGAACAAGAAAAAAAGGTGTGTGGCGGGTGGCGGGGGGGGGGGGGAGCCTATAAATAGCTCCAGATCTGTCTGTTGACCGTTCTGGTTGTATCCCAATAGGATCTGGTGACGTGCCACGCCCTGCCCGCCGATTCTGAAGTCTACTTTCGAGATGCCTCTGGGACTTCATTACTCTGTTCCCCTTGCTGTTCTGTTGAACTACCTTTGTGTTGTGCTCTAGTTTGGGGGTGGGGGTCAGACCAGGCACAATCCCCACACTATATCTCCAGTGCTGTCCCCCAAAGCACTGTGGGTCAGTGAGGTTACATCGTGTCTTGTGGTGGGGCCAGACCCACAGTTCTCTCTGTGCATTGGTTGCTCCGAGCAGGAATGTCGTCCTCGAGGTTTGGTGGGCAAGGATACAGTTCTCTCTCTTTATCTCTCTCGCTCTTTGCCTCTCGTTTGACTTTTGACCTGGAAAACCACTCTGGTAAAGGAGAAGAAATGCAGTGAGGTCCGGGGGAACTCAGCTTGGTGCTGTTTTGGGAGCGAAGGACCAGAGGCTAGAGTGTGAGGGCTGGCTCAGCAGATGCACGCCCACCCCTCTGTCCACCTCGATCTGCCTGTTGTTCCCACTTACACACACCCCCAGCTTGTGTGCCTATTACTCTCTTTCAGGGATCTCATCTCATTTCTGGTGAGAAAACCCACACTTTGGTCTACTTTCTTGACCTTTGCCCTGAAACTCCAATCTTGCACAACCAGCTGCCCCCCTGCCTTCTTCACTCAGGTGTCAGTGTTGTCATTAGTTGCCACAGAGTCACCTCCAACTCCCGGTGACCTGTGCACAACACAACAAAGCAGTGCCCGGTCCTGCACCAGCCTCACCACTGTTGGTACGCTCAAGACCATTGTGGTGGACAGGTGCATTCTGAAGCCCTGTCAGTCCAGGGGCTCTCCGGAGCACTCTGTCAGACACTGTCCTGCTGAGTCAGGGTCCTCCTTGTCAGCCTGTTTAAGGAGAGCGGCAGGCCTTTCTTCCTGGCTTGTCTCAGTCTGGAAGCTCTGCTCAAACCTGTCTACCACGGGCGACCCTGCTGGTGTTTGGAACACCAGTATCGCAACAGCACACCAGTCACCCAAATGCAACCCACGGACAGAGAGCAGCGGAGTCTTTCCCGACACCTCTTCTCAGGCTCTGGGGTGCGTGACTGGCCACACGTTTCTCGGCTGAACTCTCGAGTGAGTCGGGGCGCGGAACAGTTCCGAGAGAGTTGCCATTGCAAATGGTTGGATTTGGGGCTACCTGTAGGTGCAACTTAACGTAATTTTCAATTGATTACAATGGGCTCAGACATCAAAAAGACCAAGCAGGTCCACATCACCGGTACTGCCTTAGCCTGTGCAGAATGACAAATGGGCGTGGCTGCCCTTCTCTTTTGCCTGGGACTAGTAGCTTATATGAGGAGTCCTGGTGGTGTCATGGTTACGAGTTGGGCTGTGATCTGTATGGTTGGCAGTTCGAATCACCAGCAGCTCCTTGAGAGAAAGACTGGGCTTTCTACTCCTGTAAACAGTGGCAGTTTCGGCAACCCATAGGGGTCACTATGAGTCAGCAGTGACTCCATGGCGGAGAGTGTTTTGAGTAGCTCATGCACACGGTCCTTCATCTTGCTTTTTCAACTAACTCCTTCCTCAGTTGTATGCGGAGCCCACTGTGGGGGGCAGAGTAGTGGGCAAAGAGGTCGACCCCTTTGCTCAGAGACAGACGGAAGAAGCCGGCAAAGAACACGCATGCCGTCCACCATAAACCTTGTCAGTCAGCACAACACTGAGACCACAGGTGGGATGGAGGTGGGTGTGGACCGAGGGAGGGTTGTCATGTTAAACTTGATGGCCTTGTGGCTCCAGGGAGGAGGTGACATTTAAGCAATGGCAGGAGAGGAGATGAGAGTGATGGAGGAGAGGAGAGTGAAGGAGGTGACATTTAAGCAATGACAGGAGAGGAGAGTGATGGAAGGAGAGAAGAGTTGGGGGGTGAGGAAAAGAAAGTGGGGGCAAGGCTGCTTAGAGATAGGAGCTCAATTGCTTGAGGCCATGTCTCTTGTCAGTTGGTGTCAGGATTGTGACTGGTTTTTACTAAGAAGGGGGCAAACACAGGAGGTTTGGAGAGAGGTGCTCTGTACTAGTTCAGAAAGTGCTGATGCTGTAACACACACTCCCATGCCCAACAGATTTGATGTTTTCTTGCTCACAGACTGTCCAGTTAGCTAAAGAGCTCCACCCAGCCAGGGCCAAGGAGAGGGCCACGGAGGTATGCCTGAACTGACTCTGAGGGGGTGGGTTAGACAGGGTTCTCTAGAGAGATGAACCAGATTGCTGATAAGTTTATATAGATATAGATATATAACACAAGAAATGAACTGTTAAATTATATACAGATAGATGGCTATATAATACAAGAAATGAACAGTTAAATTATAAAGCAGTACAAATGGCTCAGTGCAACTCACTCCCGTGAGAGAGTTGTGAGACACTGGCAGTCCTTCAAGTCTAGAGGGCTGCCAGGTAGTTTTAACAATTTGTCCCACGTCCCGCAGCGTTTTTAAAAAGTCCTGATTTTTGGAAAGAATGCACGACAAGCTAGGGTATACGGTTTTTGGCTGCCATGTGGCTATTTCGCCAGGATCTGAGTTTTATCAATGGTGTCCCGATTTACCAATGTTAAAATCTGGTCATCTTCAGAGACAAGCAAAATCCCCCTCCCCAAATGCATGAAACTATGGTTGCAAAGACAGGGCGCTAGATAACGATGGGGCAAGCTGCCGAGGGTGGCACTGCCTGCTACAGGAGGGAGCCACGAATGAGCCAGGTGGCCTTGTCTGACACACGTAATTCCGGGACTTGACACCCTCTGGAGTGGGGACTGGGCACAAAGGACTCTGCTGGCCCAGGTGCGGGGTCAGTGTGGAAGTACTGGGCCACCTCACCAGGCCGGGGCGTGGGGGTGGGGGGGGAGGATTTGTTAGGGTTCTCAGGTTAGAATAACTTGGTCCTTGGCTTCATGGGAAAGAATTCACGGGGAAGACTGGTTTGTGTTCCAAGTGGGTTTTCATAAAGGATAGAAGGAGTTTCAGGTTTTACAGAGGCACCTCAGAGCCCTTCACACCCATACATGGAAACCTGAGGCCAGAGAAACCCACAGCCCAGTGTGGAGCAGGTGGAAAAGAGAGTGGTGGGCTCAAAGTTCTTGGCTTTTCAAGGCCCTCCGCTGGGAGGCGTGGTTGATGGTACTAGCTGACCCCCTTGGCTGAATTAAGGCCACCTGGCCTAGATTGGGCCAATCCAGGTGTACCACCCCTTCCTGGCTCAGAGCCTGAATTTGGAGCATGCCCAGTGGACACCATGGTCCCTGTTCTGGCTACCTAACAAGTTCTCCTTGGGTTCAGTGGCCAGGTCACCTAGGGCAGGATGGGTCTCCTTCTATTCATGCCTAGGGGTTGGGGCTGAGGAGGACTTCTGGACACTGAGTCAGAG
The DNA here is from genome assembly GCF_050624435.1 of Tenrec ecaudatus. Classification (NCBI taxonomy): domain Eukaryota; kingdom Metazoa; phylum Chordata; class Mammalia; order Afrosoricida; family Tenrecidae; genus Tenrec; species Tenrec ecaudatus. The sequence continues at coordinate 207,991,663 of NC_134531.1, read as the reverse complement.
GAGGCCACAGGTGGAGGAGGTGGGTGGGAAGCACTAGGCAGAGAGAGGGTGCTGCTCCCTGGACTGCTGACCAGTCAAGACCCTTTAGACACCTCACACCAGATGGCACCTCTCATGAGTTCTGCTGGTCCCACGGGACCAGAGCCACTGTAGTGGGACAGTTAGTCTACCTGGGACTCTGCCTGTGGAGTCACTTGGTGTCTGGGCGGCATCGGTGCAGCAGGACATGGAAAATGCTCACGGTCCCCCGTGGGTACCACGCTCCCACAGGCTTAGGGACCGTCGACAGAAACTCTATCCTGATCCAGAGTGCAGCCATCTCTGGGTTCCTGTCCCGACCAGAATCCAAAATTAGATACAAGAAAGCGGGGGGGGGGGGAGTCCTTATTACTGAAGGCAAATGCCCCCAAAGTGCCCGAGGGCAGAGAGTGCTGCGTGTGTGAGCCTGTATCTCCCTTCCTGCACCTTCCGCTTCTTCTATTCATGGAAGGCGAGCATCTGAGCTCAGGCAGAATCAGAGGAAACCAGAACCAGAGGGCACTGACAGAGCGGTGCCATCAGCTGCTCCAGAAATCCTGACACAAAAATGGGTTTTTCACAAAACATTTGCTTGTAGGAGATGCAAATTAGAGGTATTTTTAGGGCTTATTAATGCACTGAGCACTAATTCCCAGACTGCAAGTTACCTCTTCCCCTCCCCACCCCCACCCAAACCCTCCCCAAAACAAAAGCCCTCTGAGTGTGTGGCTGCTTCCCCGTTAGATTCTGGCTTACAATCACAATTCTGGCTTACAATAATGATGTGGTTGCTGTTGTTTTTTATAGAAAGAACACATGTGCATTGTTAAAAGTCAAGCAATACCAAGAGAAAGCAAAGAAATCATGGTCAATTCCACCCCCAGAAATACCCTCTCATTCATGTTGAGTGATGTAATGTCAGGTGGGCAGGCTCCAGAGAAACGCCACTGGAAAAAGGACAGGCTTAAATAGATGGACAGGCAGAGAGAGGGGGAGTAAGAATTTCCCTTGAATTTAACTGAAAAAGAAAGAAAAAAAATCAGGTAAAACCGAAGGACTGCTCAAATTCAGATAAATGAATCTTCTTTAAACAAAAATTCCAAAAAATTATCTCAAAGATAGATAGATAGATAGATAAAGAGAATCGTAGAAAGAAAAACTACCTCCCAATACAACACCCTCAGTGCAGCACATGAATAGACAGTGTATCCCTGGAATGGGGCAGAAACCTCGAGACAAGTCCAAGAATACCAATAAAGTAATATAGGATAGAGGTGACATTCCATGTCCCGGGGGCAGAATTGGGCTTTTAATGAATAATTCTGGAACAGAAGGACGGTCACTTGGAAAAATGACCAAAGGGAATCCCTACCTCACACCATCCACAAGAATAAGCTACTAGTGGATTGGGTTTTTAGGTGTCAACCAAGAAACTAGACAACCACTAGGAAAAGATCTGAGTAATTCCACTCTAACCTGAGTGCGTGGAAAGGATTTAAAATAATGACTCAAAACCCACTAGGAAGAAAATACAAGTATAAAAATAGAAGTTTTAGCATATAAAAAATCATGATAGACAAAGTCAAAGATGACTGAAAAAAGAGAATACTTGCAAAAAATATATCCCCGATAAAGAACTCTTACAAACTGGGGGACAAAGGACCAAAAACTCAATGGAAAAAATGGGCAAAGGGCTTAAAGAGATTATTCACGCAAAGAGATATTTAAAAAGGCTGCAAACACATGAAATAGGTCTACTCTCTCATAATTGGAGACCACAAGTGGAAACCATGCTGAGATACTATTTCTCACTATCAGATCAGCAACGATGACAAGAATGACAGCGCGTGGGAAACAGGTGCTCTCTCACACTGCTGACGGGATCTTTACGTGTGGTGTCCTCCTGGAGGGGGTTTGGCAACATCTAACAAAGCCACATGCACGCTTACCTGTGAGCCCAGTTACCTGCGGCTGGGAACCTGCTCTGGAGATACGCTCTAACGAAACTCGACACATGTGCCCCAGATGCTCCACTGGAATAACTCTGCTTGTCACTGTCACATAGATCCTGGAAACAACAACCTGTGTGTCCTCCACAGGGACAGCTGACAAAGGATGTTGTGACCACTGGCCTGGAGCAATTTCCAGGACACACTGGCAAGAGGGCAAAGGACAAAAGAGTATCTGTTGTCTATTGCCCTCCTTGTGGAAAGGCTGTGGGGCCAGTGGAAATTGAGGTGATGGGGAACAGTGTGGGGACAAAAGGGGCGGTGGGGGGGCAAAAGGCAATGTCAGAGGGTAGAGGGAGCAGTGAGCAATGTGAGAGAATGTGGGCAGTGCAGCGAAAGTAGGGGCAGAGTGGGGTGTTGGGGACAGATGGAGTGGGAGGCAGGCAGGGCAGTGGAGGCATGTGGTATTCACATAATTTCCTATCAGCTTGATAAATAAGTATGGGGTGGAGTCTAGCCTGAAGATGCCTCCCTGGGGGGGCGGGTGGCCTTCTCATGAGGACTCAGAGAACTTCTCTGTTTGCCTGTCTTCCTGTTGACAAGCCACAGAGACTTACTGAGCCCTTGGAGAGCATCTCTGTCTCTCTGCTTGACCTTCCTGCTGAGGAACCACATCCAGAGAGCTGGAGAAGCCATGTGGAAATCTGCGCCGGCGTTGATAAACTTCAACTGCCACTGGATCCACAAGACTTTTCACCCACCAGCCTGTGATCTTCCTGCATATGGCATCATTGCATGCGACTGTGTGAGTCTAAAGAGGAATTTATGGACTAGTATCAGACATATATGCTAATATCAAATGTATGGACTTGATCTGGACTGGGCTGAGCTATTTACTCAATATGCAATTGCTCTTTGATAAAAAGCTTTCTCCTACATGCATAGGACTGTTTCTAGATTTGTTTCTCTAGTCAACCCAGTCTAACACAAGGCAGTAGGGACAGTGGAGACGGTGAGAGGCTATGGGAACATTGGGGGCAGCACAGGCAAAACAGGAGGGCGGGGGCAGTGAAGGACACAGGGGCAGGGAGAGGAAAGAGAAGGCAGGGGAAGGGCAGTGAAGGGCAGAAGGTATTGGGGACAGTGGGGTGCAGTGCAGGGCAAAATGCAGGCTTTCTATCAAGGCTGTGAGTGTGTGGGGTTTGACTTTAACAAAAGTGGCATTCAAGGGTCTGTGATCTAGCACAGATTTCTGTTTTTGGAGAGGTCGAATCCAGGAAAAATAAGCAGATAGAAATTCCTTTATTTGACACATGTGACCCTATCATTGAGTGGCATCATGACACCTGCAATGTGCTTTGTAAACTCTCAGCTAGGGCTTCGTGTGCGTGTGAGCTTCTCAGTCACCCAGGGTCCTGACCCAGGAGGACCTGTTCTCAGAAGGGCCCCACTCCTGAGTTTAATGTTTGTTGGCTGACACCTTGAAATCTCAATTTTGCTTTAGATTTGGGTTTCATTGTGTGAAATCCAACATCACAATGGAGTCCCACCTGCCGACCTCCACTCCGAGGCCATGGGTTCCATCCACAGTGGTAGGGTTAGAGGTGGGTGCTCTGCTTGCTGAGTTGTAGGGTGTAGCTGGGAGGATCTACACCAGTGGTTCTCAACCTGTGGGTCACGACCCCTTTGGGGGTCAAACAACCCTCTCACAGGGGTCACCTGATTCATTAAGTAGCAAAATTTGTGTTAAAAAGTAGCAACGAAAATAATTTTATGGCTGGGGGCGGGTGTAACCACAACATAAGGAACTGTATGAAACGGTCGTGGCATGAGGAAGGTTGAGAAGTATCTCTATTCCCAAGGCAGAGCAACAGTCAATAGCAAATAAAGAACATCATGACAGCTGATGGGGGCGGAGAGACCGCCCAGCAAAGAAAGAAGCAGTTTTTGCTGCTCTTTGAACAGCAGTCCACGTCACCACAATCGTTCTGCACATGGCCCTGGAAACCACGTGGGTGGCCTGCCCTCCAAGTAGAAGCCACACGTGAGATATCCTGCTAAGGGCTTGTCTCTCAGGGAGACGCCATGCATTACACTTAACCCGTGTGGACTCCACCCCAAGACCCACCGTCCTCAATGGTCCTCCCCTAACTCGACGACGTGAGCAGGCAAATGTTAGCTGCAAGACTACTATATGTGCTTGCCAGGGCAGTCGGGCAAGAAGAGTTAAAAGTCATACACATTGCAGAAGAAGACTGAATGTGCTTCTCTTCATAGGCATGTAGAAAACCCCCAGGAATGTGCCCAAACACGCACCTCTACCAGAATTAATACACGAACGTAGTAAGGCTCCAGGCTACAACTCAAGGGGAAAAAGTCATAGCATTTCTATATACTAGAAAGAAACAGGTACAAATGAAAAAGTTACAATACTCTGTATTTTATCATCAAAACCCATAACATATTTAGGAATGAACTTAGATGTGAAAGACTTTTACATGGGGAACTGTGACACACCATTGAGAAAAATTAAAGACGATTGAGATGAATGGAGATGTGCACCATGACAATGGATTGCAGGCCGCAACATTGTCCGTTCTCCCTGAAATGACCTCTAAACTCAATGCAATTCCAATGAATATCCCAGTAGACGCTGTTTGGGTAAGAATTGTTGAGCTGATTCTGAAAGTGGTATGTTGTTGTTAAGGGTCCTCAAGTCATTTCTGACACACAGACGCAATGGAGTGAAACATCACCAGGCCCTGTGCCAGGTTTCCAATTGTTCCTCTGTTTGAGGCCATTGTTGTGGCTCTGCGGCAATCATCTCTTCCTCTTTCTTACTGACTGTCCGCCAAGCACGATGCTCTTTTTCAGTGACCAGTCTCTTTCAGTAACATGGCCAAAGACTGTGAACTCTTGGAAACCTTGCTTTTAAGGAGCATTTGGCTGTACTTTTCCCAAGACAGATTTGTTCATGCTTCTGGCAGCTTATGGTATATTCCGTATTCTTTGCCATAATTCAAAGGTATCAATTATTTAGTTTTCCTTAATTATTGTCAAATTTTTACATGCATATGAGGCGACTGAAAATATCATGGGTTGGGTCAGGCATGCCTGAGTTCTCAAGAGACATCTTTGTTTCTAATAGGTCTTTTGCAGCAAATCTGCCCACCATGATACATCATTTGATTTCTTGGGCCCTGCTTCCATGAATATTGATTATAGATCCAAGTAAAATGAAATATCTGACAACCTCAATCTCCTCTCCATTTATCATGATGCTATTTATTGGTCCAGTTGTGAAGATTTTTGTTTTCTTTGCACTGCTCTGTGATCCATGTTGAAGGCTGTATGACTGTGACATTTGTATATCCCAGGTTGTTAACAAGAAGACTTCCTTCATTCCTGATGCCTCAATCTTCTTCACATAGTCCAGCTTCTTGGATCAGGTCCTCAGAATGCAGATTGTGGTGAAATGATGCAACCCTGATGCATGCCTTTCTGGGTTTTCAACCATGCAGTACCCTTGTGTCTGAACAGCTGGTCTAGGGACAGGATCTGTGAGCACAGTAACTTGTTCTTCCATTTCCATTCTCGCAATGTGATCCGTAATCGGTTATGACCCACGCAGTACAATGGCAGGACTTGGAAGATCCTAAGCAAGCTTGACAATGCGACTTGGATTAACACGGACTGTATTTATCACAGGAGCCCTGGTGGCACAGTGGCTGAGCACAGAAACATTGATGGCTTGGGGAGAAGGGTGTGACAGTCTGTTCCTGCACAGATTATGTTGTGTGCTGGGGGAGGGGTGGTGGTGGTGGTGGCGTCAGTGTTGACTCATCATAGCAACTCAACCAAACAGCCCCCTGGGGCTTATCTTCCCTGTTAGCAGGTAGGAGCACATTGCCAGGTCTTTTTGCCCACCCAGAATCTGGTGGGTTCAAACCGTGGACCTTTGGGTTAACAGCCAAGCATTAACCATGGTGCCACTAGAGTTTCTGCTCTTAGAAACCCCATGGGGCAGCTCCACTCTGCCCTACGGGGTTGTTATGAGTGAAAATCAAGTCAATGGTGATGTTTGGGTTTTGTTTTATTTATCATGAAACTTTAGGAAGCAAGATCATGTGGCATCAGAGAGAAGACAAATATATTAATGGAACAAAACAGATGGCCCGGAAATAGACGCGGGTGGTCACAGAAACCAGAAGAATGTTCTTCTCTTGCTAAAGGAGATTTCTGGGGTGATCGCTTTTCCAGGTTGTGACTGAGGCTCTATTTACAGTGTGTGCATAATTGTCAAGGAGTCCCTGGGTACGGTACTAGTAACCCACGAGGAGGAACCCTGGAGGAAAGGCCTGGTGATCCCCTTCCAGAAGGTCACGGCCGTGGAAACCTTGTAGAGCAAAGCTCTACCCTGCCGCACATGGGGCTGCCACGAGTTGTCAGATGTCGTCTGACTATGCCCTGTGGTCCCAGCATTTTACTGCAGGTGGACTTTATGCTAATGCAATTACTTAATTATTAATGAGAGGGACTGGCGGGGCTGGGAGCAGGATGCCTGCCAGCATTGCTGAGAAACAGGAGAGAAGAAGAGTTAACGCTTCAGGTAAGGGTACTGCAGGCTTATTTTTGAAGACAATGTAATAATTTCTGCTTTAACAATGTGTTAACAACGAGTTCTATTGTTTTCTAGAAAGGTCTTGAATAATTAAGCTCAAATGTACCTGCCATTCAGTAGCCAGTTGTAGTTAGGTGGATGTACTTACTGGTGGAAATGGTGAGAGTAGAGTAGGCTGGGTGCCTACAGTTCACATCCACCAGCCTGAGGGGGAACTTGGGTGTCCTGAAATGGCCAGTGAAACTTCCCACTTTCCTTTTAAAACAAGAGTAGCAGTGTCCATCAGGCAAGCAGCCTCCTGAATTACAGTGTCATACAGGGCAGACCTGGGACCAAGGCTCTGGAATTCTCCTGGCAAGAATTTCTAAATGGAGGGTCTGTCTGATGCTCTCACCTGAGCACAACCCATGGGGCTGTGTGCTAGATGTTGAAGCAGTAAAACATAAGCTTCAATGAGAGTAGGGCATGAAAAAAATACAAACACCCACGCATCACCACCCCAGACTGTCCCTGCTCCAGAACCCCATGAGGCTCACAGACTGCACTTCATTTAATTTGCTGTGAAGCTTTCATAACATAGTCAAGGGAAAAGATGGGGGGAGGGGGAAACATGTTTCCCACTTTGGGAAATAAGCAAAGCCTTTGTGTTCCTCCAAAAATAGAAATGGAATTCTAGCAAGCAACAATAGGTGGGCTTAGACATTCCGGCTGCTCAGACCAGCAAGCCTGACATGCCGGTTGTATTAGTCCGGGTAGACTAGAGAAACAAATCCAGGGAGACTCATATGTATATAAGAAAGAGCTTTACATCTGATCAGAGCACATGGGAGCAAATGAAGGGAGAGGAAGAGAGTGGAGCACATCCTGGCCCACCAAGCCTTGACAACGAGATTCCTGCTCAGAGCAGCCAATCCACAGAGAGGACCATATGACAGACTATGAGACAAGACATCCCTCACTAACCCAAAACCCTACAGGGGACAACACTGGAGACACAGTGTGGGAATTCTGCCCAGTCTGACCCCACCACACCGAGGCAAAACACTAAGGGTGGGCAGCAGAACAGCAAGGGGAACAGAGTACCAAAGTCCCCAGGAAATATCACAAATAGACTTTGGGGCCAGGGTGTGGCACCCCACCAGACTTGACCAGAAAACACTCCTAAAGGCCATCAAACGGTCCTTGAACTAACTACAAGCTTTTCTTTCTTGTTGTTGTTGTGTTGTGGTTGGGTTTTATTTTCATCGACATTTTGTTGTTGTTGTTTTGTGTTATTTTGTTGCTTGGTTTTGCTCTATTTTTTGTGCATGTTATTATCTCCACAGGTCTGTCTAAATAAGATAGGCTGGATGAACAATCTGGAGGAGAAAACAAGGGGACCAACAGTTCCGGGGGGACATGGAAGAAGGGGAGGTGGGGAGAAAGGAAATGGTGTTAACAAACCCAGGGACTAGGGAACAACAAGTGATCCAAATCAATAGTGAGGAGGTTGGAGGAAGCCTGGTAGGGTGTGATAAGGATAATGTAACTGAGAGGAATTACTATAACCCAAATGAGGACTGAGAGAAAGAGGAAAGTAAAAGGAAATAGAGAAACGAGCTAGAAGGCACAGGGCATTTATAGAGGTCTATATAAAGGCATGTACACATGTAAACATATTTATATATGAGGATAGGGAAATAGATTTATGTGCATATATTTATAGGTTTAGTATTAAAGTAGCAGAAGGACATTGGGCCTCTATTCAAGTACTCCCGCAATGCAAGAATACTTTGTTCTATTAAACTGGCATTCCATGACACTCACCTTCCTGACACAATCGCTGAAGACAAATGGGTGCATAAGCAAATGTGGTGAAGAAAGCTGATGGTGCCGGGCTGTCAAAAGATATAGCATCTGGGGTCTTAAAGGCTTGAAGGTAAACAAATGGCCATCTAGCTCAGAAGTAACAAAGCCCACATGGAAGAAGCACACCAGCCTGTTGTGATCATGAGGTGTTGAAGGAATGAGGTATCAGGCATCATAGAGCAAAAATTCATATCATTGTGAATGAGGCAGAGTGCAGAGTGGGAACCCAAAGCCCATCTGTAGGCAACTGGACATCCTCTTACAGAAGGGTTGCCAGGAGGAGATGAGCCAGTCAGGGTGCAGTGTAGCAATAATGAAACATACAACTTTCCTCTAGTTGCTAAATGCTTCCTCCCCTTCACCCACCCTCTATTATCATGATCCCAATTCTACCTTACAAATCTGGCTAGACCAGAGGATGTACATTGGTACAGATAGGAACTGGAAACACAGGGAATCCAGGATGGATGATCCCTTCAGGACCAGTGGTGAGAGTGGCGATACCAGGAGGGTGGGGTAGAGAGGGAGAACCGATGATAAGGATCTACATATAACCTTCTCCCTAGGGATTGGACAACAGAAAAGTGAGTGAAGGGGACATGTCGGACAGTATAAGATATGATAAAATAATAATTTATAAATTATCAAAAGTTCATGAGGGCGCGGGGAGCAGTGTTGGAGGGAGTAAAATGAGGAGCTGATGCCAGGGGCTTATGTGGAGAGCAAATGTTTTGAGAATGATGAGGGCAATGAATGTACAATGTGCTTTATACAATTGATGTATGTATGGATTTTGATAAGAGTTGTATGAGCCCCCAATAAAATGATTTTTTAAAAAGAGTTTTATATACAAGAACAAGTTAATATTGAGAAAACATCCCAGCCCAGTCCAGATCAAGTCCATAAGTCCAATATTAGCACATATGTCCTCTTCAAATTCACACAACACATGTGGTGATGATGAGTGCAGGAAGATCACAAGTCAGTAGGTGGAAACTCTTGTGGACCCAGTGGTGTTGGAAGCATCTCAGCACTGGCGTGGGTCTCCACATGGCTCCTCCAGCTCCAAGGCTCTGGCTGTTATCACTCTGTCTCCACGTGGCTTGTCCGGAGGAAGATGAAGCAGAGAGTCTATCTGGCCTCCAGTGAGCTATTTATCTCCGTGGTGCATCCAAATTAGGCCATCAAGCTGAGACCTGATTGACAGGCTAGACTCCACTCCTCCACATCTTGACATCAGATTAGGACACCACACCGGTGAAGGGCAACCTGTGCTCTCTCGGGCTGGACTGCTGCTGCGGCATGACTTGGGGCACCTTGAGGTGCTTTCTCCCCAGCAGAGGAAGGCGGTGTCCTGCGCAGGTCTCCAGTTCGGTGACCTTGCCCCACAGTTCACATTGGGGCTGCTTTTCCGCACCTCACTCCTCTTCAGTGGTGATGACTGACGTACGATCTCTTTCTGATATTTTTGTGTATGTGTGTGTAGCTTGGAGGGCAAAGAGGAGAAATAAAGAGGCCAGGATTAGCTTAATCTAATGCAAACGACCTGGGTAAGATAGATGCTCTCTGACGTGAAGATGCAAGATTCAAGGGGTGGTGGGGCTGCGGGGGAGAGAAAGGGGAGAGGAGTGTGGAGGCTAGGACGTTCTGCAGGATTCTAGGGATTCTCTGACAGACTGGCATGCGGACTTCAATTGCCTTTCAGCTCTTTGTGCATGCCTGGTTGACATTTGTTCTGAGGGGGACATCATGCCAAGGCAGGCAGCAGACACACCTGCTTCCTTGCTCCCTCAGTCAACCCTTGCTAGAGACCTTGGAGACTGGGTTTAGCGAAATAAACATCTGACTCTTGCTCAAATAAGAAGAAATAGAAAGTCTTAATAGTCCTATCTCTGGTGAAGAAATTGAATCTATACTTAAAAACTAACCTACAAAGCAAGCTCCAGACTTGGAAAGCCTCTAATTCAACTGCCGATTTCAACAAAGGTTGGTGATACCTTTATGAGTCTCCTATTACCTCATGTGATTAATTAGCTTTGACATTTCTTGAGTTAGTTTTTGTATATGGTGGACGGTATGAATCTTATCCATTTCTCTGCAAATAGCTGATCCTTTTTGTCAGAATCGTTTGTTAAAGAGCCTCTCTTCACCATTTAGTGGATTTGGGTCCTTTGTCAGAGATGACCTGTTCACAGGTGGATAGACTTATTTCTGGGTTCCACTGGTCTGTGTGTCTATTCTCATATCAGTGCCAAGAAGTTTTGATGACCATGACTGTATAGTTAGATGTGGAGGTCAGGAAGATGAGGTCTCCTGCTTTGTTTTTCTTCGTTAGTAATGCTTTGCTCATCAGAGTTCTCGATCCTTTTCATATAAAATTGGTAGGTAGTTTTTCTATATCTTTAAAGAATCTTGCTGGAATCTGGATCAAGATGGAGTCATAATCTATAGATCGCTAAGGAAGAATCAACACCAGTCTTACACTCTTCAATAGCAAAAAAAGAATGTTTCTGAGCTCATTTTAAGAGTCCCATCTGAGTTTAATACTTGTGTTAGGCTGGGTTTTCAAGAGCAGCAAAACCACTGATGCTTTTATAGATCAATTAAAAAAAAAGTTTAGGTCAGGAAAAAGGACTCAGACAGTTGTAGAAGTGAATTAGCCCTGTACAGTGCGGGTCAGATGTTAAGCTTGAGGTCTTCCCGAACCATGCAGCTGCTGGACCAGGAAGCAAGAAAATGAACCAGAAAAACCACAAGCTGGTGGATGTCAGTTGATCAGGCCTGTGGCTAGGTTAGCAGAGTTGAACAAATTCACGGTCAGCAGGCTCTGATGGCTTCTAGAGTCAGTGGGAAATACAGCAGGCCACTGATAGCTCCCAATGCTGGCAAGCAATATGGTGGGCAGCTGGCTCAGGACCAGAGATCAATGTGACTGATACAGGATGCAGGCCAGTAAGAAGTGAGATAGCTTCCTCACCGTGTTAACTTACATTAAGAGTGACCCTCCCCTGGATGAAACTTCATTTCAGTTGTATAAAGGCTGTGACCAGATTACAGAGGTATAACTTTACCTTGTTTTTCCACAACTGCTTCACTGCTCACAGAATATCTGTTCATGGAGTTGATTGCATTATGCTAGATTGCATCACAGGAGCATCCTGGCCCAGCCAAGTTGACATAAAACCAATCACAATACTAAAATCTGATAAGAACATCATACGAAAGAACAATTATAACCAGTCTCTTTCATAAGCAGATAAAAAATTCTAACCAATATATTATCACATCAAATATAGCAATTAATATATAAAAAAGGATACTATATCAAGACCAAGTTGGGCTTATTCTAGAAATTTAAGGTTGGGTAAATAACTGAACTTCAATCAACTTATTCCACTATATTAATAGAAAAATCAAGTCATCTTACAGGACCTGAAGGAAACATTTGATGTAATTCAATATTTTTTAATGAAAAGAAACTCTTTGTAAAATGTGTCAGGACCCACCCACTGCTGTTGAGCCCATTACAGTTCATTGAGACCCTATAGTACAGAGTAGAGCTGCTCCTTAGAGTTTTTAAGACTGTAAGCCTGTACTGGAGCAGCCAGCTTCGTCTTCCTTCAGCAGAGGGGTTGGTGTGTTTGAACCACCGACACTGCTGTTACCCAACATTTAACCCACAGCATCACCAGGGCTTCTCTAAGCAAGGTAGGAAGAGAAATTCCAAACTTATTTAGTTTGATCAAGATTAGCTGTATATTAAAAAAAACAACTTCCTATGACAATTATCATACTGGTGAAATATTGAAAGGTTTCCCTCTGAGATCTGGGATGAGTTAAAGTTGCCCATTGTGGTAGGCTGGGTTGTTTAGAGAAACGAAGCCAGTGAGGCTCACATACGTAGAATGAAGAACTTTATGTCAAGAAGTAATTATATATCAAGAAGGCATCCCAGCTGTGGTAGTTTCATAATCTGGTATCAATTTGGGACTTGAGAGGATTAAGAGTGAAGGGGTAGAGTCCAGTCTGTCAATTGGGTCATAGCCAATGAGACCTCTGTGTGGGCATGGCCTTCTCCTGGGAATTCTGGGAACTCCTGCATTTCCTCCTTCGAGGCAGAAAACACACACTCTCTCTGCTCACTCCCTGAGAGACTCCCTACTGACAAGACACATGGTACTATGCTGATAGACTCCGTGCCCTGGGAACTGGAGGAGCAGCGTGGAGACCCCACCAGCACTGAGATGCTTATATCATCACTGGATCCAGAAGACTTCCCACCCACTGGCCTGTGATCTTCCTGCATTCGATGTCACTGCATGTGTTGCATGAGTCTGGAGAGGACTTTATAGATTGGTTTTGGACATTTGGGCTAATATTGGACTTAAGGACTTGATCTGGACTGGGATGGTTTCTTAATGTTCAATTGCACTTGTATATAAAGTTCTTACTTATACACATGAGTGTCTATGAATTCCCAGTCCAACTCGAGTCCTTATGTCTGATGCTAGCTGAAACCCGCTTCGGACTCACAGAGCTGCAGACTGATGATGCAGAAAGGTGAAGTAGGTAGATCCCAGGCAGGTGAGGGAAGTCATGTGGATTCAAGGTTGGTGGAAACATGGCAGGGTGCCAACAGCGTTGTAGGTTGTGGACCCCATGGGGAGACAGATAGAGGAAGGCCAAGGGGCAAGGAAGGAAGGGGGTTTCTCACTCTCTTATTTTAAAAAGCCACACCCCCAAAGGAGGCACAATCCGGCCTGTGACCTGTTTGATAGGTTAGACTCCACCCCTACACTTCACACAGCTTCAGGTTGACTCAAAATCTAACTGCCACAGCCACTATGTAAGAATATGTGTTCACACTTATATGCATCATTAAAAAAAATCATTTTACTGGAGGCTCTTACAGCTCTTATAACAATGCACACTCATTTGTATCAAGCACATTTGTACATAGGTTGCTGTCATCATTTCCCAAACATTTGCTTTCTACTTGAGCCCTTGGTATCAGTTCCTCTTTCCCCTTCCTCCCCCCATCCTCTCACCCTTGTGAACCCTTGATAATTTATAAATTATGTTATTTTCATATTTTACACCCTCCGCCATCTCCCTTCACTCACATTTGTTTATAGTTGTCATTTTACGAAGGTTCCTCGTCAGTGAAACAAGAAAAGGTAAGAGTGGATAAAATGATCATCAAGGAAGAAGTAAGGGTGTCATTATTCACAAATGATTGGCTGTGTAGAAAATCCCACATGCGAAGATCTCAAAAACTCATGGTGATGCTCTGTGCTTCAGAATTCAACTGCTTTATAGGATTTTCAGTGGCTTTAATCTTAATGAAGTAGATTGCCAGACCTTTCTTCTGCAGTGCTTTAGGATGGAGTCTAACTACAAACCTTTTAGTTTGGCGGTTGTATGAGCCATTGAGTTATGTGTGACTCTTAACAAACCTGTTGGATAGCAATGAGACATCATCTGGGAGGGCACCACTCTCACAGAGTGGATACTTCTGAGGCCATTGTTGCAGCCACTGTGTCAGTCCACCGCATGAGGATCTTCCCCTATTTTGTTGACCCTCTATTATACCAAGTATGATGGCCTTTATCAGAGATTGGTCCCTCCTGGAAGCCTTACCTGCCTTGCTTCTAAAGAGCATTCTACCTGTACATCTTTGGAGGCAGATTTGTTTGTTCTAGCTTTCTTTGGGTTGTGTGCAGTTTTGCTTCTGACCTGGAATGACTCCACTGGACAGGGTGCAACTGCCCCATAGGGTTTTCTAGACTGTAAATCTGGGAAATGACTGCCAGGTCTTCACTCCTGCTGAGCTGAGAATGGCTTCAAACCGCTAACCTCTTGGTTCGCAGCTGAGTGCTTAACCACTGCGCTACCAGGGTTCCTGTCCGTTTGTCAAGCCATGGCAGCGTCAATATTCTTCACTAACACTGAAGTTTGTTTGTGGCTTCATGACCGCGTAGTCAAAGGCCTTCTAACCAGATCTGGAATATATGGCAGTTGAAAGGCCCCTCACAAGAAAGGTTTAAATACATAATTTGTCGTTCACCCAAGTTTCATTAGGCAAACGCCCAGCCTCCAGTTGGGTCTAGAATAGCTGTGGCAGCATGGGAGGGGCGAGCAGGGTCCCACCCACGCGCGCCTCCCTCCCCTTGCTCCTCTAAAAAGACTGCTAACGTGATAATTAAGAGAGAATGCGGCAAGAAAGGAAAGAGAGTTACATTTACTGGTTCTAGTCCATTATTTCAGAATAATATGTTACTAGGAACCATATTGCTTTTGCATCTGATTTAAAAAAAAATACTACCATTCAAAACAAGTTGGTGAAGCTGCTAATTTTGCTTGATTTACATATTTATTTATATACCCATCTTATCCCACGAAAAATTTGAGATGTTTAGCAAGGCTAATCCCTAGCATTTATAGTCCTTTCTGGTTTACAAAGCAGTTAAACATACTTTGTCTCCCTTAATCCTCACAGTGTGTGTGGTAGTGTCATCTTAGTTGTACAATGGGAAGGAGGGCTGGCACTCACTCTAGAACCTGCTTCTGTGTTCAACTTTTCACATCTGTCATCCCATGGAATGCGTCCAGCATCCACAGGCCCCAGGAAGAGCATGCCGTGTTGGCCGGCTTCTGCTATTTCAAACACTACTGCGATGATCTTGGACTTGGCTCTTGGGAAAACTGCACGTTCCTTTAAGGTACATGCTTAGGCATGCAACTGCAGATTGTTACCATGTGTGTGTCTTCTCTGCATGAAAATTCTACATTCTTTTCTAAGTGGTTACCCCATTTACGAGGGAGTACCCCCTCCTCCCCCCCCCCCCCCCCCGCCAAGAAAAGGGAGAAAGCTCTCTGCTGGGCGGAGCTTTCGTAGTACATATTTTTCTTGCTAGGCAAGCAGGGAAGAACTCGCTCTGAGTCAGTGCACCCAGTGGTGTCACATGGGAAGGTTCTCTCTGGTCACAGTGAATTTTTTTATAAAAGCAGTTTCGCTTGAACCCTGGTTTTTTTGTTTTTATTTTTTTTTATTTTTTGTGATGGCCGATTTAAGAGAACATGAGGCTGTGAAACTATTCTGCTCAGGAAAAATGCTGCAGAAACTGTTGTGACACTGAACACAGCTTACAAGGGCAGCGCTGTGGGAAAAACTCAAGTATACGAGTGGTTTTCTCATTTCAAAAAAGGTGAAATGTCTTGATGACAAACTGACGTCCATCAACTTCCCAAGCGGAAGAAAATGTCAACTTGTAGTGCATTTGGAGTTCCTTGCATCAGGTTAGACTGTTCATTAAGTTTTCGGTTTAGAAGTTCTGAAAAGACTGCGTAACACTGTGTGACAAAAAAAGACCTGATTTGTGGCAGATGGGGGACTGGTTTTGCCACCACAATGCACCTGCTCATGCAGCATCTCAGTGAGTCAGTTTTTGACCAAAAACAGCACGCCCCTCTTGCCCAAATGCACTTGACTCACCTCACCTCGCTGTGTGTGACATTTTTGTTTCCATGAATGAAGAGGGACATGAAAGGACAGACATTTGACAACATTGAAGAGGTGAAGAAAAAATTGAGGGAGGTGCTGTCAGCCATCCAAACAGATGATTTTGAAAAATGTTTCCCAGAATGGAATTGCAGATTTGATAAATGTATTAAGTGTAATGGAGACTACTTTGAAGGTGAAAAGATTGTTTTGTAAAAAATTTAAATACACATCCTTGCGGGGGGTGGAAATCTGTTTTATTTTTTGGGGGGGGCATACCCTCATATTCTCCTGCACACACTACATGAGAGTTTCTGTGATAGTAAATACTACCCAAACCCAACCTCACTTACTGCTGTCCACTCTCACTCATCGCTACTGCACATGACACAGGGTAGGGCTGCTCCAGTTTGCTTGGCTGTCGTCTTCCTGGAAACAAGGTCACCAGCCCTATCTTCTGAGGCGCCAGCGCGTGGGTTTGAACCACCAACCCACCAGGTTAGCAATCCAGGGTGTAAAAACCCTGATTCAAGGTTGGGGAATTTTCCTGACTCTTCTGTCTTGTCCATTCTTTGTCTTCTTTTTAAAATAAAAAAAACCCTACTTAATTTACTCTTTGATTTACCAAAATGTTGTATAAGATACATGTAAAGGAGGAAGCAGAATTGATGAATTCTCACATCCTTACAACCCAAGGATGGATCTTTTCTAACCTCATCTACATACTCTTCCCCTATCCTATTCCTGATCTTCCCAGGACAGGAAATCGCCATCTCAAACTGCATTGATTGCTTCCCCTTAGTAAAGTATGGATGATGGGTACGGATGCTATGAGGGGGAGTGAAAAAGCTCATGGAAAAATTCTATCTTCATTCCATTCCATTGCTCTGCCCCATGTACCCCATGAAGCCCTCTCATACACAAACTTATGCCATATGTAAACATACACCTAACCCTATTGATGGTTCCTCTGCGTTTCCGGTTCAACAAAATGACAGACCGTATATACTCGTGTATAAGTCAAGTTTTTCAGCACATTTTTAATGTAGATTTTGTGGTAAAATTAGGTGCCTCAGCTGATATGTGGGTTGGCTTATACTCGAGCATATACGGTACCCATCACCCAAGATTTTATTTCCAAATTCATCCATACCAGTTGGGTGTTGTGGTAGTTACATAATTTCATGTTATCTTGAAGATACATGAAAGGGCAGGGGTGGTGTTTAACCTGTCAGTAGGGTCACAATGTGAGGCTGCCTCCTTGTGGGTGTGGGCTTCTCATCAGCAGTGTCCTGGGGACCTCTCCTTTTCTCTCTGCCTTTACCTTCCTGCTGGTAGGCCACTGAGACCTGATGCTTCCCCCGCCATTGGACCCACGTCACCTTGTGGTATTCCTGCATTCTGCATCACTGCCTGACTGCGCGATTCCGAAGGACTTCTTGACTTGATCTGGATGGGGCTGGGATGTTTTCTCCATACATAATTGGTTCTTTATATAAAGCTCTGTATTATACATAAATGTCACTGGATTGGTTTCTTTAGTCAACCTGGCCAACAGAGGTGTAGTTGATCCAGCCCTATGACTGTACCTTTTTACAATGTGTACACAGTGGGTAGCTTTACCACACAATGTCTTCATTCTCTGCCCAACAAAAGGCCAATAGGGGCTTGTGAACACAATGACTGCACACATTCTGGTGCCTCTCTTGACCCCATGCCCCAGGGCTTTTTCTTGGGCATGTCTAGACACACAGGGTGAGGGGATGGCAATGATGGACTGGACACGCCAGCACTCATGCAGGTGATGCAGGACCAATGTTTCATTCTGCTGTGGGGAGGCTGCCATGAGTTGGAGTCAGCGCAACCGCAGCTACCGGATCTAGCCAAACCTAACTCGGCTGCATGCTCGTCACCATTTTGTTCCTGGGCCTGGGCTTGCTGGGGGCTCCGTTTAGAACTTCACGTTTATGTGGGATTTTATTAGCAGCACTTGGTTCATACTCCCCCCATCCCCATACCCCTGCTGTTCTTCATAGGTTTGGCAGTCAAGGTTATATGAGATGGGCAGTGTTCTCTCTTCTAGACAATTTTGCTTCTAATATCCCCCCTTCCCCCAAGGCAACCCTTAGTTTTGCATTCTTAAACCCAATGGAAACATTGTCTTAATTTCATTGAAAGACATCAACACATCAGTTTTCCTTTTAGTAACACTGTTTTCTGTTGGTCCCCCCACCCTCTGGGTCCTGGTAGCCTCCCGCAGCCAACTCCAATGATCGAAAGTTCCGCAGGTCTTTGTTCCAGGTTCCCTACCCTCTCCCCACATTCTCTTTATCTTCCGTCTTCATGGGTCTCACATGCCTACCCTGAATCTTTCTTCTCCAGCTGTCTTCCTAACACTTGGTGTCGGATAGGGCCCACAAGCTTGACATGCCGAGCAAAACCAAACCCAATGGCCATTCGGTCAATACTGGCTCTCAGTGACCCTACAGAGCAGGCAGAACTTCTCACTGAGAGCAGCTGGTGGGTTTGGAGGGCTGTCTGCGTCAGCTCTAGAGCGACACTGCTGGGTACCTATGACACTAACACCTCTCTAGTAGCAGTGCCCTGGCATTGGTTTGCACCTCCCTTCCCTAGAGAGCATACGCACTTGACTGGTGGCTGGACTAACACCATCCCCGAGGCATGGTTCGCTTAAAGTAGGGGTGGACAAACTTTTTCTGTAAAGGCCAGATAGTCACTATTTTAGACTTGTGCCTCTGGGGCATACTTCTCCAGCCCCAATACCTCATAAATGGAAATGTTTATTGCTTCTCAGCGTAAGGCCCACATGCAAACTGGTTTCTGGCCGTGACTTGTCCGCATGTTTCTCACTACTGGCTTGATTACTCAGCGTGGTCCCTCTCTTGGTGTTTAAGGAGGATGAAGACTGAAGGGGCTCCATCTGGTGGGGTGATGCTGACTCCAGTGAGAATGACAGACGTAGCTTCCTTTTCTCACAACTCTCGTGACATGTAAATGCTCTTCCTCGGCTTTGGGAGTTCATACTATCCATGTCTACTCATGCTTACCGCTCAGCTGGAAGGCATAGGAGTTCCTGTGGCTTCTGATCTCTGGACAGGGCGGTGAAGTTCCTTGTACCTTCACAACTACCACCCCTCTCCATTCAGCACCAGCATGCTGCACCACAGGAGCCTTTTCCACACACCAGGCACTGGAGTAACCTGTGGAGCTGGAAAATGGACACGCACAGGGGGGGTGAAAGCTTGCCCCATCCCACAGCTACCATGTGGCCGAGCTGGATTCAGAGACTGAAGTCTGTGCTCACTAGACTATGTGATCTTCCTCTGCTCCACGAGCAGCTGGAGAGCAGACATCGTGCTCCTGTTGGTTTCTGTAGGTGGCACAGTCTCGGCAGTGCCATCAGAATGTTCTCTACCTCCTGCCTTTTCCTTGACGGCCCTATTCTCACGACAGGTTGGGTCCCCACAGGGGTGCATAAACAGCGAAGAATCTCTCAACTACTCACTAGGTTCAGACACTTAAGGTTGGGTACACACTAGTATGATCCTTTCAAAGCCAGCTCTTAAGTTTCCGGTATGAGGTAGTTACCTAATTTCATGTCAGCTTGGAGATCTCAAAGTGTAGTGGTGGAGTCTAGCCTGTCAGTAAGGTCACAGTCTGATGATATCTCCTTGTGGGTGTGGCCTTCTCATAAGGAGAGTCCTGGGAACCTCCCCTCCCTCTGCCCTCACCTTCCTATTGTTGAGCCACACTGAGACCTGTGATGTACTTGATCTGGACTGGGGTGTTATTTTGATACACAATTATTCCTTGATATAAAACTCTTTCCTATACATATATGTCTCTGGATTTGTTTCTCTAATCAATCTGGCTTAACAAAGTAAAATGATCGGCCTCAGAATTCTACCGCTGGTCCCAAGGGTGGGAGACACCTGCTCAAGCTCCCCACCATGTGGATGTTGGGTTGGAACTAGGGGAGGGCCCACAGGTGGCAGAGTGAACTGGGCAGGCTGCAGACACAAGTGAGCTACTAGTGGAACAATTTAGTACTGTCTAGTTTTTGCCAAACCACAGGACAGAAAGCATTAGGGCTCCTTTTAATGTATCATGCATGCTGAGAGTTAACTTTTATTAGCAGCTTTATCTTCCTGACTTCTTCAGAAATGAAGAAATCAATAACCTATTTTTCGACTACAAACCTAAGACTGCCTGTGTGTGTGTTCAAATGTACTAGACAGAATGAAGTGGAATAAACCTTTGCAGACACATTGCTGGTTGCAAATAAGACGAATGACACAGCCATCAAAAAACAAGACTAAATTGTCCTTGGGGTTAAATTACTGACACCCACACGCCCATCAACCATGAGCAAACTAGTCGTGACCACAAGTTGAGAATACTCTCCACCACTGGCAAGAATCATGGAGTCCTGGCAAATCACCCCTCCCCTGTGGAAAGGACTGTGACCAGGTGGTCTGCCAGAGGCTAGAAAGCTAAGGCCAGAAGGGCATGCATTGACAAATTCAAGTGTGCCCCCCACCTGGCCCCACTGAGCAATTGGCAGTGTCATTTACTCTTCTGGCTGGTTTCTGGGCCCAGGCCACTTTGTACTTTCAGGCCCACCTTCTGGCAGTGATTTTCCTCTCCGAGCTTGTCTGTCTGGATGATGAAACTGAGCAAGGAGAGGTGGGCACGTGAGTGGTTTGGTATCTTATGTCTTACACCATTTTCCTCAGTGGACAGCTTTCCTGATCGCTCAGTATGTACCTAAAAGCAGAGTAGTTTGTGGGGGTGGGGGTTAAGGGTGGATCCTGTCTCTCTCCTTTTAGGAGTTTCTGAACGGGCTCTAGGGACCAGTTAGTGTACACTAGTGAAGTTTCTGGAGCCTTTGAGGGATCTACACTTTAGGACCATCAGAAAACTTTGTGTAGCATATGACCTCACAGACTTCTGCCGAGGGCTATGGTCAAATGGGCACGCTAACTTGGCTGAACACAGAAAAGGGCCTTTTGGGTACTATATGCATAATGCTTCCCGGCAGTAGAGTGTTTCGTGCTCATGATAGAACCCCAATAGTGTGCAACTGGGGCAGAGAGAAACTGAAGTTTCTTGACTCTTATACATGAGTACGTGAACATTTTATTTGTTCTCCAGGAACCAGATTAATCTTTTATTTTCACAATTTGTGTGAGAGAGGACTTGGGGAACACAACACCAGACTGGAGGCGAGGGGGAAGGGGGCGGGGTGGGGCGGGGCGCTCAGGCCTGGATATTGCTCTTGGCGCTGAAAGCCAGGTAGTAGATGGCAGTGCCTATCAGGGCAGCCAGCACTTCTGTAGAGACCCATGGTCCGTTCCAGGCACCCGGGTGCTTGACATCCACAGTAAACAGGGGGCGGATGAACGAGACGTCCTCGTTGTTCCTCTGGGCCTTCCTCAGGAGGCTGTAGGTCTCCTCGTCATAGAACCTGACCTCGTACGTGCCGGAGTGTGCGTGTTTGTGCTCCATGCTCCAGGACACCTGGTAGCGGCCCATGTCTTGGCCCCGAGTGACGGGAAACTGCTTGCCTCCAACATCAGCATAGAGAGGTATGCTCTGTCTGCCATTCTTCCAGGTCAGGGAGAACTCCACAATAAATACAGTCTCAGTGGCGATGACAGCGTCGGAGGTAGTGTAGTAGGAGGGGACAATCTCAGGTACCTCACTGGTCTCTGTGCAGCAGCCCAAGAAACTAGCCAGAAGCAGCAGCACTGAAGTCTGCATGGCCGCCGCCATCTTCTCTCCACCAGTGCTATAGGGCAAAGAGGACAGCGATTGACATAAGCAGTCACTGAGTGTCTCCATTGATAACCCCAAAGTTGGAAGTTCGAGTCTACCCAGAGAAATCTTGGAAGAAAGCCATGGTGACCTACTTCTGGAGAGCAGCCACCGAACCCCTCTGGAGCATACATCTACCGACACACACAGGGCTGTGTTGAGCTGAGCTCGATGCCACAGCAACTGCCCACCACTCAGAGCTGGGTAGCAAAGCTCTCCCACTTGCTAGGGACAAAAACACCTGCAATGATAGCCTCAGAAGATGGCGACAGTGACGGCCTCCCTGACTTCACCTTTTCAGTGCCTCTACCCAGAGCACTGCCTTTCACATCGCTTGGCCACCTGACCTAGGTGAGCTCCTGAGACAGAACACACACTGAATTAGAGGCTGGAGGGCTAGGCACATGGGAAATCTCCTTTTCTCTTGCTGTCTGCGGACCCAACAGCCCAGACTAGCTTGCTGATGGTGGGCAGAACATGCCATCCCCTTGGGGGGTGTGTGTGTGTGCTGCCCATGGCTCACTAAGTGAATTTGCCCACTACTCTCCTTGGAGCCGTGATGAGCAGTCCTGGCTGAGGCCAGCATGAACTACAGCCAGTGAGATTCAGGGAAATTAAACGACGATTTAAAACTAAAGCTAGTAGGTTTTGGGGGAACTTGCTACAAAGAAAGAAGACATATGAACTTGAATTTTAACTTGGTGGTCAACAAGCATCCCTTGGGACACGGTACCTGCTATCTCATACTTGGGCAGAGCACAAGTTTGCTTGTCAGCGAGCTGGCCCCAAAGCAGGTTTTTCCTTTCTGTAGCAACTTGAAGCAGGCACTGGCTCACTGCAGCACTTTCCCCCGTGGTTAATTTATGCTCCAGAGCACGGAATTTCTCAGTGACAGCTGAGCTGGTTACGTGAGTCCGGGAATGATACAGATGCCAAGCTTCACGGAGCGCTTTCTCCATGCCCCGCACCACACTGAACACTTGACTTATGCCAGCCCATTAGTATCCTCCTTACAAATGAGGAAATCAGCAGAGATGAAATGACATGCTTAAGGTACCAGCTCAACGTGACCCTTCAGGAGAGGTGAGAACTGCCCGTGAGTTTCCGAGACTGTAACTCTATAGGAGCAGAAAGCTCTGTCTTCCTTTCTCCGCTTAGAACGGCTGGTGGTTTTGATCTGCTGACTTTGTGGATCGCAGCCCGATGTGTAACCACTATGAGCTGGCATAGACCATCACTTACTCACTGCCATCAAGGTAATAACGACTCATAGTAAGCCCCTGTAGGTTTCCAAGACTGTCAGTTGTTTATGGGAGTAGAAAGTCCAGTGTTTCTCCCCAGGAGCTGCTGGTGGCTTCAAACTGCTAACCAATAGGTAAGTAACCACTATACCATCAGGGACCCTTCGGGATGGCCATACAGAGGCTGAACTGGAACCAGCATCTAACCACACCAGCTGCCTCTGCACCTCCTGTGTACCTGGTCCTCCGTGTCCTCCACGCCCTTGAATTCTCCAAGTGACCACCAAGCAGCCAGCACACTGCCCTGTGTTGGAGCTCCTGCTCCTCTGTGTTCAGGCACCCTCGTTCCAGACCACAGCTTTCCTTCTGAAACTTCAGGTTTCTCCCTGTTCTCCGGAGAAGGGAGGCTACAAGCTATTTTGGACTTCTAAACCGGTGTTGCTCTTTCCCCAAATGCTTATCATCACCTGTGTCAGCATTTCCTGGTGTAAGGACTCACAAATTAAGAAGTATAGATACATGGCACACATTGGGGGGAGGGGGAACCTATAAAAATACCTTTACTACCCGGCTTAACACAGAAAAACAACTTTGACTTTAGTCATTTGAACTTCTTTCTAATGCCATGGCGATTTCACAATGAAAACAACAAAAAACCAGGAGGCAGCTCTTGCTGGAGTTTTTGGACCAGGACAGCACTTTCGCCTTCAAACAGGGAACTGCTGAGGGAGGCGTAGTGGCGGCCAGCACTTTCCAGTCCTGGCACATGACCTTGGAAAAGGAGTTGATCAGCCCTTTCCAGCTTCAGTTAGGGCGCTCCTAAAATGGAGAGAAAAAGGCCTTCCATCCTTGAGTTGAGGAAAATGCCTTCCATACTCAAGTTTATAGCGAGGATTAAGAGTTGGCGCACATCTGTAGACTTCAGGAGCACCTGACAAATGTCAGGTCCCTGACACTGGGCGACTGGATCTGGTGCTCCAAGCCACCCATACCATACTTCTCCGTGGATGGGTGCCCACTACGTGCAGCTAGCCTACTGAGTGGAAGTCCTAGAGGGTCCCCTGTGTTAAGAGCTGGGGGCCTTGGTCTCAGCCCCTGGGACTGGATTACTAGTTCACTTGGACCTCTTCTATCTCAGAACACCCACACCAAACTGCCACAGCATTGGCACCCACTCACCAGGGAGCCTAAGGACCAGAGAGAACTGCTCTGATTAGTTTCCGAGACTGCTCCTCTTCATGGGAGTAGAAAGTCCCAACTTTCTCCTTTAGCGTGGCTGAGAGTGGCTGGTGGTTTCAAACTGCACACCTTGCAGTTAACGGCCCAACCTATCACCCCTATGCCACCAGACCAGGGCTCCTGATCTCGGAGTAAAATGCTAAAAGAGAAATGAAAGAAAACTGGACGGTTGGGTGGGAGAAAATAGGCCATTAGCACGCAATGAGGCTTTAACTGAGAAGAGGTCATTTACTCTCCCATTTTATGTATGCGCAAAGAGAGGCTCCTTGAGATGAATTTGGTCACGATTTTCCCGAACAGATCTTAATTTAATGCAACACTGAAAAAAACAGATGGCCAGAACTGCGTTCTAATTGCCAAACTAAACAGCAGGCGATGATGTCAACCCCCAATTTTCCCTCCTCTAGATGTTCTCCCGACGCACTCGCCCCTGAGTGGGGCCGCGGGCTGACGTCGTGTGGCAGGAAGCCCGGGGGTCTCGTTTCCCGGCAGGGAGGCGGGGGCAGCGGCGACCTCACGGGATCCTCGTCCGCTCGGCCCGGCAACCCCACGTGGCCCGGAGGCGCCCCCCCTCTCGCCCGGCTCTCCCCGCGCGTTCCCGCGGACCGCAGTCCGCCTGCGCACGAGCCCTCCGCGCCCCCGCCGCCCGCGTCCTCCACGCACGCGCCCTCGCCAGCGAGGCAGGCCCCGCCCCTCCCGTTCTTTCACCTTTTTACCAGGCCGCCCCCTCCAACCTTCCTGCCAGTCTCGGCTCCTCGAGGTCCCCGTCCTTTGCCCCGCCGCCTCCGCCTCCGCCTCCGCCTCCGAGCACTCGGCTGGCCGGTGTGTCGGAACCGAGAGCAGCGTAGCCGCCAACAAGCCTCGGCCGCAGACGACGAAGGAAGAAGACGCGGCGTGCGGGAGCGCGCACGTCCTGTCGACGTCGCGGGGCCCCGCCCATCGCCGGGCGCGCGCTCCGGGCGGGGGCGGCCGGGGGCGGCCGGGGGGCGGAGCCGCCCGCGGGCTGAGGCGCCGGCGGCGGGCGGCGGGGCAGGTCTGCGGCGGTGGCCAGGAGGTCCGGCCCGGCAGGCCACGCCGCCAGCTCTGTAGACACTCGCCGAGGCGGGGCCGACTGGCGCCCAGGATGCGTCCGTAGCCCCGGCGCGGCGCGGCGTCCCGAAGCGTCCCCGTGCGGTGCGGGCTGAGGTGAGGGCGCGGGGACCGGCGGGACGGGCGGGCTGGCACGCGGGCCCCGCGCCCCGGACGCCCCGGCGACTCTGGATGTACGCACCCCGGGCACCGCGGACTGGGGCCGCGCGGCGGGCTCCGGCTGTGGCGGGCGTTTATGTAAGCGCCTGCGGGGCAGGTGCTGGAGGCCCGGCGGAGCGTCCGCCCGATCGCGGAGCCCCCGGCTGTCGCCGAGGCTGCGGGCTGCGGGCTGCGGGGCTGGGTTCCGGGGCTTGGCGGTGGTGCCCGCGAGGGGAGGCTGCGCCCCGGACGGCCCCGCGTCCTTTCCCAGGCGCCGCGTCTGCGCGGGATGCGCGGTGTCCCAGAAGAGGCTGCGCCCTAGGGAGGAGAAGGGGCGCCCCGGAGGAGATCGCTTCCCCGCGCGGCCCCACGACCCCTCCCGGGGCTGTCGCGTCTGAGTGGATGCTCGAGCCCCGGGAGGTGATGTGTGCCCTAGGGTGAGACCCGGGAGAGGAAGCTGCACCCCCAGGAGAGAAGGCTGCACCCGGGGAGGGGAACTTGGATCCTGGGCGAGGTGATGCTACGCCCCGGCTTGAGGCTGCGCCCCGGGGTGGGAAGCGCTGGGTGAATGAACTGCACCCCAATATGAGGCTGCGTCCCGGGAAGAGGGAGGAGGGAGGATGGCAGGAGGAGACTGAGCCCCGGAATAGGGAGGCTGAGTCTCCCGGAGGAGAGGCTGCGCCCCAGGTGCCCGAGTCCCCTCCGGAGGGTGTCGCGTCCGTCTGTCTGCCTCAGGCTTCTGTCACCGATGGGCAGTCCTGGCTCGGGAAGATCCTGAGAACAGCAGGCTTCGGGCTTCTGGAGCAGTCGGGAAACATCTGGGGTTATTGGGGGGCTGGGGTTCGTCTTGACGTGTCCACATCAGCAGTAGGAAAATTACTGCGTTGGGGATTGTGGTGAGAGGGGTGTGAACTTGGGCTGCTGGCGTTAAAAAGGTGTTGAGTCCCGATTTACAAGTCGGACACACTGCAGTGTATTGGAGTCCTGATATCTATTTCGGAGGCGGGTACCTGGTGCTTGGTTCGCAGTGAATAATTTTAGCCAGCAGGATTTGGTGGTTCTGATAAAGATGTTTTATTTCCTTTGCATACCATCCCCTAAGTGTAACAAAAAGTGGCTCCGCTAAAACTTGCTGCCTTGCTCTTAAGAGCTGTGATCAGGACAATAGAAATGCTTATTCCCTCCTATTTGTTCCCTCCTAGATTTGCCCTCCTGTTTTATTTCTTTGCAAGGTGTGGAGCCCAGAGCTGCCCCTCACCCCCATTTGCAATTCCCAAACATCAGGTTGTGTAAGAAGCAGGTCCTCAATAGAAACCTTCCATTTCTTTTGATTACTGCTTTTCTGATCTCCTACCTCTTTGAAAGTCTCCGCACCATCGCCAGTAAATGGACACTCTGGGGCTGAAACTACGCGATCCTTTTGGCTTGCTGAGAGGTTCCCAAGCTGCAGAATGGGAGAGGGAAAAAGCAAGGCAGAAGGCAAAAAGGTTGATGCGGTGCTAAAGCTGCACTTCAGCACAGGTGTCCTCTAGAGGACAGGGCCTTCAAGCAAGGCCACTCACTGTGGGGGCTTGATCAGCATTGGCTGACACTGGCTGAAGCGGGTGCTGCAGTCATGCCTCGGTGCAGGAGATGAATTCACACAGCCTTCGGAAGGACGGATTGTCTCTGAGTAATGCACTGCTGGGTGTGTGAGGGTTCCTATGAGCAGCCCAGGTTTGCCAGGCTGAATATATTCAGCCCCAGCTGGATGGGCTTGAAGCTATCATTGGAAAGGAAGCAAGGAGGGATCTCTGCAGGGGGGCAGTGGTGACAAGAAAATTGGCTGAGGCCCGAGAAATTGATGGTCCAAGAGCACAGGGTGTGCTGTGGTTATGTGAGGTGACAGAGGAGAAGTAGCTGTTTAGTGAACATCAAGAGCTCACCTCGCAGGCTAATTCTGTCGGTGAATGTACACATTATAAGGCATTTGAATTGCTTGTAGGTTGGGAGGGGATATGAAAATTCTTTGCCAGTATGTTTTTAAAAACACATGAATAAAACTCATTTGCTAAACACTAATCTGTGGCCTCAGAATGACGATAGGGCAGGATAGAAGTGCCCCCATGGGCTTCTGAGCCTAACTCTTTATGGGAGTAGAAATCCTCATCTTTCAGCCGCTGGTGGTTTTGATCTGCGGTCCTTGCAGTTAGCGGCCCAACAGGTTGCTATGGTCTGGAACAGACTTCATGGCCGTGAGTTTTTGGAGAATGCTGTATGCTGGGCCCTCCCCTGTTCTAGGTTAGGGGAGTCTGTGCTGACCCGATGAGGCAGAAAATTCTGGAAAGCTGTCTTACCTGCTGGGAAGGGGCTGCCTATTGTTTTATTACATTAACATTTTAATTTTAAAAAGACAAGGATGCACACATTTCAACCTTATAAAGTTGGGAATATGTGAAACTTCTTTCCACTTCTCAGCCTCGGGGCTCTCTCCAACCTTGTGTCCCAGTGACTGGGTAGTCTTCCATTCTTCCCTCTAAACACAACGCTAGTTGTATCTATTTTAAAATATGAATAGATGACTGTTAATATTTCCTATGATGAACAGTGATGCAGTGTTCATGTATTCTTATACAGGGCTGTAAGCACAACCTGCTAATTGTTACATTAATCATCAACACTCTTCAGCTGAAGGTTCATTTCAGAACTGAGTTGTAGGAGCCTGAATGCTATAGAAAGAGACATGTAAGTTGTTAGGACCAAAGACTATTACTTACATGGATAGGAAGTAGTTATTTGGAGATTGGTAGATAACCTCTAATATTTGCTCAAGAAAACTGATTAAGCATACTTTGAGAGTGAAAAGCTTAATTGGAAGGGTGCAGTTTTATTGGAAAGCTTGCTGATTGTCTCTGTCAACTTTTGGAATCCCAGTTTCCAAATCCTTAGTTGGGTGTGATGGAAATGTTGCTAGTTGCTGTGAACTCAGTCCTAATTCCTCTCGACCCCAAGTGTGCAGAGTAGAACTGTGCGGACTCCATAGGGTTTTCAAGAAGCAGATCACCGGGCCTTTCTTCTGTTGCACATCTGAGTGGATTTGAACCACCAACCTTGGGTTATTAGTCCAGTGCTTAACCATTTGTGCCACCAAGTGGTGGTAGTCAGAAAGACTTACTATGCTCATCGAGGTAGAAAAGGCAAATAGTGAGAATTGCATTTAATAATTGTATATTAAAATTACTGAGAATTCTACCTATTCCTTGAGTAGCTTCTTAAGTATTTTTCTTAAGTGACAACTTGATATTTGGAGTATATAGTCTGCGCTCTGGGCCCCGCTGTGCGCCTGTGCTCCATGGGAAGGGACAACTTCCGAGGTCTTCTGGGCAGCCCTCGTGATGCCTTCTACTTGCAGTTTGCTTCCTGGCTTTGCCAACTCTATGGAGTGCTGGTGGTGTAGTGGAAGAGCATTGGGTTGCCAACACTTCAACCAGCCTTTCCTAGGAAGAAAGATTAGCTATCTGTTCCACTGATGTTCCATCTGGGAAACCCTAAAAAGCAGTTCTACTCTGTTATGGGGTCACTATGAGTCAGAATGGACTCAGTGGCAGTGGGTTTGGTTTGGTTTGGTTTGGGTCTTAACACTTTCGAGTTTCTGGCAGCAATTTGATTATTACTTCTGCCCTACTTTTTTCTACCTGTAGCTTTCTGTATATTCTAAGAGTATGCAAAGAAGAGGATTGCTTGTAGAATTCCACTCTTAGCGATGGGTTTATTATTTAGATGGGGGCTTCTTGGGCAGGGGGGATGAAAAGAGCTCCCAGGCACGGTTTGTTTTAGAGGGAAGTCAGATGGAAGTGTTTCCTGGCTGTGCTTCACTCTTGAACTTGTTAGTTATCCACTGCCTGCCCTCCCAGCCCTGAGAACAAGATACAGGGACAGGCCCAGCAGTGGTAGCCTCTGCCCCCACGGGATGCAGTTGGGGGGTGGAGGGGAGGCATCATAGTGCGTCTGTAGGAGCAAATCCAGAGGGTGGTGGGCACAGCTGGTTGAGCTAGGTCAACTTCTCCACTTGGGGAGCTGCTGGAGTCAGAATGAGGGGGCTGAGTTTCCTTGTGGTGCCTCTGCTAGACGTCTGGGGCAGTGGTGGGAGTAAAGGAGGGGTGGGGTAGGGAGATGCAGTAGCAAGAAATGAATGCCCAGTGTGGGACTGCTGGTCTCCCTGGATCACAGAGGCTGAGTAAGGAATTTGGGTTATAATCTAACTATGGCGGGAAGTCTGAATTTCCCTTTCTTTTTCTTAAAAATGAAACAAAATTGTAGAAGGTTTTGACCAAGGGAGTGTCACGATCAGATTTACCTTTACAAGGAATCAGCCCTGATGCTGATGATGGATGCTGTGTCAAACCCACTGCCCTCAAGTCCATTCCTACCCACAGCCATCCTTAGCCATCTTTAGGGGAGCAGAAAGCCTCGCCTTTCCTCCGAGGAGCAGCTGGGGGGTTTGAACTGCTGACCGGTGGGGTTCCTGCTGTGCAACATAGGTTTTTAGGAGCTAAGGACTTTCCAGCTTCTTGTTAAACACGTTATTGCTTAATCAAAACAACTACCCTGTCAATTTTGATGTTTTCTCAGTTAATTTAACTCTCGTGACTGTCCTGAGGGTAGACATTATTATCTTCATGTTACATTGGGGACACAATCACAGAGAGGCTAAAAAGTGCTTCCGCAGGGTCCTTTCAGTGAGTGCAAAGGCAGGACATATCCATCACTGCTGTGCTGCTTTGGATCCCCCTCCACTTTTGGGTGTGGGGAGCAGCAGCAGGCCCTGTGTTGGAAGACAAGGGTTCAGGTCAGCTACATGGGGCCTTGGACCTGGGGAGAAGAGTAAGCTCAGATTTGGGTTACTATATTCCAGCCTTTGTGAGATGCTATTGTTTGTAAGGTCCAATTGTGTGTGTGTATTATTAATAAAGGGAAAATACTGCCAATTAAACAATGACACACACTGTCTTATCACTTAGCATTAACTTAAATTTATCCCTTGCTATTTCAAGCTCTAAGGTTAGACTTTCAGCCTCACTGCATGTGTGCTTTATAAAATAAGGCAAGTGTCTGAAATAAAGGAATGTCTTCATGTATAGAACCCAGTTCTTCTAACTCAGCCTTGAACTTGCGTCTAGCAGTCCATGTTCCTCCTAGATAGAGTATTGTCTTCCGCGCCCTCATAAGGCTGTTGGGGTGAGACAGCACTGGAGGCTGCACCACTGTTGTCTTGGGAGTTTTGATGATCTTCTCAGAAAGTGTTAATGAAAGGGCTAAACTGACTTGTGGGCTGTTTGCATGGAAGGGCTAGGCTGTGTATTTGACCTCCAGGAATTAACTTTTCTGGAGCAAGAATAACTGGCAACGGCTTTGTAAGATACCATCAGTTGTAAGATTTCAGGATAGTGAAAAATACGGACAACAACGTGTCTCTTAAAGTTGATTCTGTTTTGCTTGTGGGCCCCATGACTGTTGCCGGTAGATTTGATAAGGGAAGAGAACATGCAGGACGACCCCAGGGCTGTTCTGGCATTATTTGTGGGGAAGGGGCATCTTGTTGGAAGCACAGGTGCTTTGGGGGGAATCAGGGTTTGACTGGCATGTGTGAAGTTTGAGACACATTTTAGGCAGAAGCTTGGTTTAGCGATTCTGCCCACCGAGGAGACATAGATGGCTCAAATTGGGGTTTTGTGTTCCTACTTAGGGACGGTATGATCTTGAGCAAGTTATTTAATTTTTTATACTTCAGTTTTCTCATCCACAAATTAGTAAGAACAGAAGTAAATAGTTTCAAACGGTTGTTATACCAATAAATTGACATAATACCAAGCTCCCGAAATAGTAAATTGTTGTGCATTTGCTCATTATTTTAATTATTCGCTAAGTAGAGGTGTTGCAGATGAACCCTATATAAAATCCAAGGTCTGGATCCAGAAGTGGTTGCCGCCAAATGTGTAAACTTGGAGGTAATTTGCATTTTGCTTGGACCCGGCAGTGGGTGTTGACAGGAGAGAAGGAGGAGTCTGAGGACTGAGCAGGTTCTGAGGACTTGCCCTGGGGTTCACAAGGGTCCCCCCAGAGGAGGAGGATCTATTTGTGCCATGCCACTGACAGGAGGTCTTCTGGGAAAGGAGGAAGGTGACCTGGTGATGTAGATGGTTACGAGTTGGGCTGCCAAGCACAAGATCAGCAGTTCGTAAAATGCCAACCACTCTAGAGGAGAAGATGATGGGGCTTTCTACTCCTGTAAAGAGTTACAATCCTGGAATCCCACAGGGGCAGTTCTACCCTGCCCTCTAGGGTCGCCATGAGTCGGAACTGACTTGATGGCAGTGAGTGTGGTGTTTGGTCCGGCACCCAGGATTCCAAGTGAAGAAAGTGGTTCAAGGCCAAGTGTGGTGAATTTGGTCTCATTCTGTGAGATGGCGTTTCCCCTGGCTGCAGCAGTGGGTGCAAACGTGGCAGCGGTTGTGAGGGTGGCACAGGAGTTCTGTTGTACATCAGGTGGCTGAGACGGAAAGGACTTCACAGCACGAGCAACGCCCCCGGCCTGCAGGCACCCTGCCTGAGCTGTGTCTGGGGTGGGGGACAGGAGGCTCAATTGGAGAGGACAGGAGAATGCAGGGATGAAGTTCTCCGAGCACTAAGGGAATGGTTGCTGGAGGGACTTGTGGGCTCAAGGGAGTTATTAAATTTTGTAATTAACAATACCAACAACAACAAAAGGAAGAAATTATAGCATGTCTTTGAGCTAATCCAGGAGAGAGGGTAAAGCCTGTAACATGTTTGGAAAGGGGCTGATAGGCGGAGCCAGGGCCCAGGAGGCTGTGACAGTGTGTGGCGGGGAGGAGTGGGACAGTTCCTCGGAGACCACAGGAAGGCAGGCGCTCTCAGCACACCTTCCTACTAGGAGGAGCTCAGGCATTATCAGGCATCCTTTAGATAGGAGGAGTCTAGACCCACTTCATTAAAAAAAATAAATTAAAGATGTGCTCTCCTTTTGAGCGGAGAATATAAGATAAAATAGTGTTTTGTCCTCAGTTCAGGAAAGTAGGGACAGTACTAGAGGACTGTAGGATCCTTAGCACTGATATGTGTGGCTATCTTTATTAAAAGCTTAAACATTTGTTACCCTGGAAAGCATCGTTAACTAGAAATCGACACCTTGATTCATCAGACTCTGTACTACCCAGAGGACAAGCAAGCCTGGGTCCCATCTGAACGATCTAGAGGGAACACCAGGCGTTCTCACCCTGCCTGTAGGAAGGCGGGCACTGGCAGTTGTGCTCCGCTGGCTTGTGCCGCTGCATTCTAAGAGTGATCAGTTCTGTTCCTGTGGCTTCATGCAGTTGGCCCTGGAGGGAGGGCTGCTGGTCTGTAGTTCTCAGGCACTGGTGCCCTGGGAGCCAGCTCTGTTTGATCTGCATGAAGGGGTGTGTCTGGTGGGAAATGCTGAACTGGATTGTTTGCCTGCTATGGAGTGGCTTCCTAAAGCCCACAGGCTCTGGGTGTTTCAACTTGGCATCTTGAGCTGCTGGCTGGCCAGGAGGGCATCTGTGTGAGGGTCTGATTGGCCAAGGTGGCATACCCTCCCTTCCTCCTCTTCCAGACCCTGTGCCATACCTTGCTTTGGGCTTGTGTGAGCTCAGGCTGGGTCTGTCTGGGCAGCAGCATTTGGTTAAATGACTTGGCCTCTTGTCATCTCACCTTCCTGAAGCTTGGCCTGTGCTGTTTGTGGTCACTTGGTTTTCCCAGGTTTGGCGTTCTGAAACACTGAGCTGCTTAGTCCCCCACCCAGCAGGGGAATGGCATTGGCAGCAGCCTTTCATGGGCCTCCTTGCCTTCCCTCCCTTCTTAGGGCTGGAAGAGAATCGTTCCCATTGCTGTGTAAACACGTTCCCATCACTGTCTCTTCCATTGGCAGGTTTCCCCAGTGCTTTCCCCGCATGGGCCATAGGGTGTGAAAGCTGTGGTGAGTGAGAGTGATCAGCCTCCACTAGGTGAGCGAGCATCCCGGCAGAGGGGACTGACAGCCACACACAGCTCTTACACCTTGACATCACCGTCTATCTGCGTGGTGGAAGGACCCCAGGGCAGAGGCAGACATCACCTGAAAGGAGTGCTGCCTTGAGGAATGTGTTCACTCAGACAGAAAGAGAGGGGAGAAGGACGCCCCATGGCGTGAGCAGCCAGCTGCCCACACTTCCCGTGCTTCAGGGGTAGCACTCTGTGCCCCAGATTCCCCCGTGCTGGGGGGGGGAGCCCAGTGGGAGGTGGGGAACCCTGGAAAGGAGCTGGCCAGCTGGTGGAGGGCTTAGGAAAGGGGCTGAATCGGCATGGACAAGCACTTCTGTTGCCTGTGGGGAGGCCAAGTAAGAGGCTCTCCTGCAGTCCAGATGGACAGGTGGCAGGCTGGAGAAAAGAGAGCAACAGAAATAGTTCTTGGCTGTGAGATGATGGTTTTGGTGACCGGCCAGGCCTAGAGATGAAGAAAAGGGAAGGCTTGGACAGGTTCATAGAACTCTTTGGATTCTGATGGTACTGAGAAGCGGAGGCTCCGAGGCAAGGTGCTTCAGCTGTACCTGTATGTCTGTACTGGCTTCTGGTTGGATTTACACGTCTCCCCCCCCTCCCCCCTCCCCCCCAAGTATGTGATGGGCAGAATGTGAGCGATGATCGAGCGTTTGTTTGTGAAACCCACTGACAAGTGGCTGAGTGCCCTCAAGTTGAATCCGATGCCTGGGGCTCTCTATGGCACAGCCGGACTGCCCCAGCAGGGTTTCTAGGCTGTCATGTTTCTATGGAGCCATATGCGGGTTCTAACTGACCGACCTCCCAGTTAGCAGTGAAGCACTTTAACGAAACGCTGCAGCATCAGGGCGCCTTCCCAGACAAGAACAGGTATTTACATTTTTTTAACAGGGAGAAACAGACACTCATTGATGACCTTGCACTTGGACCAGCTATTCTTCTAAACAACCTTATGTAGGAAGTTTGCTCTCCTTGTTCTGCAGATTGGGAAAACAGAAGCTTAGACCACTACTCGCGTAACTCCAGGGAAAGCTGGGTGAGAGGAACTACAAACACTGCCATCTAGTGGATGCTGATGCATTGCAACCCTGTAACTCCCTGCCACCCCCACCCCCCACCGCTTCACCCCCACCCCCCAGAGGGTTCCCAAGACTGTAACTGTTTACAGGAATAGGAAGCCCAGTCTTTCTCCCTTGGAGCTGTTAATGGTTTCTGACTGCCAACCATGCAGATCTCAGCCCATTGCATAACCACTACACCACCAGGGGTTCTCAGTGACCCTGTGGGACCTGGTACAACTGTCCCTATGGGTTTCTGAGACTATCACGCTTAAAAAAAAATCTTTTTATTAAGGGCTCATGCAGCTCTTATCACAATCCATACATCCATCCATTGTGTCAAGCACATTTGTATTTTTGTTGCCATCATCATTTTCAAAACATTTTCTTTCTACTTGAGCCTTTGGTATCAGCTCCTTGGTTTTCCCTCTTCCTCCCCAACCCTCCCTCCCTCACAAACCCACGATAATTTATAAATTATTATTATTTTTTCATATTGTATACTGACGGATGTCTCCCTTCACCCACTTTTCTGCTGTTCGTCTCCCAGGAAGGGGATTATATGTAGATAATTGTGATTCATTTCCCCCTTTCTACTCTACCTTCCCCTTCCCTTCCTGGTATCGCTACTCTCATATTAGTCCTGGATTCCCTGTGTTTCCAGCTCCTATCTGTACCAGTGTACATCCTCTGATCTAGCCGGATTTGCAAGGTAGAATTGGGATCATGATAGTGGGTGGGGAGGAAGCATTAAAGAACTAGAGGAAACTTGTATGTTCTATCCGTGCTGTGCTGCACCCTGACTGGCTCATCTCTTCCTTGTGACCCTTCTGTAAGGAGATGTCCATTTGTCTACAGATGGGCTTTGAGTTTCCACTCCGTACTCCCTCATTCACATTGATAGGATTTTTTGTTCTGGGTCTTTGATATCTGATACCTGATCCCATTGACACCTCATGATCACAGAGGCTCGTGTGCTTCTCAGCTAGATGACTGCGTGTTTGTCTTCAGCATTTAAGACCTCAGATGTTATATCTTTTGATAGCCTAGCACCATCAGCTTTCTTCACCACATTTGCTTATGCACCCATTTTGTCTTCGGCGATTGTGTCTGGAAGGCGAGCCTCACAGAATACCAGGTTATTAGACCAAAGTGTTCTTGTGTTGAGGGAGTACTTGAGTTGAGGCCCGATGTCCAAGACTGTCACTCTTTATGGGAGTAGAAAGCCTCATCTTTCTCTTGAGATGTAGCTCATGGTTTTGAACTGCTGACCTTATGGTTAGCCTACCAGCCCAATGCGTAACATACTGAGTTAACCAGTGATATTCCTCCTCCTCAGCACCATCAAGTTGATGCCAACTCACAGTGACTTTGTAGGACAGGGTAGAACTGCCGCTGTGGGTGTCCGAGACTAAATGTTTATGAGAGTAGAAAGCAGCTGATGGTTTCAAATTGCTGACCTGTGAATCGCAACTCCAATGTGTAACCACTCACATTGACTAGGATTTTACTGCATGTCGGGCATGGCACAAAGAGTTACTCTGATGTCATCTTTACACCATTCTAAGGAGGTTACTGCTGTGTGGAGCTATTCATGCTCTCTTAGTCTGGCTAATCATACTCCTGCCTGGGTCATTTGAGCAGCCTCCTGATAGACCTGCTTCTCCTGCCCTCCTCCTCCTGTAGCTCCACCAATAACCAGACCAAACTGCTTGGTTTAAGCTGGGATACATCTGTACCCCGTTCAGACCCTGCAGCTGCTCCCATCTCAGAGTACAAGCCAGTGTCCTCCCAGGGTCTCAAGCCCCCTTTGCCCTTGGTTGCCTCAGACCATCCTACCCCATCCTGCTGTTTTTAGTCCCTGCTGCCACCCTCTGTGCACGCCTCCCTCCCCACACACTTTGTGCTCTGATAGGTCTGTTTCCAGGCTGTGTAGCAGGAACGGAAACCCCTGGTAGGCAGCGTCTTGCCCGTTTTGTTCACTGATGGAGCCATGCCAAGGACTATGAATAATGCACAGTGGATAGTGACAAACAGCAAAGTCAAACCTGTTGCCATCCAGTCAGCTCCAATGTGTGGTGACGCCATGTGCTAGTGAGTAGAGCTGGGCACCATCGGTTTCCTTGCTACCATCTTCATGGGAGCCTGGCCTTCCGTGCAGCCACCAGGCGGGCTTGGACCACTGACCTTCAGGTGAGCCATGAGCGCAAGCCCTCTGTGCCACCTGGGACCTAAACCAACAAGGATGTTACTGTCGATTCCGCTCCATGGGGACCAAGACCTGGCATAGGAGCGAAGGGGTTTTTGTTCCTTACTCTGCAGCTCCGAAGTGGTAGAAACAGAATTTGAGTCTAAATTTGTCTGCTTCTTAGAATGTGTTTTCTGTCTTGCCACACTGCCCCACCCCCAGTGTTCCCATTGTGCTTGGTGAATCAGTCATATCTTTATGCCCCATATGTCTGTATTATCTCCAGATTCCCCTGCTTTTCTCTGCAGAGGGGAACGTTGACAAAACATTCAGAATTGTCATAAAACCACAAAGTACAATATAGTAAATTAATCTGTTGAAAACAGGGCGTCCACTCCTAAGAACATTGCTCCATCATGCCAACATTATTTTAACCCCTGCAGGACAATGTGTGAAGCGCCCTGGTGGCATAGTGGTTATCCGTTAGGCTGCTACGCCTCAGGTCAGCAGTTCAAAACCACCAGCAATTCTGTGGCAGAAAGAAAAGACTTTCTGCTTCCATAGTTTCAGGTCTTGGAAACCTACCAGGAGCAGTTGAGTTACGCTGTCTTGTAGGGTCTCTAGGAGTCAGAATGCGCTCGATGGCACTGGGGTTTGTTTTTTAAGAGGACAACGGTGTATAATAGAAATCTCTTCTCTTAAGCAATGACAGTATCTTCATAGGGAAGTAATAGGTAAAGCAACGTCTTGATGAAAATGATAACTCTGGGAAGTTTCAGAGAATAAGAGACAAATGAAGTGAACCACACACAGGTATATGTTGCTTAACAAACATTAGGCAAAGTCGACTACATATATCTGTGAACCAGGGCACACAGGTGTCTCGAGTGCCGGGACATCAGACCCTCGTCTTGAAGTCAGAGCCGCACTTCTGCTCAGCTGCCATGCATGGCCGACAGGCCCCCTGGTCTGCTGTGATGGAGGCCCACCCTTGAGCTCCCAGTGTGAGGTGTCCTCACTCCCTGGGGTGTAGCCACTTCGTTTTGCCCGCTCTTCGGCCTAATGGAGTCTCGAGTGCACTGGTGTCGCCCTTGTTCCTGTTGGCCCACACGGTCTTCTCCCCAGCCATGTACAGCTGCTTAGTAGAGAAGGCAGTGATGACTGTCCTCCCCTGAGGAGTCTGCAGCTCGCCAGTGGCCTGGGAGTCCCATCCTCCTGGACACAGGTGTTTTCACAAGTCAAATCGCATACCAACTTATTTCACATGACGTATTGCGGGACATTAAGTGACACATCCCTACCTATATTTGAGCTAGGTATAATGGGTTTTAAAATTGGAAGAAATTTGACTCATCTGCTATATGGTGGAGGAGCAAAAACAAGTGTCTATCACAGTGCAGAAAATTACAGATGTGACCCAGCTCTGTGGGCATCCTGTCCCTGCTGCAGGCCCCTTGAGTGTTAAAAGAGGTAGGTTGAACTGATGGCTTCTAAGGTTCATTCTATTTTCTAGAAGATGATTTAAGTAGGAGTGAAAAAAAATGAGTTCTAAGTGTTTGACGGGTCATTCGTACAGTTGTTTAACAAATACTTGTTGGAGAACCTCTATGTAGAAGTAGGTGAAGACACACTCTTTCACTCCAGGACTGCTTTACATCCACTTGAGATAGTGCCAGGCAAAAAAAAACAAACAAACAAAAAAACCCCTCCTGCTGACCTCTTAACTCAGTACCTGCTGATCCAGGTGGAGGTCTAGGGAACAAGAGGTGTATCAGTAGAGTGGACTGCGGTTAGGATGAAGTGTGGTAGGCAGGACCTGGGGAGCTGGAATAATAGATTCTGACTCCATAAGAAGACATGACTGCATCCAGGGAGCTGCAGGTGATCACCTTTGAGTGTGTGTGATTTTCTTGGCCTTAGAAAACTCAGCATGTTAGCTGTCATCGATTAAGTCAAGCAGAGGTGGTCCTTTAGCACTTTAAGTTTGGAGCTCACCATCGCCGACTGAAACTAATTCAGCAGTGCATCATTTGAGGAAGCTTCAAGAAGTTTGTGGAAAAATTGTATTAAAGGATAATGGCGTTTTTCCATGAACTTTTAAAAAAACCTTCTAAAGCTGAGAGTAAACTAGTTTATTTTGTAAAGTCTCTAATGACTGAGGATAGTAATGGAAAAATATGCCTAACTAGTTAGGCTGTGAGCTTCTTGTGAGCTTATATATATATTACATTTAATTTTCAGTCTTTGGCACAAAATGATGTTGAGTTATATATATATATATATATATATATATATATATAATTTTTTTATTACTTGGGGTTTAACACATATAACATATCATTCCCTGTTTCAATCACAGCAAGTAGTCCATGATCTTTCTGAAGCCCCTCTATACTTCAAGCCTGTAGGTGGTTCAGAGAGTGAATGTGTTCAGCTCTTAATTAAAGGTTGGAAGTTGGAGTCCTCCCAAAGTGCCTCAGAAAAAGTCCCTTGCAGTCTACCTCTGGAAGGTCACACCATTGGGTCACAGTTCCAGTGTGATGCACAGGGGCTTCCTAAGAGTTAGGATCAACTCAACTGCAAGTAGTTAACTGGTGGTTAGTATTTAATGGACCTCCCACCCCCGCCCCGTACTAAATCATCAAGTTTCTCGATTCTTTTCCCACTGCCGTTGAGTTGATGCTGACTCATAGAGACCCTGTAGGACAGAGTCAAACTGCCCAGTGACTTTCTGAGACAGTAGCCGTTGATGGGAGTGGCTGCTGGTTTCAAACAGCTGATCTTTCAGAGCGCAGCCCAACCAGTAAGCTCTGTGCCAGCAGCACTCCTGATCATGAATTTAGGGTGTTGTTAATCTCTCTCTGAGTTAGGCTGGAGAGTACACGGTAGAGTTGCTTTGCATTCTTGTGTTTTGACTTACAGGCTGTGTAACTGCATTTAGCTTGGTAGGAATAGTATGGCTCAGGTTCTTTAATTCACTGAGTATTAACTCGTTCAGGGTGAGTTGTTTTCCTCAAGAAAAGGAATTTATGCAGGGATCTAAGCCGGCTCTCACGGGCTGTGAGAGGAGCTGAATTTATCACCTTTGCTTCAGGCTTGGCAACAGGTCAGGACCATGCCTGGAGCCCCATGGGACCAGGCCCTCTGCCAACTGGTGCCTTCTAGAAATCACATCCAGAGTCTCTGTGTCTTCCCTTTTCAGGAACAGAGCCTACAGGGTACCTGCTTTCTCAGATTTCTCCCTTCCTTTCGGGAGGCTTGGTGTGGGTGCGGCAGGTCCAGAGCTTGCCTCTTGCCCACCTCCTGGCTGTGTGAGAGGCAGCTCAAGTTCTGGTTCTGCCTTAGGGATGAGCGGCTCAGTCCAAGGGCCTCCCCTAATGTTGAGTCAGCGATGCTGAGTGGCCACAGCTCTGCGCACAATCACTCCTTGAAGAAGGATGGACCATGGTTAGCAGATCTATACACTTCCCCCACTCAGCCCTAAGCATGAGCAGCCTGGAGTCAGGGCAGTAGTTTTGAAAGTCAGATCGATATGTTTGGGCAAAGTTTAGATTGTACTCAGTTGACTGTTAATATTGACTCTAGTTCAGAGAATAATGCGACGAATCCTATTAAATGTCTTCTGTTTAGCCTTGACCATTTTGAGTTTGATTTTCCTTTTCAGAGTAGATGGTGGCTGTATGCTGTCGAGTTGATTCTGACTGACAGCTATCCTATAAGACAGAGTAAGAATAACTGCCCCCCGCCCCCAGGGCTTCCGTGGCTGTCACTTAGAAGCAGGTTGACACTGCTTTCTTTCACTGGGCCGCTGGTAGTTCTAACCTATGATGTTCGGTGCACTGTCAAGTGCTCAACCACTGAGCCCCAGGGTTTCTCTCACTGTAGGTAGCTACCTGCAACGATCATCACCTTTGCATTAGGTTCTACAATGTGGTTTTGCTGCTGCCTTATCCTTTCATACTCCATTGACACTGTGTTTGCTTTCAACGCTATCAGCCTTATCTCAGCACCTCACCGTAATAATTTACTATTTAAATAAATCATCGATGCCAAGAGAGCGGTGACCCAGGCAGTAAATAGTGAATGCTTTATTTGGGGCAGGTTGAAAGCTGGTTTGGGAAGTTGGCAATGAAAGATCTTGGTTCGGGTCTCCCTCTTGCTGCATTTTTTCGGTAAATGAAACCCAGGGACACTGAGCCTATAGGGAAAGCAAGTATAACAAGGGTTTCAGGGAGAGGGGGATATACAGGATAGGATGGTGGGAGAGATAGGAGGGAGTTAGTGTCAAGAGATTCAGGAAGGAAAAGTATGTCTGGAGACTGACAATGGAAGCAAATGTACAATTCTCTTTAATATGATTGGACAATGGAATGATATGACAAGTGTTATCTCCTAAGTTACAGAACAACAACAACAACAAACCTAGATCCAGGAATGAGTTTTGGGCTCACACTAAATCCTAGCTCCAACCTAAGAAAAATTAGTTCTTACATCAGGGCCTTGCTTGATACTCACTCTCAGGCAGGGAACACAGAAGCTATGGTGCTATAGCAAAATGTGGC
This sequence comes from Tenrec ecaudatus, assembly GCF_050624435.1. Taxonomy (NCBI): domain Eukaryota; kingdom Metazoa; phylum Chordata; class Mammalia; order Afrosoricida; family Tenrecidae; genus Tenrec; species Tenrec ecaudatus. The sequence continues at coordinate 207,950,321 of NC_134531.1, read as the reverse complement.
GAAGAATTTAGATGGTGTCCAGCTACCAGATAAAATAGTGTCTGGGTCTTAAAGCCTTGTTTCCACTCAAGCAGCCATCTAAGTGAGATGTCAACTAAGACCACATGGAAGAAGCACATCATCATCAGTCACTGAAGGATTGGAATCCATATAATCTGAAGTCCAAGGAGAGATTAGTATCAGAGCCTACATTGTGAGGATCTAGTGTGCAGAGGTGATGGGTGGCAATGGGAGCCTAGGAAATCAGCCTCCGGAGAACTCCCCTAACATTGAGGGACAGGAGGAAAGTGGTCCATAAACAGTGCTTGGGGAAGAGGAGTAGAGAAGATCCAAATATGACCCCAACAGTTAAAACTTTGTCAGTAGATCCCCCTCTGATGTGGGCTGGTCCTGATCTGGTTTCCAAAATTTTCTGTATTTTTGGTTTGTATTATTTTCTTCAGTTTTTGTTTGTTCATATCTCAGAGGTGTTGAGTCAATGGAGGTCACCCTCTTGAAGCTGTGTTTTATGCTTTTTCATTTTTTGGTATGTGAATCCCAGGATTGATGAACCTTGAGGGACAGTAAGTAGAATAAGGGGTTGGGGGGGAGAGGGCTACAGTGGTGGTGGTGGAGGTAAAGGGAGAAAATATCAAAGCATCCACAAAGAATGTTTGGAAATGGATTGTGATAGCAACTGTACATTCATATGGAATGATCTGATATATGTAGTAAATCCCAACTAATGAAAAAGAAAAGACAACTCTTGGTTCAGAAAGACCTAGCACTCAAAGGGGATGAACTCGCTATAATTTCAGACCTGTTATAATTTGAGATCACAGAGTTCAACCCTCTGTTTATCATCACTGGAAACCGGTGGCGAAATGTCATTTGCATCAAGTTTCCAGCAGGTTTTTGGTGATGCTGGGACGGAAGCTACTGTCTCAAGGCTCCTGAGTCATTGCTTGGTGTGAAAAACACTCCGGCATCACCCGGTGGTGGAGCAGGGATACAATCTGTACCTTCTGACTTCTGTTCTAGGTACTCAACCCACCCACGCCCACCTTATTATCTTTTTGTGCACATGTAGTAGATGATTCCCGCCCACAGGCTGGTGAATGAATGACATATTTGATCGTTTCACAGTGAAGCTTTCTGCTTTTTAGTGCTCTCCCTCGAATGAAACCATGCAAGGGGATTGGTTGTCTGCCATAGAAAAAGCAGCATTGAAGTATTGAGCAAACCTAAGAGATATTCCTGAACATAAAACATCTTTGACTGTGCCCTCCCTCTGTGGAGACTGAGTATATCTGGTCTCCTGCTCCAGTCACTTAGAATTCTGCCACACAGTCATCAAACTCATGCTTTCTTTGTGACTGTCTATTAGCTGCTTGGCTCTTGGTTAGCTAAAACTCCACTTAGCAAGTGAGGTGTCCTTCTCTAGGGACTAGGTCTCTCCTGATCACATATCCAAAGCGTGTGAATTGAAGTTTTGTCACCCTTGCCTCTAAGGAGCATTCTGGCCGTATTTCTTCCAAGACAAATCTGTTTGTTCTTTTGGCAGTCCATGGTACTCTCAATGTTCTTTACCAATACCAGAGTTCAAACACATGGATTTTTCTTCGGTCTTTATCCAGTGTCCAACTTTCACACGTACATGAAAGACTGAAAACACCAAGGCTTGGGTCAAGCATACCTTAGCACTCAAAGTAACATCCTTGATTTTTGTCACTTTGAAGAGGCCTTTCTTCTGCAGCAGATTTACCTAATGTAATGTGTCCTTTGATCTCTTGACGGTGCTTCCATGAGCATTGATTGTGGATCCAAGCAAGATGAAATCCTTGACAACTTCAATCTTTTCTCTGTTTATTATGGTCCAGCTGTGAGGATGTGGGTTTTATTTACATTGGGTTGGCATCCACACTGAAGACTGCAATTCTTGATCTCCATCAGCTGGTGCTTCAAGTCCCCTCACTTTTAACAAGCATGGTTGTGTCACCTGCATATCACAGCTTGTTATTATACCTTCCTCCAATCTTGATGCCGACTTCTTCATATAATCCAGCATTTCCAATTGTTTTCTCAGTATACAGATTGCATCAGTGTGGTCAGAGGATACAGCCCTGACTCACACCTTTCCTGATTTTAAACCATGCAGTATCTCCTTGTACTGTTGGCATTACTGCATCGTGATCCATGCATGAGTTCCACATGAGCACATTGAGGTATTCTGGAATTCCCATCTTCTCAAGTTTGTTACTATATATACAGTTAAATTCCTTTGCATGGTTAATAAAACACAAGTAAACTTCTTGCTGGTATTCTCTGCTTTTAGCTGGGATCTGACGCCAGCAATGATATCCCTGTTCCACATCCTCTTCTGAATCTGGCCTGAACCTTTGGCAGACCCCTGTCAATATACTGTTGCAACTGTTGTTGGATGATCTTCAGTAATATTTTCCTTACATGCGATATAGTGATTTGTTCTATAATTCTGTGGGGTAACCTTTCTTTGGAATGGATACCTTTTTTTCTTTTAAGAGTGAGTGTGCATATGGCTCTCTCCAAGTCAGTTAGCCAAGTAGCTGTCTTCCAAATTTCCTGAAATACAAGACTGAGTGCTTCCAGTGTTTCATCACAGTGTTGAAACATTTCAATTGGTATTCCGTCAATTCTCAGAGCCTTATTTTTAGCTAATGCTTTCAGTGCAGCTTGAACTTCTTCCTTAAGTACCGCTGGTTCTTGCTCATATGCTGCCTCCTGAAATGGTTAAATTTTGACTAGGTCTTTCTAATACATTGGGGCTGTGTATTTTTTTCTATCTTCTTTTGATGCTTTCTGCATCTTTCAATATTTTCCCCATAGAATCTTTCAATATTGCAACTCAAAGCTTGAACTTTTTCTTCAGTTATTTCAGTTTAAGAAGAGATGAGACACGTAAATAATGAACAGGATAGCTCAGGGTATGATTTAGATATCCAGGAATTGGAAGTCAGTGTTTGTGTTATAAGATGGTATACCTGTTTGCAAATAGCTCCTGTGTGACCCCAAGTCATAACCATTTCTGAGTTGCATTATATCTATAAAAATTTGCCTTTTGTAGGCATTTCAGATAAACAAAGTCATGTATCACATAGATTTTGAGGCTGTTTTTCATTTAGTGTTCTGAGGCTCAGCCATGTTGTACAATGTATCAGGAGTCCTCTCCCTTTCATTTTTAGTTGGATGAATGTAACACATCTTGTTCACCCTGTTGTCTAGCTGATGGACATTTTGGGTTGTTTGTATGAGCATTGGAAGATGAACACCTTTGTGTGGACAGGTGGTTTCATTTCCATAGGGCTCTTGAAAAGAAGTGGAAGGTAAAACATTTCTTTGTGACATAGATAGCGCTGGTGAAAGCCACTTGTTGGATCTCTAGTGCTGTGTGCTTGATAGGTCTCTTTCTCAGGTGCCTTGAGGTTCTTGAATAATGTGACTGTGTCCCTGTCCAGGGGAAGTGTCATGGTCATCAGTGTGGGGGGTAGACGAGTAGGGTCTTCGGAGATGACTGACATTAACAGGTCCTCAGCAGGTAAACTCTTCCCCAACATTTAATTCCTCCCACCCCTACCATTCAACAGAGAAAGAAATCAATGAAGTACTATTGAGCATATTAAACACCACATTCAGCCTAGTAAAACTACAAATGCACTTTTGATCCATCAATCCAAATTCTAGGAACCTACACTAAAGGTACACCTCCCATAATGAGTAAATCCATGGCTACACAGTCATCCTATCTCAGCATGGTTTGCAATTAGTGGAGACAATCTAAACTTCCATACGCAGGCGGGGCAGGGACTGGATAAACCTTGGTGTATCCACACAAAGTGCTGTGCAGAGCTGGGAGCTCTCTGTGAACCCACATGTGGTGATCTCCAGTACTTGCTGGAAGGGAGCAGGGGCACCTGGAAAGGGTCCGATATTCTTGCCTCTTAAGAGAAGGAGGGGGGATAAGAAATGCATCTGTATCCTGGCATTTGTGTAGGAGATACAGGAAGGAGATCAGAAACACAGTATATTAAGTACTCCAGAGGATATGTGGGCATACCTGGGGTGGAGAGAAAAGGGGAGTAGACACAGAGCCCCAGGGTGTGGGAGCAATACTTTGAGTACTCCTTTTTATACAGCCTTGCTCTTGGATAAAGGGCAATTCCTCACATACTTCATTCTATACAGGACAAATGATCCTCCTGCCATAAAATGGTAACAGAACTACGGAAAAGGGGCTGAAGAAGAAAAGTTCCTATCAACCTAATTCTGGAGGAAATATTATCTTGCCTGAATTCTCTAAGGCCAAAGACAACAAGATTTGCACAAAACACTGCATTCTAGTAGTGAATTTCTTTCTCTTGAGGGTATTGGTTAGAGTGTGGAACTACTTTATTTGTTGTTTTTTGAAACTATTTGTATACCAAAAATCCTCGACCCAAACTCAGTGCTATGGAGTTGATTTGGACTCACACTGGGACTGGACACTTACGTAAATATAGAGTGAGTAACAAACGATGACCTGGTTCTTCACCCTCTGAGGAAGAAATGTAAAACAAGGAGAAGAGGAAGGCAACAAGGAACCTAGATTGGAACCTGAGTTATCAATATGAATAAATGGTTTTCAGTGTATGTACTCAGAGAGATACACAACTACATGTAGGTGTGTATATGACATGAATTAGTGTACGTATGTGCGTATGCATTTATTCAGGTGTGTTCATTGGGAAGGCTTATGAATTACCCCTGGGTAGCAATGAGCACCTCTAAGCCCATTCTCCAAGAACAGGAAGTAGGGCTCCTTGGAGAAGATAGGCCTAGAGTCTGTGGTGGTGCCAGAAAGCAAGAGAACACTCAGAGAAGGATGGCGGTTGATGAAAGGACATAGGAGCCCACCAACAAGCTCCCAGCAGCCGAAGCTGGAATGAATTGAGCAAAATAAAACTAATGTTCATACTAGTTTATGATCCATGGAATAAAATGCTCGTGAGTTCGTACCAATACAGATAATTGAATAAATAAGTAAATGAATAGAGTAGCAGGTATAGCTTGCTTGAATTTAGCTAATTCAAGTTATTAAAACAGAATTCGGTTAATAAATACAGAAAGAAGGAGGGAAGTAACTCACCATTAAGTAACACCTCCCACCCCCGTGACAGTTACGTTACTCAAAATCTATAGATGGACAGTAAACTTAGTAGGCGAAGGCTTGAGGAGAAACAGGATATTTGCATAGTCTCAGAGTATCTTTCCCTCGAGTTACTTATTTATGGAAAAGGGAAAAATGGTAACTCTAGAGTGGAGAAACCCAGCAGACGCTACCAAATGAGCAGCCAGGCTAGCATCACCTGTGATAAGATGTGTCACCATCACACACATCCTGCAGTGACACACATTGGCAATTTCAATCTCATTGTGGCAAACAATCAGATGCATTGAGGGAGAATATGTAAAAACTCGAACAGAGTTCTTCAAAGGTGTCAAAGTCACAAAAAACAAACAAACAAGGAAAACAGCAGAGACAGTCCCAGCATGGAGGATACCCAGGAGACAAGATAATAAGTGACCTTCTTGTTCCTGGATGAGATCTGGAACCGGAGGAGGACAGTGGAAAACTGGTGGTGTTAAAATAGGGCCTGGAGTTTAGTCAACAGTATTGCACCTTACCAATGTTAATTTCTTCATTTGTATCATTGTTCTACGACTTTGTAAGATGTTAGCATTAGGGGAAGCTGGGTGAAGGAATTCAGCGTTTCTCTAAGTCTGAAATCTCTGGATGAGAAGTTGAAGAGACACATAAAAGCACATGATGTTTCTGCGGAGCTGCCCAAGCCCTGGCCACCCGCTGCCTTTGTTCCATTGTCTTCTCAAGGAACCCTGGGCTGCTCCTTGTAAGGTTAGCATGCTAAACCCACCAGACAGGCTGACAGAGACATGGGACTGTCCACTCCCAGGCAGTCTCGGGAACCAAGGGAGCACTCCTCTGCTCTGTCGGGGTTCTCTGAGTTGGGATCAGTTCTCCCTCCGAGGAGCTGTTGGAGTTGTTTCAACGAGGAAGCGTGTGTTCCTACTTTAAATACTAGTACCACTTCAACTTCACTGTGAAGTATTCTGGAGAAGTACTTAACCACCCCCTTGGCAAGGAGGGGCATAGGTTCCATCCAAGGTGGGTTCCATGGTTTCAGTGAAGAAGTAGCCCTTTCTCATACCACAGGGAAGAATTGCAGTTTCTACAAGTTTGAGGACTCTTGGGTAGACCAGAACACTACTTACCATTATATTGAAGTCCGTGTAAGAGCCTGCTGTGTCTCATACAAGTGCAAATGTTTTTCTAGGTTGGACCTTTTATTTAACTTTTTTTCTCAAAGAGAAGTTAAACATTTTTATATAGTGTAATTTATCAGCTTTTTTTCTTTATGGATTGTTTAGCTTACTAATCTTAAGAGAAATGTAGTCTTGCTTAGTTTGAATTAGGGATCTAATATGTTTTCTAGTTGGCTAGCTATTTGCCTTAATTACTGAGTAGTCTGCCTTTTGCCCAGTGTGTTAAGCTGGGTTCTTTTGAGAAACACAGCAAATGGGTTTAAATGTACACACACACACACACACACACACACACAATTTGCCTTCTGCCCATTGTGTTACGCTAGATTTTCTTGAGAAACAAGGTGAGTGGTTTTTTTTAATGTATACACACACATGCACACACAGAAATTTATATCAATAAAGTGGCTCCCACAGTTGTAGAAGTGGGTAAATCCAGTTTGGTTTATGTTTGTGTATCAGATGTTAACCTGGAGGTGTTTCCTGACTCATAGAACTATGGAGGCTGACAAACCAGCGAGCAGGAAGACCACAGCTGGTGGATGCAGTGGTGGATGAATCCAAGGTCAGGATCAGATGGCTCTCTGGGCTGGCAGGCAATGTGGTGGGCCATTGGCTTAGGTCCAGAGAACTAGAGGCCAATGAGTCAGATGCAAGATCCAGAACCAGAAGTGACGAAGCTCTTCATAGCGTTTATTTATCCAGAAATAGGTCACACCCTCAAGGAAACTTCCTTTCAATTGCCACCACCCAAATCTTCTTAGAGCTGCTTGGACACTCAGAGAAGAGCCTGTCTTGGAGTTGATTGTACTGTTTGGTCAGCTTAACGGGGATTACCAAACCCTAACTACCAAACCACCGAGAATCCTGACTGAACCAAGTTGACATGGAACTTTACCATAACACTCACCAACCAGAAATGCCACTTTTATCAAATGCTAAATTATTTGTCCAGTTTTTTTTATATATATATATATATATAAATCATTTTATTGGGGGATTGTACAACTCTTATCACAATCCATACTTACATTCAGTGTGTCAAGCACATTTGTTGCCATCATCATTCTCAAAGCATTTGCTTTCTACTTGAGCCCTTTGTATCGGCTCCTCATTTTCTCTTCCCTCCCTTCATAATTTATAAATTATTATTATTTTGTCATATCTTACACTGTCCGACGTCTCCTTTCACCCATTTTTTTCTGTTGTCTATCCCCCAGGGAGGAGGTTTTTCAGTATATTTTTCTAATGGCCTATTATTGCTATGTAGGAAAGTTACTGATTTTTTCCTGTTGGTGATGTTAACGATGCAAAGAATGCCTCTTCCTTTCTAACTTTTGCTATTAAAACAAAGTTCATGGGAAAAACATCTTGTGCACTGAGGAAATGGCATAGACACTACAGCTGACCTCTTCTGGCTACCCAAGCCGGGAGAATACAGCCCAAGGGCAGGTGCCATAAAGCAGAGGTCAGATGCCTCTACCTTCCATCTTTCTTGATCCTTTTCTGACTCCAGCTGCCCCTCTCATGCCACACTAGTTGGCTGTTGGATTTGATAACTTGCTGCATTGGCCACACAGAGCTCACAGACAATACTCAAGATTGTGGAGGTCTGTTAGGGGAGTTAAAAGGCTCCAAGAAGTCAAAATTAAAAAGCTGTTAAGGATACAGACCTTACATCTGCGACATTCCTCTTCTCTGCCATGCCAGTAGGCACATCTCTCTGTGCTCCTCAGCCTCTCAGCCACACAACCCCTTGGCCACTGTCCTGCTTGGGCCAAAGTTACAGAGCCCCTTTAGCACTGATAAATGCCAAAGGATACCTCACTCTACAAGACAGCCTCCTGCCTTGAGGTGCTCAGCTTTATTCCTGCAGCTCTGCATCCTGGTCTTGGTGCTGTAGCCTTTGGGGCTGCCACTACACTCATCCAGGGATTGTACACACACTCAGCTGGTGGCTCTACTTTCTTGATGGTCATGGGGCTCTCTTCCTGCTTCTGTAATAGCTCACTGTATTTGTCAGCAGAAGGGCAAAACTGACAATCTCTGAGTTACAGTCTTTGACACCTGTTCGCAGTCCCTGGGTGGGAGTTACGGACTACAGATAGAAAAGCCATCCCAAGTAATTTCACTCACCACAAAAGACGGAGAATGTAATGTTGAATGGCTGCAATGAATCATAGACTTCTCGATGCTCCCTTTAATGAAACTGCCTCTAATACTTCACCATTCTCGATGAGATTTACTGTAGTTGTTTTGTAGACATTCTGTCTATTAAGCAATTCACTTTCTATTCCTAGTTTGCCAAGAGCTTGTAATACAACCTTGATCATGAACAGAAGAATTTTTATGTGCTTTTTGGGCATCTAATGTGATGGGTTTTCCCCACCAACCTGTTAATAGCCTAAGTTTCATGAATGCATTTCCTGATGTTAAATATTCTTGCATCCTGCTTTTCTTTCAGTGTGACTGCAAATTACATTAGCTTTTTAATTTTGGATACATTATCAAGAAGGATCAATTGCCAGAAAAATACATCAAGTTAGGTAAAATGAAGACACAGGAAACACTATGAGATGGAATGGCACAGTAGCCACACCAGTGCTTGAAACTCCTCAGGGATCATTATGATGATACTGTGTAACGTTTTGTTCTGCTATACATAAGGTTGCCATGAGTTAGGATCCATTACACCCCCCACCTCATGATTAAGTGGGGCTTATTAGGGACGTCAGTATATCACTTACAGGCCAAGATCAGAAAACAGTAAGGATACAGTCATTGATCCCACCCAGCAACACCTCTCGTCAGCTGTTAGCCGGCTCTCTCTAGTCCTTAGCCTCGCAGCTAAGTGGTCCCTTGGCATTTGCCTCCACGGGCCAGGAAACCAGCCTGCTGCTCTGCCTCCTAGTCTAGGCACTGCTCTTCTGGTCCGTCTCATGATCGCCTGGCTTCAGCCTCTGGGGCTTCTGGTCTCACTCTGTGACCCTTCAGACAGCAGACAGTTTTCAGATATGCTACCCTCTGGCTACTCTTCCAGTGCTCCTGGGATTTTTCTCCATGTTTCATTTCCAATGTTATAAAGACCGGTAGAGTTTGCTTACCATAAGGTATATACAGTAGTGTGCTTGCTAGTGGGTGCATAACTGGCTCTCTCGTGGTAAAAAGCCCCGGCTTATAGCATTTGCCGATTTCTTTTGTCTGTCATAAATTCCGAAACTTATTTGGCCTACTGTCCCTTTTCTGGGGGTGGGGGACCCTACTCAGTGCATCCTTAGCAATTAAAAACTTTTGCACTATAGCCCATGATCTAGGATAAAGCGTAGGTATCTGCTTTTGCAGCCCTATGAGGTCAGTCTAGCACACCTCACAGGAAACACTGCCAGGAAACACTGGTCCAAGTATTCCCGCTGTGGCCACTTCAAGCTGCCAAGTGAGCCGCCCCTGTTTTTGCACATTTTCGTCCTCTCTCTGGGGAGCCGTGTTGAGTCGTGCCCTGTGTACAGTGGAAAGCTGAAGGGTGCAGCTGCATGGCTCAGTGTGTCTCTGCACTTGTGTACCCAGCACCTGAGAGCAACACTGAGAGTCGGTTTGCAATCAGAGAGGCTCCCTCCAGCCCACCCCAGTCAGCACTCCCCCTGGCCATCTGACCTCTCACCAGAGTTGGTTTGCCTTTGTGATAAATAACTGTATGCTTAGCTCATCCCTGTGTCCTGCCCTGTAGACAGTCAGGCTTGTAGAGCAGATGTTCTCAACCTGTGGGTCGTGACCCCTTTGGGTGTTGAAGACCCTTTCACAAGGGTCGCCCGATTTATATCAGTAGCAAAATTATGGTTATGAAGTAGCAATGAAAATAATGTTAAGGGTGGGGTGTTCACCACAACATGAGGAACTGTATGAAAGGGTCTCAGCATTAGGAAGGTTGAGAACCACTGTTGTACAGGCTTGCTCTGAAAACTGAGCAGCAAATCAATGATGAGTATTGACCTGGTTTTATGAGGACAGTGGCTTCTGGGATAACTTCCCTTTAAATGTGAAGGTGTGCTATCATTTATATCCAGGTAGGGGCTCTTTACTCCTGTAAAGAGTTGCAAGCTCAGAGACTTACAGGAGCAGCTCTGAATCGGCATCGACTTGATGCCAGTGAGTTTGGATTTTGGAGGTTAGCATGAATTAAACCTTTTCTTTTTATTAATTTGTTCCACAGTGGGATTTGATTTTGGTTTACTGTGTATTTGTGCTTTTGGAAGCTAAGGGCATGCAACACCCAAACCAAGTCCGTGCCGTCGAGTCAATTCTGACTCATAGCCCTGGGTATTGCAGTGAGTAAATGAAGGCTCTCCTCTTTGTAAAGCATTCGCTCTGGTATGTGCTTAAGTTGTGTGTGTTTTCCTGTCTGACTGTCCTTCCAATTTTCCCCTTACTCAGACATCCACTGTCTTTGCCGCTGGCCTTTTCTTAAATCAACCCAGTGTTAATCTGATTTCTTCCACTGCTTCAGTTTTGAACTCCCTGCTTAAATACTAGTTGATGTTTAACTAAACTACTTATATCATTATTTTTGCTTTTATTTAATTCCAAAAAACCTAATCTAGTTGCTTTTACATTAAAAGCAAAACTTGTTGATTTCCCACTCACAGCAGCTTCATAGGACAGAATAGAACTGTCTAATAGGAGGGACAGAGTGCCTTATCTCCTATAAAGCGGCGGGTAGGTTTGAACTGCCAACCTTTTGGTTAACAGAAGAGTGCTTAACCACTGCACCACCAGTGCTCCATTTGTACAGTAGCAAAGGTTAAAGTTAAAATCAAGCGATGTGGCACTTTTCAGGCCATGTGGCTATTGTCACTACCCTGTAGCTTCAGATGTTGCCTGATGGCACCTTCTCTAGCCTGCTATCTCTGTAGTTCCTGAGGGCAGTGGGGTGGTCTGGGGCTGGACGGGGTCGGGGAGGAGTCGCTGAACATGTGTCATGCACATTGGCAGTGAACTCTGGTGCTGTGTGAACAGAATAAAACATTAGGCTCCAGTCCAAAGAGCACGGTGGGCTTCCTTCAGGAAAAGAGTTAGGGGTGAGGTTCCCCAAGCTGTAAATCTTTGTAGCTAGTAGTTGTGCAGATAGGCTAGGGGATTTGAGTGCAAATCCACTGGAGTCCAGAAATCCATCTACCCACCTTTCTGCTCTATCGATTTGGATCTCTGCTTTCTTTATCCTTGGCAAAGCAAGTTTGGCCTTAGCATTTTACTTTAATAGGAGAAAAAGGGTTCTTAAACTAAATTAATGATTATTATCTTTTAATTTAAAAGAAGTCAAGAGGCTCTAGAGAGAGTTTTCTGACAGAGGAACAGAACCTGTGGGATCTACAGCCTGGGTCCTCGCACATGAGCCATGTCTGGAGGGAAGGGACTTCTTAGGTAGTACTGGCCCCTGGGAGTGGATCCTCCATCTGTCTGCTGACCCAGAATCCATGTGCCCTGCCTTTTGCTGAGATCCCACGTCAGCTCTGGGATCCTTTCCCCATCCTGGGCTGGCCTGTAGCCTTCCTCCCTGCTGGCCCTTAGCTGAGGATGGGGAGCACTGCTGAAGGCCTTGTGTGTGTCAGATGGTTCCTGGTCTCTCATGAGTGAAGGATAGAGCCAGCCCCATCCATTCTCTGGCCTGTCCATCACATTGCAGCTGGCGGATGAGAATGGTGTGTTAAAATGGGTGTGAGAGAAAGTGTTGTGCAAATATACTCTCTTTTAATTTGTACAGTGACCCCTTGGAACCTAAACCCTTGAAAGACACCCACTGCCATCAAGTCGATTCCAAACTCAGAGTGACTCTACAGGACTGAGTAGAGCTGCCCCTGTGAGTTTCTGAGACTGTACGGAGCAGTCTTTACGGGGGTAGAAAGCCTTCAGGGGCTGGCAGATTCACATTGCCAACCTTCAGTTAGCAGCCTAACCTGTAACCCACTTCGCCACCAGGGCCCCTTGCTTGACGGTCACAATTAGGAGGATTGAGTCTTAATATGAAGGTTGGATCCTTCTAGATTACCTTTTGATTCTCAGAGTCAGAATTCAGGAGTCGTCCTCAAAACTGTGGGCAGAGTGCTGTTACAGTGAGGGACTCACCAGCTGTGTAGTTCTTGTCTTCGGCCCTCCTGGCAGGCCACCTCCGGCCAGAGGGTCAGGGACAGATCCCTCTGCATCGAGAGACACGCTGCAGTGTTTGGGTCTGCCTTTGCCTCTTACTGCTCCTTTGTGCCCCACCTCACAGCACTGTATGCGGGCAGCCCTGCCTCTAGTCTAGCCAGACCCTGCTCAGAGCCCGAGCCTGAGAGCAGCCCTCGTGGCTCTTCCCTCCGAGTGCCACCTGCATGTGGGTTCTGGGATGGACGACAGTGGGAGTGGAGAATACATTGCATATGGCTCATACTCTCTTTGGATTTCTGGTGTTGCAGACATATATGGGGTGGGGGTGTGTGAGCTTAAATACGTTTATGGGAAAATCCCCTTGTCTTTTAGATTTTTCTTTCCCCACAAACTTCTTGAAGCTCACTCAGATGTGCACCAGGCAAGCACAGTGCTACCCTTGAAGTGTCTGCTATGACGAAGAGAGGCCCAGGGTCCATTGAGGCCTGTGAGGAGGGTTCTAGACCTTGACTTGAAGGGGAAGGTGACCGGAAGAGGCGAGGTGTGTGCCCCATCCCTTCAAGGGTGTGTAGTCTCTTCCTCCTGGCAGGACCTTGACTCCCCACTCCCATCACCATCACTCCCTCTTTCTCCCTCCCACCTCAGCCTAGTCTGCTCAGAGTTTAGAGCAGTGATTCTCAACCTGTGGGTCTCGACCCCTTTGGGGGGTTGAACAACCCTTTCACAGGGGTCGCCCAATACATAACAGTAGAAAAATCACAGTGATAAAATAGCAATGAACATAATGTTATGGTTGGGGGATCACCACAACATGAGGAACTATATTAAAGGGTTGGGGCATGAGGAAGGTTGAGGACCACTGGTTTAGACCTCATAAATAGCTCATCAGCCACCAAGGGCCTCTCTTATCAAGGCCAAAGGCTAGCATTTTGACCTCTCAGTAGGATTTGGCAGAATTGGCCGGACTAGATTCCACGAGGACCAGTGGGGCTGGGGTCCATCCCTCTGCAGTCTTTTGTATGTCTTCCTCCTCCCCAGACCTCAGGTCTAGGGCTCCTGCTGGGCTTGAGCCTCAACCTGTGCTCTTTTCTGCCTTCCCTTGGGTGCTTGGGGCTCCGACTTTGTCCTGTTCCACATGCCAGGGCTGCGTCAGTTTATACCCCCAGTATGGACCTTGGTCTCCTGACTGGCCGCTGTCTGTGTTGCAAACATTGCTTTCCCAATCCCTGCGGTCCCCATGTGCCCCTGCTGGCTCAGGCCCTGGACCCGAGTGTCACAAGGACTCTTCCCTCAGTCACTCTGAGAGCCCTGTGTGCTCCTCCTCCTAATCTGGTTCTTTCTAAACCACAGTAGCCTGGTTTTCTGGGGTGCAGACTTGCTCCCCTGAAGTTCCACCTCGGTATGTTCCCCAGGGAGCTCTCTAGGGGCATATCTATATCTAGCATGCAGCCTGCACCTGATGTCTCTGGGTGGTTTCCATGACCTGGGGAGGTGGCTTCTCCAAGGGTAAAATCTACAGCCCCTTTTCTGGTCCCCTTTCCTCTTTTTGTCAATGGCATATTCTTGTACACACGCTTAGTGCCCCACCACAGGACGTGTGCACTGTGCCCACCTTTTGCTTGGGGTGGCTGGACCCAGTGTGTATGAGGGTGATGTCATCCTAGCAGGATGTCTCTCCCACCCTCTGGCTGCCATCCTCTCCATCTCCCTGCTCTGTGAGCACTCCCTGGCACTCTGCTGATTGCTTTGTCTACCTCCCTGCCCAGCCTGCAGGCCCTTGGAAGGCAAAGTTGCCCTGCACAGTGGGGACACTGTGGTACACGTCGATAGCCTGCCACAGGTATGCTCCCAGGCAGCCCAATCATGCCTCAGATAGAAACCCTGGTCAGGCTGGCTTTCCAGTAGGTTCCCTGGGACCCGGGACTCCTCCCACCAGGAAGTCTGGAGGCAGGCAAGGCAGGGCTTGGCCAGTGGCTCTGGGCCTCCATCCATGTTTCCAGATCCTCTTAACTGCACTTGGCTATTTCAGAGGGCAGTTTTTGTTCTCGTGCCTGGCTTCTTGGGCCATGCGGTGTCTGTGGGCTCTCCAGCTTAGTGTTCCAGCAGAAAGTGGGGAAGCAAAAAGGGGCCGTATCTGCATCAGGAAAGCCTTGAGCTTCTGACTCTTGGTGGCAAGAATGTTATATTACTTGGCCACCTCTGGTCAGACGCTATGCATGGGGATGGTTCTGGAAGTGAATCCTGGGGTCAACAGTGAGGCACGGTTCCTGCTGTAACAGCACCAGGAAGCTTCAGGCTACACAGATTTCTACCCAAGAGTGCCTTAGGCATCACATGCTGGGTGCTGTATTTAGCATCCGTTCCTCACCCTCTCGTGTTCTGCACTAGCTGAGAAGGCACCACACACTGGACACAGGCAGACAGAGCTCAGGTGTGGGCTCTGGCGGAGGTAATACCCATTAGAGATTGTGACTTCCCATGGCCAGATGGGCTTGCTAGTATCTTAACTCCTAATTACACAGACATGCCCACCTGGTCACCAGCATGGCTGGCCTCATGTAGGATGTCCTTGGCAGGGACCCGTTCCTCTGCCTGGCAGGAGAAGGACCAGCAGCATGCCTTTCTCTGTGGACAGGGCCAGCAAAGGAGGGGAGAGGAGGCTGAGACTGTACCAATTGGCCGGTCTCCACTCCTTCTCCTGGGGGGCAGCTGGAGTCTCCACACAGGGAACCCAAGGGCTGCAGAGCAAGTGTCCCCTCCTGTCCATGGGGAAGAGAGATCAAGCTAGATTCTTCCATAAAGGAGAACGGGATAGGAAGTGTACCCTTCTGGAAAAAAGGGTTTTGATGTAGCTTTTGGAGGAAGACCTTGGGAAACTCTGAACTGGAGGAGTGGTTGGTGGGGAGCAGGGGCTAGAGTTGGCATCTGTGAGCTCCTTGTTCTCCTGCTGCTTCCTGGGCTCCACACTCTTAAGGCAGCACACACCTTGGGCTTCTGGCTGCTTTAGGGAGCACCAGGCTGATGAGGCCGTGAAAACTCGACATCCACATTCTTCCCTTTTAATTGCTCACCGTGTCCCACCCACAAGCATATCTCGTGTTCATGGTCCCCAAGTTCATGCTCAACCCAGGAGTCCTCTTCTCCCCATGGCTGCCTTCACTAGCCTTCTCCTGCCCCTGGGGAAGTTTTTCACAGAGCCTCCATGGAAGCCTCCTCTCCAGCCCTATCTTCCCACTCTTCAGCCGTCACAATGAAGGGACCAAGTTATGCCGCCCCTGTATTCACAGTCCCTCAGTAACCTGAGTTGTCTGTCTTGCCTGTCTCACCCCCTTCCCCTGCCCCTTGGTAGTTCCTGGGTTTTCCCTGAGTCCTGCTCCTACCTTGTCCATGGGCAACTGCTCCTCTGCTTGGCAGTGACTCTTCTCACCAGATGACTTGCCATAACATGCTAGGACTGTGATGTCGCCTTCTCAGAGATTGTCCTGACCTGTGTCTAAAGTGCCCTTTGGATGTCTTGCTGAGAGGCAGCCTAGTAGGACAGGGCTATTTGCCTCGTCTCTGAAACCAGACTGTTCCAGTTTCGACCATCCTGACTCTGTCACTTACCAGCTTTGTGACCTTGGGCACATTCCTAAGCTTTCTAGGCCTCAGCTTCCCTATCTGCAAAGTGGGGGTACTAATACCTACCTTGAGGATTAAATGAGACTGAAAACATTTAGATTAAATCTTAAGAGTGACAGTGCCTGTGGGTAGCTGTGCTAGATAAGTGTGGGTGGTTGCTGTTATCACATCATCATCGCACCCTGTTTGTTTCCACAGCGTGACCCACATCTTTAGTTTTATGCACAGCGTTTCTTCTGGAGGGCATGAAATTCACCCATATACATTGGGCACCCGGCATAACAGCTTACATAGAGTGATAGGGGCTCCATAAATAATTGATCCCTGTATCTTTGAGCCTCCCTGCCTCTACCTGGGGGTTAGAAATGAAGGCCAGATTATGCTTAGTACTTTAAGTTTATAGGCCAGATGGAAGCTTCTTTCCTTGGAGAGCAGGAGTGATCCCAATACAGGGACATAACCGTTCCCCCACCCCCCACACCAGCAAGACAGATACCAATAGGTGGTAGAATACAAGGTGCCTTCCCTAATCGTAGAGATGAAACCTGACAGGAGCTTGGGATTGCAGTGACTCTTTGGTTATACTCTGATAGAAACGTGGACCCATGTTTTAACTCTCAGCATCTCTCTCATGGGTTGGGGACTCACTCAGAGAGTGCACGTGGTAGGAGCTGGGGACAAGGAGGGTGGTTTTCTGTGGATGTGCAGCCTTCTTTGCTGTCTTCCTCGAATGCCTAGTGTAAAACCCAACTCTTAAATTAGGGGCTGCTTCAATTTTGGAGTGTTCTTTGAACCTCAAAAATGCAATTTCTATTCACTGAGCCCAATTATTATTTTTTTAGTTTTTAATCATTTTATTGGGGGCTCATACAACTCATCATAATCCATACATACATCAATTGTATAAAGCACATTTGTACATTCGTTGCCTTCGTCATTCTCAAAATATTTGTTCTCCACATCAGCTGCTCATTTTCCACCCTCCCTCCCCGCTTCCCCTCCCTCATAAACCCTTGATAATTTATAAATTATTGTCATATCTTACACTGTCCAATGTCTCCCTTCACCCACTTTTCTGTTGTCCATTCTCCCGGGAAGAGGTTATATGTAGATCCCTGGAATTGGTTCCCCTTTTCTGTCCCACCCTCCATCCACTCTCCCAGTATCGCTACTCACCACTGGCCCTGAAGGGATCATCCGTCCTGGATTCCCTGTTTCCAGTTCCTATCTGTACCAGTGTACATCCTCTGGTCTAGCCAGATTTGTAAGGTAGAATTGCAATCATGATAGTTGGTGGGGAGGAAGCATTTAGGAAGTAGAGGAAAGTTATATGTTTTATCGTTGCTACACTGCACCATGACTGGCTTGTCTCCTCCCGCAATCCTTCTTTAGGGGGATGTCCAGTTGCCTACAGATGGGCTTTGGGTCCCCACGCCATACTCCCCCTCATTCACAATAATATGATTTTTTGTTCTTTGATGCCTGATTCCTCATCCCTTCGACACCTCATGATCACACAGGCTAGTGTGCTTCTTCCATGTGGGCTTTGTTTCTTCTGAGTTAGATGGCCACTTGTTTACCTTTAAGTCTTTAAGACCTTTGATGCTATATCTTTTGATAGCCAGGCACCATCAGCTTTCTTAACCACATTTGCTTGTGCACCCGCTTTGTCTTCAGCAATCATATTGGGAAGATGAGCATCATGGAATGCCACTTTAATAGAACAAAGTATTCTTGCATTGAGGGAGTACTTGAGTGGAGGCCCAGTGTCCATCTGCTACCTTAATACTAAACCTATACATATATGCACATAAACCTATTTCCCCAAACTCATATAATTTACATATGTACATGCCTTTATTTAGACCTTTATAAATGTCCTTTGCCTCCCAGCTCTTTCCTCTTATTTCCTTTGACTTTCCTCTTGTCCCACTATCATGCTCAGCGTTCATTTGGGTTACAGTAATTCCTCTCAGTTACATTACCCTTGGTCACTTCCTACCAGGCCTCCTACACGCTCCTCACCACCTATTTGGATCATTTGTTGTTCCCTTGTCCCTGGGTTAGTTAACACCACTTCCTTTCCCCCTAAACCCCCCTCTCCCATGTCCTCCTAGAACTGTCTGTCCCCTCGTTTTCTCCTCCACATTATTCATCCAGCCTATCTTATTTAGACAGACCTGCGGAGATGATAACATGCACAAAAACAAGGCAGAGAAAAACCAAGCAACAAAACAAAAGCCAGTCAGAAAAACAAAAGAAAAAACCCCACAACACAACAACTAAAGAAAAGCTTGTAGTTAGTTCAAAGACTGTTGGACTTTAGGAGTGTTTTCCGATTGAGTCTGATGGGGTGCCAAGCCCTGGCCCCAAAGTCTATTTTTGGTATTCCCTGGGGACTTCGTTGCTCTGCTCCCCTTGCTGTTCTGTTGCATGCCCTTAGTGTTTTGCCTCAGTGTGGTGGGATCAGATCGAGCGCAATTCCCACCCTGTGTCTCCAGTGTTGTCCTTTGTAGGGCTAGAGCATAATGATTTTAAATGGAATTCAAACGTATTGACAGCGTACCACATGCTTCCCAGAGCCAACTCACAGCATCTGAGGGGGGGTGTGGGGGGCAGAGGTAGTTGTTCATGCATGCCCGGGCCCATGGTCCACCATGCTGACACTTTGGGGATGATGTCTCAGGTGATGAAGGTGCTGTGGCTTTCCTGGGCACCGAGGGTCCTAGTTGTAGCCTAAAGACCCCAACCCAAAGAAGTCTGTTTCCAGGCAGGTTTTATTTGGTGTGCTGATGAGCATGGAAGGTTTATATTCCAGAATTTACTTTAAACGAAGTCCCAGACTCCTAAAAAGAAATTCACTGCCATGAGTTGATGCCAACTCATAGTGACCTTGTAAGACAGCTACTGTAGAACTGCCCCTATGAGTTTCTGAGACTATAACTCTTATGGGAGTAGAAATCCTGTTTTTCTCTCTCGGAGAGGCTGGTGGTTTCAAACTGCGGACCTTGCAGTTAGCAGCCCACTGGGTAGCCACCACACCACTCTATCCTGCTATAAATACTGTCTGGTGCTGCAGGAAGTGCTGCCGTGGTGGTGTTAAAGGCAAGGGACGGTGTAAAAATAGGTGTGTGCGTCAAAATGCAGGTGTATGCCTACGTCTTCAAGATACTCGACCCACCTTATTTCCCTCTCGTCCCCCTTCAAGATCTGAAAACTTGTGGTTTTTAAAAAGTCACTTTTAAATTGTAAAGATTACTCAACATATACAGAAATAGAAAAAAGCATTTGACAGCCGTGTGAGGTTATGCACGTGGGCTGTGTGGGCTGGAAGTGGCAGTGCACAGAGACTCTTGTTGGGGGCAGGGGCACAAGCAAAGGAAAGCACTGCCCCCTGATACTCCAAACCAAACTCTGCCATCGAGTCACAGACTTATAGTGACCCCCTGTGGGTTTCTGAGACTAACTGTGGCTGTAGAGCACTTGGTGGTTTCAAACTGCTGACCATGTGGATTACAGCCATGGCCTAACAGCTACACCACCACCATCCCTCCACCCACGATTTACTAACTAGGGGAGGCTACCGAGCTCACCTGATGTTAGACTCAGTTGATGACAGCATCTCACCGGAGACCTATGGAAGCAGCCAGTTTCCAAGAGAACTATACATTTTCAGAACCCTCTTAGAAAGTGGGAGATTTGGGAAACCCCGCTCCAGCCCCGCTCACTCCTCCTGGAAAGCGTGCTTCACACACAACCCAGTCATTGTTTTGACTTTATACATTTAATGAACCACAGTAAAAGGTAAAATATCTTTTGACTTCCATAGTGGGGTCTTTTGGGTACCCAAGGTTCCTCCGCCCGCTCTAGTAAGCGTCGTCTGGAGCACAACGGGGCGTCTATCTCCTTCAGTCTTGTTCCTGCAATCCTGGGAGATGTGGGAACCACGGGTGGGATTCTCCGCCTTCTGGACCACCTGGATCGCTGTAGTAGGCTGTGGAGGCGGCAGGCGCCTGGGCCGGGGCCCAGCACATGACTTTGGACAAAATGGCATTACTTTCTATTGGAGGAGGGGCCCCAGGGCCAGCGGGGCGAGGGGGGCAAGCAGGGCGAGGGATGCCCAGGGCCCAGGCCACGGGGCACCTGCTCGGAGCTCCACGCCAGGCAGAGACCGGCTGACCGTGGCGTTGCTGGGGAGCACTGAGGCTGGGGCGGCGGTGGGCCAGGGCTGTGTCTCCCCCTGCACCGGCAGGAGCAAGACCACCAGTAAGAGGAGCTCCAGTGCGGCCTGAACCGCCATGGCTGCGCTCCCCCGGAGCCACTGCGAGTTGGCCACTCTCGGGCACTTGGGCGGAGACCTCCTCGGCTGGGCTGGGTTCTCCGTGTTGCTCAGCGGGTAGCTGCTCTCTGGGCGCGATCGGGCTTGTCTGCCGGTCCCAACCCAGCAGGCCAGTTAACGGTCCCATCCGCTGAGAACCTGGCTCGGAGTTCGGAGCCTGCCGCGTGCCTTGCACCCAGCCTGGAGCTGCGCGCCGCCTGGATAGATGGGATTGGGGAGGGTGGCGTGGGCCAGCCTGAGCGAGGGGGGGGGTGGTTGGTGCTTAACGTGAACCCATGCTTGTGGGCTATGAGAGCCCCACGCCCCGCACTCTCGTAGCTGCAGAAACCCTATGTTTGGTTGGTTAGCGGAAAGCCTTTCCTGGTAAAGTAGATGCGTAGAGTGAAACAAAAGCTTTGAAAGTATGCCAAAATTAAAAACCATATGAGTTAATTAAAAACATGTTTTCTGTTGTGCTCAAAAAGTATGATAACGTATCCAGTGAACTTCCCTTTCTGGTGCTACAGGATAACTTATTTCTCAGTAAATCAGGTATCCTTTTGCTTCTTGAAACTTTACTGTCTTTACAACTTTAAAAGGTTATCTGGTCCCCAGCAGAAAGAATGTTTAATTTTTCAAATACGAGGCTTTCTACTCTCATGAAGGGTTAGTCTCGAAAACCCACAGGAGCAGTTCTACGCTCATTGGCAACGAGAAGTGAGAATTTACTTCAACATTTGAATTTTGACTGTGCAGTATTTTAGGGCATTCTTGCTGATTGTTAAAGTACGGGTTGGGAAAGGAGGCTACTTAAGGGAAGTGTAAGGGAAAGAAGTAAATAGTGTGTAAGGGAAATAAGTAAATAGTAGTATATATATATCCAGAAAGCGGGCATGCTTTGTGCCGAATTTTATTCTAAATCAGAATTACTAGTGTTGTCTTCCTTACTTGTATGTCCACGGTGGGGTTTAATTTTCAACTAAAAATTATTAAATGAATACATGTCCTTGGAAATAATGAAAATGTCTGGCCTCCTCCCTCTCCTCACTTTCCTCATGGCAGTCCTTTGAACAGCTCCGCCTAGCCCCGAGGGAGAAGGCCATTTCCCGGGGCAAACCTGGGGTGCTTTTATCAGGAGCGAGCCGGTAGTGGCTGAGTGGTCAAGCGCTTGGCCTAAGCTGCATGCCGGCTTTCAAACCCCCAGCTCTTTCCCTGGAGAGATGGGTGGCAGTCTGCCTTGGAAACCCCGTGAGGGCGTACTGATAGTGCCTCTGTGAGTTGGAATGCACCACACTGCAATGGGCTTTGGTTATCAGGAGAGAGAGAGGGGTTCAAGCGAGACAAAGCCAACTGCCCACCCCAAGTGTTTCTTTTCAAAGGTGTGACTGCGGGGTCATGCAAAAGAACAGGGGAAAAAAGCAAGCAAGCACGAAAGAAAAGCACGGGCTCTTTGGAGCAGTGATTCTAGCACTGGCATAGGCAATAGATAGCATGAGCCTGGAGCTTCTTGTAGTGCCAGAAAGTCAGGGTGTGCTCACAACAGAGCACCACAACAATCCCACATTGGTGGGTGGGTGCGTCACAGGGAACTAGGAGCCGGCCAAAAGAGCTCCCGATGGCCAAAGCTGTGGGGCCATCGGAGCAACAGAATGCGGAAGTCGTATTAGATTATAGCCCAGAGTATAGCCTCTGAGTTCATGCTAATAAATGACTACATAAACAAACGGAGACTGCCCACATCTGCGAAGAATTCCAAACAATTTATACAGACGTCTGTCCTCAAGGAGGTAGCACTTAACTCCCCACTCCTTGAGTGTGAAGTACACATTGTGACTTATTTCCCAAGAGTGCCATAGGGACAGGAGAAAAAGGATAGCGCTGCAGCGAGGAAAGCTGACAAACGACCTTCACCAGATGATCAAGGTCAATGTTAAAAATGGTAAGTCATGTTATATATAGGCTGTATATTAGTTCCCTGGGGCTGACAGCATTGCACTGGGTAAATCTGCTGCACAAGAGTTCCGTAGAGTGTTGAAAAGCAAGCCACGGTGTTTTCAGTGGCCTCGTACACATGTGGACATGCATTGAATAAGGAAGACTGAAGAAGGGTGGATGCATTTGAACTCTGGTGCTGGTGAAGAATAAGGAAAGTCCCATGGACTGCCAGAAGAACACACCAACCTGTCTTGGAGGAAATACATCCAGAATGTACCTTAGAGGCAAGGAGGGAGAGGCTTTGTCTCACTTACTTTGAACATGTTGTCAGGAGAGACTAGGCCCTGGAGAAGGACATCATACTTTGTAAAGTGGGACAGCAAAAAATAAAAAATAAAACAGGGAGGCCCACAGTGGCTACAACAATGTGAGGATACTGCAGGACCGGGCAGTGTTTCCTTCTGTTGTACAGAGAGAGGGTCACTGTGAGTCGGAACCAACCTCACAGCACCTAACAACAGAGCAAATGACCTCAAACGGGTTTATCTTAAAACAACAGACACGTATTCCTTCACTGTGACGGAACCCAAACGTGTGAAATCTAGGTGTCTGCAGGAAGGCTCTGGGGGAGAATCTGTTCCACGTCTCACCTGGCATTTGGTAGCTGCCAGCAGTCCTCGGCATTTTTGTTGTTGTTTAGTAGTAGTATTTTAATATTTTATTATTATTTTTAAACGTTCTTTGGTTTTATAGACACAGCATTCCCAACTTTGCTTACACCTTCCTGCTACCTTTCCATCTATGTCTCTGCCTCTTGATTCTCCCTCTCTTTTCTCTTTAAGGATACCTGTCGTTGGATTGAGAGGACCCCTGGTGGCCTAGTGGGTATGTGTGGGGCTGCTAACCACATGGTCAGCAGTTCAAAACCACAAGCTCATATGAGGCTTTCTACTCCGATAATGAGTCACAGCCTTGGAGTTCTACTGTGTCCTATGAGTCCAGTTTTGCTTTTTTCATTTGTTCAATCTGCAAGGCCAGGGCTTTGAAACACCAGCTACTTCTCAGGAGAAAGATGAGGATTTCTACTCTAAATTCTAAAATTTCTAATTTCTAAAATTACAATCTCACAGTGGCAGTTCTGCCTGCCCTAAAAGGTCACTATGAGTCAGCATCCACTAGATGGCAATAGGTTTGGTTTTTAGTCCAAGATGATCTGATCGTAAAATCCTTAGCTTAATTACTTTCACAAAGATTCTTTCCCCAAATAAGGTCACATTCACAGAAACTTGTAGGTAGAATTTGGATTTCTCTTTCGGGAGGCCACAATTCAACCCACGACATATGTACCCTTGATGTGATGAAAATGGTGCTTCACTGCTGTGGCTTTCCTTCCCCTAAACCCACAACCCTCATCTAATTGTTAGGGACCAAACCAGACACATCCCACTGGAGGGACACTACAGCTCTCTGGCTAGCGCTACTGAAAACTGCCAGTGCCAGGAAAATTAGGGAAACTGCCACAGCCCATAGGCGTTCAAGGAGATGGGATGACTACATGTAATGCAGTCCCGGTCTTGGAAGTAATCCTGGAACAGGTCAAGGATGCAGTGAACAAGCAGCAAACACTGGAACCAATGAAACCAATGTATCAATATTGGTTCATTAATTGAAACAGATATACAGTGCTAGGCAGGATGCTAATAAGGGGTGTGGAATATATTAGAATGCTGTCATTTGGCCTTAATTCTTCTTTAAATGGAAAATTGTATAAAAATAAGGCTACTGAAAAGAAACATTTTTAAGCTAAGATTTCCTTAGAAATTCCTATTGTGTCCTCATCCTCTGCCTCAAGTAAACCAACTGGACTTTCTTTTTTATTGTTCCCTTGGCTTTCATTGTAGATTTATCTGCTACCCTAAATAGCAGATAAATCGTTTTGTAAAACCCAGTCGTAAGCACAAAGTTAGCTTCCCAGGAAGGGTGTATTACTCAGGGTTCTCCAGAGAAGCAGAATTGATAACATATACAGACAGACACGGATTTATTTTAAGGAATTGGCTCACACAATTGTGGTGCCCATCAAGTCCAAGATCCATAGGTCAGGCGAGACTGGAAACCCCGACATTCTTGTGTCTGAATTGAAATCTCTAGGCCAAGTGGTGGGCAGGGAAGTTTGGCAGGGTGCCTGTGTTGCAGTCTCGAGGCAAAAATTGTTCTCCTTCAGAAAGCCTCAGTTTTTGCTCTTACATTCTCCGAGTGACTGGGCGGGGCCTGCCCACATTGTGGAAAGGGAGCTGCTTTACCCAGGTGAGCTGATTTCAGTGTCAATCACCTACCTGTAAGTGCTTTCACTGTAACTTCGAGACTAGGGTTTGACCACTCGAGTCTCCCTTACTTCCACGTGGAGTGAAGGCTCACACAGGCTAGGGGAAGGCTCTGAAGGGAGGTGGGGGTGGGGGCAGAGATGAGCAGCAGTGACAGTATCCTCCGGGACCTCCACTCAGCAGAGGTCAGGGCTGTTAGGTAGTGCACCAGGGGACTTTTAAAAAAATCATGGAAAATGGGATTCCATGAAAAGAGTGGAACTTTTCCTTGAACTTTCCCCTCGTATTCACAAGATCACACCTTTGTGTAAATTTTGCCAGTGCCATCTTTGAACTCATTTAGGACCTGTGTTGTGCTCTTCCAGGTAATCCCCACCACCGTCCCTTGTAAGGGCTGACATTGGATGGTGGGAAACATACTTGGGAAGTAGGGTTTTAGGCATGTGGTGGGGAGGGTTTCAGTCACTAGGTGGAGAGTTAGAAGCTGCCAGCTGGCCAGGTACTGCCAGCCTGGGTTCGAGTCCTCTGCAGCATGGGGCATATGGATGAGGGCCAGAGGAGAGGGCAGTGCCCACAGCACCCCCTTCCCTCAGGACTCTTGGGATCACTGAGCAGATGAGTGGGGAGAAGTGGGAGGAGCTGGTGTCAAGTAGATGCAGCCAAGGTCAGGGCAGGGACCAGCATCATTGCAGCCCAGGAGGCACTGGTATGTTGCATGTGGGAGTGTAGGGCGGGGCGAGGGAGAGCAAGAGTGTGAAGTGCTTCTCCTGGGGAGGATTTTCAGACGAGATTTTGAGTGAACTCTTGACAGGATCATACTTGCTCATGGCTCACAAAGATAAGGTTTTGTCTTTTGGCGGTCAGAGATGATGCAGGGTTTCAAGGATGCTGCTTGACTCCATGCAGAGGAAGTAGGCAGAAGGGGCAAGATCTGGGGTGCGGGGACTCCTCATCCCAGCCTGCCAGCGCCCTGTATAATTCCTGATGCCACCTCCCTGTCCCATCAGGCTCCCTGCAGTTGGCCCAGGGGGGCTTACTCAGGAATACAGGCTGTGCCTACATACACCCCTGGAAGTCGTTTGGGACAATTGCTGGCTGCAAGAGGTCTCAAATCAGAAGCCTTCATTTTTCCCTGCAGGGAATTGCTCCCAAGCGAAATACACTTGTTCTGAGTTCAGAGTGGGGTAAAAGGCCTGCCCCATAGGGTGTTCTAGTGTCCCGGGGCTGCTGTCACAAAAAGTATCCTGAGTGAGCGGCATTAGAAAACCCGACTTTATGATCTCATTGTTCATCCTACATAGGTCTGGGTCCCAGCTTGTTGGAAGGCTGGGGCGTTCCTTGGCATGTGGGCAGAGCCTTACATAATCTCTCCCTGTGCCTCTCATGTCTACTTCCCTCATGATACCACTCAGAAGAATTAGGGTTAGGGCCCACCACGGACCAGTATGACCTCATTAACATTAAAGGACACTCTTGTTTTTAAACAGGTTCATAGTCACAGGTACAAGGACACAGATAAAGCATATCCAGGGGGGCACCCCACCAAAACTGGATGTGATGTGAGGGGGATAGTGCATTTGGAGTTCATTCTACCAGGACAGACTTAATCAAGCCTTCTATTTAGAGATTCTGAAAAGATTGCATAACAGTTTGTGTGTTAGTCTGGGTAGACTAGAGAAACAAATTCATGGATACTCATATGTGTATAGTATTATATAAAAGAGCAATAGTATATTGAGAAACATCCCTGCCAAGTCCAGATCAAGTCCATAAGTCCAATATTAGCCCACATGTCCAATACTAGTCCATGAATTCCTCTTTAGAGGAATGCAATAATGCAGCCATGCAATAATGTTGAATGCAGGAAGATCACAGGCCAGTGGGTGGAAAGTCTTGTAGATCCAGTGGTGGTGATGGAAGGATCGCAGCACTGGTGTGGGTCTCCATGTGGCTCCTCCAGCTCCAGGGCTCTGGTTCTATTAGCGTACCTCCATATAGCTTGTCTCACAGGGAGATAAGCATAGAGTCTGTATCTGGCCTCTAGTGAGCTATTTATCTCCTTGGTACCTCCAAATAAAGTCATCAAGTTACAACCTGATTGACAGGCTAGACTCCACCCCTTTGCAAGTTGACAGGATATTATGTAACTACCACAGTGTGTGACAAGAAAAGGCCTGATTTGTGGCAGAGGGGGCCAGGGCTGGTTTTGCCACCACAACAATGTTCCTGCTCCCACAGCCATCTCAGTGCACCAGTTTTTGCCAAAAAACAGCATGCCTGTCTTGCCCCATGCATCTTACTCACCTGATCTTGTTCCTTAGGACTTCTTTTTGTTTCTACAAATGAAGAGGGACATGAAAGGACAGTGATTTGATGATGTAGAAGAGGTGAAGGCAAAAATGAGGGAGGTGCAGTCAGCCATCCAAACAGATGAATTTGAAAAATGTTTCCAAGAATGGAATAGTAGATTTGACAAATGTATTAAGTGTAATGGACAGTGTGTTGAAGGTGATAGGTTGTTTTGTTAAAAAAAATTAAATGCACAGCATTGAAATGAAATTCCAGGTTTTTTTGGTACCCCTTTGTCTTTTGGAGGGGTGGGTGGGACACAGTCCAACTCAGAACACAGGGTAATGTGCAGACAGAGTGATTCCAAAGAGACTTTGGGGGTTAGCTCTTAGGGGATTGTTCTGTACTGTTTGTGTTTTTGTATTTTTGATACTTGACTGTGTAATTTATGACTTCTAGAGGGGAGTTTGATATTTGACTATGTCGTTTCTGGTTTGTAGAGGGGTATTTGGTATTTGGCAGTGTCATTTCTGGTTTGTAGAGTGGTATTTAGTATTTGTTTTGCCCTCTCAGTGTGCTGGAAGAGATGGAAGGTCTGGTTTCTTCACTTCTTTGGATGCTCCTGAGTAAACACTACCCACACCCCTCAGGTTCTCAGATCACAATTTATTAAACATTCTTTAGATTAGACAGCTCTGGCAAGTTAGCCCTGAAGGAGATATTGAATTGTTGTGAACATTATAAAGGCAATAGCACTTTACATGATAATGTTTTTCTGCTCTCTATTAGATTTTTTCATCTGCTTCTAAGCATAGGTTTATAATATATACTCACTGCTATTTGGTCAATTCTGACTCATAGACCCTCAAGGACAAGGTGGAACTGCCCCTGGGAGTTTCCAAGACTGTTGTTCTTCACGGAGTGTTTCATCTTTCTTGTGTGGAGCAGCTGGTGGTTTTGAACTGTTGACCTATGGTTAGCAGCCCACTCGTAACCCATTCTGCCACTAGAGCTCCTACGCTGTGTGAAGGGGCTTCAGATAATTTGGGGAAATCTCTTTTAATTACATTTTCCCACTAACTTTTTGGTGCCCCTCGAGTATGTATATGACTGGTCTGAGTGTATGCATAATGTCCAGAGCCTCTCCTTTATGAAATGGCTGGGGTCCTGGGAAGATGTTGCACCTGGGGATGAGATTCCCTGTCCTCAGTCACGCTTAGATGCTTCATTTCCGGGAGGAGTCCTCCTTTTACAGTGTCCTCCTCTGCCTTGTCTAGGAGTTTCAGTTGAAACCACCTCCTCTGCCTTTGTCATCTGTTTTGCTTGTGATACTGATGCCTTTGTTTTTTAAAAACAGTCTTAGAGGCATATCAGCAACCGACTGACTAGAGATTCCTTTCTGAGAATTAAAGCTACCTGAAGTTCCTGCATGTCTCAGGATTGTTTGCTTCTCAACTTGGGGACAATGTTCTCCAAAAATTCTTAAGTGTTACCAATAGGATTTCAATCTTTCAAAGTTCCCCTTCTTTCCCTACCTTTTCTTTCTCCCCTTTCCACAGCAGTATTATTCCTTTGTCTTTATTGAAATTGCATTCTGTAACAGGCTTATTCAAGTCCCTGGGATGTTTTTATAGGTACTGTCCTCCAGTTGATTGTATTGACAACTGAGCTTCAGGCTCTTTGATGATCGGTAACAAGGCTCCCTATGTTTCATTCGGGCTGTGGTTGTATTTAAGGCTCCAACCAGACCCGCATATTACATACGATGTCGACCTCTCAGTTAACTTGTCTTCCTGAGAGTGGTCCTCATTGTTCCTCGCCTGCCATCCTGCTCACTCAGCCCAGCAACAAAAGGAGGCCAGGTGAAGAAGGGAGTCCTGTGATGCCTGAGCTCAGGTTTCCCAGATGTGCCTCTTCACTTGTCAGTCCGAAGAGTGGGCTGAGGAGTCACAGGCTGGCTGGGCCACAGGTGTACTTGGCTTGTCCCATCTCTCTATGCTTCTAAGAGTGAATCTTTTTTGAATCAGTCACAACAAAAAAATAATCAAAAAAGTATTTCCAACAACTCCTTTTTTAAAAAATTGGCTCTACTTAGCTTTTATGAACTATGTTTAATGCTAGGCAGGCTAGAGTCCTTTACCTGAAAGATCTTCCAAGCTAAAAAGGAATTGTATGTAGTAAAAATTAGTCATGTGGTTAAAGTTGTAAAAGTGTGTGATCACTGGAATACTGAGCTAATAACATCTGATTATAAAATAGACTTTCTAATTCCCCACTGAATAACAATAACATTTAGTAATCAAAATGTCTTTCTCGTCAGGACCCACAAATGTCATTCACTCC
This sequence comes from Tenrec ecaudatus, assembly GCF_050624435.1. Taxonomy (NCBI): domain Eukaryota; kingdom Metazoa; phylum Chordata; class Mammalia; order Afrosoricida; family Tenrecidae; genus Tenrec; species Tenrec ecaudatus. The sequence continues at coordinate 207,921,017 of NC_134531.1, read as the reverse complement.
ATGCTATTGAAATTGAATGTGGCAGGATAAGTTTGGGGATGCTAATTCATGTCTTCCACCACCAATTGCACTCCCCCAAAGAAGGATTGGGTGCTGTGCTTTATTGCCTTACGTGAGGCTTACGAGGAGGCAGAAAGCACAGGCGTGCAGTTTAATCAATAAATTCCCAAGGGAACCCCCAAATACCCACCAGCCAGATGAGAAAAGGACTTTCAGAAAACAAAGGCATAAGCTTTGGAAAAAGAGAAACTGTGTCCATGTGCTGTAGACCTGGAAAAGTAGAGAACAATGTTGATTGATAGAATCGTCTGCAGTGGGGAAATGGTCTCCTTATACACCATCCAGTACAGAAATTAGTGGCTACCGTATTGCATAGTGCAGCCCTAGAGAACCAACGACACAAAGAAATCAAGTAATAAAAAGTTCAACAAGGTAACAGAAATACATAATTCATATGTAAACACATCAATAACTAATACATTCAAAAAGCAATAAAAAGATAGCCATGAAGAAACAACCCCATTTACACTAGCAGTGATACAGATAAAACACTTAGCAGACACATTCCATAAGAATGATTAAAACCCAAATGAAGATAACTATAAAACACTCCAGGAAGATGCACAAGTAGACGCGAACAGATGAAAAGACACTCCTTGTTCTTCCTTAGGCCATTTCTGCATCACTGAGATGGCAGCTTTAATGGTGACGTTATGTGTGAACTGCATAAATTTAATGGAATGAGAGTAACAATATGAACCCAACAATGATCTGTTTTTCAAAAAGATTGTAAACTTCAAATTGAGAAACCAGTGAGTAGCTAGAGATCAGTCACTAGAAGGAAACGTCAAGTGCTAACAAATATTAAATATGCTGTAGTCTGTGTTTCAAACAGTGTGGGTCTGGACAGACAGACCAATGAAATAAGCTCGGAAATGCACAACAACATAGATGGGAATCTAGTAGGTGACAATGTACTCATTGAAATTGCTAGGTCGAAGAGATGCTTTGCTTTTCTTTTTTTTTCCCCCTAACTTTTTGTGACTTGGATGAAGATTTACAGAGTAAGTCAGTTTTCTTTTGACAGTTCATACACATTTTATGTCTTTGACAGCAATTTACACAGAACATCACGTATGTCCTTCTTCCCTGTGGTTCCATCTCCAGTCCTCCTTTCTTCCTACCCCTTCTTATCTCCTGGATTTTGAGAAAGTCCTGCCCCAAAGCTCAGCTTGGGCGGTCAGAGTGTGCGCTGACATACTCTGGGCCTGAGTGCGCCCTGTTCACTTACTCGGTGGCCTCGGAGTGAGTCTCTGAGCTGTATGCTGCTGTTTCCTCATGAGTGTGCAGGACTTAGAATCTCCCCTACCTGCTGCAGACATGGCTCCCTTCTTGGGGTTAATGGGACTGCTTCTAATCTGTATACTTAATTGGAAAATTCCTGCTAATTAGGGGAGGGAGTAGGGGGGGCACGTATGAAGGATTCCAGCTCCAGTGGGGATTAGATCTCAATCTAAAGAAGCCAACAGTCCTCACAACCGGACCAATAAATAACATGAGAAAAGGAGAACAGATTGAAGTTGTCAAGGATCTCCTTCACTTGAGTCCACAATCAGTGCTCATGGAAGCAGCTGTCAAGAGATCAAATGACTCCTGTATTCGGCACATCTGCTGCCCAAGACCTCTTTAAAGTGTTAAAGAACACAGCGCCTCTTTGAGGACTAAGGCGCGCCTGACCCAGCCCTGATACTTTCATTTGTCTCACGAGCATGTGAAAGGCGGACAGTGATGAGGAAGAGCAGAGAAGATTGGATGCTTTTGAATTGTGGTGCTGGCGAAGACCACTGAACATACCAGGGACTGCGAGAAGAATGGACAACTGCTTTGTAAGAAGTATGGTCACGTTGCTCCTGGAAGCGAGGACAGCAGATGGCAGCATGTGAGACCGAGCAGGAGATGAGGCTGGGAGAGAGGGTGCCCGCCTCCACCCCATACAGATGCGGGGTGTGAGACTGGCTGGAGCTGTCCATCAGGCTGGCCCAGAGACTGCAGCAAACCGGAGGCCGCCCATCCATGCTGGCTGCAGGACAGCCTCCGGCTACAGCCAGTGCCGCTGGACTTTCCTTTTTATTCACCTGAACTGTGAAGGGCAGCGAGCGGCCCCATTGTCTTCATCTGAGTGACCAACCTATGGTACTCCTCAGCCCTGGGAAGCCGTGTTTTTCTGCCCTTTGGTCATAGCAGCCCTACCCTTTTCAGCATCAGAAGGCATTTCCACCCCCTGGCACATCTGAACTAGAGCCTATACTGCCAAACCCAGTGTGTGAAGATCAGCTCTTTGAAATTTAGGAGGCGGTGGTCCCATCCTTGGGATCTACAAGACCTTGGCCTCTTTGAAAATGAGAAGACCTCTTTCAACAGTTTGATCTCTGAGCTGCTCCAGGAATGGTCCTTCTCAGTGGTTCCTCTGGCCTATTTCCTGCCTGTGGAATTCCAAGAAGCAGACATGTTTCTTTTCAGCCGCCTCTGAGCCATTCAGTCTAAGATGATGAATGTTCTGCTGTGGTCGTTGGTTAGATCTGTCAGTCCCTGGCTTAATCTTTTTGTAAAAGATGATGTGGCCTTGTCCTTGGTGGAAATTCTAGGGCGTGTGTCCTTAGCTTGTGCATGGGAATTTCTCATATTTCTGAGTTATTGTTTCATTTTACACAGCTCATTTTTAAGTCCATCTCTTTCCCCTCACGTTTGCTATAAACAGCAAGGAGACACCATGCACCTCCTTTAACTACTAGGATCCTTAAAACTCTTCCTCCAGCCACGACCCGATTCCAAAGGTGCTTCCACACTGTAGGTGTCTGTTGGAGCAATACCCAAGTCTTCCAGTTCCAAATTCTGTTGTACCTATCTAGCAGAATACCACAAGTGGGGGGTTGTAATGAAGACACACACACACACACACACACACACACACACTGGTGGGGCGAGAACAAGTCAACCCATAACCCTTAGTGAGTATGTGAAAGTATGCAGGCAGCTGGTGTTTGTGTGCTAGCCCTCCCCACCCCCCACACCCCAGTAGTCTTTTCACTATTTATACGCATTTGACTTACTGTGCTTTTGTAGATGAAGCATCATGAAGATTCTACGCCTTTTATAGATGAGAGGAGTCCTGGTGGCTCTGTAGGCTAAACTCGGTGCCGCTAATCAAAAGGTTGATGGTTCAAACCCACCCAAGGCCCCCCAGGAGAAAGATGAGGCAGTCTGCCCTTTGGAACAGTTATACTCTCTCCTGAAGGGTGGCTATGAGTTGGATTGACTTGACAGCTCTAGGTTTGTTAATGTGTAGTATTCAGCCTGGTTGTGAGCATTGCGGGCCCCCACCCCCGCCCGCTGTCTTCATAGATAAGTTCGTGGGAAGTTTAAAGTGGCCATGGTACAGTTACCGACTGGTCACATTTCAGTTGCAAGTCTGATGCAAATGTATATTTTTACCCCACAGCCTCCCTGCCTCGGCGTGCTGACCTCTTTTATTTTTAACTGTCACTTTCTGCTCTGTAGCCTCGCACAGAGAGCAAAGAAGCTCCAAAGACTCCTTAGGCTTTGTACTTATTTTTACTTGACCTTTCTCTTCTAAGTTTTGAGGCGCAAAAAGGTGAGATTCTCTTTCTCTGCATAACTTTCCCCCTGACTCTGAGCCGTTTACAACAAGAGACTCGGTGTTTAAGCCCTGGGGCACACAATCAGCATTCTTCGTCCGGAAAGAAACACACTTCAGAATGATGCTCTGTAGGTCCTACCAAGTAAGGATGATGATGCTTCCTGCCCATTCCTGACACAGTGGGAGTCTGGGCCAGGCAGTGGTGTGTGTTCCAGACTCTGGGACAGGAGGGACTTGCGGAGAGAGGTCCCTGAGGGGGTTGGGATGTATAGCCAAGTAGGGCTGTCTTGGGAGGACTTGCCTACTTGTTTCCTATTTATTTTTTCCTTCACAAATGAAACTAAACTGATCTTGCTGACAAACGTATAATTAAACATTCTTCTAAACTTGCCACTTAACCGCTGTTTGAGGATCAACCCAACGTTTTAAAGAACATGTCAATTCCTTTTTGAAATTCTAATAGGAAAGTATTGCTAGCATTTTAAACACTTTCAATATTCTTCCTTATAGTTTTGGTCAAGATTCACTTTGAATCAGCAGCTCATTTTTTGCTCTTTCGTTAAAAAACAAAGGCCATCAATACAGATATTAAATTGAATCTCAGGGTAAGTGTTATTTATGCAAGCAACAATCCCTATCCTATCCTCTTTCAATCTTGCTCTTCCGGGCATTACTTCTAAATGATACAACAGCACCTCTGTATTGGTTGCTCACCTTGTCAGCCCCTTTGGAGCTTTCATAAGCCTTAAGCCTTCCAGCTTGTCACTTTAAAACAACTAGCCCTTTGAACTTTATTGCTGAGAAGTAGAACAAGTATAGAAAAAAGTACGAGACAGATGTGTGCAGCTTAGTGGATTGCTACAGAGCAAATCTGTGTACCTTCCACCTGGGTCAGGGACCAACCCTGCCGGGCCCCAGGCCTTCTTCCTGTCCAGGCTCGCTGCCTCCCCACACTAGCCGCCATGGCTGACAGCAGGAGTACTTATGCCTGTGTCCTGGAACTCCGCTACAGGCTGCCCTGTTTGATAAGTTTTAGAAGTGGAATCAAAAAATGCATTTTTGTACCTGCCTTCCCTTGATCAGTATCACGTTTGTGAGGCTTACCTATTATGCTATGCTGTAGCTACACTTGGTTCATTTGGATTGCTTCATAGTACTTTCCATCTGGGAAGCTGGGTGGGCAGAAGGCTCCTCAGAAACGAGGATGGCAAGGCCTCATCTCTCTTGCTTTGGACATGTCATCAGGAGAGCCCAGTCTCGAGAAGAACACGATGCTTGGCCAAGCAGACGAGCAGCAAACGTGAGGGATCCCTTAGATGGATGAGCTAGATGGACATAGCGCCTGCAGCAGTGGGCCCAGGCATGGCAAAGACTGTGAGGGTGGTTCCCATGGGAGGTCACTGTGAGTCAGAGCCAGAGTTCAGAAGCTCATCGCCATCGAGTCAGTGCTGACTCAGGCCACCCCTGTCTAGTCTTTCTCCCTCAGAGCCGCTGGTGGGTTTGAACTGCTGCTCCTATGGATTGCAGCCCAACGTGTGACCACTACAGGACCTGGGCTCCACTGGGTGGCATTGAACGTCATTCACTGTTTGTGTGGTGGCTGTTAGCTGACTGCCAGAGTGCTGGTTCCTGGCATACCATTCTTATGGCCATGCCGTGCTTGGCTAATCGTTGGACTGTTGAGATCTCCAGACTTTTCAGTGACCTACTTTCTGAAGGAGCTCCGTCGGCCTTTCTCCTTCAGGTGTGTAGCACCATTTCCCTATGGCTTTAATTGTCATTTTCCCTCCCTCTGTGTTTAGTGATTGTTGGATGTTCCTCTCTGAAGTGCATGTTAAAAGGTCCAGCAAATGCTTCTGTCATCAGGGAGAAAAATGGATATGGGGCAGTTCTGCCACATTTTCTGTTATATGTGTTTTCTTGCAAAAACAAGAACCTTTTTTGTTTTTTGACCCCTGGAAAGTGCTAGAATTTACTTTTCTTTTTTAGTTCTAAATCATCTTTACTGGAGTTACTTATTAAGTCAAAAGAAAAAAGGTAGATAAAGATTTTTTAAGGCACGTTTCTTACCTGTAATACTAAACCCCAGCCAACCCACTGCCATCAAGTTCATGTAGAGTCATAGAGACCCACTGTAGGGTTTCCAGACCTTTACAGGAACACAGTTAGCAGCCCATTGCCTAACCCACAGTACCACCAGGGTTCCTTTACATGTCATGCAGGTGTGGCAGTTATCCAGAGACACACTCCATCCCTCTGGGAGCCTTTTCAGCTTCCTTCTCCCTCAGGACAGAAGCCAGCTGCTGGGGCTGGCAGTGGACCTTTCTCTGGGGGTTGGGGCTGCCCGGTGTGTAGCTCTTTTGGTTTTGAATGCAGCTGAGCAGATGTGAATAGGGGTCAGTGGCAGCTCCTCACTGTTCTCTGTGGATCTGCTCCTGCCCAGAGCTCGAAGCCAGTGGTTGGTTGGCAGTCCCCAAAGGCCGAGCTCCCACCCCAGTCTGAGGGATGCCGACTTCAGGAGAGGAGATGTCTTTGAGAGTGAGAGGGCCTTTGTTAATAATCACACCAAGATGGCATGTGCAAACAAGGAGTCCTGGCCAATTGGGCCATGCCTCCTGAGCCGTGACCAGAGCCAGCAAGAGGGGGCAGGCACGGAGGCTCCTGCAGGGGCTGCAACGGGCATGCCTTCTGCCCTGGGGAGACCTCTAGGACTAAGATGGAATAGCAAGTACACAGCATCATCTTTTCACTTCCTGTCTAGTTTCATGGATCAGTAAGAAGGGGAAGCTACTTGCCTTAAGTGTCTTTCCTAGGGCTACATCATGGAGTTGATTGTCTTAATGAACTTAATGTATTATACAGGTTTGCTTGTCCACTTACATTCTGAGATCCTTCATTGTCTTTTTTTTTTTTAAGCGAAAGGGAAGAAATTTATTGGAGCCCATACGGGAAACCCTAGAGGGGTCTAGCATTCCCTACTGTGTAGACATGCCCAGGAAAACGATCACATCATTCACTGTACCCCCATGTCCCAGAGGGACTCCCCTTGAGTCGAGCCCCAAAGCCCCAGGACTGGCTGTGGGTGGGGACGTCCTTGTCTATCTTTAATGGACACTGGAAGGAAGAGCCTGTGGGACCAGGCATCTTGTACTCTGGAGGGGCCGTGCTTCTTGTCAGCCGAGCAGCAGGCAAAGGGGCCTTTCTATCGAGGACTCTGAGTGGACATGCTCCCAAAGGGAAGTGGGCGTCTATGGAGGGCATGGGTCAATGAGGAGGCCCTGCACATGTTCCCAGCAGGAGGAGAGTCCTTTAACTTCAGCTGTGGCTCCAATGAGCTCTTTACAATCAATAGACACAGTTACAGCCCACTGAACCTTCCTAGGCAAGCGAAAAGGTAAAGTTTAGCGTGGTCACTTTATAAAATTTCACAGATTCCTAGTATTCACTTCTACTTTTGTAAGCAATCTACTACTTGTCATATATACATGTCACATGCTCGTATAAGAAGATGCATAGCCAGTGTGTTAAAGTACCAGAAAGGGGACGTGGTCATGCAGTGGTTGACTGTCTGCTAACTGAAAGGTCAGCACCTGGAACCCACCAGCTGACCTGAGGGGGAAAGATGGGACAGACTCCTTCTGCAAAGGTTTACAGTCTGGGAAACCCCCTGGAGCTGTGCTACTCTGCCCGGTAGGGTCACTTTGAGGCCGAATCAAATTGACACGTTTAGTTTGATTAACAGCACCATAATGCTCTCATAACTTGAGAAAAGCTGTGTGCTCTCGCGTGATTGTGGCATAAGGTTTTCTCTTCATGAATATTATGACTGACAGACACATGTACCAGTCAGAGGTTCCCATTCTAAATAAATATTTATTGGGCACACTTATTGGCTCTTTTCTTGGTTCCTGCCCTTAAAAGGCCTACAATCTTTCTGATAGGACGCATACATAACAAATGAGTAATCATGGGACGGAAGCATAATTTATGACTTCTGTCTAAATGTAGGGCACTTGTGTCACCCCTTGCCTTGCTGTGCTCAGCTGAGATTGAGGATCCACTGTGGCGTTCCCCTGCACAGAGACCACCTAGAACCTCAGGATCCCTGCCACGGAGTTGCCAGGAAGCACTCTTGTTTTGTTCACAGGGGCTCCGGGTGCAGACCATCGCCCTCTTGGTGGGCAGCTGAGCCGTCTGGGCTGTGGGGACAGGTTTTCAGAAGGACTGGTACTTGCTGAGAGGAAAGAACCACTTACAGAGTTTTCAGAGACCGGAGACTTGAGCTGTACTTTTTAATTTTTAAGTGTGATTATACTAACACCAGGACTTTAAACTGGACCACAGCGGTTTCACCCTTCCCTGAGATTTTGCATTTCTGCATCAGAGGTATGGGAGCAGAAGGAACCCATTCAGATGGAGCCTTGACCAAAACATCAGTCAGTGGTTAAGCACTTGGCTGCTCACCTCAAGGTCAGTGGTTTAATTTAAACCTGCCAGCCACTCTTCTGAAGAAAGGTGTAGGTGTGCTTCTGTAAAGGCCATGGGGCAGTTCTCCTCTGGTCTATAGGGTCACTGGGAGTCAGGTTTAGGATTTGAAAATGAATTTTTGTTCACTAGGAGCGCATGAAAGTTTGTCCCATGGCTTAATGTGGTTGATTCCAAAAGTATTGTAGCTGTTATCCCCCCAGCTGGTAGCTAACATTTACTGAGCATGGCAGCTAACAACAGTTCTGTGCCAGGAACGGCACTCGCTGCTCTGCCTTGGTTATTTTACTCCATCCTTGCTGCAGCTGGATGCAGTAGCATCTCCAACCAGCTCCGTTGTACACGGTTGGAGCGAGGTGACTTCGGCACAAGGATTGTGTATGCTGGGGGGTGGGGGGACTGACTGGGCTCTTAAACTGACTCTTAAACTCTTAAACTGGCAGCCTTCCAGCTGTCTTCTTCATCCTAGGTATGTGGGTCACGTTGTACTGCACAGATACTGGAAGTGGATTGGTGAGCTTTTATCCAAAACAAAAAAAGAATGCAGTATGATCTTGGGGGAAGCACACTTTATCATGCTCCTGAACCACTTCTTCACTCACATACAAGCTTGATGAGCATCTCACTTTGTCAGGACCCAGGAGAGATGTAAAGGGACAAAGGGACCACCTTCTGGGGACAGCACAGTATTATGAAACAAGTTGATTCCTCCATCCTTGAAATGCAAAATCACTTTTTTTAGACATTTCATGTGTCAGTGTTAGGAGGACATGGTTTATGTGGGTGTTAATAAATGTCTGTGGGTCACCTGGTGAGTGGCGATTTTGGGCCCATTGTCTTGTGGTGTAGTGGTTATGCATTAGGCTGTTATCTGCATAGTCGGCAGTTCAAAACCACTAGCAGCTCCTGGGCAAAAAAACTGGCTTTCTACTCCTGTAAACAGTCACATACTTAGAAACCCACAGGGTGGGGTGCGAGTTGGAGGATAGGTCAGTATGAGTCAGCATTGGCTCGATGACATTGAGTTGGTTTAAATTTGTGTGTGTGTGTGTGTGTGTGTGTGTGTGTCTTGTATTCAAACTCTCTGCTGAATTAGGTTGGTAGTATGAGGGGGCTTCAAACATTTGTAGAAAAATTCCATTAATTTTTCATTTTATCTTTTGGTTGTGCATATTCTTTTTTAAAACATTTTATCAGGCTCATACAACTCTTATCACAATCCATACATACATCAATTGTGTAAAGCACATTTGTACATTTGTTGCCCTCATAGTAGCTGATGCCAGGGGCTTAAGTGGAGAACAAATTTTTCATTCCATTTTTCTAAAGACTTTGTGAAGTCCCCCTCCTATATTGGTTCCCTCATAAGGTGGTAGATATCTGAATAGCGGGCAGTTCTGACCACCATTCTAGATCACACAGTGAGTTCCAGGAAGAGCTGGGAATACAAAACAAACACCCACTGTCAGGTCTTAAATTAGAGTGTTGGTATTATAGGGATGCAACATAAGAAGAAAGCAGCATCTGTACCCCCATTATCTAGGGGCCACTCTTGCTACCGTTTTGTTTTGTGTTGGTTTATGTACAACCCCATCCCCACAAAACACAGTTAGTAGACTACTTTTGCTCCACATTTTTCTTTAAGCCTCTTCAGAGTTTTGAACAAATTGTAGTATATACTAACAAGCATCAACTGGCACCTACAAAAGCGGTTTCCTTGTTCGTCTTCATTGGAGATGTTTTCTGACCATGCTTTGCTAGGACAGTGTGAGGTAGACTGTTGATGGGTTCCACCTCACAGCGAGCCTGACTACAACCGAAGACAGCATGTCAGTCCTGCGCCATCCTCGCCGCCGTTGTGATGTTTGAGTCCACCGACACAGCCCCGGTTTCGGTCCAGCTTGTCAGCGGCCTTCCTCTTTGTCACTGCCCCTCCACTTTATAAAGCATGATGAAGTCGATCGCCTTGCTGATTTCTTGGAATGCCTCTTGTGAGGATAAGGATAAAGGAAGCAGCTCTTCCTTGGGGCCAGTTTGCTGCCCTGTTGAATTTCCAGACATGTTTTATCCAAGCATTCTCTGACCTGAAAGTGAAGTCTGCGTTTACTTTCTTATGCCTGCTTTTGGTGATGCAGTAGTGTAGCATACATGGGAAAATATGGAAGGATACATCCTAAAGATTGTGCAGTTGAGTTCATATGTAGAGCTGAGGGCACTTAAAATTTCAATGGAATTAAAAGATAAAAATGAAAACATAAAAACTTTATTTCTCAACGTGAGCTCCATCAAGTTCAAGGTACTTTCGTAAGTGATGAGAACAGCCATTAAGTACATCCCTTAGGAATTCAAGGTGCTGGGAGTTTAATAATGTCAGTGTGTCTTCTGTACATTATTCACTAATGAAAAATGGATGCCATTTAAGTTTTGTTTTCAAGATTAGGAGATAAAAAGGAGTCAGAAGGGTCCAAATCAGGGCTGTAAGGTAGATGCCTAGTAATTATTTCCCATCAAAACCCTTACAAAATTGCCCCTCTTTGATGAGAGAAATGAGCAAGAACATTGTTGTGGTGGAGAAGACTCTGATGAAGCCTTCCTGGTGTTTTTCTTCTAAAGCTTTGGCTGACTTTCTCAAAACACTCTCATAATAAGCAGATGTTACCATTCTTTGGCCTTCCAGAAAGTCAATAAGCGAACTGGCTTGGGCATTCAAAAAAACAAGCAAACAAACAAACAAACAAACAAAACTGCTTTCCTGACCTTTGCTCTTGACAGGTCTGATTTGGCACTGACTGGATCACTTCTTCTTGGCAGCCATATTTCCTCTCTTGTCACAATTTTTCAGAGAAATCCCCCTGGATCTTGATCCTATTTGTGTAAAATTTCCATTGCAATCTCTGTTCTTAGTCACAGCTGATCTAAGTAGTAGGGAGGGTTTTGCACCCATTGAGGACAAAGTTTGTCAACTTTAATTTTTCAGTCAGAACCAAGTGAGATGTCTACCATGTTGAGTCTTTTCTTCTGCTGTTAATTGTAGGTCCTCCTCAATATTATTTCCTTCCAGATGGAAGTGGATGATTTGCCTCTTTGGTCCTCATCTTCAACATTGTGGCTCCCATTCTTCCTCTTCTTCTTTTTAACTTTCCTGTTACTTTTATTTTTTTTATGAATCGTTTTATTAGGGACTCTTATAGCTCTTATAACATTCCATACATCAATTGTATCCAGCATATTTGTACATATGATGCTATCTTCATGCATCCATCTTTAAAACAACAGATTATCCATTTTTAAACTGCTGATTTCTTTGGAGCATCACCATAAACATTTTTAGCTGAAATCATGTTTTGGTAGATGCTTGTTTCAAATCAACCATACATTATACCTTGGGCAATTTTTCATGTTAGTAAAGATAACACTCTTTATAGGACAGTTACATTTTACCTTTTTCTTTTATAGTAAGAAATACCTGTTTTAAAATTCTGGCCTTATTTATTATGATTGTGGTTTGGATGAAAGTTTACAGAGCAAATTAGTTTTTAATTCAATAATTTTTAGAGGTTTTGTTTCATACAAATTCTTATTTTATATAACTAATACAATGCTCATAACTATTTCCCCCTTTACAGTGAGAGCGCATTATCCTGTCACACATGTATTTTAGTTATTAGGTAAATCCCCTCTTGGTGAGGATTTTAATTTAACTACTTGAAGACCACTGAAATAATCTCACTCAGCAAGTTGTGGGAAAAAAGAATTCAAGTACATAACTGAGTATAGATGACAAGTTGAGAGGCCATCTTTCTTTCACCTTTTCCCAGAGGTAAGCAGTTTACATTTGTGCTTTCTCTTTTTAAAATTGCCATCATAATGTCAACAAATCATGCCTCTCCAGCTCTCTATTTGTTGTGAGTTATGTTTTTAAATTTTCATCGACAAGCCTTAAAACATGTCTATTTCTCATCTATCACTAGACATACCAGGCTTTTTCTACAGATCGAGTGTAAATATCAGTATGAGAAAAGCAACATTTACTGAATTGGGGTAATGTAGTGTAGTCCCTTTCACTCCAGAACTGTGTGGTATGATCAAGCAGAACATGCAATTCTCTATCACAAACCCCTTGCTAGTCAAAGGAGCAGGTTCCAAGGTCAAACACGACCTCTCTTCTCAGTCTGCCTCTTTGCTGCTAGCATATACTGCTGGCCATGGGTTCTCAGGTCAAAGTCTTTTGGAATGCATGACTAGTAGGCTTTTTGAATTCCTGAATGCCGTGTTCAAAAGTGCAATTGTTTTGTCCCTGTACTTGATTGGAAAAATCGCTAGATCAGGTGTCTAGGTTCATACAATTTTCCCTTCACACTCAAAAAGTATTCTTTATTATTTTCTAGAGACGGGTGTTGCTCCTCAATCTTTTGTAGGCAATCCCTTTTCTTCTCTCCTCCCCTCTCCTGCTCTCCCCATTCCCTCCAGAACCGATGATTCAATTTGGAATTATTCTAAGCTCTGAACAACTTTTCTTTCCGCCCTTATATCCCCCTTGACCCACTTGGAAAATCTCCTACTTTCTTTGGAGAATAATTCGCCTGTAAATGAAAATCTTACCCTGAGGCTTTCTATTTCTAGGTAAGATGGCCACTGCCATGGTCATCTCGGCAGTTTCCATATGAGATGATTGCAGCACCTTTGTGTCATAATGGGGTCCCTAGGTGGGTTAAATGTTCACACATTTTGCTGCTAACTGAAAGGTTGGGATTCATCTCTCCCCAGAGGAGCCATGGGAGAAAGGCTTGAGGATATGCTTATGAAAAATCAGCTACCAATGACCCCAAGAAGCAGTTAAACTCGGACACACAGGGGGTCACTGTGAGTCAGAACTGGCTCACTGACAACTGGTTTATACTGAAAACATCAGTCCCAGCTGTCTGGTCTGCTGCTCAGCCTCCTTTGTGATATTTCTAGCACCAGTATGGTCTATTCACCACCAAAAATATCTTCTCTGACATTTTGTCGGGACCTTGGGAAGAAAAGAAAGATGATACATACCTTATCACCCTTTTGAATTCAAAGCCTTCTAAGGTTACCCATAGAGAACAGTGGGAGACCCTGCCGGAAGCTCCTTTAACAGTGACTGCTTTCATTCTCCAGTGGAAAAATTGCTCAACATTATCAAAGAATTGGGAACCATTCTGCTAGTAGCAGTAAGTTTGATAGCAGCGTATACAACTCCCTTGTGAGAAGAATTGTGCTTTTATATTGGGATCTATAGCACATGAGTGCACCATAAACTTGAAAGTGGCTGCGTGATTTTGTTCCGTACTGTCACTGTGTTACACCATCCTAGCACATCACCAGAAAAGAAGTCAGAATGCAGCAGTGGTTTTGTGCACCCGTTTTGCATTAAAGATGGAAATGATTGATGATATTATAAATTTAAATATTAAAAAATTGTTAAAACCAAAACCATTGATGGATTTCTATCACTCTATACCACAGGTTCCCAAATTTATTTGGTCTACCTCTGCCTTCTCAGGAAAAAATAATTACCCAGAGCCCTACTGGCAATCAAAAGCTTTTGTCTGGTAATCCGTAATCCAGGATAAAGAATCAGTATCTTCCTTCATATCCCTCCCCTACCCACTCTGGATCACTTCAGTGCCCTCCAGGGGGTGGAATCACCTATTTTGGGGAAACATTACACCCAAACAAGGGAACCCCCAGGGTGCTGTTGGGTAAGGGTTGGGACAAACCTCCACAGGTGCTCTGCCTGCACCCATAAAGATATCCAGCATTAGAAACTCTATCTAAAGCCACTATGAGTTGGAATCGACGTCATGGTAGTGGCTTTGGGGTTCCGTATACCCAAACAACCATTACTAAATTGAAAATTATCAAATAAAACTAACAGTACATTATAATGATAAAAGCAAGAATGAGCCCATGATGAATTATAGTTGCCATTGACAACAAGGTGTTCTTTTTGGAGCGGGGGGTGGCGGTCCTCTGTACATGTGCTACGGCAGGAGCTCTGGATCCTGCCAAGGCAGCCAGACTCTATAAGGAGTTAGACCTCAAGATGGCCTCTGGGACATCCTTGTAACATTTCAGGCTTTAAAACCTGAAAACCAAACTCTTGCCATTGAGTTGATTCCAACGCAGCACCCATGTAGGACAGAGGAGAACAGCCAGGCAGGTTTCCCAGGCTGTAGTCTTTACAGAGGCCAACTGTGGATCAGACCATCAATCGTTTCTTTGTAAGTTCTGATCGAAGCTGAAGAAAATGGAAACAAGTCCACGGGAGCCGAAATAGGACCTGAAGTCTATCCCATGTGAATTTTAAGACCATCTCAAGAACAGATTTGCTGCATTGAACACTAATGACAGGAGACTTGAAGAAAGCACAGGGTCATTAAAAAGTCAGGAAAGAAAGAAAAGATCAAAGTGGATGTCAGAAGAGACTCTGAAACTTGCTCATAATAGTGGAGTGCCTAAGATAAATGGAAAAATGATGAAGGCAGAGGGCTGAATAAAAAATTTAAAGAACAGCTTGAGCAGACCAAGTAAAACACAATAATGAAATGTGCAAAGATCTGGAAGTAGAAACCAAAAGGCAAGGAGGGACAAGGCAGCCAGGGTGCCGTCTAGCACCGACGAAGCACACAGCGTCCCTCTAGTTCTTCAGTGCTTCCTCCCCCACTACCACGGCCCCAGGTCTACCTTACAAACCTGCCTAGACTAGAGCAGGTACACTGGTACAGATATGAGCTCTGGACACACGGAATCCAGGACAGAGAAACCCCTCGGGACCAATATTGAGAGTAGCGATACCATGAGAGTAGGGGGAAGGTAGGGAAAGAAGGGGGAGCCAATCCCAATGATCGATGTAACACCTCCCCACCCCCGGGGGATGAACAACATCCCCCGGGGGATGAACAACAGAAATGTGGGTGAAGGGAGACAGCAGATGGTGTAAAATATGAAAAATAAAAATAATTTATAAATTATCAAGGGGTCATGGTGGGGAGGAGGGAAAAAAGAGGAGCTGATACTAAGGGATCAAGTAAAAAGAAATTGTTTTGGAAATGATGGTGGCAACATATGTACAAATGTGCTTGATAAAATCGATGTATGGATTTTTATAAGAGCAGTAAGAGCCCAAAATAAAAAATTATTTATTTTAAAATAAATAAAATCAAAAAGGTAATCTTAAATGGAAAGAACTGAAAAAAAAATCAAGCCTTGAGTCATAATATTGCAAATTCTATGGTCAGAATATTGAATGATGTAGGAAGCATCAAAAGAAGATGGACAGAGTACACAGTCACTGCGCCAAAACAACAGCAACTTAGTCGGCACTCAACCATTCAAGGAGCCTGTGAGCAAGAATCAACGGTCTCGAAGGAAGAACTTCAAGCTGCACTGAAAGTATTATTCAAAAACAAGGCTCCAGGAATTGATGGACTGCCCATTGAATAAATTTGGAAGACACGGTTAGTTATCCAAGTTAACTGGAAGATATCCATAGTTATGCCCATTCTAAAGTAGGATAACTCAATAGAATATACAAATTGTAGAAATATATACTTGACATAGTATGCAAATAGCATTTTAATGAAGGTCATCCAACAATTTGTGGAGTAGTATATTGACAGGGAACTGTCCGAAGCTCAGGGCAGATTTAGAAGAGGAAGAAGGGGCATCACTCCTGCTGTCAGATGGATCTTGGCTCAAAGCAGAGAATACCAGAAAGATGTTTATTTGTGTTTTATTGACTATGACAAGTCATTCTGTGTGGATCATAACAAACTGTGGATATCTTTGAGGAAAGTGGGGATTCTGTATTCTAGAACACTTAATTTTACTCATGCGGAACTTGTACATGAATCAAGAGGCATTTGTGTGAACAGAACAGGGGAATAATGTATAGTTTAAAATCAGGAAAGAAATGCGTCCGGGTTGCATCCTCTCAACATACTTGCTCAATCAGTATGCTGAGCAAATAATCAGAAAAACTGTATTATATGAGAAGATGAGACATGAGGATTGGAGGAAGGCTTATTAACCAACCTGCAACATGTAGGTGATAAAACTGTGCTTCCTGAAAGTGAAGGAGGACTTGAAGTACTTGTTGGTGAAGGTCAAGGACTGAAGCCTTCAGTATGAGAACCATCATGATAAATGGAGAAAAGATTGAAGTTGTCAAGGATTTTGTCTTGCTTGGACCCACCATCCATGCTCATGGACGTAGCAGTCTAGAGGTCAAATGATGAACTGCATTGGTAAATCAGCTGTACAAGACCTTATTAAAGTGTTGAAAAGCAAGAATGTTACTTTGAGGACTAAAGTGTACCTGACCCAAACGATATAATTTTCAATTGCCTCTGCCCCCCCCCAAAAAAAACCCCAGAGATATTTTTCCCCAAAGCTATGTATTTAACCTTTTTTAAATAAAAGAACCTTATCAACTTTAAAACACTATCTATTACACTTAATACATTTGTCAAATTTGCAATTCC
This sequence comes from Tenrec ecaudatus, assembly GCF_050624435.1. Taxonomy (NCBI): domain Eukaryota; kingdom Metazoa; phylum Chordata; class Mammalia; order Afrosoricida; family Tenrecidae; genus Tenrec; species Tenrec ecaudatus. Next base: position 207,904,361 of record NC_134531.1, on the reverse strand, counting down.
ATTCTTGGAAACATTTTTCAAACTCGTCTGTTTGGACGGCTGACAACATCTCCCTCACTTTTTCTGCCCCTCTTCTGCATCATCATATCTCTGTCCATCATGTCCCTCTGTATTCACAGAAACAAAAAGAGGTCGCCAGGAATAGGTCAGCTGACTGAGGTGTATGGGGCAAGAGAGGCATGCTGGGGTTTTGTTGTTGTTTTGCTAAAAACTGGTGCACTGAGATACCTGTGTGAGCAGGTGCATTGTGATGGCAAAACCAGTCCCCCATCAGCCTCAAGTTAGGCCTTTTTTGTCACAATCTGTTCCACAGTCTTTTCAGAACCTCTAAATAGAAAGCTTGACCTGGGAGAATGAACTCCAAATGTAGCATTTCATCTGTTTGGGAAGTTGATGGACATCCAGAATGAAGTTTGTCAGCACTCAACATTTCACCTTTTTTGAAATGAGAAAACCACTGGTACACTTGAGTTTTTCCCATATTGCTGTCCTTGTAAGCTATGTTCAACATCACAACAGTTTCTGCAGCATTTTTCCTGAGCAGGCAACAAAATTTCACAGGTGGTTTCTCAAATTGGCCATCACAAAAAACAAGGTTTGAGCAAGAGGGCCTTTATGAAAAAATTCACTGTGACCAGAGAGAACCTTCCCAGGCAATGTTACTGGTTACACTAAATTCAGAGTGAGTTGCTCAGTGCTCTCCAAGTAGGGGGAAAATCGTACTACAATATCTCTGCTCTGCCCAGCACAATTCCATTTTGGGGTGGTGATCCCTCTCATGCTTCTGAAAGTTGGACATTGATAAGGAAGGTTGAAGAAGAATCGATGCATTTGAGCAAGGGTGCTGGTGAAGAATATCGAAAGCCCCAAAGACTGCCAGAAGAACACACAGATCCGTCTTCAAGTCGTGCAGCCAGGAGCCTCCTTAGAAGCCAGGATGGCAAGAATTCCATCCTTCTGACATGTTGTCAAAAGCCCAGACCCTGGCGAGAGACATCATGCTTGGTAAAACAGTGAGAAAGAGGAAGGCTCTCAACAGGAGGGATGGACACAGCAGCTGCACAGTCGGCTCAGACATGAGAACAGTTGTGAGGGTGGTGCAGACTGGGCAGTGTTCTGTGCTGCTGTGCATACAAAGGGCCGCTCTGAGCCGGAACTGACTCAACGGCACCTAAAAACAACAGCTGCAATCTTTCCAGAAGCAGACTGCCACACCATCTTCCCACAAAGTGGCTCCAGGTCCCAGCTGTGCATCTGTGGTTAAGCCCTGCACCGCCAGGGCTGCCATCTCAAGGTGCCACCTCACTGACTTGTTAACTAGCCCTTAGTCGTATTGAGAAAGGAAGGGCTACAGAATTTTGTGGGTTAAGAAAGGACATGGGCTTGGGATTCGTTTACAGTCCTTCCGTAGGGCTGGCTGCCTTTGGACCGTGTTACAAAAATCCTTCTGTGCATTTGAGATCTCAATCTTTTTTGGGTGTTGGGCCCTTTTGAACATCTGGTTAAAGCTCTGTACATATTCAGTAGTAAATTATATCTGTGCATATAAGCATGCCATTTTGTAAATATTCTTACATAAGTTTTCATGGACTTCCGGAAGCCCATTTAAACCCTAGATAAGAACACCTGCTCCAGACACAAGTTCAAAGCTCTCTCAGCATGGTGCCCAGTGTCCTTCGTTAGGCATGTGATTCTCCTTTGGGCGCTCTCCCTGGTAACTCAGTAGTAGAACGCACTGGAACCCTTTGCAGACATTGTCCCTAGCTATCCCCATTTTTTTTTTGTCAAGGGAAGGAATGCTGAGAAACTTGGCTTTATTTTCAGTAATTGGCAAAAACATTTGTTTACATTTTGCCAGCTTATTTCTCTCCACCCCCTCTTGTTTTCAGTTATTTTCTAAAGTTTGAGTGTATTTTTTGAGAAAGGTGTCATATTTATTATTCTCATGGAAATTAAAGAAAATACCAATTTGAATTATTGAAGAGTCTTGAGGAGTGCTTGAACAGAAATGTCACTATATTCAATTTAACAAATACTGGTAATTAGGCCACTAGAATATTGTGTAGTGTTGGATCATATGTACTAGGGATTAGAAAAGACGGCTTAATAAGTAACATTTCATTGGCTACAGATGAAGAGCCGAGAGAGTGTGAAAGGGTCTTAGCAATCTGTCTTCTCTGGCGAGTAGTTCTGTTAGTGAAGTAGGTAACTAGTTGTGTCACAGTATTGATCTCTGTTATTACGCTGTGCTTGCTGTGTGCCTGGCACTGTCACACGTGCTTCACATGCATCTTGATTGAAGCTTCACAGCGACCGTATTGAGTATTTGCTGCCATTTGGTTTTTAAGGGAGGACACCGAGCCACAGAGAAACTGAACTAGGTTTGCTTGGTGGGGCTGAGATGTGAATCCCAGGTCGGTCTTTTTGTGCTCACTGTGCCAATAAAGATTTCTCTTAGCACTTCGAAATTTGGTTACTTCATCATACTTATGGATTAAGGCAGATTTGTTTTATTTTAGTGTAATTCAGGTATCATAGCAGTTTATAGACATTTCTTCCCACAACCAAGTTTTAAGTGTGGTGTGGGGGAGATGCTGAAGGCAGTTGTTCTTGTTGTCACTAAAGGAATGCAATACTAATTTTCATTAACAATGTGGTATAGTGGTTACACCCTGGGCTGCTAACTGCAAGGTTAGCAGATCGAAGCCACCAGCCCCTCCACAGGTGAAAGGCAAGGCTTTCTATTCCCGTTAAAGAGTTAGTCTCAGAAACCCAGAGGGGTAATTTTATTCTTCCCTATAGGGTTTCTGAGTCGGAAGCCATTTGATGGTGATGAGTAACCTCTTAAGTTTGTGATCCCAGCACTAATTGTTCAAAGGGGAAACTGAGTCTTTCTCTATAGCACTGCATTACCTCTTCTGTGGTTCAGTGGATGTGTTGTTGGACTGTGTGTGTGCCAGTGGCCTGTTTGCCCTTTTGTTACTTCAGTACCACATCAGCTGACCTGCTATAGCGCCATCGCAAGTGTGGCTGCGCTGTACTGGCAGGTTACCCGTTTTGCTCTTATAGTAGTCTTGGCAGTAAGTTACCCTTTCATATAATTTAACCAGCCTTCGGCTTACACACACACACACACCATCACAAACAGCACAGACACACTCTCATTCTCACCGCTTCATCCATCCATCCTTCCGTCCATTCGTATTTAGACAGTCTTGGCATCTTAGGTTTCTGATAGCAAGCTGTGTTCCTTCATTTCTCTCACTAATATTTTATGGTTTTTCTCTACAGAAATTGTTTACCTTTTTCCCATTGGATTTATTCTTAGCTATTTGCCTTCTCAAAATGTTATCATACATGGTGTTATGTTTTAAATTTCAGGTACCTAAATGTTTATTGTTAGTGTATAGGATATGCAATCGATGTTGCTAAATTTACTTTTTAGTTTATAAATAAATCTGTGGGTTATTTTAGATTGCTGTATATGTACTCTTATTTGCAAATAACCATCAGTTAACTTTTAAATGCCCTAGTCCTTTTGGGTTTTTGGCTTTTGTTCTTGCTGGCTAGCATCTGTAGTGTCAAGTTGAGCTCAGATGGTGAGAGCTCGCGCCCTTGTTTTCTTCTTGACTGCAGGGAGAAGATGGTCTCAAATATCCCTAAAACATTTGGCCACGAGGTACTATTTATCCCAGAGGGTTCACTGTCTCTTTTATCAGATGAAAGAAATTCCTTTGTGTTCCCATTTGAGGAGGCGCTGCTTAAAGTTATGAGTGGAGATGAAATTTTACCTTTTTCTGATTCTAGTGAAATGATCCTAATGGTTTCTTTGGGGTCTGCTAATTGTATGAATTGATATATTTTCAAATATTAAGCCAACTATGAATTTTTGGTGTACTGTCAACTTGGTTGTGAGGTACTTACTTTTATATATTGCTGGGTTTAAATTTGCTAGTGTTGATGCTTTCTGTGATGATATTTGGTTCCCTTAACACTCTAGAGAGGTTTTACTACCAAGATTATATTGGTCTCATAAAAGATGTTGGAATTGTTCCCGTTCTCCTGTTCTCTGGAACAGTGTGTGTAAGACGTGTTTTCTGGTGCACGCAGTGCTTCTGTCTACACAGTCTTTTATCGTCTGTCTTTGTGTGTGTGCCACCTATGCCATCTCTTTGAGATAGGTTTCCTTTCCTGAGACATGTTCTTTAGCCAGGGTCTGCTGATGGTAAAGTATCTCAGTGTTATTTGTTTAAAAACATTTAGAGTTTGTCCTCAATGTGTAAAGCCTCTTATTGGGTAAATTCTATTTTGTTTCAGCACGCTTAAGGTATTGTCTACTCAATTGACCCCTTTCTTCCCTCATTGCTAGGAGTGAGTGAGCTGTTAGTGTCACTGCCACTCCTCTGGCTGCTTTGCATCATGTTTATGGAGATGTATCTGGGCTTGCATTTATCTTTATTCTGCGTGGGGTTAGTTGGGCATCTTGAGTCTATCTATGTTGTCTTTCCACTCTTCCTTCTATCTCTTTCACTTCTTTGGGATCTCCAGGCTGCATTCTGGTTATTGCTTCAATTCTACTTCCTAATCTACTAATTTTCTCTGTAGTTGTATCTAATATGCTGTTAAAACCCACCCAATGTGTTTTCATTTGTATATTGTCCATATCCTTTTTATTTCTAGGATCTCTCCTTTTAAAGTCTAATTGGCCATTTTCTGTTTTCCTAGTTCCTGGCTGCCCCCACCCTGACCCCACAGCCAGTTATTTTATAGCATGTACTTGATAATTCCAACAGATTTGAGGGTCTATTTTTTCCCTATTTCTTACTTATGCTGGTTCTTTCTTTTTCTTTTTTATTAAAAGATCTTTTTATTGGGGGGCTTTTACAGCTCTTATAACAATCCATACAACAATTGTGTCAAGCACATCTGTACATATGTTGCCATCCTTATTTTCTAGATATTAACTTCCTATTGAGCCCTTGATATCAGCTCTTCCCGCCTCCCTCATGACCCCTTGATAAATTATAAATTATTACTATTTTCATATCTTTTACTATTTTCCCTTCCCTCACAGTTTTTGTTGTTCATTCCCCTAGAAGGGGTGTGGTGTGCGGTTATGTGTTGATCATTGTGATTGGTTCCCCCTTCCTCCCTTCCACTCCCCGCCTTCCCCCTACCCTTCTGGTATCGCTGTTCCCATTCCTGTTCCTGGATTCTGTGTATCGTGAACTCTCATCTCATGCTGGCTCTTTCTTATGTCCTCTTTCCTTGTGGGATTGTATTTTTGTAAGCATCTCATTTTCCTTGGGAGATAATTTGTATGAGTTCTTTGAGATTTCAGATAATGGTGCATTTCTCCAGGGAGTTTGCATTTTCTTCTGCCAAATGTGTATGCGCTATGAGTCTAGAAAAACTTTTCAATAAAGTTACATTTGGAAAACTTTAAGAACACTCAAGAATCCACGGAGCGTTAGCTTATGGGGACCCCCCCTACGAGGGACTGTTTTTGTCCTTCTTACGTGGTTTTGCTAATCCGTAAGGTTGCTTTCTTTGGAGTCCCATGAGGTCTGGGAGCAGGTTTACGTCTGTGGAGCAGGTTTACGTCTCTTGACCATCATCCTGAGCGTGCAGCTCTTTGGGGTTTCTCTTTACCGGGTTTCAACTATTAGATGCCTTGGGGAAGTCAGGGGCCCTGTGCCTTGCCTTTTGTCCCTGCATGACCCGGTTCCTGTGTTTGCAAAGATCTTTGGCCAGGAGTGGCCCCAGTATCCCTCTCATTTCCCTGGCCCCAGGCCCTACCCATTTCTGTCGCATCCTCATGGGCCAGGTAGTTGGGTTAAGCATCATTCTGCTGTAACCTGTGAGGAAAATGGAAAGACAGTGAAGCAAAGTTAGGTTGCTTGTTTAGTTTGCTCAGCGAGGCAGTGGGCCAGATGCCCTAGGTTGGTGCCCTCACCACTCTGCTGTGTAGCTTCTCCGCTATAAGCTTCAGTGGGACGCTGGCCCAGGTGCCCAAGAACTACACTAGGAATAGAAGCTCATATCCACTCTCCTTAAGAATCTTGTCCTTTTATTTCTCCCAATTCCTTCACCAAAAAGAAAAGCTGGGGGCATTTTTTTTTGTGTTAAAAAGTCAGGGCTTCAAAATAGATTCCTTACGATGGGTGCTAGGTAGAACATTTTGATTTACAAAATATATTATTTTCTAGCATTTGATAAAATAACCTGACCATACTTATAATGTGACTTATAGAAATATGTAGATCATAAACTTAGTAATTTTAACTGGGAGCTAGTTAGTTTGACTTGGCTCTGATCCCAAACTCACTGGGAGTCAGTTCCAACTCACAGTGACCTTGGAGGACAGAGTCAAACAGCCTCTTTGGGCTTACGAGACTATAGCTCTTTACAGGAGCAGAAAGCGTCATCATTCGCCCACAGACTGGTTTCAAACCGATGACCTTACAGTTGGTAGCTCAACTGGGTACCCACCATGCCAGCAGCACTGAATCGGATGCAAGTTAACAAAACTTCTAGGTCTAGATGTGACATAAATATGTGAAGACAGCAGAAGCTGATGCCCATTTTTCTTTAGTTTCATGCATCCATTAAGTCAGTTCAAGAATTACAGTGATCAGCTTAAGCCTTAGGGGCTGGTGGTCACACATTGGACTGCTGCTACCTGCAAGATCTGCAGTGTGAGACCACCGGCTGCTCTGCAGGAGATGGTACTGTCTTGAAAACTCACAGGGCAGGCGATGTCCTAGAGGTCTCAGCTTGATTATCAGTAAAGGGTTTTGAAGTTGTTTAAACCTTTAAACCTTAGAGTCAGTTCCTACTTTCCTGAGGCTGGAATATTGGGTCTGTAACACAACTCATTATATGCGTTCGTTTATTTAAAGTTTCCAGTTTGTATTCTTTCCGTTACAAAAAGTACCTTAACGATATGTTTGCGCTTGTTTAGCTCTTCCTCTCCCTGTTTGACTTTGGCAGCTGAGTCTACACACAGATACTTGGTTTCGTTTATTTGAACCTCTGTAGAGGATTTCCAGTTTCTATGAGAGAAGATGAGTGTATAATGGACACATTCATTCACCAGCGCTGTGTTGTCTGGGGGTCTGTCCGCAGTGGGAACCCTTGGGGTGAGTCCTCCCACTTTCTCTGCCCTCATTTTAGTTCCTGGGGGCTTTGCTTGTTTCTTAATTGGGTGATGGTGGAAGCTTTCAGGCTAGAGAAATCACTTCCTCGAGGCATAGGAAAAGAAATCATCGTAAAAACAGTGTGGCCAGCCATTGTTGTTAGAGTAAAGGAACTTGATACAGGAGCTTTATTAATTATGTACAATAGAAACCTCAGGATAGACTTCCTCTGGTAAGCTGACTTTGACTGCCCCCAGCCCCAACCCTGCACTCAAGTAACTGAAAGGTGCTTGCTTCCCTCACCTGCCCCCAGGATGAAGAGAGTCTCCCTTCCCCCTTGACGCCTCTCTTTACTGCAGGATTGATTCCTTGCCTGCCCACTCCCTGAAAGAGATCCTCCTCTTCTGGTGCCACAGGGCCAGTGCCCTTAGCTGCGACACTCCTTGACAGAACAAGGGGGTAGCTCCCAAGCGCCAGCTCCCTTGTGTCACTGTCTTTCTGTGAAAATGCAGAGCCTGTCCCTGGTGTGGGACACATTGGGCTCTGCTGGAAATTAAACAGTAAGATGTGGCCAGGTAGGGAAAGAGACACCCCCACTCTCCACCCCATACAAACCGTGTTTTTCGTGACTTGTTATATCGGTTATATCAAGTCTTGCTGTCCTGTAGTGCATTTTCGATTTTTGAAAGTTTGAAAAGGTCATGCTTTCTCTTGGGTCATAAAACCGGCATTCAGGCGGGCAGGCTCCTTTTCTGTTGTGCATTAAATTGCTGTGAATCAGCCCAACAACAACCACGTATCACTGCAAGAATGAAAATGAGAGATTTTAAAATATGAAAAAGGTATCCTTCCTTAAAACAGCTTTATTGAATTTATTTGATATGCAAACACTGTACAATTGGATAAGTTATGAGGCACACAATGAACATTTACCAAAAGTTTTCCCAGATTTCTTTACGCACCTCAGTACTCTCCCCCTGCCTCCTTCACCGCTGATATCTACGGTTTTACTTTCTGTCATTATAGATTTCTTTGTGTTTTCTAGGGTTTATATTAATGGAGGCCTTGTGTCTCTGTAGGATAAGCAAACCAAAGTCGTTTGCTAAGCAAAAGGTCAGTGGTTCAAACCCACCAGATGCTCCTCAGGAAAAAAATGAGACTGTTTGTTCCCATAAACTTTTATACTCTTA